>NC_084483.1:51068796-51672158 GCF_030035675.1 Rhineura floridana
TTTAAACTTGCAGACCTACAAAGATGGAAATGTGATTAGAAACAAAATTATGACATTAATTACAAGAATTATTGGGATTTTAGAAATTAGGCTCTTGAAATTTGTTGGTACATTTAAAAAGGAATTTGGCGCTAGTTAGTTTTTTCCCCCTTAGAAAGTGCTTCATTTCAAAGTAACTGATCCAGCTATCTATTGACAATGAAACCATCAACGGAAAGTGAAACAAAGCCTTTTAGTGCTTACATGTTACACAAAGGAGAGAATCTCATCCAATTCTGTTTCAGCCAACTTTAATGAATCTGCTGCTTTAGCAAATTCAATTAAGGAATGGCCTGAGACAGGAAGGGTCTGAAGAAACACTTGGTACTCATGTGTGACCTACATAGTTAAGTCAGAATGTGGAAGTTTAGATTAAAAGGGTAGCATTTGCCTAATCTGACAACATGGGGAAAGAAACAGCTAGACTTTACCTTTTAGAAACGTCTTATTTTAGAAGAGGCTTTTGCAGTAAATGATCCAGTGACTTAGGAATCCTTTTTACCTTTTGGATATTGAACTACTGTTTAAATAAAGCACAGGTACATGTCTTCCTGAAAGATGATGTTTGTTTTCTCAAGAATGCGCTCTCTTCTGACATTCTCAGAGTCATGCTGTTCTTGTCCTTGATAGGTTAGCAATGTGTCTTCTCTACAAATTAGTGTCTTGAGTTCCAAGATCAGTTAAGTTAAGGAAGTTCACTTAAGGAACGTTTCTCATCCCCTCCTCTTCCCCATGACTGATGAATAACTAGTGTGGCTGCCTCTTCTCACTTCCATAAACATAATGAAAAGCAATCTGAGGGAAATAACACAAATTGCTAATTAAGGGTTTTAATTGGTTATTGTCTCAGTTTGATTAGAGACAGATGCTGATTATTAATAGAAATCGAAACGGTCCCTTCTAAGACGGTTTTTAGTAATGAACTTGTGAAAATAATTTGGAATAAAACAGAACTGTGTACATTAAGTCATAGCTCCATCTTATACAACCTTTTATTTAAAAATGATTGATTCATTTTTGAAATAACATGAAGAGGCAATGGATATAACTGGTTTTGAACATGGGAGGTCCAGATGCTGGCTCAGCTACAAAACCTACAGGAGCAAACCTATGGAGCATTATAATGAAAAATATACTCTCTGTGGTGCTTTTGTGACCGAATATAAAATGCAACCATCTCTACAGTCTTTTCCTCATGGGTATTGGTCCTAAATACAACTGAAAACATTGGTTGTTGAATCTTCTGGAAGATGTACTAATCTTCAACTCAGTCATATATTACTAACAGAGTGATAGATGTCTGAATTATTACTGTGGGAAAGCTCATGAGCTATATGGGGGGGAAATCAGTGAATTTCTGTCTAAGTTAAGTATGGGTCGTTATACTTTTGCTATAGAAAGCCAAGGATTATTGCTAGGGCTGCAAGGCAGAATGCTGACCTGCCTCTTCAAACATGGTATAGTATCAGTTGGTTTGAAGATAACGGTGGTGATCTCTTGATTCAGTTCCACCCAAGAGTGAACTGTTCCAGGGCAAAGTAAGATTAAGGAAGAAAAGAGGCTACTGCTGCTAGGATAACTCAGATAGAATATTCATGACTTGAAGGTAATTCTAACAAGGGTTGAAAGTCTGAGGGCTGTATGGCTGGCTGTGTTGTCCATGAACATGTCCCATTTTTATGGGGCTAATATATTTGACTTTCTAGTGTAATGTAGTTTTCCAGATACTTACAAATAAAATTATTGCAAAACAACAAAGGGCTACACCCTTTAGGTACTTTTTTAAAAAAGAGGAAACTATGCTACAACTAGGGGAGTGTATGCTCTGGCTAATGGGCATTCAGGTTTCTGAGGTACCAAAGAGATGAGTAAGGCAGACTGAGATGCAGGTTTACTTAAAGGAGATAGTTTATTGGGTAACTTTCAGCACTCAGGCGCACCCATCGTGGAACAGACTGCACGTCCTGCACAGAGCGTGACCAGTTCTGAACAACCCACTGGGCACAAGAAGCACTTTTATAGGATACATGTTTACCAGCTCAAAAATGAGATTACATAACTGATTGATTATTGTAAAGCATTAAATCATTGCATCTCAGCATATAATTGCTAGAAAAGGCTATATCATGCTACTAATTACTACAAAGAATTAAGTTATTGCTTTAATTGCATAGCCTTCCAGTGATGGGGCTGTTTCCCAGGATCATACAGCATAACAATAATTGATAAGCTGTATGCCCCTAATTGCCTGGCAGGGAGTTAACTGCTCCAAGGCCTACCCTATCTGGTTAACAAGGCACCTTCCCAGCATCACACAGACACTCTTGGCAGAGCATCACACCGAATGCTTGTTAGGAACCCCAGATTAGACTCCAGGTGGCTCTGATCTCACATTGGCTGTCCTTGACCCATCTCCCTGCATACTTAGACACTAAATGCTAAACTAACGAGAACTAAGGTGGGGGGGATACAAGCCCCCCTTGCCTACAGGCAGCTATTCTGCTGATATAGCTGCTGAGCTTGCCCAGGGGCCAATACAGGGAGTTAGAGCAATGAGAGAAGAATGACTTGAGCAGCTGAATTACTGCAAAAGTTTTTTTTAAAAGAAATCTTTACAAGAAGGTTATTTGCTTTTTATTCATTAAGACACATTTCCATTACCGCATGTGAATTACAGTAGGGCCCCACTCATACGGCAGGTTAGGTTCCAGACCCCCGCCGAAAAGCGGATCAGCTGTAGCGCAGGGGTCTGGAACGTAACCAGCTGATCACGCCAGAGGAGAAGATCAGCTATAGCATGCTGCAGCTGATCTTCTCCGGCGGGATCAGCTGTAGTGTGGAGGTCTGATCGCCCCAGAGGAGGAGAAGATCAGCTGGAGTGTGCCACAGCTGATCTTCTCCTCCAGCAGGATCAGCTGTAGCGCTGGGGTCTGATTGCCCCTGAGGAGGAGAAGATCAGCTGGAGCGCGCTGCAGCTGATCTTCTCCTCCTCCGGTGAGATCAGCTGGAGCGCAGGAGTCTGAGTCTGATCGTGCCAGAAGAGGAGAAGATCAGCTGGAGCATACTACAGCTGATCTTCCCCTCCTCCGGCGAGATTATCCGGAGCGTGGGGAGCTCCAGCCCCCACTCCAGCTGATTGCCCCGCTGGCACTGTATTAGCGGAATGCCGAAAAGTGGGGTGCCGAGAAGCGGCGCCCTACTGTATGCTGTGACAAAAGTTACTTCTTAATTATTCATTTTAAAACATTTCTAGACTGCTTTTCATTTTAAAGAATCCCAAAGAGATTTAGAGTAGCAGATCAATTATGGTAAAGCATATCAGTATGATAAAACAGTTGTGATAAAACATCTCAGTACAATAAAGTATCATCAAGACACTACAGAAGGCAGTTTAAAACTGGCATCAGTGATCAGGCAATACTTGAGCAAAAAGCTGTTTTAATAAATGATGGACAATTCATCATTGGTGCCTGCTGGTATTGGCAGGTTGAGTTTATTCTACAAAATAGATGCCACTGTGAAGAATGCCCACCTCCATGTGATCATTCTGAAGGCTTGAGAAGTAGCTGTGGGGAGAGCCTCTTAAGATACTGCATTCCATTCCAACTGCCTTTTCAAATGTGAACCACGGGAACTGCCCTTGAGAGTGTAGGTTCAGTTTCATGACTGTCCAGATGCTTAGTTCTGAGGCTGGAGGATGACATCTGTTTGGGAAGTTGAAGGGAAAAGAGCTTTATAATGTTACTTCCATGTTTGTTTCTTAACATTTCATACTTCGCTTATCTAATCAAAATACCTATTGCCTCTTTCATAAGAGCCTTCTTCCCTTTCCATTCTTTCTTACTCATTTTTCTTTAATAGAACATTTGAGTTCCACGTTTCTGCTAGGGCTAGCTTTACCTCATTTATTTTTACGTAGTCACTGAGAGGCCTTTGCTTAAAACATTTTCAGTGATTTTAAAAGAACAATGGGTTTTGTTTTAGATTTCAGAAACTGAAAAGGTGAACATTGGAGACAAGCTGCAGAATTCCACTCCTGGTTTTGGTGGCATTAAAAAAATAGAAGAACATGTCTTCTATAAAGTAAGTGAGCAGGTCGAGATTGTGTTTGTATTTTGTATAAATGAAAATTCTGCACTGTCATTGTCATAACTTCAGTTTTTTCCCCATTTAGGTGACTAGGGCAGCTATTTCCAGTTATTTATGTCCAGGGTTCTTGTGTAAATGACTTGTCTTAAAGGAAATTATTTACCAATGTATACGCTAATCCTAAACTGCCGGTATCTGTGCAGATAAGCAAATGAAGTAAGCGGGTCTTAAAACAAACATTATACCAAGGAAAGCACTTTGTGTGAATGAATTGCTGTTTGCGAGAAAATTAATCTCCCAGATTTAGACTTGGAAACTTGTTTTACACCAGGCTTCTCAGGACTAATGAATGTGCCACAAAATCTTGTGTATTGCAAATAGCCTGGTCTAGTTCATCCTTTATCGATTACATCTGCCTTTTCTTTTAAAATCCAGGTTCCTTTCTGTGATGCTGTGGATTTAGTTCGTGTGAGAAGGGTTTACTTTCATGGCGGCTTCGCCTATGTACCTCAGCAAGATTTTGTTACCATTGTCTTGAACAATTACAGAACCAAACTGTCAAAAGCCCTGGCAGTAAGTCTTTTTCTTCCTAATTTGCTTTGTGCTTTACAGTCCCTCTTTTGTTTTTTTTATAAATGATAACATTGCATTTAGACTGGAAAAGCTGATTTGGGTAGAGCATGGGGATTTGCAGGATTTAAATACTTCCAACTTCTTCTTTGGAAAAAAAACTTCTTATCCTCATTATGTAACACTTCCTCTTACTATACAATGTAAAATTCTGCCAAAGGTGGAATTAGTATTTTGCAATAATTTTATGTGACAGTTCTAATTGACCACAAGGTTTTTTTAACATTCTAGTCAACTTCATAATAATTTTAGGAACAGTTAGAAATAGTGATGATTGTTTTTGAACTTGTCTGTAAACCATTTGGCTGTATTTCTCTTACTGATGGAATAAATGCTTGTGGTTAGCAAAGGATTTGACTCCATCACACTCTAGTTAATGGCCCCATAGCAATCATTAGATGGTGCCTATGCTTTCAGTGACCAGAATGTTGGAAGGCTGCAAGAAGGTTAATAAACAGTAAGATAGAAAAATGCCTACATGCTCCTTCTCCTCCTCCTATCTGTTAATCAATATACAGGCTAGAGGCTTGCTGTTTTGCTTATGAAAGAATAAAAATCCTGAGTGAGTTTGATGAAAGATGAAAATTCTATGGATAGAAACTCGTATCTGTAGCTGCCTCCCCAATGTCATGTAGTTAAAAGACCTGAGGGCTTGCAGTTATTATGTAATATATCATCAGACAGTAGTGGAACTAAACCAAAAGGCATGGATGTTCTAATTTAAACTGTTTGTAGGTTTGGGGTGACATTTAAAGTTTTCTGCCAACAAACCATGGTTTGTGGTTGGCTTGGAAACTGTGGTATCCTGCATTTCCACTAGCAGAAGATCATAGAATCATAGAATAGTAGAGTTGGAAGGGCCATCAAGTCCACCTCCCTGCTCAATGGAGGAATACAAATCAAAGCATTCCCAACAGAGGGCTGTCCAGCTGCCTCTTGAATGCCTCCAGTGTCAGAGAGCCCACTACCTCTCTAGGTAATTGGTTCCATTTGTGGTATGGCTCTAACAGTTAGGATGTTTTTCCTGATGTTCAGTCGAAATCTGGCTTCCTGCAACTTGAGCCCATTATTCCGTGTCCTGCACTCTGGGATGATGGAGAAGAGGTCCTGGCCCTCCCCGTGTGGCAACCTTTCATGTACTTGAAGAGTGCTATCATATCTCCCCTCAGTCTTCTCTTCTCCAGGCTAAACATGCCCAGTTCTTTCAGTCTCTCCTCATAGGGCTTTGTTTCCAGTCCCCTGATCATCTTTGTTGCCCTCCTCTGAACCCGTTCCAGTTTGTCTGCATCCTTCTTGAAGTGCGGAGACCAGAACTGGACGCAGTACTCAAGATGAGGCCTAACTAGTGCTGAATAGAGGGGAACTAATACTTCATGAGATTTGGAAACTATGCTTCTGTTAATGCAGCCCAAAATAGCATTTGCCTTTTTTGCAGCCACATCACCCTGTTGGCTCATATTCAGCTTGTGATCAATGACAATTCCAAGATTCTTCTCACATGTCGTATTGCTGAGCCAAGTATCCCCCCCTTATAACTGTGCATTTGGTTTCTTTTTCCTAGGTGTAGAACTTTGCATTTATTCCTGCTCAATTTCATCAAGTGCTTGAAGAGTGCTATCATTCTCCCATCAGACTTCTTGTCTCAAAGCTAAACATGCCCAGTCTTTCAGTCTTTCCTCATAGGGCTTTGTTTCCACTCCCCTGTTCATCCTTGTTGCCCTCTTCAGAACCTGTTCCAGTTTGTTTGCATCCTTCTTAAAGTGGGGTGTCCAGAACTGGATACAGTACTCAAGATGAGGCCTAACCAGTGCCAAATAGAGGAGAACTAATACTTCATGCGATTTGGAAACTATCCTTCTGTTTACTTTCGCATTTGCCTTTTTTGCATCCACATCGCACTGTTGACTTGCGTTCTGCTTGTGATCAACAACAATTCCAAGATCCTTCTCACATGTAGTATTGCTGAGCCAAGTATCCCCCATTTTATAACTGCGCATTTGGTTTATTACTGTTAAACTTCATTCTGTTGTTTTCAGCCCAATGCTCCAGCCTATCAAGATCCCCTTGAATTTTGTTTCTGTCTTCCAGGGCATTAGCTATCCCTCCCAATTTTGTATCATCTGCAAATTTGATAAGCATTCCCTGTACCTCCTCATCCAAATCATTGATAAAAATGTTGAATAGCACTGGGCCCAGGACTGAGCCCTGTGGTACTCCACTTGTTACTTCCGCCCAGTTTGAGAAGGAACCATTGAGAAGCACTCTTTGAGTACGATTCTGTAGCCAACTGTCGATCCATCTGATAGTTGTTCCATCCAGCCCACATTTAGCTAGCTTGCTAATCAGAATATCATGAGGCACTTTGTCAAAAGCTTTGATGAAGTCGAAATATATTATGTCCACAGCATTCCCACAGTCTACAAGGGAGGTTACCCAATCAAAAAACAAGATAAGATTAGTTTGGCAGGATTTGTTCTTCATAAATCCGTATTGGCTCCTAGTAAAGTTACAGATTGACTGCTTTATAATCTGCTCCAGAGTTTTTCCAGGGATTGATGTTAGGCTGACTGGTCTGTAGTTCCCCGGTTCTTCCTTTTTGCCCCTTTTGAAGATAGGGACAACATTAGCTCTCCTCCAGTCATCCAGCACTTCACCAGTCTTCCATGATTTCGGAAATATAATAGACCGGTTCTGAGAGTTCTTCAGCCAGTTCCTTCAATACTCTAGGATGCACTTTATCGGGCCCTGGAGATTTGAACTCGTTCAAAGTGATTAGGTATTCCTTGACTGTTTGTCTATCAATCTCAAGCTCCAATCCTGCCCCTTCTACTTTATGTTTCCCAGGAGGGTCATAGACTGAGCCAAAGTAGGAATTGAGGACTTCTGCCTTTTCTTTGTCATCAGTTATCATTTTGCCATCCCCATTGAGTAGCTGTGCCACCATTTTTCTGTCTTTTACTATGGACGTAAGAAAGCTTTTTTGCTGCTTTTAGCATCTCTCACTAACCTCAGCTCATTCTCAGCTTTAGCCTTCCTGACGCCTACCTGCAATTCTGTGATACCTGCCTGTACTCTTCCTTTGTGGCCTGGCCTTCTTTCCACTTCCTGTATGTGTCCTTTTTTGTTTTCAGGTCATCTCTGAGCTTTTTGTGAAGCCACATTGGCTTCTTCTGCTGTTTCCCTCCTTTTTTCCTTATTGGAATTGCCTGCCATTGTGCTTTTAGAATTTCCTTTTTTTAGAAACTCCCACCCATCTTGGACTCCTTTTCTCATTAGGGTCACTTGCCATGGAACCATACTTACAATTGTTCTGAGTTTAATAAAATCAGCTTTCCTGAAGTCCAGGGTGCGCGTATGGCTACTCTCAGCTTTTGGTTCTGTTAAAATCAAGAATTCAAGTATGGTGTGGTCACTTTCCCCCAGAGTTCCTGTAACTGCCACTTCATCCACCAAATCATCTCTGTTAGTTAGAATCAAGTCCAGGATAGCTGATCCTCTGGTTGTTTCCTCCACTTTCTGTAGGAGAAAGTTATCTCCAACACATGTCAGAAATTTCTTGTAGGGGCCGTGTTTGGCAGAATTTGTCTCCCAACAGATATCGGGATAATTAAAGTCCCTTGTTACTACTACATCATGCTTCCTCGAAACATTGGCAATTTGCTTTTCAAAAGTTACATTCTCCTCTTCTTCTTGATTGGGTGGTTGGTAGTAGACTTCAACTCCACATTCCTTTTATTACTTGCCCCATTAATTTTAATCCACATACTCTCAGTGCAGCTACCAAGTTCATCTTCCTGTATTTTTGTGCAGGGATATATATTTTTAACATATAGCGTGACTCCACCTCCCTTTTTATTCCTTCTGTTTTTTTTGAACAAGTTATATCCTTTAATTGCTGTATTCCGTTCATGGGAGTCATCCCACCAAGTCTCAGTTATACCTGTCAAGTCATAATTGCCCTCCTGTATTAAGAGTTCAAATTCGTCCTGCTTGTTTCTCATGCTCTGCGCATTAGTATACAGGCATTGAAGACCATGTGATTTATGGCTTGGCTTCCTTACTACATTTTTCTGAGGACTGTTAGATGATCCACTCCACTGCTAAAGTCCCCGGAACTGTGTTGTGTTCAAGGAAATATCTACTTTTTTAAAAAGTTGTTGCTGATCTTCATGATTCTTCAGGAAGGTGTTTGCAAAAGGGGCACACAGGGCTGTCTTTCTTTCCCATCTTTTCTAAAGTCCAGTGTGGTGAGTGAAAAATCCTGCCCTTTCACCTGAGTTCTCTGACACTTGCAGAGAACTGGGAATGAGGTGGGGTTGGAGTGGAGTCTTGTCTGCCTTCACCTTGGGCTCTCTTTTTGGAGAGGGAGAAGTAGCAAGAGAGACTTATGCTACTTCTGCCTTCTTCAAAGCCTGGGCTGACTCTACAACAGTCTACCTTAAATGTGCTTCTCTTAAAGTTCAAGCTACACTTCCTGCTTTCTAGATATACTTCTAAAATTGACCTTTTACTTCCTTATGCCATTGCGGTACATATTTACATTATCAGAGAACTTGAGATTTGGAAGGGAGTGGGGTGGGAAGTAAAAGGTTGGTCTCTCATGCCACTTTCCCTCTTCAGGGAGATCTTGAAGAGGGGATGATATCTTTGTGCTAAATATGGAGGGGGGTCACCAACAGGGAGGGGCAGTTGCCACTCATTACCAGGCTTGTGCACACTGCAGAGGGTTTGTAGCTTACATTATGCAAAACATTATTGCTACCCTGGGCTCCTCTTGGGAGGAAGGGTGGGATATAAATCTAGTAAAATAAATAAATAAAACGATATGAGTGGATTGTACATACTTCTGGATTTAAATGCCAGGATAGACTTCAAGTTGGTTGTGGTTTCAGTTCCTATTTATAACATGATAGTGGAAACTGATTTCCTCACTAAGTGGTTGTGCTGATGAATAGAGATTATAAAATGCATACATAATATGTATATATTTAAAAAAGTAGACAAAAGTAATTTAAAAGTCTCTGGATGAGTTTCAATGAAGTATGGGTGGGCTTCTGCTTGCACTACAGGCTTTTCCACTTGAAACTATGATTTTTACACCCTTTGGTCAAGGATTCATCCTTTCTTCACTACTCAGATCTGTAAACATCATTTATCATGTAGCTTCTTGCAGTAATTTCTGTTTGGAATTGAGAGTGGGGACATGCAATTTGGTGCAGATGGTGTTCAATAATATTTGATCACCTAAAGTTTCAAACTGTGAAGAAGAAGGCTTTGTGTTGTGGCATTAATATCAGAAAATTATGATTAATGAGCATCTTGTCATTTGAGATTCGTTTCAGGTATTGAGTTTTGAGTGTTAACCCAAAGTAATTCACTGTAACATAAATGGATGATTTTTATAATATGCATATACAAGGTTAGGAAGGTAATAACTTCGACAGTGCAGTATAAAACATGATTAAAATGACTTTGTCCTTTGGATGCTTCATGCTGAAGTGCAGTAGAAAAGTGCTTTCATTTTAGTATAATTTCGTTTAATGTCTTCCTATTATTTCTGTGCCATTTATTATTTTTCCCATTTGTGATACTGTGGAGCACTTAGAAGATGTTTGGCACTGCTTGTGAGCTCAAGGTATTTGCAATATGAAATACTTTTAACAATTTCAGACGCTGAGCTATGGAGTGCATAAATATTATCTCTTGCAAGGCCATTGTCTGAGGTATGCTTCTGCCACTGCATATGTCACAACAAAGTCAAAATAGGTTTAGAGAAGAAATGTTGTTTTGTAGACGAGACATTCTGGATGGACTGAAACTACCCATGAGCATTGCTGGTCAATTGTACTGTGTTGAAGACTTTCCCCTTCACCTGGATTCCTTCACTGGTTATCAACTGTGGTTCAGGCCCACACTTGGAAAATGTGAATGCCCCTCCCTGCTGATATGACAAGCATCTACAACTTTATCATAATTCAGGCTGGTGGGCCTCAGATGCCGTGCTGCTCTGTGCTGAGCTCTAATCAAGTGTATGGTTTCAGACAGTGTTGTTGTAAGAACATACTGTAGGATCCAACAGAAGGGACAATCAAGTGTGTGGTGACTAGGGATATAAGGGAGTTATTTTGAAGAAAGTAATGTTATCTTATTGTGGTGTGTATGCCTTTCAAGTGACTGAAGTAGATTGAGAATCACTGTGCTGATGGGGCTTCCATAAGTTGATTCTTCATCAATGCAGTAAACTAAGAATTCAGAGTATATCGACCCATATAGTATTTCAGCGGATAGTAATTGGATTGGAAGGTGGGAGATCTCAGTTTGATCTGATCTTGATTGCTAATACTTGTACATTAATGTGAGTTTATTTCATCTCCTTAGAGATAATAGCATGCAGTTAGCCTAATGTGTCAATAAAACGTATTTAGAGATTATTCTGATGTTATATGTGGTGGAAGAGGCTCTTTTTTGAATGACATTTTGCCACTATGGATATGGAGGAGGGGTTTTTGTGTCATTCTTATGGGGACTGGCATCTATGATGGCCAGGCTATATTGGCTAACTTTGCATTACCCTGTTGATGGCAAATGCTATTGATGGGGTGAGCAGGCATTTTTTGTTTGTCCAGCTGTTGTATTCTGGCACTGTAGGCTTCAGGTGAAGTATGCTTGTTAGGTGTGCAAATTTTCTTATTGCTGAAGTCAAGAAAGTACTCTTGTTTGCTACACAGAGCAACATGGCCTGGCCTAATTGTAGCTTTTCCTGTGGACTGCTGAACCACTCCTTTGCTATGAAGTGCACCCTAAGCACTGAACCCCCATTCTAGGGCTTCGTCTCAGAAAACAAGAGAATGCTCGCTCACATGTTGTGGTATTAAGAGTTGTGGGTTATGGAGTTGAGAGAATGATCTGAGGAATGTGGTCATTCCTCTAGCATCAGCGGGCTTCTCTTGTGGAACAAGTGTGTGAATGGCCTACAACAGGTGTGGACAGAAGGTAGATTTTTAGGTGATTTACATTAGAACAGTAAGGATTTCTGTTTCCTAATTCTTTAACAATTTGTCAAGTTGATTAGCAGCAACAAAATGATTCCTCCACCTGGGTAATCAGAGTGCAATTTTGCATGGAAGGACTTTGAGCTCTTTTTAGTTTTGGTACTCAAAACAAATTCTTGGACTCAGAATTTTTAAATTTCTAAATATGTCTTTTGCACCAGGGTCCACTTCAAGTAAAAAACAAAGCAGATCCTACAAGTCTAAAGCCTGCCCCAACCCTCTTCTAGAAAGATGTTGGTAAAGAATATTTGTTTGCAGTGGTGGCTGCAGAAGTGGTTTGCTAAGAAAAACTGCTTGCAGCTGCAGTGTGACATCAGAAGGAGGGGCCTTTCCCCTTCTTACCCCAGGAGATGTCCTTGGAGGTGAGGGGTGCTGAAGCCAGCACCATGTGAACGCATGGTTGCTGACATCAGCAACCTGCTTCTGCACCTAACAAACTGTCTTAGAGGTCACTACTATCTTTTTGCTTGACACTCACCTTGGGTTTCTTTTTTTTAAAGTCTATTTTACTGAGTTTTTCTTGAATTTACAATACTGGGATGTAGAAAAACAAACAGAGAAATAAACCTGGGTCACTTTCATTAATGTTGCACCTTCAGTTTTTTTAAAATATGGAAACAGGACTCTGGGATGATGGGTTTAGCTTCCCCCATGCTACTGGGGATTTGCACTGTTCCCTTGGTCTCATGACTCTTCAGGGGAAAAGGGTCTTGAGTTTTGTTCAGCTTTTTAAGCCAGTGTGGTGTAGTAGATAAGGTGTTGGTCTGGACCACGACCTGGGAGACCAGGGTTTGAATCCCCACATAGCCATGAAGCTCACTGGGTGACCTTGGGCCAGCCACTGCCTCTCAGCCTCATGAAAACCCTATTCATAGGGTCGTCATAAGTTGGAATCGTCTTAAAGGCAGTGCATTTACATTTTTAAGCCCACAAATGGAGAATTCCATCCCTCTTGAGCATCCTGTGCATTTCTATGCTGGGGGCTTTTTTCTTCTGGCAACCCATTTGGTTTCTCTGCTGGGCATGGAGGTGGGACGCATCACACTCTCTGCCATTAGCCTGCTCACTTGCCTGCATGCAGTTCTTTGTTGCCAATGGCTATCAGGTGGGTGCTTAAATACAAGGGCAGTTTTGTTATTGCATTGGTGTTGCATGCTTCTTTTATGTTTTACTGATTGTTTACTCCAGGAGGTTTCTCTCATTTCCCCCCCAAAATTAACATTTTAGCAAACATAGCATAAATCATGGCGAAATAGTATTGGATCTCCTCTTACTCGATTTTTGTTAAGTGCAAAGGTGTCTTATTTTAACATTTATTTATATAAAATTCTACCCTGTTCTTACAGTGCCCACCAACTGCTCAGGGTGACTTATAGCAATTAAAAATCACAATACAAGAAAAACAAGATTAAAATACATAAAATACACCATATTAAAATACATTTGAAAAGCAACAATGGCAGAGATCAGATAAAGTGACTTTCATTTTATCTCTTGTGCTTCAGCAGCAGAAATGACATTTTATGTCTTTTGTAAAACACATACTCAGGTTGCTCAGGCACAGATTTTTGTGACTTCCTAACGACTGTAACAATGTTCTAGATTCTCATTGCCTTTGGGCTTCTTACTCCCTGGTAGTTAAAGAGGTAATATAGCAATCATGGGGTGTTTCAGGTATTTTGTTGGGCTATAGACACAAGAAACAACTAAGAAGCTGTTAACAAATATGGTCCCCAGAACTGTTGTATAAACAAGCCATCTGTTGTGCATAACCTATTGCAATTCTCATAGATTCATTTGAGTTAACAATTTATTTTTAACTGGTAAAAATGGTCACAGATGGCAAGTTGTTAAAAGAACAAAGTACTTCTGTTTGCCACATAACTCTTGGGGTTTTTTATTGGCTTAGTTGTAGCATCATAGTGGTTCAGTTTCAAAATCTGAATCTAGTATTAATGATTTACTGAAGTAAAATCAGTTGAAATGGAGTAAGAATTGGAGCTGTATGTGTGGTTGCCATGAGATAACAGCAGTCTACGTGGTTGCATTGATCATTTCTCACAGCAAGACAGGATAGAAACATTAGAAATAAAATATGCGCTATATGCAGAGCTAGTCAACGTGATGCCTTCCAGATTTTGTTGCACTAAAATTCTAGACTTCTTGGCATCATAATAACATTTTTTCTTAGCAATTGGAGTGTTGGTATATCAGTTATGGGAGTCAATGCTACACTCACCTACCTGGTAGTAAGTCCATTGAAATCTGGGATTTTAAGTAGACATATATAGGATTACACTGTAAACTTTGTTATTGAATAGTTTCAGAACCCCCAAGCCCCAATACATTTTGAACTTGTAGTACCTTTACTTGTGCTGTTCCATGAATTGGTTTTAAAGAGATGATGGTCTTTTATTTGAGACTGCAGCAATAACTGTGATGAGTTCCTAGAATTCTAGAGGCTCATCACAGCATACTGCTACCATGGCATTTGGAACATCTTCCTGTGTCTATTTGCAATAGCTCACTTCAAAACTTTTTCTCCCTGTGCCATTACCTCTTCAACTTGTTCATGTTCGTGTTCTTTAGGTTAATTTTGCAATTGCTTCTGGCATACAGATTGTATTAAAATCCTGACATGAAATTGTCAGTTAAGTACCTTTCAAGTGAGATTAAAGAGAGCAGGTAATGACTTCGTGAAACAAAGCCAGAATTCTTATATATATTCACTAATAGGCAAAAAACCTTGCGGTTTAAGAATGTACCTATAGCCCACAGCTATTTCTATCAAACGTTAAAAAGCAGGGAAATTGGGCAGCTATAGTGAATGTACCAGGGGAGCAGGAGACCCGACCTCCTCTTGGAGATATTGTACTGCCCTACAAATTGGTCAAAATGCAAACACCATTTGGGTTGGTCTTTCACAGTCCAATCCACTTGCTGTGTAGCTTGGAAGAATTTGGTAACATGTTCCTCTGAGCATATGGTGTGGGTGTGGCCCCCTGATTAGGCAAGCCCAGCAGCTGTGAGTCTGGCATTTAGAATTCTGACAGTTAGTTTTTACTGAGCATGCCCTGCATTATAAAAGCCTGCCAGCAAAACTTTCTTCACTTAATTACAAATCAGCTAGGCATTTTTTTAACTTTTAAACTGCAGATGATGAAGGTCAGAGTATGGGGCAAGGTCAGTATTAGGATTACAGGTACTCTGTGAATATGGCTGATTTTTAATGAATTTCAACAGATTATGAGAACTCTCAGAGAAACAAGTCCAAAAGGGCTCTGAGGGTTTTTTCTCTCTTTTTAGACTTTGAACTCTCTATTATCTCTGACTGTTTTGTGTATCGCCATGAAAATTGAGAGGGTTGTTAAGCAAGCATTGTTTTGAAATGAGCTTATGGGAAGCATCAGAATGGCATGGGGGGTATTTTCAATGTAACATTGCGGAATGTGAAAAACCCACACTGGCTATAGTATACAGCCACGAGAGTAAGCACATTGTTTTTTTCTTTAGCTAAGTCAGTTTTGTTCTAAATCACTCTGCTTCAAGAATTGATGTTTGTACAATTTTATATCATCCTATTTCTATTCTAATGTCATGTAAATGGAAGTACCTCAGTTATTATTTTACACTACATTGGTTCAGTGATTTACTAGTGCATTGTGTACTTGATCTTACTGAATGCAAAAATATTAGAACCAATATGGGAGGTGTGCAAGTGATTTCTCCTCTCATTTTCAAGGCTTTCCATTATAGAAAAACAGCCACGCTATTGAAAGAGGCTTTATAGAAGGCTTTGTATGTAATGTTGCATGAGTGGATACTGCCACTTAAGTTTTACTGCTTGAGAGCTACTTTGTTCTAAAGGTGAAACTGCAGTATTGCAATTTTAAATTAATTTTTGTTCTTCCTGCCCCCACTTTACCCTCTAACTTCTCTATGCTGGATAAAAAGTAGAATGCAATTAGAAGCATGTTGTCCATTTTGTTGTATTAAGTTATTTATTATTAGATGCAAAATATTAATGGGAAGAGATTTTCTGATTTTCTTCTCTTCCAGAACTTGCTGAGGCTTGTCCACTGAGTGATGATGTACCTTTTGTGCAGTTAGTTCAATAACGTAAACTTAAAGTTCTAACTTGGCTCTCCCCTTTATTCACCATGATCTTCTGAAGATTAGATCGTATCCATATCTAGAGAGTGGCTGTGAACCAAAGGCACCTTTAATTGTATGCCAAGGCCAGGCTTGTGTATCCCATAGTAGAACTATCAGCTCTTTTTTTGCCAAACCATGACTCTTTGCAGTGCACTGGCAGCCACTAAGAAATGCCATTCTAGTTTCAAAAATGGTTTAAGTGGTGCATGGGGCTCCTGGTAGGGGCTTTTTTTTTTTTTTAATGTGAGCCTCTGGATTACAAGTAGTGTTCTTGTCTTTGATGTGCATGTTCAATGGTAGACCCTAGTATGAGAATCCAGGTCTTTACTCAACAACTTAAATGTATGAGAATGGAGAGACAATTTTTTGTGGTAGAAAAAACTGTGATGGTTCTCTGCATTAGATCTTCCCTCCCACAACCAATGGAAATGCAGATGCCCAGACCTGGGTTTGCTGCCTTCAGCCCAAATGAGTAGAATTAAGGTTGATGGATATATTTCTCTGATAATAAATAGTTTATTAACAAAAACAACTATTTCTCACTTGATTCTAGGAGTTATTCACCTGAAGTTGTTAATTGTACTACAGGCCTGAATATTCCCAATAAATAAGATGTCTCCCCTGATTTAGGAACACAGGAACATGTCCCATTAGATTTCACGTAAGTGTGCTGCTTACATAATTTTGTGATCTCCCTCCAGTCTCCTTGGTGTGATAAAAATATTCTTTTTATTACTTTTGCCTGTTTGTTGAGCAGTTCAGTTGAGAGCCATTGTGGTGTAGTGGTTAGAGTGTTGGACTGGGACTTGGGAGACTAGGTTCAAATCCCCTCTTTGCCATGAAGCTCACTGGGTGACCTTAGGCCAATCACTGTCTCTCAGCCTAACCTAGCTCGCAGAGTTGTGAGGATAAAAATCAAGAGGGGCAAACCATGCTTGTACATCACTTGGAGCTCCTTGAAGAAGAGGTGGGATTTAAATGCAATAAGAATAAATACATAAATCTACCCAGCATTTTCTCACTGGGCGTGTTCTCATTTAACAGTAAATCATGGTTTATGCTGCCAGAATGAGCCCAAGTGCTAATCTCTCCTCCTCCCAGTTGCCTGGAGGTACACTTAGGTAGAGTTTAGTTTCACTTTTACAGAATCCTGGCTTAGCATTATGTTTGAACAAGGGATCCTGGTGTCATGTCTAACCCTGATGGGGTACTCAGAGAATGAACCCAGACATCTCATAGGCTGAAGATTTTGAGAAGCAGGAAGTGTCTCCAGACCATTAATGAGGTCCGCTTGAGGGGGACCTCTGGTGGTGGTGGGGGAGAGGCTTGCTGACGACTCTTTGGAGCTATCAGAGGAGGAGGTAGAGCCACTTCCCAGTCCTCAAATGCCCGTGCCAAAAGAACAACGACATAGTGTGCACCTATGGACCCAGATTTGTTGTACAGGTCATGAATAAGGGGTCTCGCTGTTAATAAACAATCCCTGAAAGTCTTTCCCTACCAACACCTGGTTAGGTTAGGGTGTAGTCTAGGAGGCCAGAGTACATAAGGGCTCCCTCATGAGCCTTCTAGTTGCTGGAAACAGTACAAGTCTTGGGCTCCTTGTTCCTTGCTCCTTGCTCTGAAGTTTTCATAAGTCAGTTTATGAAAATTAGCAGGGTTTGTGTTAAACCAGGATCCTTGGTTTAAATGTAATGCTATGCTGGGATTCTGTAAAAGTGAAACGAAACTCTGCTGGCCTTCCTCCTAGTTGTGCAGGAGGAGAGGGGGGAGTATGTTACCCCAATGTTCCACCCAGGTTTATTTAGACATGCCTAAGCAAAGCTGAACCATAGTTTAGTGTTACATATTAATACGACCACTGTCTCTTGTATTTTTTCCTTGTTTCGGGTATGTTGTTCCAACTTGACTGTGTTATCTTTTTGTTTTAAGAGTTCTTAGATGCTCACATTAACTGGACATTATGGAATAGGGAATATCCTTTTTATGTTTGCATGGCTGCCATCATATGCACCTAACTAGGAGTAAGACCTGTTAAACATAGTGAGACTTACTTCTGAGTAAACATGAATAGGATTATGTTGCACAACTTGCATGAACATGAATGGGTTATAAGTTACTTAGTAAAGACTTTGCAAATATAACCTTCCACCCACATCTGCTGTACTGTAATGGGTAACTTAATTTCTTTGCATCAGTAATATAAGACACTATAAAACCAAGAATCTATTAATATTCTTCACGACAAATTACTCTAATATCTAAATATCTCTTTTCTGGTATTTAATTTAAAATGTCTGTTCCTTGAAGCAGATTATAAATGAAATTAAGAGGACTGGCAATCCTTGTATCTTCTGGACTTTTTTTAATAAGAGAAATGGCCTTATTGCATGCTGCTGCAATGAGACAAATTGCTTGCTGGGTTATAATAATCATTTCTTGAACTATATCAAGTGAGTTAGCACTCTGGTTAGTCTCATAACTTACATACAGAGACAGAATTACTTCTGTGATTTCCAAGTACGTGTCTAATTTGTAACTATAGCATAATTTAAACTTACCTTTCTATGTGGGGAACTTTTTGGGTCTGGAAACGTGAAATAAATGACTCTTGCTTTTGCTCTTTTTCCTGTGCCAGGATGATAAACTCTTTTTATTTAGGACATCAAAGAAAACTGATTTAAGACTTTACAATACTACCTTCTGTTTGTCCTGTTCACTTTCATGCCTACAGAAATGTGAATATGATGAAGGTGTACACATTGCTTCATGGTTTTAGCTTATTTCTCCATTGTCAGATGTGGCAAATTATTAATCTCCTAAGAGATCTAACTAAATAGTTTATCTCCCATGCTTTGTTGCCATTGTTTGAGATGGTCCTTCTCTGGTCACTGTTTTTGGGCCATCCTCTATACATTTTCCTTCATCCAAGGAGTTGTCAAATCCTGTATTGTCTTCCTTTTCAGCTTCTACCAAGAGCTACCCTTTCCTCTCATAACTTCTAAAACACAAGTTTGTTACCAGTTTTCCTCTTAGGTTATTACAGCTGCCTTTTTGTTTGCTTTCTATGGGTGACGTACAATGTTGTGTGGGCAGGTTTCTCCTTCCTCTTCTCCCCACTACCTCTCTGTCCCCAAAACCTGTTCTAGAGGGTGCCCCAAACCTCTGCAGTAGATCTTGGGATTTGTGTAGGGAGTAGCAGCGGGAGGGTAAAATCAGTTCTACCAACAGTGTTCATTCCACTAGTAGGCAGACATTGTTGGATGTCATCCTGTGTTGTTATCCCTCTTTTTAGCAAATTTATTTACTTGTTTCATTTTATTTGTATCCCACATTATTTATTTATTTAGACCATTTATATACCACTTATATTTAAATAAAACTCTACGCTGTGTATGTGACGTCCTTCCCCAGCACCACCTGTGAAGCTCTCACTTGTGGCTACCAGCAGACAGGAACGTCAGGTTTTCCTCTTGCCCTTTTCAGCTCTAGCACAGATTCAACTAATCCCACTGCTAGGCAGCACTACCAGTCACTTTCTGTAACCCAAACTCCCAGAGACTTTGCCTAAGTCTCTCTATAGCTTGTTACTTTGTGACTGTGTGCCTATGCTGTTCCCAACCCCCTTGTATCTTTATTTTTAAAGCATACAACTCTGGGTTGCTCTGGATACGTGACTTGTTACAATCTCTCCCTTCACCACTGCCACCAATTAGATACAGTTTCTGTTCAGCCTTGGTAATTACCTTGCCCTCCCTTCTGGTCTGTATATTTCCCCAGCCACGGCTCAGGCCTTTGGTAAACCAAATAAGTATTTATTAAATATCAGAAATAACAAGATTACTTAAGGAATGTTTCACAAGCGTTTGGTTTCATCTATATTCTGTTAGGTACTTGACTGCTTATTAATTGCCTCAGAACTCCGACTCACTCTCAACACCACCACCTCCAAACCTCCAACCTCTCTCTCAACCTCTCAAAGACACCACCTCAACCACAACCTCCTCGATTCAACTGTCATTCTTCCATTTATACTCCCAGCCATTCAAACGCTCAGCCAATCATCCAGCATTCTACTGCTCATGTACTCCCCCCTCCTCTTTCACTCCACTTACCATATGTCTTCTATATAACCAGCACTTACCATATTTACAATATAAGCAGGAACATCACAGTGTACGACATAAATCAAAACATCTTAAAACAGCAGATACAAAAAAACACAATTAACTTAATAAATCAGTAAAACACAATTAACTGAACAAAACATCCTCTTTAGTATCAACCTGTAATATAAACATTGCATATAAAATTAAGTACAAGAAATACAAGAAAAAAATCAAAACATACGTAGTAGACTAAACAAAATATTCCCTGGGCTTCAAAAAAAAAAGTTAAAACAAACTTATTTTTAAACTTAATAGATTAAACAAATCAACTAATTTCTTAATCACAGTATAATAAAAAGCAAAACAATTAAAACAGCGGGGCCCCTTTATAACAGAATTCCATCTAACTACAGTTGAAAAAAGATATCATTTAGTTTACTCAAACACACCCTTAGAAGATTGACACATTTGTGTTTAAAGATATCAACATTCTGTACCAACACACTCAAGCTTACTATTTTAGCACACCCCAAATCACACTCTAGAAGCACTCACATAATTCAGCCTCACATCCTAAGAACAGCACACTCACATATCCATACCATGAGAAACAGTCAAATCTACATACAGCCCAATAATGCACACACACATTCTAAATACAACATTCATACCAGACATTCCCCCTTATCTCTCACTCAAGGGGGCAGAAATTATGCCCACCAGGCTCTCACCCTGGGGGTATAGAAACCACTTTTTCCAACATAGTAGGCAATGACACTTCCCTCATCTCTCACCTGAGGAACAGAAACTATTCAAGTATCAAATATTGACCCTAAAGAAGGGCAGACTTTCAATCACAACAACTTGTTGGTTTGCCTGTCTCTCTCTCCTGCACTTGCAGCGATGATTTTTCTTGGTGGGGGATGGATTCCAGACTGCAAGACAACTCCAAGGCAGCCCCTCCCCTTTATATACCTGGAGCAGAAGAAAATATGGCAAAGTTGTGGCAAATGGCAACAGCTGCAGCAGCACACAGAGTCCTTCCAAACACACAGTTTTCTACTTAAAGATGCAAAGCAGCATACAGTAAAACATGAATACAAACACTAAAAATAGTGACAGGAAAACAACAACAAAACAAAAGCAGCAGTAAAGCTACATAACAATAACAATTAAAATCAGCAGAGAGAAGATACTAATCAAATGCATGCCTGAATAAAAACATCTTTGCAGTATGTCTGAAAATGGGAAGGGAAGGAGCCTGTCATGTCTCTCCCAGGAGGGCATTCCATAACTGTGGCATCACCACCAAGAAAACCCTTCCTCTGATTTCAAGTATATTGTTGAAATGAGAGAAAATTGAAAAGCAGAGCACCTGAATAGGTTCTAATAGGATTTGAAAAGTGTATCCAGTTTTCAGGTAGTGAGTTTGATGATGGGATGCTATGAAAAAACTAGACCCTATTAAAATGTCCTTTTGTTATGCTTAAATAATTATTCAGGAGCCAAGAGGTAGTTTGGGTAATACAATTACTGTGTCAGTGGTCACTTCAGTTAAAAAAAGATGTGTAGTTTAAGCATATCAACAAAGAATCTAAAGCCATATTGGGTTAACTACTGAAAAGGGTTTCTGAAGTGTGAATGTGTAGTATCTCTGTCTTATTATTTATAGTCCCCTTTGCTTATTAGTAATCTGGTCATCGTGCATTCTGGTATTTGAATTCTTTTTATGTTGCAACCACTAAGCAAAGGAATACTACTGATTAAATGTATTGTAAACCAGGCATGCAATTGGCATCTTTTATCTGATGTTTAATGGAAAGAAAATGTTGATTTAGGGTAATGAAATAAGCCTCCAAGTATGATGGGTGAATAGACCATTAGGTTAATTAAAATGAGGATATGTATCGCTGCTGTAGTGGAACTATCATTTTGAAGGAGACAGTTTCATTTAGTGCTTGAATAGTGAAATTCAGAATGTCTCTCTCCCAAACTGGATTTACGACACATAAGACCAAGATAAATGGCAAGGGCAATTCAAACTTGTATTCATTTACTTTTACCTGCCTACCATCACTTGTCAGTCTTGACTGCTTGTCACATAAAGGTGAAGATTTATCCAGCCTTGTTTAAATCGATTAAATGTAAATTGTGTTGCTTCAGTGTCCATCACACACACAGTGAGTTTAGTACAAAAGGCGTTAAAAAGTTGTAACAAACAAAAAAATTTCAAACCTTTGTTAATGACTGCAGTCACCATCCATGGATTGCAACGCTTGTTTAGTTTTTTTACAGTACTATAAAGAAGCTTCTGGAAGAGGAACGAGTTGTGTTGATCCATAGTTTATACTTAGTTCTTTGGCTTTTTGGAAGTACCTAAAATTGCTGCAACTGAAGCAATAGTAGTGTTGGAGATAACAGGTGAGGGAGCACTATAATAGGAAGAGTTGCAGAACCAAATTGGTTTTCTTAAATACTTGGCCACAGGGCCAGTTCAGACCATGACGAGCTTTCATGTGCTCAAATGTCTCCAGATGACTGCAGCACTTATATAACTGCTAGCCATGATGGCTGTGCTCTGCCACCATAGTCAGAGGCAGTATGCTTCTGAAAACCAGTTGCCAGAAGCTGCATGAGGGGAGAGTGCTCTTATACTCAAGTCCTGCCTGCAGGCTTCCCATGGGCTTCTGGTTGGCCACTGTGAGAAGAGAATGCTGGACTATATGGACCACTGTCCTGATAAATAAATAAATAATAAATAAATCTAGCAGGCTGTTCTTATTTCTAACTGTTATAACTTTTATAGCCCCAAAGAAATCTTTGTTCCAGCCCTCCCTCAGCACAGTCACCCTCCCGGCAGCAGCTGGGTTCTCCATAGCAACTGTGTCCTAGTGCTGGGTAAAATGAAGCGGAGCATCCTTTGCATCAGTGGAATGTGTTTTCACTCAAATAAGGAGATGCCTGTCCAATTTCCACCAATTCCCTCTGTCTTGTGTCCTGCTGCTCCATATTACATGCTGTCCTGGAGGGCCCCTAACTCTGGAGCAAGTAATCGGGGGTGGGAGATAAGGGCTGCAGCAGGAGGTGGTGGAAAAGCCCCATTGCACGCATGGAACTTTGTTCACTCTTCTTTCACTTCCTACTGTTGGAGTTGAGGATTGATTGATTGATTGATTGATTAGATTTATATCCCGCCCTTTCTCCCAGTAGGAGCCCTACTGTTTTACTAAAAGATTATATATAATTCACACTATTATTTAAAGTCTAGGAGACCTTGAGATATAATGTTGTAATACTATGATACCAAACCCCAAAGGGTTGTTTTATAACTTCTAGCCAAGCCAGACAGCAAAAGACTGAGGAGCACATTCTGACATAACTTGTGCTCACCCCCCCCACTTTTGGAATAGCACTTTGACAGTCTTGTAAAGCTCTGCTAAGAGGCAGTGTTCTTGCACATTTCTAGAACTTTTAGGTTAAAATACTTAAAAGAATTAACACATTTGAAATTATTTTGAGTTTAAAACTACCAGATTAAAATATTAAATTGCAAAGTAAAGCAGCATACGTTAGTGACCTTCTACTTGTTTCTTTGTATTGACAGTTTGTTCTCTTGACTGTAAAGAACAAATCCTTTGGACAAATAACTTTCCATTAATCTTTGGGTCTTCAAATAAAATATAGTATGCATCAGGGTTCTTTTGAGTACTCTTGCATTTAGTAGTTTTACCCTTTGCTTTTCTTAATTGTCTCCTACAAATATTTGAGGGTTTTTTTTGCAAGGACTATGATCTTGTCCTTGCAGCACTTTTTGCATATGTGTCTTAAGTGTTACCTGTAACATGGATATTGGAACTACTGGTAGAGCATGGTATGTTGCTGCCACTAAGTACATAGGATGCAGTCACTATTAACCAGCAGTCAGAGTGTTCATAGTAAGGCCAGTCATAATGGTTCCTTAATTAAGGCTGCTGTCAACAGTTGTTCTTAATTTTTGACCCCTAATAACAAGCTAGTACAGTAGAGAGATGCTCTGGGAAGCCCAATGAAGGGTAGACAATAATAAAAGCTTAAAACTCAATAAAAGATAGAGAAGATGTAGTAAGTACTTGAAGAAAAAAGGAATCATTCTTAACAAAAATCTATGACTAAAAGTCTGTCCAAATAAATCCTAAAGTAACAAATCTTAATGCTTCAAAAGAAAGAGGACAAAAGAAACGGACTTCTGTACTCATCCAATAGGAAAGCAAACGACTGGATTCTAGGCACAAATCTGTGGCTAAATGGATTAGTTGGATGAGTGCCTGTGTCTTTTGGGCTGAATATATATGCTCCAAAGGATTAACTGAGCATTCCTACATTCTAAGCATTACTTTGTCTTCTAGAGAAACTCTGTAAGCACCATATGCATGTACCAGTTCTTAAGTACTGGAAAGTGTCTCTATCCCCAAATATATCCTGCCTACCTACCTACCTACCTATCACCCTATCAATCTACCAGTCTATCAATCTATCACCCTATCTATCTATCTTCTATTTGCCAAAGGCAGAATACAGAAACTTCAAAGAATGCAAACAAAAGTTCACAGATCTTACTGTGCCCTAAACTAAACATTGCTTGTTTCATGGACCAAAATATAGCTTCCTTGCTTGGCATGTACTTTCTCATCTTATGCCGAATGGTTTGGGTGGTACACTGGAGATGATATATTGAAGCAAACAGGTTGGTTCCATTGAGGTTTTGGGCTTCATATATGTAGCTTTGTTAAGTTAGTTTACTTATAAAATCTAGCTGATTACTTCAGACAGATAAAGCTTGCTGTGGCTAGAATCTAGAGAGCTGCATAACTAACCATGCCTCCAAAGTTGTAATGGCAGAATATTAGGCAGGTGCCATCTCTGCTATCTTTTCGGCGCCTTTTGAAGACTTTCCTCTTTCAACAAGCCTTTTAAGCTGAGACCCATCCCAGTCTGCATCTGTGTCAGAATTGTTTAATATGTTTTTAATAATGCTTTTAACCCTTTTTTAAAGTTTTTTTAAAAATGTTTTTAATGCTGTTTTTGTTTTAATGTATTTTAAGATCTGTTTTTATGATGTTTTAAAGTGTTTTACTTCTTTGTTTGCCGCCCTGGGCTCCTGCTGGGAGGAAGGGCAGGATACAAATTGAATGAATGAATGAATGAATGAATATTAAGAAGGGTTTTATGGCATATCACAAACTACCAATCAAACTGTCCTTGGGTTTAGTGCAATTTCAAAAGGGTGTTTCTAACTCTTTCTGGCTAGAGCATAGAAGCCAGGGTAAAAACAGACACTGCATAGAAAGCCCTAACAGAGGAGGCAGTAGCCTCGTGGGACTTGGGAAGGCAATGTCAACTCTCAGCTCAGTAGCCTCCTTGAACTAGGAGTCCCCTTCCTTGGGGAGGAGCGACTTGGAGACCACACTACAAATAGGGGCATCCACCCTGGGACCTTCAGTAAGTCCATAAAGGCAGGGTACAAGAATAATATGTATTGGCCTGAAAGCTATCCTTTGTGATTACAAGGGGGGAGTCCCACTCGGCCTGGGCAATTTTCTTGAAAGGGCCAGGAGCTAGGAATGTACTGATGGGTTCCTTCAAAACAGCTGCCCCCTTTGTAGGTGTGGGGATAGGCTCCACTCATAGTTCTCCTAATCCCAGGAGATCCAGAGTCTTAGGAAGGAAGGGTATGAAATGCATTGACTGCAAAAGGGAAAGATGTAGATTCCTCCACCTCAGGGTGGTCACTCTGCTCCCCCTCAGAGCATTCAGGATTGATGGGGTCAAGGGGGTCCAAATTTTCAGCATATGTGAGAGGCTGAGACTATCCCATTAATCTACCATTTGGGGCATCATAGGGATTAGGGGGCATGTTAAATTAAAACTGTGGAGCCAACTGTGCTCATTCTCGCAGATGTCTGATCTGACCACAGTGACACATTCCTTAGTCGCATCCTGTTTGGATTATTGTAATGCCTCAGTGTGACTGCTTTTGAAGTATATTTGGAAACTTCAACAAGTCCAAAGAGCTGCTGCCAGATTACCTGGGACTGATTACAGGAAGCATACAATCCCCTTGTTATAACAGCTTCGCTGGCTACTAGTTTGTTTCAAAGAACAATTCAAAGTGCTGGTTTTGACCTATAAAGCCCTATATGGCTTAGATCCAGGCTATTTGAAGGATCGTGTCTTCCCATATGAGCCTGTTGGAGCTCTAAGAACTTTGGGGGATGCCCTTCTCTTGATCCCGCTACCCTCAGAGGTACTTCTGGTGGGAACACAGGAGAGAGCCTTCTCGGTGGCTGCCTCAAGGCTGTGAAACTCCCTTCTTAAGGAGATTAGACTGGCTCCCTCCTTGCTGTCTTTATCTCGGATCAATCTTATGCACATTTATCTGGGATCAGGTTACATTGAACTATGTGGGACTTCTGAGTTGAGTTTACCTATGTGTGTTCAGGCTGTCAAGTAAACATTTTCAGAATCCATACCTACCAACTTGCAAATCTTCCATTTATTCCCTTGCCAGTCAGGAAGTACCCAACATTGGCTTGCAGTTTCCTAGGGGCAGGGGTTGGCAGGGCTTATCTATTATTCTTCTCTCATATAAATCTCTCCAATCCACATCACCATCCCATGTGCATGTCTGTGTGTGTGCTTGGGCATTTTTTCTTTCTACATTCTCCTTCCTTCTCTCCTTATTCCCATCATGTCTTACTGCTGAGGCTCATACTACCGCCTTGCTGGGCTTTGTGCATGTTCATTCCCTCCTCCCTCCCCGAGCATGAGCACGCATGTGCAGTGCTCAGTAAACTGTTTTGCTCCCTTTTGAAAGCACATTTTTTGAAAGAAAAAATTTTTTTTTGAAAGCACATACTTGTGCATCCTGTGGAGTTCTCCAAACATGCAAAAGTACACATTTTGTTAGTGGACTTGTTTTGTTTTCAGAGTGATGAGCGTGGAGCCACCAGTGATTCTGTAATATTCACTTGTATAACAGCAAATCAAGATGTGGGGGCCCTTTGACAATATGATGAATCTAGGCTTTCATATTTTAGAACAACGTTTCTGGAATGTTTGTGTTTGAACGTTAACAGATTAGAAGAATGAATACGCATTTCATTCTGTAAGTAATGGGGGAATAACTGCTTATCATAGGAATAAAAATATCTAGGTTAAACAAAGTGAAACAATCGCAGCTTCTGTTCAGATTGTACTATTTATTTGCTGTCTGTTCCACTGGACAGGTTTATTTTGTTTACAGGATATATAGCCCGCCTCAGCACAAAAAAAGCTTCAAGGCAGCTTACAGTAAAGTTAAATACTAGATAGATATAAGCTCTCTCTCTCTCTCTCTCTCTCTCTCTCTCTCTCTCTCTCTCTCTCTCTCTCTCTCACACACACACACACACACACACACACACACACACACACACACACACACACACACACTCTCACACACTCACACACACGAGCAGCAAATAAAAATAAGTCTCAGACAGGTCAAGATAAAACATTGAATAGGCAAGAAAAATGTTAATTTTGAAAGGGTGTCAAATATTTTATAAGCCACTCAGTGCATGAGAGAACAGCGCAACCTTCAAAATTTCAAAGAAGCCTGTTTGAAGAAGTGAGTTACATAATTTGGCTATCAATACATATAAACAAAGATAGAGGCACCCAAAGAAGAGCCTCTGAAGCGGATTTCAATTGCCAGGCAAGCCCATGTGGAATAAAGACTGGTGGTCCTTTAGTTTGTGGTGGGGGGAATCATAGACATAAGCAATGTTGAACCCAAGTGGAAAAGTTACAGAAATTATTACAATGTCCAACTAAGAAAAATAATTTGGTTGTTCATCGCGATTACCTTTCCACAGGAACAAAGTAAGGGTTTTTCTTTTTTCTTTTAATCCCAGTCCTTCTTGCTTCTCCCATTCTCTCCACACACTGCAAACTGCATGTCAGACTCCAGGGAAAAAGGAAAGTTTCTTTCTCTTTGTCTCCTCCCCCCCCCATTCATGATGTATCAGATGCACATGTTTCACAACATACATGTTGAACAGCCACCACAGCAATTTTAAGACTTGCATTTGGAAAACAACTTAATTTGGAGACGTTATAATCAGTGGAATGAGAATTAGCTACTTACTCCAGTGTCTTTCAAAGACACAAAATAAACTACATATTCTACATATTTCTTTCTGCAAAACTGAGGCAAATTAGTTTTTCATACTGGTTTGATGTTAAAATGCTCTGCTGCTGAATTTAGAATAGAAGACATGAATTAATGAAAAGAGATGCTTCCGCTTAAATTTATCTCAAGTTGTCTATGTAACTTTGCAGAAGATATGAAAGATTCATATTTTACAATGTACTACTAGGTTATGAGAAAAGGAATCAGCTGATTTTAAAAGTTTAATCAACTCACTGATCAACTAACTTGACTAAACTCCATATTTGAGGTAAGAAAGGCAGTAAGTCACCAATCACAGGAAGGAAGGAAGACTCCAGGTGCACAAGAAGAAGAAAAATATTTTTATTGAGTTGGATCTAGGGCCTGTTTTGTTCATGGTAGGGACCAAGACTCAGCAGAGGCTGCAAAATTTTTGTGTATTCCCTTCAGCCCCCAGGGTAACCTCCTGTGCTGTTCTGGAGTATCTCCTGATCCTCCAGAGCAGTGTTTAGGATCTGGGTGGGGAGGTGAAAATCCCATCACCCCCCTTCCATCAGCAGAGCCTGGATCTAATCCATTGTGACCAACAAACATGGTCTTTTCACTGGGAGAAGTGATGAAGAAATACTGAAGATATTATGTTAGATGTATTAAAAGGAGTGACATAAATCTGGAGCCATTCCAAGAGTTCTTGCCCTTCTCCTTACCTCCTAGGAATTGCTGGTAAACAGAGGTTTCTTCAATTTCAGCCCTGTTGCTAAGCACATCACAAAACAAAACCAGTGATTACATCCAAACAGATGTCTAATTCTGTGATTCAAGGACTCTGTGGTCCTTGGCAATCCTTTTTAGGTCTTGCCATGAAATGGACTGGAGCAACTGGCCTCTGAGCAACAGATTCCTCCTTGACTTTTATAGTGCATTTCCTGTGCTCAAACACTAAATGGCATTCATAACCACTTGAATGCACTGGATGCACTGTCATCCAGTAAAAATCACTCTTCAGGTGAGACTAATGATCCATTTTGTTGCAGGCTTTATTTGTCTCTAAAAATGGTGAACTGTGAGATGATTCTCATGTATAGAGCATTTACCATCTAATGATAGTAACTCTATTGCAGTACTTATCCCTGCATCCTGATTCACATCTTCGAAATGGCTGAATACTCTGGTCCTAAATCGATGAAGTACAAGTCAGTTCTACTGAAACAAATGGGATGTAGGATTGGCACAGATTTCAAGTGATTCATTTTCTCACATAATAGATAAGATCAAAGAAGGGGTACATGTGGATAGCATGTGGCTCTACGTGCGGACGGAGCCTTGCTTTCTGAATAGCATCATGAATGGTGTGACAGAAACAACAATAGCTACATTTACATGAAGCAGTTGTTTCCCAACTGTACATACTGTATACTATAGCCAGGGTGGATTTTTCGCATTCTGCAATGTTAAATTGAAAATACCCCCACATGCGATTCTGATGCTTCCCATAAGCTCATTTCAAAACAAACCTTACAAAACTTATAGTCCTCAACTCAGAAACGCTTGCTTAACAACCCTCTAAATTTTCTTGGCGATACACAAAACAATCAGAGAGAATCGAGAGTTCCAAGTGTAAAAAGATAGAGGAAAAAAACAGACCCCTTTTGGACTTTTTTCTGTCAGATTTCTCATAATTTGTTGAAATTAATTAAAAATCAGCCGTGTTCACTGAGTATGTGTAATCCTATTACTGACCTTGCCCCATACTCCGACCTTCATCTTCTGCAGTTTAAAAGGTAAAAAAATGCCTGGCTGATTTTTAGTTAATTTAAGAAATTATACCTTGAACTCAATGATAATGCTGGGCATGCTCAGTAAGAACCAACGGTAAGTGTTCTAAAAGCCAGACTCACAGCTGCTGGGCTTGTCTAATCAGGGGGCCACACCCACACCAGACTTTTCTTTCACTTGAGACAGTCATAGCTTCCCCCCCCAAATCCTGGAAAGGTAGTTTGTGAAGGGGGCTGAGAGGAGACTCCTATTCCCCTAACAGAGCTCCTGTGGCCAGAGTGGTTTAACAGTCAGCTGCTCTGATTGAATCTCTGTGACAGGAAAATGGCCTCCTAGCACCTCTCAGCACCCTTCACTAACTATACTTCCCAGGATTCTTTGGGAGAAGCCATGACAGTGTAAAGTGAAATAAAGGTCTGGTGTGGATGTGGCCAGGGATAGCTTTGGTTTAAATTTGGGTGGGAGGCTACACGTGCCTGCTGTAGAATAAAAAGGTGGGGAAAACACTGAAAAGATGTGATACTGTTCACAATGTTTTCCTTTTAGAAAGAAAAGGAGCTTCTCTGTCCAGTGCCCACCCACCCGATTTCCTCCCCTCCCTCTCCTCCTCCGCTTCCTGCCCCTCCCCCAGGTCAGTTTCACATCCTAAACATGATTGCACAGAAATAGATCCCATTGAACTCAAAAAGTATGCAAATGATCAGACCCTCCCTTCTCCTTCCTATGCCCTCCCTCTTGCCCCTTCCCTCACCCTTCCTTTGCTCATCCCTCCCCATCCCCTTCGCTCCTCCCTCCCCATCCCCTTCTAATCTCCAACCCAAATTGTGTTTGCATTTTTACACATTTGTAGAGCAGTACAATATCTGAGAGGAGGTCAGGTCTCCTGCTCCCCTGGTGCATTCTGTCAGGCTCCCCCCCCCCCGGTGGTCTCCACCTTGTCACAGTCCCACCTCCGGGTCCTGGTCTATTAATGGTTCTCTCACCGGCTCTAGCAAAGATCTCTCAAGATCCCACTGCTAGACAGCACCACCAGACACTCCCTGTAAACATTATTGCCTTGAGACTGTGCCTTCGTCTTTTCCTGGCTTATTGCTACGTTGTGTCTGGGTGCACTTACAGGCCTCAGCCCCCCTGTATCTTTGTGCCTATAAAGATTACAGCCCTGGGTTGCTTTGGATACCTGATGATGTTACACTATCTCTTCACCGCTGCCACCATTGATACTGTTTCCCAACCTTGGTATATGCCCTACCCACCCTTCTGGTCTTTGAAAGCCCAGCCAAGGATCAGGCATTTTGGTAAACCAAGAAATATTTATTTATATACACAGGGAATAACAAGATTACTTAAAGGTTTCGTCAACAAGTGTGTGGTTTCATAAGATGCGTTAATAACCTGCCTCACTACCCGCCTAATCCAATCCACCCAAGAACCCTCTCCAAAACCAACCAAATGAGCAACCCCTCTGAACCAACCAACCTGTCATCCTCTCATTTATACCTTCAGACACTCAAACGCTCAGCCAATCATCATACAACATTCTTCAACATTCCAACCCATGTACTCCCCCCTCTCACTCAGTCTACTTACCACATATACTCTAATAAACCCGCACTTACCATATTTACAGTATTATATATATACAGGGACATCACACATTCACTATAGCTGCCCAATTTCCCTGCTTTTTAAAGTTTGATAGAAATATCTGTTGGCTATAGGTATATTCTTAAACCGCAAGGGGTTTTTTTGCCTATTAGTAAATCTTTTTAATCCTAGCCCTTCCCATCTTGGATACTTGAAGCAGTGAACCTCTCTGCAGGGAGGAAGGGAGCTCAAGATTCCTTCCATCGGTTTGCTTTTGACCTATGTGGTGTTGTTGGTGTTGTTATTACCTGCCTTGAATGTTTCTGTTGAAAAAGGCAGAATTTAAATGCAACAAATGTGTTGCAAACTAATTACCTGGTTTCTTTCAGTGTGAAAAGATTCTGGCTATCTATTAACGGGGGGGGGGAGCTAATTCTTCACATGGAATTACTACTAATTAATAGTTTATTTTTAAAATGAGTCTCTAGATGTCCATAGTACTGAAGTATAATTTAATCTTTGTTAAGATTGCTTATTTTGAGTGTTTCTTCAGAATTGCAATGTGTTAAAGGTTAAAATCAAACTTTTTCAAAACTGATCAACATTGAAATGTCAGCTGTCTAGTTATGGCAACATACCAGCATGCAAACACTGGTCTAATATTGATTTCCCTGGGTGCATAACATTTGCATTGTGACATTTTGCTACAACATTAGCAAAGTGGTTGTTTCTTGATCAATCATTTTCAATAGTACACACCATACAATCGTATTCAATGTGACCTATTTGGAATTACATATAAACTACTGAGCAAAAGTGTGTGTATCACATGCACATACATTTTAATGTAAGCCTAGAGCAGAAATTGTGTTCAGCTGAAAGAGATGCCATTGGCAAGCATACATAACAAGCTATATAAAACACCTCTTGAACATAGTCTCCTATACACTGAGAGCAATCCTATATATTGCATTCAGTGGAACTTGCTTACAGGTAAGTGTATATAGGACTGCAGCCTTAAGTAACAAAACTGGGAATCTTGTGAGAGCTGCATTTGAGTTTTGTTGTATTGGTGTTTTCTGAAATTAATTTTTTGCTTTTTCTTTCAGTCTCACTAAGATATTCTGTAAAATAAGACTTACCTTCAACTTTTCCCCTGGCACCTTCTGATACTCAGCAAGTGTACAGTCTGTGTACCAAATAGCTGAGCTGTACAAATCACATATTTGGCTATATAAATCAACAAGCATATACTCTTTCACAGAAACACTTGTACATGTGTAGAAACAAGAGTATAATTAAATTAGCATATATCAAATAATTATAATCCATTATTATCAGTGCTATGGAGTTTAACAAAATGTTGTTGCTTACCATGATTTGATGATGATGTGATGGAGCTCTACAACCATTACAATTCTGACTGACATAAGTGGCAAAGTGTGCGTGTTCTCTTGATGTGAACAATGTGAAATGTTGAAGAATTATTTCAACATGCTACATTTTTGTTCCACTTTGGATTGTCCATTTTAAAAGATGGTGGCTGCTGCTTAAGCTTGTGCTTTGCTTGTCTGGTTATTTATCAGATGCTATCACTGTACCAAACAGCATGAAATACTTGTATTGAAAACCAACCAATCAAGTGAATGTCAAGATCTGTCTTTAGAATTGTGATGAGTAGGAAGGAGCTCCCAATAGATGTTCCAATATCTGAGCATTAGTACCTGTTATATCATTACTTTCTGTACAAATGGTGTCATATGAAATTCTAAGAACTGATTGTTAAAAGCAAGATGCATTTTGTTGATATTTTCAAGGGCATCAGATTTGATCATAGAAATTATGGTTTAGCTCTATATTTTCTGTTAGAGAATCTTAGCTATTGTAAAATGTTAAAATCATGGAGCTGGAAGGAACCTCCAAGATAATCTAGTCCAGTGGTTCTTAACCTTTCTTGGGTCATAAACCCCTTTGAGAAGTCCATGAAAGCTATGGACTCCTATAACATAAATAAATAAATACAATTAATTTTATTGTCCCAGTAATTGATTTTTTGTGCCCAGTTCACAGACCCTCTGAAGCCCACCCATGGACCTCCTAGGGATCCATGGACCACAGGTTAAGAACCCCTGGTCTAGTCCAACCCCCTGCTGATGCAGGAAACTCACCACTACAGCATCCTCAATAGGTGGCTATCTAGCTTCTTCTTATGTATAAAGTAACTGCCTAAGTCTTTTCTGTTTGAAATATTTGGGAAAGATCTCTGCTTTAGACCTTGGGGAACAGCTGCCAGTCAGAGTTGCCAATCCAGAGCTAGATATACAAATTATTTAATTCTGTAGAAGGCAGCTTCATGTTTTTCTGTGTTCAACATCCTATGTTATATTCCTGCTCGCATACTTTGGCTGCTGTTTGACTTCTGTATGAGGATGCTGTTAAATGTTCAGTTTATTGTGCAATAGCCATCCAGGCTTTTTGCATATACATAAAATAACATCATCATATACATAAAATACAGATTGAAATAGAGATTGAAAAATAATAAGATAAATCAGTTATATAACCATACTAAAATAGTATAAAGATTGATTATTTAACAGTAGATTAAATAAAATGGCCCTAGGATCATATATTATCACCAGAAGAAATAGCAACTTTACTCCTCTCTAGGGCTAGTTTAACACATTTAACAATCCAATAAGTCACATAGAAATCTGTTTGTCTCAGTAAAAATACAATTTTATTTAAAAAGAAATTATCTCTGAAACTGGCAATGAGGGGGATAAGATACGAAATTCATAGCATTCATACAGGGTTGTGGGGTTCCCAAGTTTGGATAATTGGTCAGTTGCCTGCTTTGGATGCGTTGTACTGCCTCTGAAAGAGCAGGTCTGTAGTCTGGGGGTGCTCCTGGATCCATATTTGTTGCTAGAAGCCCAGGTGACCTCAGTGGCTAGGAGTGCCTTTTACCACCTTTGGCTGGTAAGATAGCTGGGGCCATTTCTGGACTGGGATAGCCTGACCACTGTTGTCCACGCACTGGTAACTTCCAGGCTGGATTACTGTAATGTACTCTATGTGGAGCTGCCCTTGAGGTTGGTCTGGAAGCTGCAGCTGGTGCAAAATACAGCAGCGAAACTGCTCACTGGGGCAAATTGCCAACATGTCACCCCACTGCTGAATGAATTGCAATGGCTGCCATTAGCTACTGGGCTAAGTTCAAGGTACTGGTTTTGGTATACAAAGCCCTATACAGCTTGGGACCAGGATACCTGAAAGATCGTCTTACCCCTTATATACCCGGTTGATCACTATGCTCTGCAGATGAGAGCCTCCTGCAGATACCATCTTATCAGGAAGTCCAGTCTGCACAACTTAAGAAACAGACCTTTAGTGTGGCGGCACCTACCCTTTGGAATTCCCTCCCCTTAAACATTAGACAGGCGCCGTCTCTGTTATCTTTTTGGCACCTACTGAAGACCTTCCTCTTTCAACAAGCCTTTTAAGTAGAGACCTTATCCTAATCTTCATCTGTGTTGGAATTGCTTTTTAATATGTTTTAAAGCTTTTTTTAAATAAAAATGTTTTAAAAATGTTTTGTTTTAATAAATTTTAAAGTTTGTTTTTATGATGTTAGAGTGTTTTTAGTGCTTTTGTTTGCCACCTTGGGCTCCTGCTGGGAGGAAGGATGGGATATAAATCAAATAATAATAATAATAATAATAATAATAAACACTAGGGTCCAAAAATACCCCAGCAAAAAGCACCAAGAGCAAATATCTGACTTTTATTGTGTAATTTAGTCATGAGTAGACCTATAGGAGTATCCTCCTAGGACATTGTCACAACCTGTCCCCTGTACAACATCCCCAAATTTCAGCTGTTTACCCATACCATTTTCCTCCTGGAAACAAAAAACCCACTGGAATCTAAAAACATACCCCAGAAATTGTGTTTTTTACTCAATGTGCATGAGGAAGGGGCCAGCTCAGAAAAATTCTACTTGCTCTGAATAAATTTTTTTGGCTCAAGGTGCTTTTTAGTATTGTGAGGCACACTGAAAAAATGGTCTCTGAGGGACAAAGTTACCCTATCCTTTCATTGGAAATCGATCCAAATATAGTCCAAAGTCAGCCTGTGGATTTTTTTGCTGGGTCTGTATGAGGGGTCTGAATATAAAGGACATTCTAATGGAAACTGGACTGTGTCTACCTTCCAACATCCAGCAGGGCAATATCTGCTAATCTGGCACTGACCATTACATTGTCCCTTAACCTCCAGCTGCAGAGAAGTTTGTGTTTGGTTATAAGCCCCTTAAGGCCATACAGACAGATAAAGGCCAAATACGGTGGCAATTTCCCCGGGGTGACGGTAAAAATTTTTGTATAGCGTGTTAGAACAACAATTAGACATTAATGTGGAAGTAGCCTGGAAGTCAGCACAGCTAAACTCATTGTGACTTCCAGACGGGCACCACTATAGCCCATTGTAATCAAATAGGCCACTGAGAAGCCCAAGTCAGAATTAATCTGGCAGATTTTGATGGCCCATGACTTTGATCCCATATCCTCATATGTGATTAGGACAAGGGGGAAGGCTTGTTGAAAGATTATCTTAAGCTAATTATAAATGGCTGCTTTCTGGGCTAAAGTTGTAACTGAGCAACAAGGTATGTCCAAACATACAATTCCTTTAGGAGTAGATCTGTGAACGAACACCCACAGTTCTTGTCCAGAATTTATGATGTTTTGAATCCAAAGCTACAATATCTGAGATGTACCAAACAAGCTCCATACAGCAGCTGGGACAAGAGATTAGAACTGTAATGCTCAGACATAGCACCACTAGCCTACTGCCAGGTCCTGGTCTTACGACTTATGGCGACCCTATGAATCAGTGACCTCCAAGAGCATCTGTCATGAACCACCCTGTTCAGATCTTGTAAATTCAGGTCTGTGGTTTCCTTTATGGAATCAATCCATCTCTTGTTTGGCCTTCCTCTTTTTCTACTCCCTTCTGTTTTTCCCAGCATTATTGTCTTTTTTAGTGAATTATGTGTCCAAAGTATGATAACCTCATTTTCATCATTTTAACTTCTAATGATAGTTCTGGTTTAATTTGTTCTAACACCCAATTATTTGCTTTTTCGCAGTCCATGGTATGCGCAAAACTCTCCTCCAACACTGCATTTCAAATGAGTTGATTTTTCTCTTATCCACTTTTTTCACTATCCAACTTTCACATCCATACATAGAGATCGGGAATACCATGGTCTGAATGATCCTGAGTTTGGCGTTCAGTGATACATCTTTACATTTGAGGACCTTTTCTAGTTCTCTCATAGCTGCTCTCCCCAGTCCTAGCCTTCCTCTGATTTCTTGACTATTGTCTCCATTTTGGTTAATGACTGTGCGGAGGTATTGATAATCCTTGACAAGTTCAATGTCCTCATTGTCAACTTTAAAGTTACATAAATCTTCTGTTGTCATTACTTTAGTCTTTTTGATGTTCAGCTGTAGTCCTGCTTTTGTGCTTTCCTCTTTAACTTTCATCAGCATTCATTTCAGATCGTTACTGGTTTCTGCTAGTAGTATGGTATCGTCTGCATATTTTAAATTATTGATATTTCTCCCTCCAATTTTCACACCTCCATCTTGATCCAGTCCCGCTTTCCATATGATATGTTCTGCATATAGATTAAACAAATAGGGTGAAAAAATACACTCCTGTCCGATTGGGAACCAATCAGTTTCTCCATATTCTGTTCTTACAGTAGCCTCTTGTCCAGAGTATAGGTTACGCATCAGGACAATCAGGTGCTGTGGCACCCCCATTTCTTTTAAAGCATTCCATAGTTTTTCATGATCTACACAATCAAAGGCTTTGCTGTAATCTATAAAGCACAGGTGATCTGTGGTGCTTCTTCCCTTTCTAAATCCAGCTTGGACATCTGGCATTTCTCGCTCCATATATGGTAAGAGCCTTTGTTGTAGAATCTTGAGCATTACTTTACTTGCATGGGATATTAAGGCAATTGTTCGATAATTACTGCATTCCCTGGGATCCCCTTTCTTTGGAATTGGGATATATATTGAACGCTTCCAGTCTGTGGGCCATTGTTTAGTTTTCCATATTTCTTGACAAATTTTTGTCAAAATTTGGACAGATTCAGTCTCAGTAGCTTGTAGCAACTCTATTGGTGTGCCATCTGTTCCTGGTGATTTGTTTCTTCCAAGTATTTTAAGAGCAGCTTTCACCTCACATTTTAAAATTTCTGGTTCTTCATCATATGGTTCCTCTGTGAATGAATCTGTGAGCCTTGCATCTCTTTTATAGAGTTCTTCAGTGTATTGCTTCCATCTTCCTTTTATTTCATCTTGGTCAGTTGGTGTGTTCCCCTGTTGATTATTCAACATCCCTACTTGTGGTTTAAATTTCCCTTTCATTTCTCTAATACAGTGATTTTCAACCTTTTTCATCTCATGGCACACTGACAAGGCGCTAAAATTGTCAAGGCACACCATCAGTTTTTTAAGATTGTGTTTAAAGTTCAATAACTAAAATTTTAATCGTGTTATTTTTTAAAAAAATAAATCAGTGGGAAAGCTGTGCTTGGTGATTTTTCATGATGTCCCTTGTCCGAGGGCGGATGGTTGACAGGCATACCCTCAAGTCCTCCTCCAGTGTTTGAAGCTGCTACCTGTTCTTGCTCTTCATTGTGTTCATAGCAGAGAAACCAGCCTCACAAAGATAAGATGTTGAGAAAGAAAGAAGTGCTTTAATCGCCATCTTTGTGATGATGGGGTATTCCTCTCGGAGAGACAACCAGAATGAGGCCATATCTGTTGATGAGTGTTTCAGTTTCAGTCCTCTATTATTTCTTTCTGTCAGCTCATCTTCTTCTGCAACAGTTAATTCTGCTGACTTGCACGCACTTAACACAAATGGATCTCTCACCCAGTCCAAGGAAGATACATCAAGTGATGGGAAATACTTTTCAATGTTTTTACTCAGCAGTGACAAACTTTGTAGAATTAAATCAACAAGATTTCTGTCCAGTCTGCAACTTTCTGTCAGTTCATACATTTCAACTTTGTTCTCTTTTTTGATTCTGGCTCCCCACAGTGTTAGTTTTTCCATAAAGGAGATAACTTTGTCAGTACAAGTAAGAATATTTTCATTCTTTCCCTGCATACTCTTGTTAAGAGTGTTCAAAGCTTGGAAAATGTCAGCTAGGAATGCAACTTTATTGCACCAGGTCTCATCACTAAGCAGGTCAGCCAGCTCAGACTCTTCTGACGTAAAAAAAATTAGAAGCTCTTCCCGCAGTTCATACAACCTTGAAAGCACCCACCCTCGAGATAGCCATCTCACTTCCGTGTGCAGTAGAAGTTGTGTGTGAGCAGCTTCCAAGGCAGAACACGGTACTGAAAACAACCTCCATTTTAATGGCCTACTCTTGATGTAGTTAACCATTTTGATCGTCTCAGCCAGTACTTTTTGGAGTTCAGGTAGTACTGATTTTGAAATGAGGGCCTCTGTGTGCAGGAAACAGTGTGTAAAAACAATGCCAGGGTTCTTTTGTTTGGCCAGTGCGATGAATCCTCTTAGGCCTCCCGACATAGAGGGAGCACCGTCTGTGCAGATGCTGATGCATGATTTCCATGACAAATCATGAGAATTGAAATAGATGTTGGTAAGTTCAAAAATGTCTTGGCCTCTTGTTGTTTCTGGAAGTGATTTGCAAAATAATTGTTCAATGATGTCTCCATTAAAACAAACCTGCTGAATGCTAGGAATTGAGCTTTTCCAGTGGTGTCAGTTGACTCGTCCAACTGGATAGCAAAGAAATCGGCTTCTTTAATGTTAGCTATCACTTGTGACTCAATGTCTTGAGACATGTCCTGTATACACCGACTAACAGTGTTATCTGACACAGGGATTTTCAAGATCTCTTTTTCATATGTTTCGCCAAACATAATATTTACAATTTTACAGCACGCTGGTAAAATTAATGACTGAGCAATTGTATGAGATTTCATCTTTTTTGCCACGATTTTGGCAATGGCATAACTTGCTTCTTGAGCTTTGTCAGAAATAGTTGTTATTTTGGTAAATTGTTTAGCCTGACGTTTGATCAGCTATAACCCTTTTAAAATAATCAATTGGTTTCTCACATAAATGTGAGTGCTTTGTGTGACGGTGTCCCTGCCCTTCGGGGATTCAAACCTCCTGCCTAAAATTAGATTGCGCACAGCTGATGGGTGGACAGCAGCACAAGGAAGCCACTCAGGCATGCAGCCAAAGAGTCTCTTCCCCCATCCGCACGAACAACTGACTGACTGACCGGCCGACAAAGTTCTCGAGGATGGAGCTCTTGCCTGCGCTGTGAGTGCCCACCATGTTCTCGCGTGAGCAAACTCCTGCGGCACACCTGCGGACCATTTGCAGCACACCAATGTGCTGCGGCACAGCGGTTGAACGCTGCTCTAATATTTTGGAATAAGGCTCTTGTTGTTCCCTTTTTGTTGTCCTATTTCTATACAATATTGTAATAGTTCTTTTTGTCCCTACATACTAGTTGCTGTATTGTTGCATTTAGGGTTCTGACCGTGTTTCTATCTCCTTTTGCTTTTGCTTTCCTTCTCTCTTTAACCATTTAAGAGTTTCTTCAGTCATCCATAGAGCTCTTTCTCTCTTTTTAACTAGAGGTATCCTCTGTTTGCATTCTTTCCTGATAATATCTCTGACTTCAATCCATAGTTCTTCTGGTTCTCTATCAACTAATTTTAAAACCTCAAACCTGTTCCTTATTTGATCTTTATATTCTTCTGGGATTTTATTTAAATTGTCTTTGGCATTAGGATTACTTTGTTCTTCTTCTTTAGCTTTACTCTGATTTGCGATATGACCAGTTTATGATCTGTACTGCAGTCTGCTCCTGGTCTTGTTTTTGCAGAAAGTATGGAACTTCTCCATCTTCTGCTACCAATTATATAATCAATTTGATTCCTATATTGACCATCTGGTGATGTCCAGGTGTACAGTCTTTTTGGTTGCTCAAAAATGTGTTTGCAAGAAACAAATTATTGGCTTCACAGAATTCAATAAGTCTTTCTCCTGCTTCGTTTCTGTCTCCTAGGCCCCATTTCCCCACAATTCCTAGTTCTTCTCTGTTCCCTACTTTTGCATTCCATTCCCCCATGATTATCAACACATCTTGTTTCGGTGTGTGATCAATTTCCTCCTGTACTTCTGCGTAAAATCTGTCCAATTCTTCTGCGTTTGCCATTGGAGCATAGACTTGGATGATGGTTATGTTAATAGGTCCTAATTGCTTTTGCTACATTACTTCTCACTATTAAAGCAACCCCGTTTCTTCTTGATTTCTCATTTCCTGCATAAAATATTTTGTAGTTGCCTGACTGAAAATGTGCCATTCCTGTCCATTTTAATTCACTCACGCCAAGTATTGTAATGTTGATGTGTTCCATTTCTTGCTTGACAATTTCTGACTTTCCCTGATTCATGCTTCTCATATTCCATGTTCCTATTGTGTGCGTTGTACAACTCTGGATTCTCCTTTCGCATCTGTGCGCATCAGCCTCTGGGATTCCTTTTGGCTTTAACCCAGCTGCGTCATTAGTCACAGCGCTACTCATACTTGTCCTTTGTTCTTCCTCAGTAGCTCGGTGAGTGCCTTCTGACCTGGGGGTCTCATCATCCATCACTATCTCGTGTTGCATTTTGGATCCTCTGTTCATAGGGTTTTCATGGTAAGAGGTATTCAGAGGTGGTTTACTATTGCCTTCCTCTGAGTTTGGATGCATCTTAGTCTGGTGTCTCAGCTTTGACCATTCCTCCTTGGGTGCCCCTGCTAGGAGTCTAGCCTCTTGGTCTAGACTCCCAATGGCATTACTCTCAGCTTCTTCAACACTCTCAAACCCCCTCACTACGTTAAGGTGTGCATCCTAAAGGGGGGAAATGTAAAGTTTGTTGCATGCGTCTTAAAAAATAAATTAACTTGTAATCCTTATCACAGCCATTGAAGGTAAATTGATTCTATTATGACCATATTGCAGATGGTTCTGGGGAGGGGTAGAGGTTGAGAATCGTTATGACTACTTGTTGATTTTAGTGATAGGTCTGAACTGGGAACTTCAACCGTAGCTGCTAAGCTCCAGCAGCATAGAAGAAACCTTGGATGTTCATCTAAAGAAACAAGTGTAATATTGTAAAGGAATTCTGTTTTGTAAGACTTAACTATACTGAGAGTCGGTTGTAGCAGAGTTTTCTGTGGAAACAGTTATTGAAACATTGATTTCTTTAGTACTTTGTCAGGAGTGTATTTGGCACAGAAGTGGGTAGGTGCTCCTTGTCATAAGCAGAAGTAAGGTAGTTTAAATGCAATGGTTAATGGTTCTCTGAAGCAGCAGCTGGTGAACTAACTACCTTGGGTTGATTTAGGGATAGATTTAATTGAAAGGTTAAAAGCGTATGTGGAAGACTGATAGAAATATGAGCTTAATGGAGAGAGTACAAAGATGGTAAACAAATGGAGGTTGCAAAAGTGTTGGTGACAGAAGAGCTGTTGATATTTCTTTCCTAAGAATGGACTCAGCAGGCAAGATTGAATGTGTAGGAAACAGTGAAGGTCCAATTGTTTTATGAAGGCTAACTGATGAGTTAGTTAATATGGCATTGTTTGGATTATTAGTAACTGTGTAGTTTGTACTAAGAATAGTTTAAAAAATAGAATGCATTTCATTGGATCTTTGTGACCTTTTAAAATACTTTTCAGCTAACAGCACGATCACTGCCCGTTGTACAAACTGATGAGAGACTCCAGCCTCTGCTCAGTCATCTCAGGTAATATATCTACATATTTTTCTGTAATATTTACCGCCCCCCCCAACTCAAAAGGAGCAGTATTTCTGGGTGGTCCAACAGGCAACAGATGGGGTGGTGACTGGGTATGTGGCGGCACCTAGAGGCACTGGAAGGAGTGCCAGGCAGTTGTAACTGTTGCCTTCAGCAAGCAGCTATTTAAATTTTCACATAATTGGCATTGATATAGTGTTGATTTTGAGAAATGCTACATTGGGATGGGGCCACAAGCATTCTGGAGAAGTTTAAATGGCGTCTCGCTTCAGGCAGCAGATGCTGCTGCTATCTTGTGCATCTCACTGTTCTTAAAACTTTTTTTAAAGGGGGCCAGCCCGACCAGTGCAGGCATGTTTCAGTGGTGGTGGACCTTATTGGGCCCTTGCCATTTGCCCAACCATTCCTTGTGCAGATGCTGGGCCTGATCTGACTTCTGATAGCCTCACGGTTTTAGTTATTTGGTCTAATGTGGCACTTGCTCCCTCTCCCCTCTGAATGTATTCTTCTGGTTGCAGCAGCTGAGCAGGGTCACCTCACTACCCCTAATGTTGGGCTCAGAGTGGGGACCGCAACATGAAGTGCTGCACTCTGTTTCTTCTTTGGCCTCTGCAGCACATGGTGGAGTTCACTCATCTCTCTCCCAACTCCAAAATATGGAAATATGTTGTCATAGATATTTTAAATACATAGAATAAAGTAGATCTTTGGATTTGTATTTTTATTTACAAACAGTTTTAACCTGTACTTGGATTGATCACAACATAATCTTTGAATATCATATTGCAATAATTGTGTGACAACCTGAGTAACATTAAGTAATGCAAGTGTTTCTACATAATGAGCTTGTCTTAGCAGATAATAAGCAGTGTTGTTGTCACACAACATCTGCTTTCAGTCAACGCTTCAACCTTATCCCTTAAGTAAGATTTGTCTCCTATTTCAACAAAAAAGTTTTGTCCTTGGAAAAATGAGCCCCACTACTTGAAATTAATGCAGAATATTATCCTTCACTTAGAATATTTTTTAAAAAATAGTCATGGTTTTATTCCATATACTATTGAGTTGTCTCCTCATAGAGCTCTATAATATCTCATTAGGAATGTTGATATAATTCTCTGATGAATTCAAGAAGATACACTTTTTCTAGTACCTTTAATGTAAAAAATCTAAGGAATCTATGCCCCAAGTCCAGAAATACTTTCTTTGGGCAACTGCTTTGTTAATCTTCAGATATTTTGCTCATACTTGTAATGTAATGTCTACCTTAAGTTAGGATTCTGGGCACATTTCCCAGGGGGGGAAATGCTACAAAAGAAATGTATCAGCATGTCCATATGGTGAAATGTCAGAAAAGTGTTGGATAAAGACAGTTTTTAAGTAGTTTAGTATGTTCTAATTACATTTGCTGAATTATTAAATGATTTCCCCCCTAAAATTCATGGAAACGAATGCATATTTAACGTTAAGTTTCCATGGTAACAAGACTGCCTTCTTGAATTTCTGAAAATTGCATTTACCACAAGTAATCTCCTTCCTTTGTATTTCACCATACAGTCATGCATATGTTGGCCCAGATTACAGCACTGCAAAAAATACTGGGAAAATTTCATTAGAACAGATTGATGCTGTAAGTATTTTATGCTTTTAAATTGAATTTCATATTGCCCTGTTCCAGCATGCACTTTAGATGAAAAAGCTGACTTCCATATGCAAATAATAATAGGTTGAATTCAGAGAAAGTTGCTTGTGCATTAGTCCCATTGAAATCAGTGGCACAAGGTTATGGTTTAACATGAAATCAATGAGATTAATGCACAACTCACTTCCTCTGGATCTAACCCATATAAAGGGTATAAAGTAGTGGAATTGGATATACAGGTTTGCTTTAAAACCACTCACACAATAAGATTTGCTCATATGAATGCTAGCCTGAAGGAATCGCAGGATAGCAAATATATCAAACAAAATATTTTGTGTATTTTAAAATATGGAACGTAAGAAAAGCCCTGCTATATCAGACCAAAGACCCATTCCTGTTCTCACAGTGGTCAACCAGATGCCCACGAGCAGGACCTGAGTGTAACAGCACTCTCCCTGTGATTCCCAGCAAGTAGTATTCAGAGGCAGATTGCCTGTGACAATGGAGGTAGGATGTAGTATTTGTGGCTATTATTATTTGGTGTTATTTCTGAACAGGCCTAGTAACGCTTATAAAATGCCTGTAAGGTAGACCAGTAGTGTTGTCCACATATTATAACATTCATTTACCTTAATATAGTAGCTTAATACTGCTGATGGTTATTTTATTATTAAAGCTGACATCTTATATCTAAGAAATGAAAGCAATAATAGTTGAGAAAACAAACTTAAATTGTATCCAGCAGTGTATTTGAATAAATGTAAGTCTCTTTTAAAGCTTTGTCTGATATTTGTGTGTTTGTTTTATGCACCAGTCTTCCCCAACTTGGTGCCCTCCAGATGGTTTGGGCTATGATAGGAAGTGTAGTCCAACAACATCTTGAGAGCACCAGATTGGAGAAGTGTGCTTTAGACAAACCTGAAATCTGATAGGATGATGGGCAATATAAAAATATTTGTAATATATTCAAGAGATAGTCACAGATATTTGATATCAGTGCCATCAATATAGAGTATTTATTTATTATTTTATTTATATCCCGCCCTTCCTCCACACTTTCTTTGGGGAAAACCGCTATTAAGATAACAATCAGTATCCATATTTTAAACTGGTGACTAATTAACCATACTGATTAATGCTTTCCGCTAGAATAAAGATAATTTCTTTTTTAATAAATGTACTTCTGTGTTGCATTTATTCTTGTATTATGTACAGAAAGAAATATTAGATTTGAATGCTTATAGGCATATTGAAGTTGCAAAAGAGATTTACTCATAGTCCCTATAGCCTCTGCATATACTTCTGTCCTCAAGATGTTCACCTTTGTAAATGGATTTAATTAGTGATCAAAATACAGCCTGTAAGCTGCTCTAGTCAATAGGTCTTTAATACAAGTTTTCTTGTTGCAGCTGTCTGTTAAATCATTTCCTCTCTGCATGCGCCAGCTGCACAAAGCTCTGTGTGATAACCATCATCTCCGTCATGGAGGCCGTATGCAATATGGCTTGTTTCTAAAAGGTATTGGCTTAACACTAGAACAAGCTCTGCAGTTCTGGAAATCTGAATTCATCAGAGGAAAAGTGGATGCAGACAAGGTAAATTACTTGTTGGGAGTACTGTTCAGTCCTTACTTGATCTTTGATGAATACTTGCATAATCCGCACACATTGTTTATGCACATTGGGGATAGTTGCTTAGACTACAACTAGTTAACATAAATAACAAAAGCATCTGCTTTCCCATCTATTCTTCACAGTGGATACTCATCATGATTCTGTTCGCATTATAAGTTTATTTTTTTTAATTCCTTTTGATGTTTGGAAAAATCACAAAAAGAAAATAGAAAACGTATCTACAATATTGAAAAACATTATCAATATTTGTTTTTAAAATCAATAAAAGGACCCAATTCCACTACAAAGCCATACATTCCTTTATCCTCCATTCCTTAACCTGGCAATTTTGATAAGCTTGTACATTTTGAGCTATTCTCCAAACTCTACTGATCGAGTTTTTTGTATAGCATGGTTGAATAAACAAATATGCACCACTTGCTTTACCAATTGAAAAGTAGCCAACATAACACCAGTTTTAAAGGAGAGATTGATCGTGGGGTGGGGTGGAGGAAATTACAGACTTGTTATGGCTAATGTCTACCCTGGGTAAATTTGTGGAAAGCATAATTAAAACTAGAATGAATAAATTTATATGTCCTCTTCAGGCATTCTAAATGTGTTTCTAGAGAGGGGTGTAGAACCATGTGAGCACATTGATTGGGAAGGTCAGCGTGGAGGGGCAAGGTTGACTTGCACAGTCCCAAGGCCTCTTTGTGGATACAAATGAAACCTGAAGAGTGCTATTGAAGAACAAGTTTGGCAGAGGAACAATTCATATGACTTCTACAAAGGAAAGCCTTGCCATCACCAAGAGGAGCAAGTTTTTTGAGAGTATCAGCAAGCACATGAAATAGCAGTTCGTGAAATAGAAGAGGTATGGTAGACATTCCATACTTAAACTTCCAGAAAGCTTTTCCAGAAAGCAATTGCAAAAAGCTTCCAAGTAAGTGTAGAAGTCATGGGGTAAGAGGAGAGATGATCTTGTGGATGAGCATCTAGGTAAAGAATAGGAAACAGAGGATGGTGGTAATAAATCTACAGTTCTCAAAGCGGAGGGAAGTAAGTAGTGCTCTGCCTCGGCACCTGCTTTGCTTCATTTTTCTGCTGAGATTGGATATAAACTTTATATGATCAAGCAATTGTTTGCCATTTCTCAGTGCTCTTGATGATGATGCCAGAATGGCATAGAAGGAGGTCTGCCACACTATTGCTGTAGTGTTGTCCAGTGGGAACTGCATGTAGCTGTGCATTCTTTTTCTTCTGCCTTTTAAAGGCAAGGAAAAAGTGCTTTGCAGTGGCAGCTGCTCATCTAGCTTTAAATGAAGGAGAAAACTATCTATGAGGTGGGAGATGGTCTGTTATGACATTGCAGGAATTTCACCTTGAAGTTAATGTGTTCAGGAATGAAAAATGAAAATGAGCAACTTGATGCATGTTTGCAGTAGTGCTTTTGTGCCCCTGGAAGTAGCTTTCCAATTTAAGATATTCCAGGACATTAGAATGAGATTTTAAAATGAAAGGATATAATAATGCATACAGCTGCTTTCTTTCTCCTTGAGCTTATAAATATATACAGTACTGCTTATTCAAAGTGAAAAATGTTATTCCTGTGAAATTTGTGGAAACAAGAAAAATTGATTTGCAATACCACAGAATGACAATTAATATTTAAATATTTTTCTGGAACAGATAATTCCTCTTTGCATGAGTCATCAAGAGACAAGCAAGTCATGTAGTTAATTAAATTATGGTTTGATTAAATTATATTTTAGATAAGTCAATTATTAAAATGAAATGGGTGCCTCTGATTATATACATTAGTTTAAGTAGAAATAATTTTTGTTATATTTCATTTTCCATATTCTGTACATTTTTCACACTTCTATGGTGACATCTGAGTAAGTCATATAGACCCATTGTAATCAATTTACTTAATACATTGAATCAATAGACTTAAATATATCTATTCTGAGTATGACAGACTGGACATCACCCTATTTTTTTTTTGTTTAGTAGTACTGAACTGTATTGTGACAACAGTGTCTTGAGTAGGTGTTTGTATGAAATAATCAAACCCAGATAAATGCAAAGTGAATGTTGAACTGAAAAATGTAAGAATATTGACTGAGCTTGAGGATTAATTCAGGGTGCTTGTACTAGCTTTTAAAAAAAAGTTTTTAACAATTGACCCCTCTGTCATATATAAAATTCCTTGGCAAACATGCCTGAGTAGTTTGGTTTCCCATCTCACCCCCAGATGGAAATTACTTATTTTTAGTATTATTTATTAAATTTATATTCTGCCCTTCCTCCTAGAAGGAGCCCAGGGTGGCAAACAAAACACTCTGAAACATCTTAAAAACCAAGCATCTTTAAAAACATGTTAAAAAAACTCATTAAAAACATCTTTTAAAGAAAACTTTTAAAAACATCTAAAAAAGGAATCCCAACGTATATGCAGACTGGAATAAGGTCTCTACTTAAAATAATTGTTGAAAGAGAAAGGTCTTCAGTAGGCACCAAAAAGATAATAGAGATGGTGCCTGTCTAATATTTAAGAGGAGGAAATTCAAAAGGATAGGTGCCACAGAACTAAAAGTCCACTTCCTATGTTGTGTGGAGCGAACCTCCTGATAAGATATCTGCAGATGAATAAGATGGTATCTAGTATCTTACCTGCAGAGTGACTGGGTATATAAGGGGTAAGACTATCTTTCAACTATCCTGAAAGCTGTACAGGACTTTGTACACCAAAACCAGAACCTTGAACTTGGCCCAGTAGCTAATAGACAGCCAGTGCAATTCTTTAGTAGTGGGGTAATGATATTGGCAATACCCTTCCAGAGTGAGCAATTGCACCACCGCATTTTGCACCAGTTGCAGCTTCTGGACCAACCTTAAGGGCAGCTCCACATAGAGCGCATTATTTATTTATTTATTTATTTATTATTATTATTATTTATTGCACTTTTAAACCGCCCTTTAGCAACAGGCTCTCAGGGCGATGTACAACAGAATAAAACCACATTTAAAAATCAGCAAATGTGGATTACAACATATAGATATAAAAACACATTAAGACAAAATTAATAGAGATTACAATTAATTAACTATAAAATTAAAATTAAAACTAAGATTAAAATGCCTGGGCAAAGAGGTAGGTCTTTACCTGGCGCCGAAAAGATATCAAAGAAGGCGCCAGGCGTATCTCGTCAGGGAGGGCATTCCATAATTCGGGGGCCACCACCGAGAAGGCCCTAGATCTCGTTATTGCTCTCTGGGCCTCCTTGTGAGTTGGAACCCGGAGAAGGGCCTTCGACGTCGAGCGCAGCGAACGGGTAGGTTCATAGTGGGAGAGGCGTTCCATCAGGTATTGCGGTCCGGTGCCGTTAAGGGCTTTATAGGTAAGAACCAACACTTTGAATCTGGCCCGGAAACGTATTGGTAGCCAGTGCAGTTGGGCCAGGACGGGTGTTATATGATCAGATCTTTTAGTCTGAGTGAGAACTCTGGCCGCAGCATTCTGCACCAGCTGAAGTTTCCGAACTGTCTTCAAAGGTAACCCTACGTAGAGTGCATTACAGTAGTCCAATCTAGAGGTTACCAGAGCATGGATAACTGAGGCAAGGTTCTCCCTGTCCAGATAGGGTCGTAGTTGGGCTACCAGCCGAAGCTGGTAGACGAGGCTACCTGAGCCTCCAGAGAGGAGCGGATCTAATAAGACCCCCAAACTACGGACCTGCTCCTTTAGGGCGAGTGTAACCCCATCTAGGGTAGGTTGGACATCAACCATCTGGGCAGAGGGCCCCCCCACCAACAGCATCTCAGTCTTGTCAGGATTGAGTCTCAGTTTATTAGCTCTCATCCAGACCATTATCGCGACCAGGCAGCGGTTTAGTACATTAACAATCTCACCTGAAGAAGATGAAAAGGAGAAATAGAGCTGCGTATCATCAGCATATTGCTGAAAACGCACTCCAAAACTCCTAATGACCTCGCCCAGCGGCTTCATATAGATATTAAAGAGCATGGGGGACAGAACTGAGCCCTGCGGGACCCTATATTGGAGTACCCAGGGCCTTGAGTAATGCTCCCCAAGCACCACCTTCTGGAGACGGTTCTTGAGGTAGGAGCACAGCCACTGCCAAGCAGTGCCTCCAACTCCTAAATCCGCAAGTCGCCCAGAAGGATACCATGGTCGATGGTATCAAAAGCCGCTGAGAGATCAAGGAGAACCAACAGAGTTACACTCCCTCTGTCCTTCTCCTGACAGAGGTCATCATACAGGGCGACCAAGGCCGTTTCTGTACCAAACCCCGGCTGAAAGCCCGATTGAAATGGATCCAGATAATCAGTTTCATCCAAAAGAGCCTGGAGCTGGCGAGCGACCACACGCTCTAGGACCTTGCCCAGAAAAGGAACATTTGCTACCGGTCTATAGTTGTCAAGATTGTCGGGGTCCAAGGAGGGTTTTTTTAGGAGCGGTCTCACCACCGCCTGCTTTAGGCAGAGTGGGACCACTCCCTCTCGTAAAGAGGCATTAATCACCTCCTTGGCCCAGCCGGCTGTTCCATTTCTGCTAGCTTTTATTAGCCACGAGGGGCAAGGATCCAGAGCAGAAGTGGTCACCCGCACCTGTCCAAGCACTTTGTCCACATCCTCGAGCTGTACCAACTGAAATTCATCCAATAAAACAGGACAAGACTGTGCTCCGGACACCTCATTGGATTCAACTGCAACAATGTTGGAGTCAAGGTCCCGGCGGATGTTCATGATCTTGTCTTGGAAGTGTCTCGCAAACTCGTTACAGCGGGCTATTGATGGTATCATTGCGTCCTGAGGACCAGAATGTAAAAGTCCCCGGACAATTTTATAAAGTTCCGCTGGGCAGTTAGAAGATGACTGAATGGAGGCAGCAAAGTACTGCTTCTTTGCTGCTCTCACTGCCTTCACATAGAGTTTGGTAGAGGCCTTCACAAGTGCATGATTACAGGCGTCGGGAGTTCGTCTCCATTTCTCCTGTCGAAATCAGAGGCTTTGCTGTAATCTATAAAGCTCAGGGTGATTTCCTTCTGAAATTCCTTGGTCCATTCCATTATCCAACGTATGTTTGCAATATGATCTCTGGTGCCTCTTCCCTTTCTAAATCCAGCTTGGACATCTGGCATTTCTCGCTCCATATATGGTAAGAGCCTTCGTTGTAGAATCTTTACTTGCATGAGATATTAAGGCAACAATTTGATAATTGCCGCATTCCCTGGGATCCCGATTCTAGGGAATTGGGATGTATATTGAATGCTTCCAGTCTGTGGGCCATTTTTTAGTTTTCTATATTTGTTGACAAATTCTTGTCAAAATTTGGACAGTTTATGCCATCTGTTCCTGGTGATTTTTCTTCCAAGTATTTTAAGAGCAGCTTTCACCTCACATTCTAAAATTTCTGGTTCTTCATCATAAGCTTCCTTCGTGAATGAATCTGTCATCCTGTCATCTCTTTTGTAGAGTTCTTCAGTGTATTGCTTCCATCTTCCTTTTATTTCATCTCAGTCAGTCTGTGTGCACTCAATCCGTCTCCTATCTTGCTTCATCACTCTTAGCTCCGAGGTATACCAAGGAGCCAATTGAGCTCTGCAGCGGAGAGGGCGCACCGGGGCGATCGCATCAGCTGCCCGGGTCATTTCCGTATTCCACAGAGTGACCAGGGTTTCGACAGGAGCGTCAGTTTTATCAGCCGGAAAACTCCCTAGAGCCTTTTGAAAACCTTCAGGATCCATCAGTCTCCGGGGACGGACCATCTTAATTGGTCCTCCACCCTTGCAGAGCGGAGAACACATTGTGAGTCTAAACCTCAATAGGCGGTGATCTGTCCATGACAAAGGAATAGATGTAAAATTCCTCACTCCCAGATCACCATCCCCTAATCCAGTGGCAAAAATCAAGTCTAGAGTGTGCCCCGATATATGCGTAGGGCCAGTAACAAATTGAGACAGCCCCATGGCTGTCATGGCGGTCATGAAGTCCTGAGCCACTCCAGACAAAGCGGTCTCGGCATGAATGTTGAGATCCCCCAATACCAAAAGTTTGGGGGATCGCAACAGTAAATCCGAGACCACCTCTGTCAGCTCAGTTAGGGAAGCTGTTGGGCAGCAGGGTGGACGGTACACCAACAGTATTCCCAGTCTGTCTCGCTGACCCAACACAATATGAAGACACTCCAGACCATTAGCCACATGGATAGGGTGCCTAACAAGAGGGATGGAACTTCTATAGACCACAGCGATTCCCCCTCCCCGACCCTCGGATCTACCCAGATGCTGGACCGAGTACCCAGGTGGGCACAACTGGGTGAGATTAATACCTCCCAGATCCCTCACCCAGGTCTCGGTAATAAATGCCAGATCGGCCACCTCATCCACAATTAAATCATGGATGAGGGAGGTTTTATTATTTACCGATCTGGCATTAAAAAGCAGCAACTGGAGATCCGAGAGTTGGCTGATAGAACTACCAGCAATCCTATGGGTGTGGGGAGGACCGGAACACGGCACAGCCACCAATTGTCTGGGCCGAGTTCCCCTAGGCTGGCATGTCCTCACAGCGCCATACCTCCCATTACCCGTCACTACGCTGACTGGGGCCCCCGCTGGTCCTCCCTCCCAATACACTATCCTCCCGCCCAGGCACATGATAAATAAAATAAATAACAAAACACAAAATCTATACACACTCACACACTCACTCATACAAGCACTCATAGATCCAAACAATATAAGAGTAACAGCAGCGCCTCAACAGTCAACTGGCATCATGAGCGGTAGCCGTGGCGGTAGGGGCCCAAGAACGGTGGAATGGCAGCGCCCCACAACCAAACAAACAACGGCAATGGCAGCGACCACGAAGCCGTAAAGTCCGGGCAGAAGCAACAGCAGTCAGCGGCAGCGGCGACGACCCCCAGAACAACTCGAGGCCGTCGAGATGGAACAAAAATGAAGCGGCACCCGGGGCTGCGACAGCCGCAAGAACGGCAATGGCGGCTCGAGTGAAGGACCGCAGTAGCAACAGCGGCGGGCAGCACCCAGGTCCGCGGCAGCCGCCACAACGGCAGCAGCGGCCCGGGGCGCAAGGCCGCACAGCAGCAACCGCAGGATGACGCCCGGACCCGCGGAACCGCAACGACGACGACGACATCCCAAGGCGCAAAACCACAGCAGCGGCAGGGCGACGCCCGGGTCCTCAGCAGCCGCGGCGGCGGGCAGTGCCTGGGCCCACAGCAAGAGCAGCAACGGTGGCCCGAGCCGTAGGGCGGCAACAACAGCAGCAGCAGGGCGGAGTCCCGAGCAGCAGCCAGCCTGCACGCGAGCAGGCAGCGACGGCGGAGATGGAAGGCCGTGACGGCATTACAGTAATCCAGCCTGGAGGTTACCAGTGCATGGACAACACTGGTCAGCCTATCCCAGTCCAGAAACAGCTGCAGGTGTCTTACCAGCCAAAGGTGGTAAAAGGCACTCCTAGCTACTGAGGTCACCTGGGCCTCTAGCAACAAAGATGGATCCAGGAGCATCCCCAGACTGTGAACATGCTCTTTCAGAGGAGACTACGACCCCATCCAAAGCAGTCAGCTGACCAGTTATACAAACTTGGGAACCACTAATCCACAACGCCTCCATCTTGCTAGGATTCAGAGTTAGTTTATTGGCCCTCATCCAGCCCACCAACTAGTCCAGACACCAGTCTAGGGCTTGCACGGCCTTTCCCATTTGAAATGTTACAAAGAAATAAAGCTGGGTATCAGCGTACTGCCGACACCTTGCCCCAAATTTCTTGATGACGTCTCCTAAAGGCTTCATATAGATGTTAAACAGAATTGAGGACCAGATGGTACACTGTGGCACCCCACAGCATAACTGCCAGGGGACCAAGACAATCACCCAATGCTATTCTCTGAAAATAACCTTGGAGATGGGATGGGAACCACTGTAAAACAGTGCTGTCGATACCCATCTCACCAAGTCAGCTCAGATAGTATACCATGGTTAATGGTATCAAAGTTTATCAATTCCCTAAAAACTGGATGCTGATAACTAGGTTTTTGCAATATTTTTTCAGCCTTGGGCAAGAAATATAGTTCTACAGAAAAGTGTGCATTTCCATCCCTGATAAGTTTCCATTGATCTATCCTTTGTTACTGGTAACGGCTTCCTATTACAACATAGCTTTAACTGTAGTAAAAGGCTTCAAATTAGTCTGGGAGCAAGCTTAGTAAAGGAAAGTTCTTTTCCTTGATTCCAGTTGCCAGGGGCTCTGGTTGGGTGCACATTGTGACTGGGTCAAGTGAGTGTAGTTTTTGTAATGCTTCACATTAAGAGCTTTCAGATGATACCAGATACTAGTTCTGTTAACAATGCAATATCATAGTGTATACTGATCAGAAGTTCTGGAACAAGGCAAAGAATGGAAGTCTCTCCCTGCCATGTAACAGAGGGCGATGCCATAGAAATTATTAGTCTGTAGACATTTCACTCAAATGACACCTCCGTTTATCTTTGTGTTGCATACCTACCCTCAGGACGACACTTTTGATGATGCAGTTATCAATGTGAAGGATTTTTGTATGCTATTGAAACTAGTACATCCATCTATTAACTGAATTTAAGGCCAAATTACTTGTTAAAGAACATTATTTTGAATAAATATTGCAGCTCTATTACCATAAATTAATGTCTAAATTAATGAAGCTAGTCGGTTGCTCCATATTTTCAGAATTAGCCCTGTTCATTAAACAGTGCTTGATTCAGCTTTTTAAAGGCAGCTTTTGTCTGATAATTTTTAATGAGTGTTTGGGATTTTTTGTGGTCACAATAATAATTCATAGATGATAAAGACCACGTTCACCATTATGCATCAGCTGTTTTACTTTCAGCATTACTTTTAAAATAAAGAAGTCTGACCTTGTAGACCTGAGGCCTCTTCTGGGTTAGCTGCAAAGTAGAAGATACTAATGAGAATGTCTTTGGGATATAATTATGTAGATTTAAAGGAGTGATGTACGTTTAATTATGCCCTGTAGCTAATGTAGATGCATATTAAACTAAATTGTGCCTCTGTGTATTTCCCTCTGAAATTTCTCTTTTCTCAGGCCTTAAATTACTAATCAGCTCGTTAGTATACACCAAGGTTAAGTAAACTAGTGGAATAGAGGCAGATTAGATTTTATATTGTGTTTCTAAAGCATCCTTTGAGTTGGTGAACTTAATGGTCTTGGTATAAAATAGTTTAGAATAGAACTTAGTCCTTCGGGCAGTTCGGCACTATACATGTGTGGAATATGAAAATATTGGTTTGAGATGTCTTATTGAGGCATGTGACTCCAAATAGATGAAAACCAGAGTTTTCTCTCAGTGCAAGCTATTTGTTAAAATTTAGTCACGCATAATTTAATATTGACTGTAGTATTCCTTTTCCTGCTTTAACTGTTGGCTTCAAAGCTCCAAAAACAGAGCAAGATAGAAAGTTTATTGTGTATATGTTATAATGCATTTTGAGATTCCAGTCTACTTTGAGGTGTTCATTTGGCTGTAGCTTTCTGCCCTTTCTGCTTTGTTCCCTAAGAGCAAGAAGGTGATTGTAACTTTCTCACCAGTTTGGAAATCCAGGCTTGGCCTGTTTTGAAGGTACTCTTGGTTCTGTTGTTCTCCACCCCAAAACCCACAACAAACTTGGCAGAATGCATGAGCAAATTTGATTTACTAACCACTGGATTCAACTTCAACAGATTATCAGCACTGCATTCACATGAGTCCTGCAAATATATTTTCCTAATTGTTTGAATATTGTTCTGCCACCTCCTATCCAGTCTTGAATTTACACTTTTGCAGTCAGACTATTTGTATCAAGCATTTGAGTTTGGTTCTGCCCTCTCTGAATTAAAGTAAATCAGACAGGATTCTACCAATTCACTTGTTGGGGCTGTTCCTTTGGGAAGAATTAAGAAAGGAATTGAGTAACAAATTATCTTATTTAGAAATGGGAGGACAGACCCCTTTCCCCCCAAAACACTGCATGTACATGTGTGTCAAAAGTTATTTATAATGTTTTACATTTCCTGAAAGAACATGTTTTTCCTCTTTATTTAGAATGCCAAATTTTATTGTTGCTAGATGTCTGAATATTATATACATTCCTTTGTAATTTTTATTAACGCATGCTTTGAGCTTGCAATTGTATCATTATAAGCCAATGCCAATTACTTTAAAGAAAAAGTCTGTGATGAAAATATAAGTTTTCCTTGTCTTGTGTAACAAAGCACCCCACCTTATATTCCCTACTGAATAGTTCATAACAAAGTATCAGAATGTGTACTTGTATGCACACTGTGGAAACTGCCATGTAAAACAAGAAAGCATTTCCAACCAAATTAATTTGAATTTTCTGCCACGTGTATCCGGAATTCATTTGATTTAAGGTAGTGGGAGGCACAACTGTTACGTTGATTACTAGCACAAGAGTTGTAATTTGCATTTCCAAAGTTTGAATGGATTGATCTCTGGAAGAACTAGACTGTGAGCTTGTCAAATTAGTATTTCAATGCAAGCACCATAATTTTTAGAATATAGAGTGAACAAAACTCACATAATTCTTCTTGCACTGTTTTGCTTAGAAAAATAACATGTTTTGTAAAATATACCATTAAATATAAAAGTCATAGCACAATTTTATTTCTCTTTCTTAACTAAAGGCTAAAACAACAGATTTCTTTAAAAAATACCTACTGCCTCATGTAAAATCCCCATATCTTGGAAACACAGTGGGAAAATAGGTACTGATGTAGGGAGATTTGAACAGCTGGGTTCATGTCATAGGCTGTTAATGTTTTGAAATGCCCTGTCTGTCAGTTTGATGGATGGCCTCATTAACTGCATGATTGACGTAGGATCAAATCCTTGAAAGTCCTGCTCATCCTTGAAAGTCCTGCTCATCCTTGAAAGTCCTGCTCCCTCTTCCTTGGGTGGAACTGTAACGCTGATAGGAAAGAATAACGAGGTGGCAGAAATCTTAGTTTAGATTTTGAGAAAGGGCAGGAGTACTTCATTTTCCTTTCATTTTTAGAGTTTCAGCAAATGATATGTGCTTAATTATTGCACATGTTTCCCAGGAAAATAATTATTTGGCTGTCTAGCGAATAACTTGAATTCCTTAAATATTATTTGCCTGTCACTGTTAAAAGACATGGGGTGGTCTTCAGATGTGCAGCTGGCCCTGAAATACATGCACCTCAAAGTTAAACTATTTTTTAATCTTTCCTCATTGTGTACAGCTAAAGATCGAAAACAGAGTGCTTATTCTGTCATGCTGAAGTTGTATTAGTTAGTGTGAGGTTTCAGTTGAAAGGAAAATTATGGGGAGTAAGACCCATTGAACTCACTGGCACTATTTCTGAGGAGACACACTTAAAATTGTGCTGAAAATGACAGCCAACTTCTCCTGAAGTTAAGCTCTTCCATCCCAAGGTAGCTTGGTTGTTCAAGGTAGCTCTCCAGTCACATGAGGAGGATTTTACCACACATCAGAGCAATCTGTTTGGGATTCATGATATGAAATATCAACAGAAAAGGCGAGTATATATTGGAAAGGAGCAAATTATTTTCAACAAATTAAGTCTTGATGGGGCTTGAATTTTGCTTAGAAAAATTCTTAGGTGCTCTTCAGTTTGGAACATGTTTACCTACTTGTACAGTTTTAGCTAAGATAATAAATATGATGGATTGGATCCAGAGTGTCCCTTCCATTTGCAGAAGAACTTTCATTTGCAGAGGAGACTGAGATCCAGCAGAGCCTCCCACTAAAGGAAAGGTTTGAATGATTTCCCACCATTGCCACCAATTCAGCCCTCTGTCACTGTGTACCTCCCATACTGTTCTGGGTAGCAGTAGTAGGCAGGATGGTGTTGTGTGCCTGGCTTCCAAGTGCCAACATCACTAATGCTGAGTATCACTGCTGCTTACCAAGAGGGAGAGGGGCAAGGCACGGGGTGTGCAGTGTGGGTGCAGTGGCAGGAGCCAATCAGGAGCTCCTGCTGCCACCCCCACCCTAAACCTCCCATGCCTTGTCACTTCCCCTCTTGATAAGTGATAGTGATCGGTGACAGCTATGCTCAGTGTTGGGAAAACAAGCACACAACACTGCATTACCAAGCACTGCTGGTTCTGAAGGGTCCTCTACCCTCAAGAGGAGTTGTCTAGGGAGAAGGAAGAATGACAAAAATTGTCATTCTTCCTCCCAATTGGGAGCATCCCATGAGTGGAATTCTGCACACAGGAACTCTGGATCCATCACAGTAGTTTGTCCCTTTCTCAATCATGCAGGAACTTCCCCCTAAACCATTTCTGAAGCATTATCTTGTAAAACAAACACTTTGTCATACATATACTTCAAAACCCTCATTTTGTGAGTAAGAGTTATAACATTTTAAAACCTTGTTCTCAAATTGGCTGTCAGTTTAGCTTTGATTAATTTGATTATTTTTAATAAGCCCAGCAGAAGAGGTAATTATTGTAGAAAATTGAGGAATAAATCTGCAGTGTCAACTCGCCATATTCAGAAATTATTTCCAAGTTCTATAGTAACGTACAAAAAGTCTTGCTTAACTGTCTTATGGTAACATAGTTTCAATTTTCACTCTAAAACTGTTTAGCAAGGAGATGTTATCAAATACAGCCACTCAATATCCCAGGATTTCATCCTTTTGTAGTAGCTGAAATCTGATTCCCCCCATGTGCAATTCAATTGCAAACTGACTGCTTTTTTATTAATGTTTTTGCTATTCAGTTTGACAAAGGATATGCTTACAGCATCCGGCATAACTATGGAAAAGAAGGCAAGAGAACTGACTATACTCCCTTCAGCTGCATGAAAATTATCATGTCCAATCCACCAGGCCAAGGGGATTATCATGGTGAGTGCTTTCACCTGACATGTTCACAATGCATGGAAACCCAGCTGCTTGGAAGGCAGCTGATTGGTTGGCTGTATTACTGGCAGAAGTTAGTTTTTTGCAGTTCATGGCAGTTATCCCTGGCAAGCCCAATGTGTGGTTACTGTTCTGGTGATTTGTCTCTAATAAGAGAACTAGTTCAAGCAAGAGAGATTAATTCTGCAGTGCTTCTATATATGTTTCATGAAGTTTTTTAGTGTTTCTTTTCTCTTCTTGATTCTGCTTTTCTACTCCCCGGCCCCCAAAAATATGTCTGATGACAAACAACAAAGTTCCTCAGTGCTTTTGTTTTGCTTGCAATCAATGCTTTGCTTTGCTGTCAGACAGTAATAAATCATTTGATATTTCTAATAGTGTAATATTCTCTGGGATCGTATTAAATATTTCAAATCTTATCTCTCTAGAATAAAACACTAATGGGGTAAATAACATATTTCTATTACTTGCATAAAAAATTCTTGCATTAAAGCATGTAATATGGATGCTTTATACATATATGTATTTAACTTTCTCTCTTAAGCAGAAATTAAAAATAATTTAACATCATAGTGATGTACCATAGAAATCTTTGGTTTCATTTAAAAAAAAAATGGTTCCCCTCATTCTCTCCACACAAAGGTCTCTGGGACTGTCTTGGAGAAGTGAGACCTTAAAATTGTTGGACTAAATCAAATTATAGCCCATTTTGCCCGTTGACAGTCACTGGTGGGAGATCTGCTCCAAAGGAAGTCACCAGCCAATTACAGTGACTTGTTTACTCTCATCTCCAATTCGTCCCAGTCAGTAAAGTCCAATACCCTAAAGAATGGATCTCCTGTGTGAAAAGTTCCTTGTTAATTGTATTGAGGGGAAGATATAAGTTTGTTAATTGTATGTTTTCTGTATGGTAAATAAGGTAAATAAACAATCCCCTAGCCCCATCTTAATCGCCACTCATGTTCTTCAGTGTCATTCGTACTGGAATGCACAGCCTGGATGCTTTTATACAGAGTACTACTACATTGTTTAGGAGATATTTTGAAAAAGCTAAGGACATGTAGTAGGAGCAGGCAGAGCAACCCAAATCATGGGAAGCCAGCAGAAGGGGAGCAGTGGAAAGCTCTGCAGCGTCCACTCCTTGTTCGAGAGCCGCCGGCCTGGCTTAATGCAGGCTTCATCGGGAGCTGCGTGTGAGAGCTGGAAGGGAAGAGCTGGCTCCCACGAATAGTACTACCAGGGAGTAAGCAGTCCCCCATTGACCTGCACCGACCTTTTTGCCAGCAGAATTCCCATGCAGATTGGGACCTGCAGGAGTGCTCTGAGAGGGACTTGGTTACTGCGTAAGCCCCCCCCCGTGCGGCTTCACCCCTGCCATGCCCCGGAATGCCCCATTTTTGGGGCTACTGCTGGCTCTCTGTCTGCTGGGTTGGCTGTCCTCGGCAGTGCTGGCAGGTTCCTGGCATTGCCATGGCTCAGCTGGGACGGGGGGCTTCTGCTGGCGGAGCCCAGCAGAGCTGGGTGTTGTGACCCAGGTTGGGAGGGGAAGTTTTGAGGCATCTGACTCTAACATTGAGGACTGAGGATGAGCCAGGGGTGGAGACAAACAGCAGGGACAGTACACTGAGCGTGCAAATACCAGTCACTGACATCTCGACTTCCCCCAATCCTGCCCCCTCCCCGTTGAAGTGTAATCAGATCTTTTAGAGATTGCCCCTTTGGAGACTGTTGTGTTAACACACCCTCCTTGCCCATGCCTGCAGCAGAGGCGCAGCCTGTTTCACCTGACGTTTCCCAGCTGGGTGCTCCACAGTTTCCCATGGTCGAGCAAGCTGACTCCCCACCACTTTTGGAGGAGGAAGCTGAGAGCCAGCCTCCATTGCCCCATGCGCGCCAGAGGCACCAACAGCTTCATGCGAAAGCCAAGCCTTCTTAAGGGGACTCAGGGGAGGGGTTCATTGCTGAGTCAATGTCATAGCACTGCGGAGTCATGCTTAGTCAGAGTTAGTCAGGGAAAAGTTCCTAGAAAGCATAGTTAAGTTAATGAGGCACACTGCTTTTGATGTAACTGTAACTTTAATAAAAAGGGGAAAAAATCACAGCCATGTCTGAATCTGGATTTCCCGACTTCGGGCAGGTGACTGGGAGCATCCATCTACCTCAGCCTGGTGTAAACACAAGTTGGATTGCTCCCTAAGTTATTGATGGGCTTTTGAGCACTTTTTACATAAATTTTAAACTAATGCATGACTATTAGTATCCAGTGATTTAATAATCAATAATTTAACTATGGTTGTGATGTCATATACTAGCTCCGCTATTATACTTGGGCGTTAAAGCAGTGTACTTAGCCCCAGTGAAATCAGTGGAATAAAATACTCTTAGGTGTAAATGCTGCAACTTAATTATTTTTATCAGCAGCATTTCTTCCCCCATGGAGACCCTGAAGTTTAAGTTTTTATGCCCTTTAATAATATACCTTACATAATGTCACAACTAAACTCCTGCAGCCCTTTCTTTTTGTGTAGCTATACTATAATATTTGGGTGAATTTGAGTCAGGAACCCAATTAAAACTGTTTTCCATTCAAATGAATCAAGAACCTTGGGCTCCTTTTTTAAAAATACATTATGTAACTTCTGAGCCTATTAGTGCCATGATACCATACAGTGAACTAGTCATTTAGAAGACAAGTAAAGCAATTGCATACATGGGTAATTAACTTCATTAATAAGCTGTTTGATGATTAAGAACTGCTTAGCCAGGCTCTCTCAAGTGTGCTGTTGTACTAAGTTCTGGGTAAATAGTCTTGTTTGTGTGCTTGTCTGTGTTCTTTGTTGTTAGGGTGCCCATTTCGTCATAGTGATCCTGAGCTGCTGAAGCAGAAGCTGCAGTCATATAAAATCCCTCCTACTGGGATCACTCAGGTAGGGAATATTTTCTTTGGATATGTCAGTAATGTGGCATCAGGCATTTCCTTTCAGTTTAGTTTAATACTGATGTACAATTTGTGACTGACAATGTTCAGCAATATTTTTTTTTCCCCAGGAAGTGTTCTCACAACTCTGACAAGCAGATTGATAGTTTTGTTTCTCATTATTATAATGCTTTTCTTTTTTCTTTTTTTGTATTTTATCAAGGACATTGAGCAATCTCATGGAGTTCTGGTTTATCACAGCTTCTTATAACTTTATGTTGTTAATAAATGCTGAAGCTAATGACATATTTCTTCAGGATTTTTTAATCTTGTGTGACACTGTGAAATATGTTTTGCAACCAATGGGTACTGTGACATGTATTAATCATTATCCTATGTAATATGCAGTTTTAGTGATCCATTAATTCAGGTACATATTTGCTTTAAAATGCTTTATTGTACTGAAGTGCTATTTTTTCTAAAAAAAAGTTTTTAAAGATGTTTTGTTTTAATGTATTTTAAAGTCTGTTTTTATGATGTTTTAAAGTGTTTTTAGTGCTTTTGTTTGCCGCCCTGGGCACCTTCTGGGAGGAAGGGTGCAATATAAATCAAATGATAGATAGACAGATAGATAGAACTGCCAATGCAATCCTACACATGTCTGTTCAGAGGTAAGTCCTGTTGAGTTCAGTGGGACTTGAAGTGCTTTGCAATATACTTTAAATTCAGACCCTTCTTAAAATATGTGAATATAAAGAGAGACATAAAACTGTTGACGAAAGGATTTCTCCCCTTTATCTCATTCTCTCATTTGCACAACAGAACCACTTGGTGCGTTCTGTTTCCTTTCCCCAGAAACATCTTTTCCTGCCCCAGTGGACGGCCAATTTGAACAGGCTAAACAACCATTAATGCTCTTGCACATTCCCTTTCTGTCCCCCTCACACACTCATTCTGTTTGCTGTCATCACAGCAGGCAAAATAGCCCCATTTCTAGTCCAGCCAACCTAAGATAATCTTTCCATAGCTGCTGGAACCTATTGAAAGCCTGTTATTTGGTGCCAGTCAAATCAGAGCTGCTGAGCCCTAGTTCTCCTTTCTTAATCCATACTTGATTCAAGTAGGTCATGTTGCGAGCCAGTGTGGTATAGTGGTTGGAGTGTTGGCCTAGGACCTGGGAGACCGGGGTTCAAATCCCCACTTGCTGAATGACCATGCTCCACTCAGTGTCTCAGGCTAATCTGCCTCGCAGAGTTGTTGTGAGGATAGAATAGAAAGGGAGAAGAACCATGTCTACTACCTTGAGCTCCTTGGAGGGGATAGGTGGGATATAAATGTAGTAGTAGTAATAGTAATAATAATAATGATGACAATTTTAAAATTGACACATTACTTTAATTTCTAATAATTTCCAGCTACACAGGAGGGTAAGATATTTATCAGTTTACTTTTCCAAGTCTTGCCCTCAAGGTGTTCTGATTCTCATGATGGCTGCAGCCACTTCTAAATTGTATTGCTTCTGGGCATGCTTGACAGGGAATTTTGGGGTCCATTGGACCAGGGGTCCTTGAGGAAACTGAAGACACAAGCTTGCAGCAAAGTTAGGCCTTTACTGGTTACATGCACATGGTCAGTCTCCCTTGAGTGGACGGAGAGCTGCAACATGGCACTGTTCACCTGGTTTTTTATACATTCCAGGACAAAGACATTAGCATTTCTTAATCGTGGAGCTACACGTAAGCAGTACGTAGAGGTTACACTGTCTCTTTTCTAGCCAATCAGGTTAAAACAATATCTAATTCCAGCACATTTCTACTATGAGCTAATACTTCCGGTGCTAATACTTGCGTAGCAGGCAGAGATGTCAGTACAAAGGAGAGGATTTTTAGCTGGCCTGCTATATTATTACACAATTATTATCCTTATAATTTCTAAAGAATATGGTTTGCCTACTTTATATATATATAAAGAACAACATAGACCTCTACAATGGTTTTTAAATGTGGTTTTATTCTGTTGTACACCGCCCTGAGAGCCTGTTGCTAAAGGGTGGTTTAAAAGTGCAATAAATAAATAAAAATAAATAAATACAATAGGGATCCTCTGCTACAGTTTCTGCCACCTAAAACTTGGACACCGAACATTAACAGGAATCCAGTCCTAGAAACCTTTCTCTTATCAATAAACAGAGTCATCAACAACCACACACCAACTCCTACTCACGACAACCTTTCAAAAGAAGAAAAAATAGCCCTAAGGAACCTTCAGATGAGAAGGGATGTTGTCATCAAGCCTGCAGATAAGGGTGGTGCTGTTGTGGTATTTAACACTGCAGACTATATAGCAGAAGGTCAAAGACAACTAAAGGATGAAACAACATATAGATTTCTTGACAAAGACATCACCACAGATCTCAATACTCGTATCATTGCATCTATACGAAACCTTACAAGTAGGAAACTTCTTAAAGAGGAAACTGCTGATCTCCTTGTTAATCCAAATCCCACCCCTGGAAGGTTTTACACGCTGCCTAAAATCCACAAAGCCAACAATCCTGGTCGCCCAATTGTCTCAGGTAACAACACAGCTACTGAAAGGATTTCTCTGTACATTGACTTAAATTTACAAAACATGGTGCAAAACCTCCCATCATATATCAGACACCAAGGACTTCTTGCTTAAAATTGAGTCTTGAAACAAGCAGTATCAATTCCACAACAATACTATACTAGCTACTTTAAATGTCACATCTCTTTACACCAATATACCACATAACGATGGGATTCAGGCTTTAAATGAGTTCCTTAACACCAGACATATGAACAATCCTCCAACAGAGGTTCTCACAACTTTAGCTACACTAGTCCTGACTTGTAACTACTTTACATTCAATGGAGAACACTACCTGCAACTACAAGGCACAGCTATGGGGACTCGCATGGCTCCACCGTATGTGAATCTCTTTATGGGTAAACTGGAACAGGAGATCCTCAAAAAGGCCATCAACAAACTACTTATATGGTGGCGATACATTGACGACATCCTTATGGTCTGGACAAATGGTAGAGTTTGGAACAATTTAAAAATTTCATCAACTCTATCCATCCCTCTATTAAGTTTACATTTAATAGTACAAATGACAATCCGCACATCCCTTTTCTAGATGTCCTTCTCACCATTAAAAACAACAAAATAGCCACTGATCTCTACAGCAAACCCACTGATGCCCACACCTATTTAAACTGGAAATCCTGCCATCCTAGGCATATAAAGAAGAACATTGTGTATAGCTTAGCTCTGAGAATCAAACTTATTTGCAACACTGAAGATAAATACCAGAGAAGGATCAGTGAACTTAAAGAACACCTTCTTCGAAGAGGATATTCTCCACATATTATGAATTGCAACATCCACCGAGCCTCCATTCTGTCCAGAGAAAACCTCCTCCATCATACTGAGGTGTCAAAGAGCAGAGAGCAACGGATTCCATTTGTGGTAGATTTCCATCCAGCTTCTCCTAGCTATCACCGAGCAATCAGGGAGAGCTACCCATTGCTGGCAAACTCTGAACATCTTACTAGAGCCATCAGCAGGCCTCCTGTTATAGCATTTCGCCAACCTCCTAATTTGCGCAGACTGTTGGTGAGAGCTGTGCTTAAGCCACCTGTCACCAATCCTGGGTGTCATCCTTGACACTCCAAACGCTGTATCACCTGTGTGTACCTCAGGGAGACATCCACTTTTACAAGCACTAGGACAGGCAGGACATATTACATCAAACAGAACATCACCTGCAGGTCCTGCAATATAGTTTACATCACTGAGTGCAAAAGACCATGATGAGACAGTTTCGAAAGCAACAAACAGAACTTCACTCAAGCTTGCTCTGGATCCCTATAAGGATTCCGTTAATCATCTAAAAATATATATGAATGTAATTGTAATTAACTAAACAGAGGTTTTTATTGTATTAACAAAATGTTTCAGCTTCCGCCTTCATCAGCAACTAACATACAAATGCTGTTACCAAAGTGGCAGTTATAGAGCTTTGAGGATGGAATGCTCAGAAGGGCATCATTTGCAGAAGCTAAGTAGTGGTGGTACTGTCCTCCAGGTTCAGGCCATGTGGTGCCAATGTGTCCAGAGAGTAAATCCAAAAGTTCTCCCTTTTAGTCAGTGCTGCTGGATCTGCTGGCATCTCTATCGCTGTAATGGAAAAGTCCAACAGGCTGTGACCCTCGATGTTAAAATGCTTTGCAACTGGTTGCTCCCCTTTTTTGTCAAGATTGCCGACTTGTGGTTCCTGAAGCACATGAGTAGGTCAGTTGTGGTCTTTCCTATGTATTGGATATGACATATATAAATATATATATAAATTCCCCATTATCTCCCCCCTCTGAAGCTATCCAGCTTCACACAGTTACATTTTCTATTTCGTTTATCATGAAGGGTCTGGTGAAGAAACGAGAAGAATAGCATTGCACAATTACTGGGTGCGTGGCAGCATTAATCATTAATATCCTAACCCATTCATAACTTTTAAATTAAAGAAATAAAAAGTCCTATTTCTATAAGGAATGACAGATAGCAGAGATTACCTATCCTAGGCCCAGGAGTTGGCAGTGGAAGTGGTGTGAAGGAGCTCCGCCCCAAAAGCAGGAAGGAATCTGTTTGCCTCAAGGCTTGTGCCGCGACCCAGACTCCCTTCCTGTTCTGTGGTCTGCAGTCCTGTGTTATTGTTATTATTATTATTGTCTTTATTTATACCCTGCCATTTTTCCAAAACTGGAACTCATGGCGTGTTGCATTCCTTGAGAGCGTAGTTACACATGTTAGAGCTCAGATCGCCATCGCCGCCCACCTAGGTCTCAAGCCCTGCTTTGTAAATACACTTTCTGTTTTACTAATCAATGTGAAAAGGAGGGGTCTTGGTATGAGGTGATCTCATATGCGTGTGTGTGTCTTGCTGACATTCAGAAAAAAAAACTCAGGCTACTTTCTAACGCTGTCTTTTAAACAATGGGATTGTTCTGTTGAGCTTGAAGGAAGCCTACCAAGGAAGAAGGTAACATTTATTTCAGTTTCTCTTTGTTATTTTAGTTGCCAACAGAAAGGCCTTGCTGCTGTCCTCTTTCACAGTACCTCAGGAATGCACAACAAGCCATAAAACGGGGTGTGTGGGGTGGGAATTATAGTTCAGAAGGCTCCAGAGCCTTGCATTCCCTTGATTCCTCATGAACTAAAATGGGGTTAGCCCGAGCACTCATAACAACTTCCCCCATTGAAAAACATCTGAATATACTTATACAGATGTCTTTTCACACCCTAGACTCCTCTGTCCTGCCATTGACTCTTATGCGTACTTTCATCTTGCATAACTGCCATTTGGGACTTTATCCATCCATCTTCCCATGGCAATCATGATAACAGCCAGTGTGAAAAATCAGAACCATCACAATGGGATGGGTTATAGTTGGGAGAACTCCCATGGCATTTTCACTCCAGCTGAGTAGAGGTCCCACAATTTATGTGTGCCTATATTTTTAATCTTAGCTGCAATATTGCTGATATTGTGGTGTTTATGCTTTACCTGTAATGTGGTTTGTTCTCCCATTAACTATTTCTAAATGTGTCTGAAATCAAGGGTGAGAAAGATGCAACAGGTTCAAGATTTAATACAATGTTAATATCACATCTTAAAACAAATAGCTGAAACATTGCAAAAACCTCAGTTAGGAAAAGTGATCATGCCATTCACTCCTATTGACAAGCACATGCTGACACACCCATATTGATGAGCTTATTTTACAAGCGTATACTGACAACTAGTTGTTATATACAAACATTCTTTAACCACATAGACCAAAGCTAAAACCATTCTTTAAGACTTTGTTAAGAAAACCAAAGAACATTACTTTTCTTGGGATTTGGAAAGCAAATTCTATAACACTTGGATTAGGTAATGAAAGATAGCAATGGTTAGATAATCAAATCCTTAAAGCACAATGCATGAGTATCAATTACATTCAAGAATACAATGAATATCTACCAATTGTGGAATAAAACAGTTTTTGTGATCTTGAAACATACTGCAGGGTGGCTTGTACAAAGTTCATCCTCAGGAGACCAGATGGTTATGGTCAGTGGAAGCTTAACTGAACTGTCTATGGTTTATTGATGCTAGCCAGAAAAACTTGAATGAGAAGAATCAACCCCCTCCCCCCCCGAGTGACTTTGTAAGCTTGCACCATATGAGACATCTTGCCACAAGACTTACTGGTGTCCAAAGTAGACTTGTCACCTTCTGTAGTTGGAAGAGAATGAAGCAGACCTCTTCACTGCTATTGTAGCAACGCAGGAAAATGGAATGCCAGCTCCATATTTGTGTCCTGGTTCTGGAGCAATTCATGTTAACCAAAGCTTTGGTATTAGCTTCATACCAGTGATCTGTTAGGATCCAGTCAAAATGCATTTAATAAAAATCTGTGATAAACACAAAAAAATAAAAATAAAACATTTCCTTGAGGGGGAAAAAGTGCTTCCCTAGAAAAACAGAAGTAAAATATTTACTACAGGAAAGAAAACGTTATGTGCCTTCAAGTTGATTATGACTTATGGCAACCCTGTGAATCAGTGATCTCCAATGACATCTGTCATAAACCAACGTGTTCAGATCTTGTAAGTTCAGGTCCTTTATAGAATCAATCCATCTCTTGCTTGGTCTTCATCTTTTTCTACTCCCTTCTGTTTTTCCCAGCATTTTTGTCTTTTCTAGTGAATCATGTCTTCCCATTATGTGTCCAAAGCATGATAACCTCAGTTTCATCATTTTTAGCTTCTAGTGATAGTTCTGGTTTAATTTGTTCTAACACCCAATTATTTGTCTTTTTCGCAGCCCATGGTATGCACAAAGCTCTCCTCCGACACCACATTTCAAATGAGTTGATTTTTCTCTTATCCCCTTTTTTCACTATCCAACTTTCACATCCATACATAGAGATTGGGAATACCATGGTCTGAATGATCCTGACTTTAGTGTTTAGTGATACTTCTTTGCATTTGAGGACCTTTTCTAGTTCTCTTATAGCTGCCCTCCCCAGTCCTAGCCTTCTTCTGATTTCTTGACTATTGTCTCCATTTTGGTTAATGACTGTGCAGAGGTATTGATAATCCTTGACAAGTTCAATGTCCTCATTGTCAACTTTAAAGTTACGGTAGGGCCCCACTCATATGGTGGGTTACATTCCGGACCCCTGCTGAAAAGCGAAAACCACTGAAAAGTGGAACTCATTGAATAGAATGGTGCGTGACGCCCAAAAACTGCCAAAAAGTGGAACAGATGCCATATTAGTGGGGGTTTCATCTAATTACTTCTAATTGAGACCACCACATTAGCGAAGCGCCGTAAAGTGGGGCCGTACTGTACATAAATCTTCTATTGTCATTACTTTAGTCTTTTTGATGTTCAGCTGTATTCCTGCTTTTGCGCTTTCCTCTTTAATTTCATCAGCATTCATTTCAAATCATTACTGGTTTCTGCTAGTAGTATGGTATCATCTGCATATCTTAAATCATTGATATTTCTCCCTCCAATTTTCACACCTCCTTCATCTTGGTCCAATCCCACTTTCTGTATGATATGTTCTGTGTATAGTTTAAACAAATAGGGTGAAAAACTACACCCTGTCTCACACCCTTTCCGACTGGGAACCAATCGGTTTCTCCATATTCTGTCCTTACAGTAGGCTCTTGTCCAGAGTATAGGATGCACATCAGGACAATCAGATGCTGTGGCACTCCCGTTTCTTTTAAAGCATTCCATAGTTTTTCATGATCTACACAGTCAAAGGCTTTGCTGTAATCTATAAAGCACAGGGTGATTTCCTTCTGAAATTCCTTGGTCCATTCCATTATCCAACGTATGTTTGCAATATGATCTCTGGTGCTTCTTCCCTTTCTAAATCCAGCTTGGACGTCTGGCATTTCTCGCTCCATATATGGTAAGAGCCTTTGTTGTAGAACCTTGACCATTGCTTTACTTGCCTGGAATATTAAGGCAATAGTTGGCTAATTACTGCATTCCCTGGGATCCCCTTTCTTTGGAATTGGGATGTACATGGAACGCTTCCAGTCTGTGGGCCACTGTTTAGTCTTCCATATTTCTTGACACATTTTTGTCAAAATTTGGACAGACTTCCAATATACAAATTTATACAGATATAATTCCCCCAAAATGACAAATTCTAATTTTCTGGGCTTTTGGGAGCCTACAGCTTCTGACCATGCACAAAGTGTTGTGCATGAAAAGTTGGTCTGGAATTCCCATATCAAGGTGCCAGCATCTGGCTCACTTGCAGTCAAAGACTAGCTCAATGCAAAACGTTTTTTTAATTTGTATACCAAAATGTTCTTCAGAACCAATTAAAAATAAAAATACAACCATACTGTTTTGAAACGGTCTGGAAAAAGGAGGGGTTGTTGTTGGAAAGACGCTCTCCTTTTCTCTCAGCCTTAAACTTACAATCATTTACTGATCTTAAGCCTCCCTTCAGAGAGCCGGGGAAGAGGAGGGGTTGAACTGTTGGCATTAACCTGTTCTCTTGCTGTCTCCCTTTTTAGTTAATACGTTTGCCAATTAAACATTTCTTAACCCTTCCAAACTTTTGTTATCTCCAAAGCAATTTAAGCAGAAAAATAGTTACCATTTCCTAATTCTTCAACTTAGCTCTCCAGCCTTCTCCACACACCTTCTTCACAATATACTGTATCCCAACTATTTGTAGCCTTAACTTTCCCTTCCCTGTAATGGGCACATGGGGCTTTATTTAGAACATACATAGCTCTTGCACCAACTGATGCCTTTGCCTTTTATTCGTTATAGGGAATGTTTTAACACAGTTCCCTAGTCTCTAACTCTAGCCACCTTTACACATGCTTCAGCTACATTCTCAAATCACTTAGGCAAACCTGTGTTTTGTTCATGAGTCAGACAGCAGGAAGACTTTCTCACAGCATTATTTAGGCAACACCTCATTTTAGTTTCAGTGAAAGAATCTATAACACCTCCTGGGTTCCCTTCTTTAAATTCCTTGGCTTCAAAAACTTTTTTCCTTGGGAGTCCTTAAGACTTCTTACCCGGGATTCATGTAATGTCTTACTAGTTTCCTCATACCAATCAAAAATAGGCATTCCATTGAGTCTGAGGCATTTTGCTGGCTCTAAACTCAAAAGGTTCTGCAGAGGTGAACAATTTTATCTAAATCAAAAGTTCCCACCAGGGTAAACTAAGTCCAGACTATCTCTAATATAAAATTTCCATTCATCCAAAATCTGCAATTTTGATGGCCATCATTCTTAAAAGCTGATGTTCCTTTTTTTGGCAGGGTCCTTCACCCCCCTCCCAGTTTTCTTTCTGAATTCTCACAGGTCTTTCACAAAGGAAGGGCTCATTCGGGTTTGTTTTCACTCACACAGGAAAGGCTTATTTTGGAAGTCCCGTTCTGGTTGTGGGGTCTGTCACGGCACAGCAACACCTACTTAATGCACAGAAACTGAGACAGCAGCACAAAAAGCATTTTTCCACAGTTAGATCTGGATCATAAACTGATATACACATCGGAGAAAGGGGAGGGAAACTCATTCATCCAAGCCTTGGTTTATTAGGAGAGCTCTCAATGCACGCAAAAGCTCAGGGCTCACTCACTCAATTCACACTTAGAGTACACAGCTCATATACTCAATTCACACAAGGAGGGTATAGGCTAGTCTGATAGGAAGGAAGGGAGCAGGAGTTGTTGGGATGGGCCGGGTTTGAGGAAGGGGCTGAGGGAGAGGCACAAGCACAATCTGTCTCTGTCTTTTAATTGCTTCTTCATCTCAGCCAATTGTTTCTGGATTTTTTTTCAAGAGAGTCCTTTTTATTTTCTCAATAGAGGAGTCTTTTTGGCTAGCCATTATGCTTTTAACTCTTAATTTAGTGGCCTGATCATCCCAGAGGTAGAAATAGTCCATCTGGGCAGGGTGTGGATCTTCCAGGAACTCTCTCAAATACTTTAATTTGTCCAATTCAAAAGTACCTTCCAAGGGGAATTGGAGTGCACTGTCCTCATAGGTATACCCATTCCACACACACACCAGATCAATCATTCTTCTCAACTTCAAACCAGCCGGCAACTTTCCAGGTTGACTGTAAATTTTTGTCATTTTTTGTAGGGGTGTCCCTGTTGAAGGATCAGCCTTAGACCCCTTGTTTCCCATTTTTCTTTATTTTTCTGTTTTCTGTTTTTTATTGTTTTTTTCATTTTTCATTTTTTTAATTCTTTTTCTTTTTCTCTGTCTTATTAGTTCTAGTTCAGTTTGTCCAAGGCTGAACTGGGGCTTTTAACAGCTGCCGCTACCAGTTTGCAGGTTCAGTCTATCGAAGGCTGAACTGGAGCTATCAACAACAATGCAGGTTCAGCCTATCCAAGGGTGAACTGGGGCTTTTAACAGCTGCCAATACCTATCCCTAGTTTCTTCAAGGCATAGGATGGGACCGTCATTCACATTCAGTCACTCAGAAACACACATACACAACACTCAGGTTTGTGTTATTCCGGAGCTCGAGCAATACCAACAATATCAGTGCCACAGCAACGAAAGGCAACTAAGAAAACACAACAATGCCCCCCTTTCCCCAAAAAACAGTTTGCTACAAGCCTGTATTAATATAACATAGGGATGGACTCTTACCGCCAGTGAAATGGGAGCCTGGAGGACCAGGGAGAAAACGAACTGCAGAATATGAGGTTTTTAACCAGATCTCGTACAGAATTTGATGAGGCCTCTGGCTGTTCGGTCGCCCTCTCTCCAACCTGGTCTCTGTGTTTACCTGGTGTCCCAGTTACATTCCACTTCTGACACCAGAATTGATGGGGAATTTTGGGGTCCATTGGACCGGAGGTCCTTTAGGAAATTGAAGACACAAGCTTGCAGCAAAGTTAGGCCTTTATTGGTTACATGTGCATGGTCAGTCCCGCTTGACTGCAACATGGCACTGCTCACCTGTTTTTTTATACATTCCAGGACAAAGACATTAGCATTTCTTAATCATGGAGCTACACGTAAGCATTACATAGAGGTTACGCTGTCTCTTTTCTAGCCAATCAGGTTAAAACAATATCTAATTCCAGCACATTTCTGCTATGAGCTAATACTTCCAGTGCTAATCCTTCTTAGGCCTTGAATAGTGCAGGCGTTGTTCAGTGCCAATGTTCTTTTCCCCTTGTTTTATCGTGTGGAGCCAGGCTGTTCCTAGCATACCATGCATACCCTGTTGCCATGGATACACTTGCATAGCAGGCAGAGATGTCAGTACAAAGGAGAGGATTGTTAGCTGGCCTGCTATACTATTATACAATTATTATCCTTATAATTTCTAAAGGATATGGTTAATTCCCCATTATGCTCATAAGAAGCAAAATGCTGATATCACAATGTAGGCAAATTTGAGTTTTTGTTTTCTGCCCCAATCCCATTTTTGCATCACATCCCTTAGGTTTGAAACTTTGTATCAAGCTCTGGTTCAGCTGCTTTCATCCAGAGGATATACCTCCTCCTTAGTATCCAAATACGTGCGTTTTGTAGTTCTGGATAAAACTCTGCAAAGTCCCCATAGGTTTTAGAGGGACACTCAAATGCCTGTGTTATGTATAGTTTTCTAAACTAGCTTTACATGTACTATGAAAATGTGGTCAGGTATTCCGCTCTGAGTAGTCCAATATGTATGACAAGTTTATAGCTTTGTGCCCTACCTTTGATATGCCCTTTATTTATTATATACAGTATTGTTGCTTTTCAGGCAAAAATCTCTTCTCTTGTTAAGTGGCTATTGGTACTTCAGATCCATTACAAATAGCAATGAAAATGAAAAACAAACAATATGCTTCTGAGGGGCGCATTTTCAGCTGGAGCTGGATGGATGGATTGTGGAGAGATGCCTGGCTGCTGCCTTCCTCCATCTGGTGGCCTCAGCAATGGCTTGCGGTAGCTAGAGCGCAGTGGGCTCTTGGCAAGAGCTGAATCTAAGCATGATTGTAGTGGGGCTGTACTTTTCAGATCTATTCCCAAGTGTGTAAATGTTTCTGGGGTAAATTATCATGCGTCTGTACAGTTTCAGCTATAAACTAATCATTTCTTGCATATAAGAAATGTAAATAGTTTTAAAGTGAGTGAACGGCCTGTTTGTCTTAGTGCCACAATTTGTCAGGAAACCATTTCTGCATGAAACGTTTAAAAGATTTAAATGTTTTAAGTTCTTTCATTGGCAGTGATAACAATTTGCTATCATCCCGCCCATTTTCAAGCTAGATTTCTTCACACCTTGGCTTGACAAGTACTTTACTGAGATTCCATATAAAGGTTTAATCAAAATAAGCAAAAGCTGTAGGTCAGAGATAAGATTTAAAAGTAGTATAAATCATTTCTAGTAGTAGATTAAAAAATCTCCAATGCTGATGTAATTTAGTTCTTTTGGATGGTTGAAGTCATTAACTATGGTGACTGGCAGAGTATGTTGACTGGGATTAATACTAGGATAATTTCATATACATTCTGTAGAAAGACTTCAGATTTCTTCCCTTCCAAATGAATCCTGTTGAGTTAGCAGAACCCTCTTTCCTAGGATAACCCTAAAACATCAGAAGACAGTGAAGCTCATTATAGCAAGTATCAGGAAACCACACCCGGACTTCCCAGGAGGATCCCTACGCCTGTGCAGCCTCTGAGACGAGTTCCATCTTGGATGAAACTTATCCAGTTTAAATTCAGTCAGAAGGCTCTTTTCTGACTGGGAATAATTTCTTCCGGTTAAAGAAGAAACGTGAGATTTCCCACATAACTTTGTTTTGATTGTTGGAGTCTGGAATTCGTCAGAATTGTCTGTCTTCCAGCAGCTCAGACAGAGCGAGGATTTTTATGCTAGCTCAGCTGGATAAGTGACCCGTTTTTTTTTATACGGATTAACAGGCAAACATCCTCCTGTCTACATTCATCATTTTCTTATCTATACAGCTAAAGAGATTTGTTAAAATAACAGCAATTGAGATAACCTAGGTGAGGTAAGACTTTCCTTTTTTTATTCACGGAACTAAGGGGGAAGAAAATATAAATAGCTTATCTTTTTTTTATTGCAAAAAGCTGACATGGAAAATAGCATTTTAAAGATTACAACGGACGAGAGATTTCTGATTGGAAGAGATAAGAAACCTTTTTGATTTATGGCTGGGACTATTTTTCCTGATCTACTTTTTTTTTGACGAATCTGCTCATTCTCTCTGCTACTAGCTATTTCGACGCTGTGAACTAAAGCCGTTCTTACACTTCCGGGCAGATAAGAGATAAGGGCTGTCTAGCGTGTGACGTTAGTTTGTTGGAAAGATTAACTCCTTTGTAACTGGTTAAAGAAATAAGCTGCTCTTTGTTTGGGACATTGAAAATTGAAGGAGTTTTGTTCCTTTGGCTTTAAGAATGACAATTAAGAAGATCATGGATGTACAAGAAGGGACTTTATCTCTAGACATGTTTCAGAAAATAATGAATGGGATTAACTCAATAAAACAAGAACTGAGAAATAATAGACAAGCGTGGAGAATTGAATTTCACGAAATGAGACAGGAGCTGAAAGAAACTCAGGATTCTATGAGAAAGGAGAATAAAGATAGATCTGGAAAACAAAAAAAGGATGAAAGAGAAATTAAAGGCAAGGTTCAAACTATGGAGATTGGCTTAATTATGGACATGAAAAAAGATTTGGATTTCCTGGCTGTGATGGATCCTGGAGACAAATATTACAGTTTGGAATTCAGCGCTGTCCCTGAAGGAATTGAAGAGATTGGAGATAAAGATATTATCGGTTCAAAAAAATTCTTGGACTGGAAGGATTTGATGGAACTTGAAATGGAGAAAGTTAACAGAATTAATCCCTGTTTTGTGTCAATGGAAAAACCTTCAAGAGATGTACTAGTGTATCACGTGGAAAAGAGGAACAGAGATGTGGCTTTGCAACAACACTTCAGTGATACGTTTGGATTTGATGGCAAGAAAATAACTGTGATGGAGGAAATTCCTATCAGACTTTTATTATATGACTATGACAGCAAGATTTTTGGGTGCGTAAAGATGGAAGATGGAAGATGGACCCAATATGGATAATGACAGAAGAGCGATTTAAAATTACTGGACTTAGTAGATTTGATGAGTTGGATTAATTGGCATGTTTATTTAGAAAAAAAAATTGATTGACATATATCTCAAGGATTGGAAACTTCTCTTTGACTTTTTGTGGAAGATTAAAATGATATGATGTTAATGAGATTTGAAACCAACTAAGATAACCGTTGGAGGAAGGTGATTTTATAATCTATTAAGAGATAGGTTTGTTATATATTATAGATTTATAGCTGAACTATGACAAATTGGAAGTCAATATTCTTTCTTATATATATATATATATATATATATATATATATATATATATATATTTCTTTTTGTATTGTACTAGTTATTGATTTGTGTTGTTTTCTTTTTGTATTGTTTTGGTTTTGAAAATTGGAATAAAAATTAATTGAAAAAAAAAAAAAAGGAAACCACACCCATGGTGAATAGTCACTTTGCTTCAGTATACCTCACAAGAATAATGTTTGAATCACTTTTCTCTGCTACTGTTGCTTTGATTTAATCACTTGCTTTTCTCACAATCAATGTGTAATAATCTGTACAGCATTCTTTCTGAAAAATGCAGTATTGTATCTGTGAACAAGTCGGTCTTCAGAATCATGTCTCCTTGTTTATATTTATGTATAAATAAATGTATATACTGCAAAATGATATGAAGTATCAAGGTGGTGTACAACAATATATACAAGTACTGTGTGTGTGTAGATCTATATATACACACAGAGTACTTTTCTTTGTAACAAATGAGATGCTAGTACTCATATCTTGATAAATTGAAAAATGCCTCTCCTACCTCTCCTCTCTTCCTGAACCCTTTCTCTATTGAATTTGTCAGAAACTTTTTATTAAAAATGGATAATAAACATGAAAACTACATAATAAAAATCAAAATGTTTTACATTTTATAGTTGATGTTCATTATTTTGTATATAAAGGATTAAAAATGAAGACTGGTGCCAAGAGCACCAGTCACAAAATGGCCACTGAGGGGTATGTGGCATAGCTCCTCATGTCTGCTGTAGAGGCATGGCATAGTGCAAAATGAGAGAGAGTATGGTCATTGCCACTTGCCCCACCACTATCTTGTGCTTATCACAAGAACTTAGTGCTATATCTTGTTGGTCCTGTTTGTGCCAATCACACAATATTGATTTTCTCTCCCCCCCCACATACACGATTATGCTGTTTTTGTCTAATAACAGGTAGCATTCTCTGGTATCAAAGAATATATACAAGGTGGCCACGCCACATTGCTCTTGCTAGCACACAGAGCACATATATGCACTCCCTATATGCATACAGACCACAGACATACATTCATCTCCCTGTCTTGGTTTTCATCACTCTTGGAACACGCATACACAATCACACATATATGTCTCCCTCTTGTCCCCTACATGCATACCTTGTTTTCTCTCTCATGCCCACAGACAGCATATGGATCTCTCCCTCCTTCCCTCCATCACTCACACACATTCTCCCTCTCTCACATAAATCACACATGTTACTTGAGTGCACACACACCCCAATTCAGAAATGCTCCTCTCTGGGGCAAAGGAATCACCTGCCACCAGCTCCACCTCACTGGCAGGCAGCAGAAGCCTGAATATGCCCACTGCAAAACCCCCACTGCTCCTTCCCCCTCTGCTCCTTCCCTCTCACCCCAACCTTAAAAAAAAAAAGCACAGGATGAAGGAGATGCCTGCCAGGCCTGAGTGTGTGTGTGTTTGTTTATTTATGTAGGGATACTTTTGCTGCTCCTTCCTTCCCAAACCTTTTAAAAAAAGCACGTGCCAGCATGGGGTGAAGTGGCATGCGGGGATATCCCCCACTTCCCACCCTCCCATGAGACAAAGGAGGTATCCATTGCTGACAGGTAGGCAGCAGCAGCCTGAGTGTGCAGCCACTCCTTCCTTTCCTCCCAACTTTTTTTTTTTTTAAGTTAGCCCCAGCATAGTGCAAAGGAAATGCCCGCTGCTGGCTGGCAGGCCGTGGCGGCCTGAGGAAAGGTGCTAGTACTGCATTCCAGAGCATTCCACCAGGAGAAAAAAGCTATCCATCTACATGATGCAAAGCAGGAGTGCATACTTGGACTTTCTTAACACTTAAAGCATAACTAATCTCTATTAACTGGCTGGACATTCTTGCTTAAGATAATACCAAAAGCTTTGTAGAATCAACCAAGGTTGCCGTTACCCAACATTTTTGGTGCATCCTAGCAATTAGCAGATACTAGAGGGCTGTTTGCACACTTGCCCTCCACATATATATTTTACTTGATGTCACCCCTTGACATCAACATATTTAATGTTGGGAACAAGCACCTATGTACCTAGGCCCTCCTTCCTAATGTTCTGTTCAGTGCATGGACATCAAGGAACAATGCAGAGCGGTGTGTGTATTTTGGGAGCAGGGCTGGCTATTCTTGTGAGCAGCCCTTGGGAAATGGATTGAAATCTGGTCGGTATTTCATTGATGGACTGCAGCCTACCTTTTCCCAGCATCTTCCAGAAAGCATTTCTTTACCTCAGCACGGCACCTCCCTCTGGCTAGGTAGGATAGGCAGGGTGTCATACTTCTTCTGCCGAGGCTTCACCAGTGGGAGGGGTCATCCTGCCCTCCAGGGTCAATCCTGTCCAATGCTGGGATTGGTAGGGTTTGTCTGGATCACCCTATGAGCCCAGCCAGTTTTGCTTCTGATCAGTATTTGTGTAAATACTGGCCAATATTTCTTTTGCAGGCTATACTCTGCCTTTTGCCCAAATATGCCCCAATGCATCACGTTTTACAGAGGCCCAACTGGCCTCTACTAGAAGCCAAGCATTTAGTGGTGCCAATCCCATGTTGTGGAACACTCTTCTAGCAGAGATTTGGCAGGCATTCTCACTTTTGACTTTCTTGAAGACCATTTCGTGTTTTTTGATCAGTCATTTTAATCATTTTGTACTGTTCTTATGGCATTTTATATTTTATTGAATATACTGCTGTACACTGCTGTGGTATATTGTATGAATTTACTTTTATAAATAAATAAATCTTAAGGAGTTAACCTTTGAATTTGGTATAACTGTAATCCTAAAACTGCTGTCTAGGAAGTGATTCTCATTGAACTCAGTGAGGTTCCTAAGTAAACATAATTTTCCAGCTCTTTATTAATCCAGTTTCTGTGAAGGAGGTATGATAGTTTCTTTCCACTTCCTTGCCCACATGATTCTAGCTGCCAAAGGGAGATAAAAAAGGAGATCTTTAGGGGCTGGGTTGTAGGATTATCGCTAACTATTATTTGCAGAACTCATTTAAGATCTTTGTCTTAGTAGTAGTGTAGTATTTCACCACACATGGCTCCAGAACTTTCATTCCTTTTTCATACCTTAAGAGTATGAAGACAGACACATATAAATTCTGTTCAGCATCTTGCAAGCCAAAAATGAGTCATATTTATAAAAACTCGTTCAATCCCTGTAGGATGTCAAAAGTGGAGTTTCTGTAGATTTTTGACATTGAATGTTAGAAATAAAATGCACAAAAAAAGAGTAGATGTTTGTTTCATGTAAGCAAATCAATGAAGGTCTTTGCAAAGCCCTAAGAGAACAAGCTGAGGTGGTGAGGAATTGACCTGGAACTAGGGGAATATCTTTAAATATGTTCCAGTAGCTGCACCTCAATCACATTTTAAGCCACCTTTGAAATAAAAATGAAGGTTAGAAATAGATAAAATGCAGCAAAATCTTTGCTGGAAAGATGGAGTCTTTTAAGAATAGAAGCAACAATTTTATTTGAAAATGGCTTCAAACTGACCTTGTGTACTTGAAAATATCAATGATTATGAAGGTGAAGCTAATTAGCTATTTTCAGCTTCTGGTGTCAGCAGCAGTGCCCCATCATTTGATCTCAAAATCTTTTGAGTTATACTGCCAAGAAAATGTTTAATAGTCATGAATGATGGAAAGGTGAAGGTTCCAGTACTTCTATTTTTTTAGAAGAGAATTTTAGCAAGTGTATCTTTTCTCATTCTTCCTTGACAAGTTCCACTTGCCAAAAATCCCTTCTATGCAATTGTTAATGGTACAGGAGTTTTGTCTTACTTTGCTCTAAAGTTTGATTTTATGCAAAGATCCAGAAGGTAACATGTTAGCAAGTTCATGGTAAAATGTACCATTGGTCTCACCTGAAAGGTGATTTTCATAGGAAGGGGCCATCACTGTGGGAAATAGTTCCACCTATCGTGCGAAGGCAAGAATGTTTTTGAAGTCAAGACTAGGGACGTCATGCCCCTCCCACTCTCCAGTTCATTCGTAGCGAGTCTAAAAGAGATATCTAAAAATACAAGAACAAGGCCAACAGGCCTGCCAGGAAAATAACATAATAGTCACATGCATAACAACATGACTCTAACATAACTTCATAACATAACAGAACTAAAAGTCTTGACTTCACTCTTACATTTAAATATAATGTGGAAACAATAACATGTAACCCATTGATAAAATCGCTAGTCATCCTCCAACTGGGAGGGTCGTGATGGCCCCTTCCTATGAAAATCACCTTTCAGGTGAGACCAATGGTACAATGTTCTGACGGAAGGCCAAAGCAGAGGTAAAATGCAAGGTATATGGAGTGTATCCTGATGTTGGCCTTTTATTTTTTCTTAACTGCAGCCACGGGGCTCCAAATTGGATCAGAAAAGTGAGTGGGGAAAAGGGGGAGCTTTAGCTCAGGCCAATGAAAGTTAATCCCCAGCCCCCCCTGCTTTAGATGCAGTAAACTTAAAATGAATGGGGTGAGGAACTCCACATGTCTCCAATGTCACATCCAGTATAAGCAGCTTGTTATGTTAATACACTAAGTATCTTGGTCAAGGCACTTCTCAAAGATAGTGAATTCCACCTACCAGGGACAACAACCTTGCTATGCTTTACTTATGATTGCTTGTTAATGGTTAGGAGCTCTTTATCTTGTCTTGACTCTCAATTAACTATCCTCTTCTCCCAGGCATTTTAGCATGTGCTTTAATTTTTTTTAAAAAAAAAATTAATTTCTGTTTTTAAATTGTTTTTTGTGTTTTAGAATTTGTGTATTTGTTTTTATTGTTTTTAATTGCTGTAAACCGCCCAGAGAGCTTCGGCTATGGGGTGGTATATAAATGTAATAAATAAATAATAAATTAACTACAAGTGTTGATCTACCCACTGAAACCAAACAGAAGTTGAACTAACTGAATGTATATAGGGGCCATAAGTTTACAACAACAAAGTGTAAAACCCCTCAAATAACTGTGGGACCTTCGCTGTTATTTAGAATTTTTTTAAATCCTCATGAAAATTCTTCATATTTTAGTGTGGATCGCTCTTAATAAACACACTTTTAATTCAGTTTTGACTAATGTACTCGTTTTTGCAAGCAATTTCTCCTAATATATGCATTTTTGTAAACATTCTTTGGTTGGAGATAAATCTGAATGTGCATGAATTTCAAAGGATGGCTATATTTTGGGTCTCATATAGTTTCAGCAAGTGAGAATTTGATAGGCTTTTTCTTCCCCTTCCCTTTTGTAAGCTATTACTCACCTTTGTTTGTCAGGAATCCCTGGGTACCTGTAGCTGGTCCTTCACCATTTAATACTGTTCCGCTTACAGCTCAAAGAGAGAAAAAGAGAGAGGTTTAAGATTCAGTGTTCAGATACTATGAAAACAGCTCTTTCATTATATTTTAGAAGTTTAAGAGTGGCCTTGGGGATATGTGTATCTGATTGGGGCCATGGAGCTGGGAATGGAGGGTTTAACCCTTTCTTTTGTGCCATTTTCCACAGGAAAATCACCTCCATCAAAGCTGTCATTTGTCCCATTGGGCCACATGTTCAGACACCATCAGTACATGTTTTAAGAGGGCTTGTTTTAAACAAACCATATTTAATGCTAACCACATTTTGATGGTTTGGACAATCAATAAACCATGGGGAGGGGTTCATTTATGCCACACTAAACTATGGTTTGGTGTGGCATGCAAATGCAATCACAGCATGACTTGCCTATGGTCATCAAACAAGTCAATGGATGAAAACATTTTAAAGCCAATTCTCTAAAGTACACTGTGGAATCTTCATAACAGCAAAACATTTAAGATTTTTTTACACACCACAAAATTAGTCCCAGATCAGCTCAACCCAAGTGCTAGTATAACTGTAGACGTAAAGACACATGATAATATGATGGTGAAATGACAAATTTTGTACAAGTACTTGTATACAAATTCTTCTGTGAAAATCTGCCCTAAGTACAAGATAACACTGTCACACACTGATTGTGAACAGTGCGCATATCCATTATTTGCAGCTTGGAATCAGGAGACCAATCTCTTTTTTATTGCCCGTTGCAAATATTTTAAAGCAGAATATAACCCATATTTGCACCCAGCAGAACTGACCTTGTTCTGGGACATATCTGTCTAAAATGCTACATGAAAGCTGTACTAAATCAGCAGCTCACAATAGACATAGTGGAATTTGTGCTGAGCTGATTTTAGAACAGGCAAAAGGATGAATGAGAGAGTGTGCCCCAAGTTATCTTTATATACATTATTTTTTCTTTACCAATTTTCCATTTTATGAAACTGACTTCAGAAACACCCTCTTTTGGGTGGCCTACAGCCAATTTCATGAAGTGTCAAAGTATCCATTATTTATGAAGGGAATAAGAGTACTCAGTAGAATCTACTGCATGCCTACGTAAGTAAAGAGCCTGAAGATGATTATTTAATGGAGCAGAATGTACCATTGGTCTCACCTGAAAGGTGATTTTCATAGGAAGGGGCCATCACTGTGGGGGATAGTTCCACCTATCGTGCGAAGGCAAGAATGTTTTTGAAGTCAAGACTAGGGGCGTCATGCCCCTCCCACTCTCCAGTTCATTCGTAGCGAGTCTAAAAGAGATATCTAAAAATACAAGAACAAGGCCAACAGGCCCGCCAGGAAAATAACATAATAGTCACATGCATAACAACATGACTCTAACCTAACTACATAACATAACAGAACTAAAGGTCTTGACTTCATTCTTACATTTAAATATAATATGGAAACAATAACATGTAACCCATTGATAAAATCACTAGTCATCCTCCAACTTGGAGGGTCGTGATGGCCCCTTCCTATGAAAATCACCTTTCAGGTGACACCAATGGTACATTTTCCATAGGAAGTGGGCCATCACTGTGGGATGTACCAAAGCAACCCATATAGGGAGGGACCACCCACATGTTAATCCTCATTAAGAACCTGTTGCAACACTCGTCTGCCAAAAGAAGCATCAGCAGAGGCATAACGATCAATTTTATAATGTCTTATAAACGAGTGTGGGGAAGACCAGACTGCGGCCCTACAAATATCGGCAACAGGAGCATTAGTAGCAAAAGCAGCCGAAGTGGCAGCTGACCTAGTAGAATGAGCTGTTATACTAGCAGGAACTGGCAGCTTCAGGGACTCATATGCTAAGGTAATGCATGCCCTTAACCAACGGGATAAGGTAGGATTGGATACTTTATGCCCCATAGACCCTGGATGAAAGGATACAAACAGAGACTCCGTTCGTCGAATCTCTTGGGTCCTAGACAGGTAGGTCTTGAGAGCCCTCCGGACATCCAACGAATGCCAAGCCTTCTCGAGAGGATGGGTAGGATTCGGGCAAAAGGAAGGCAAAACAATGTCCTGGTTGCAATGAAAAACTGAATCGACCTTGGGACGAAAGGAAGGGTCAGTCTTCAGCACAACAGAGTCCTTATGGAAGACGCAGAGGTGTCTAGCAGAAGACAATGCGCCCAACTCCGAAACGCGTCTGGCAGATGTGATTGCGATCAGAAACAGGACCTTGAAGGACAGTATACGTAGGGGCACAGTCCTGATGGGTTCAAACGGAGGGCGTTGCAAAGCCTGCAGAACTTTCGGCAAACTCCATGAGGGGAACCGATGGACAACAGCCAGAGAGCGTAGGGCGACTCCCCTCAAAAAACGTTTGATGAACGGATGTGAGGAGATATGATCTCCAGGAGAGGACACTGAGAGAATGGATGACAGAGTAGACGCCTGTCGACGTAGAGTGTTGGGTCGAAGTCCCATCATAAAGCCACTATGGAGAAATTGGAGCACCTGGTGCACATTGGCCTGGGATGGATCGTGGTGGTGGGACTGACACCACTTGGAGAAAGCCACCCAGGTATGTTGATAAATGCGAGTGGTAGATGGTCTTCTCGAGGCCAAAATAATATCAATCACAGCATCAGACAGTCCAGCTGACCTCAAGTGTCTCCGTTCAAACGCCACGCTGTTAGATTGAGCCAAGTAGGGTCCTGGTGCAGTACTGGGCCCTGGGATAGGAGGTCTGGCGTTACTGGAAGTGTCCAAGGATCCATCATTGACATTGCCAGTAGATCTGAGAACCACGGTCGGCGTGGCCAAAATGGTGCTATCAGAACCAGCTGTGCCCTTTCGGTTCGCGCCTTCCTCAAGGTTTTGGCTAACAATGGTATGGGAGGAAAGGTGTACAATAGACCGTCTGGCCACGGTGTTGTCAGAGCATCCACTGCTTCTGCTGTTGAGTCCAGGTATCGAGCAAAGTACCTTGGAAGCTGGCAATTGTGACTGGAAGCAAACAGGTCGACTGAGAGGGCGCCGAACCAACACTGGAGACGATGGACAATGGCTGGATGAAGTTTCCATTCTCCTGGGAAGACCTGTTGTCTGCTGAGCCAGTCTGCTGTCACATTCCAAATCCCTCTGAGGTGCTCTGCTTTCAGGGATTGTAGATGTTGTTCTGCCCAGACAAAGATGAGGGAGGCTAAGTCCTGCAGAGGACGAGACCTGGTGCCCCCCTGTCTGTTCAAATGTGATTTTACACACGTGTTGTCTGTTCGAATGAGCACATGCTGCAAAGGGAACAGAGATTGAAAATGACATAGAGCCAAGTGGACAGCCTTTAGTTCCAGCCAGTTGATGCTTCGAGATTGCTCTGCGTTGGGCCAAACCCCTTGAACGTACTGGGAGTTGCAGTGGGCTCCCCAACCTATGAGGCTGGCGTCTGTGGTCACGACGGTTCTGCGGGGTTCTCTGAACGACGTGCCCTTGGAGAGGTGTTGAACCTTGGTCCACCAGCGGAAGGAGAGGCGCAGAGCGGGGCTCAAACGAACTTTGCGATGGTTGGAGCTGGCAATGTCTTTTTGAAAAGGCAACAGAGTCCACTGAAGGGGCCGAGTGTGAGCCCGAGCCCAGGGCACAATGTGGATTGTGGAGATAAACATCCCGAGCGCTCTGGCGAGAAGCATGACGTCTGCGGATGTTTGTTGCATCAGGGACCTTGCGATGCTTGTGATGGCAGTGATGCGATCTGGAGCCAGGAAGACCATTGCCTGCAGGGTGTCCAACATTGCCCCAAGATGTAGTAGGCGTTGGGTTGGTTGGAGATGGCTTTTGTCGAAGTTGACAAGCCAGCCGTAGGTCTGCAAAACATTGAGGGTGATCATTAAATGATGATGAGCCAGCTCTTCAGATTTGGCCCGTATGAGCAGATCATCCAAATATGGGTAGATATGAACCCCTTGGGTCCGAAGGTAAGCCACTAGGATGAGTAGCACCTTGGAAAATACTCTTGGAGCAGAGGAGAGGCCAAAAGGCATCGCTCTATATTGAAAATGTTGGTGGCCAAAAGCAAACCGAAGAAACTTTCTGTGGGCTATGCAAATGGGTACATGGAGATACGCTTCCTTAAGGTCGATAGAAGCCAGGAAGTCTCCTTCATGCAGACTCTCGGTAATGGAATGGAGAGATTCCATTTTAAACTTGCGGTATGTTACAAAACGGTTGACAAACTTGAGATCCAATACCGCCCTCCAAGATAAATCTCGTTTTGGCACAGCAAATAGGAGGGAGTACACCCCTTCCGATCTCTCAGTTGTGGGGACTGGCTCTATTGCCGCTATGTGCAAGAGGTGATGTATAGCTGTCTGCATGATGTTGTGCCTGGCTGGTGCCCTTGGGCAAGGAGACGGATGGAATCTGTCTGATGGGGTTGCCCAGAACTCTATGGTATAGCCATAAGTGAAGAGGTCCCTGATCCAGGAGACCTTAGTGAGGCGCAGCCATCGATCTCCAAAATTAAGTAATCTGCCACCTATGGGGATGGCGTTAATACTACTTGTGTAGGCGAGGACCTCCCCTATATGAGGACGATGAGTTGCCCCTGCGCCCTTGGTACTGACCTCTGCCCTGGAAGCGTCGGTTCCAGGAACCCCTGAATGCGTTGGAATCATAGGGTCTGAAATCGCGGCCTCGTCCTCCTGGCCGCGTTCCTCGAAAAGGCTGGTTAGAACGAAAGGAGGGAAATCGCCTAAAGGGCCTGTGGTCGATGTTCTTGACTGTGGCTAGAACCGGTTTATGGGCGTCTTTTGGATCAACCAGAACTGCCTTTGGAGCTTCCTCGCCGAAGAGTAGAGATCCGGAGTAAGGGGCCTTGGACAGGTTCAATCTGGCCGGTGAATCAGCTTGCCAGTGGCGAAGCCAGAGGGTACGACGAGCGACTATTTGAGTCGTCATGGCTCGTGCCCCTAATTGGATGGCATCCAAAGTGGCATCGGCCACAAAAGCTGCTGTCTTACGTAATTTCAATAGTGCTCTTTTGAAGGCGACAGGATCAGGGTTATCATCCTCTAGAAGGTCATCCAGCCACATCATAGATGCTCTGGAGAAGATGGAGGCTGAGGCGGAGGCACGCATGGCTAGGGCAGTGGCCTCGTGGTTCTTGCGGAGGGCGAAGTCTATTCGACGTTCAGTAGTATCTTTTAGGTGGGATTCCCCTTCCCTGGGCAAGATAGATCGTGAAACGAGGCGAGCAATCGGTTCATCTATGCCAGGGACCTCTAACTTGGTGGCGAAGTCTGGGGCTAGGGCGTAAAGTCTGTCAGCCATGTTCTTGAAGCGTCGAGCTTTGAGCGGGTGGGCCCATTCATCGGAAGCTAATTTGGCAATTGGGTCCGGCACCGGGATGTAGTGTTCAGTAGGTGCAGGGGATTTGAGGACCTTGGCCCCTTTGAGAGTTGGAGCGGACGAAGTTGAGGGCGCAGTCTGGAGACCAAGGGTATGAAGTACCCTACATGCGAGCGGTTGGTAATCTGAGGTATTGAACAAGCGATACGATGTATCCTCCTCATGATCTGAATAGTCGCTCCAGTCGTCTCCTTCAACATGGTCAGTGAAAGTTAACTCCTCCGCATACGAGGCTTCGTCCGTACATCTGCCTCTGGCTACATCGAAGGGATCTGGCGAGCAGGAAGGATGAGCAGCATGGAACGCGCGTTGGTCCATGTTGAGTGGGGGTATGGCAGGAACCTGTGGTAGTGACTGCATTTGTGTGAAATAAGCCAGCATGGCTTGGAGTTGGGAGAGGAAATCAGGAGACAGCTGCAGACCAGATGTGTGAGATGTATGTGCCTGGTGGGCTGTTGGAACAGATGTCTGAGGCGGTAAGCCAGAGGTAGGTTCGTTAGGCGAACCGTGAGGGGGAAAGCCAACAAACTCTTCCTCGTCAGAGGCAGTAGCAGGAGAATGGAAAATATCACTTATGTGTGTCTGTGCTGTGGTGGTTGTTGGCACAGAAACATAACGAGGACGCTTTGGTTTACTATGGCTGGAAAGATGTTTTGTCTTAGCCAGTGCTTTGGCATGTCTGGTCTTAGACGTGTTAGTATGTTGTGGCTTGGCTGATTGTGGCATGTCTGGCTGATCTGGCACCATGTGTGTTGATGGTGACATGCCTGGCTGTTCTGCCATCTTATATGAACCTGGGTGCAGTACACTGCCACGGAGGGGGCAGAATGTAAAGACCCGAACTGGCACAGCGTACTACCACGGAGGGGGTAGGATACACTGACAGATGGCGAATGCACTGCCACAGAGGGGGCAGAATGCACAGAGGTATCCACGTTAATATAATATAGGCTGTTTTAGAGTTGGCACACTCAGATTAGTGCTGTGGGCTGGGTTTTTGGCTTGTTCACGGCCCCATAGGGGGCAGGATATGTAATGTAAATCAGATTTAATACAAGTCAGCCACTGATATTAAAGCTCCAGCCTTGATAATGTAATCCAGCCACTAGGATTAAAGCTCCAGCCTTGATAATGTAATCCAGCCACTAGGATTAAAACTCCAGCCTTGATAATGTAATCCAGCCACTAGGATTAAAGCTCCAGCCTTGATAATACAATCCAGCCCACTAGGATTGGAGCTCCAGCCTTAATAATACAATTCAGCCACTATGATTACAGCCACAGTAAAAATGTGTGTAAATCAGCCTTGTGTAAGTTTGTCAGCAGCACATATACACAAACATACAGATAGGTAGCCTGCAGGGGAGGTATCCGAAGCTAAATAGATGGTAACAAAAAAAGGCGGGGATTTTGAATTTCAAAAAATGGCGCCCGGAAAAAAAAAAACGGGCGGGAAAAAACGATCAAAATGGGGCTGAGGGAGAAGGAGCAATGGCGGCCGTCGCAAGCGAACTGGGGGAAGGGCTGGCCAGCACGGACTCGCCGAAAGCCGCAGTAGCGGTTGGAAAAGAAACTCTGGAAGAGCAGGTAGAGGAACACACGGCAGCCGCCGCAGAGAGAGCCGCCGTCGCGGTCTGTAAAGCCCTTCGCAGTGGGATTTAAGCCACGTAGCGAGGGCGATCTGCGGTAAGGTAGTAACGGCGGGAGCCGCAGCTGCAAGCTCCCGCAGAGATCGGATCAGCCGCAGCCGCGGCAACGATCGGGGGGGAGGGAGAGGGATTCCCCTTCCCTCACAAGCGATCAAAAGCGATCTAAAAAAAAAAAAGAAGAAGAAGAACCGCAGCCACGGTCACTGAGGGAGCCCCCTGGCTACGGGGGGGGGGAGGGGGCTTGAAACTGCAAAAATAAAGAGAGCCGCAGCCGCGGTCTCAGAGCACCCCAATCAAGGGAATAAAAGGAATTAAATAGCCCTGAGGAAAGGGGGAAGAGAGCCGCAGCCGCGGTCTCTGAGGGGATCCTCAGTAGGCTAGACACAAAAAACAGCAAAAAGGTTTTGAAGAGAAAAAGAGAAACAAATACGAGACTTAGCTAAATGCTACGTGAAATTCCAATCTTGTTCGTACGAAGGCAAGAATGAACTGGAGAGTGGGAGGGGCATGACGTCCCTAGTCTTGACTTCAAAAACATTCTTGCCTTCGCACGATAGGTGGAACTATTTCCCACAGTGATGGCCCCTTCCTATGGAAAATCTGGTACAGTGAACTCAGCTTATGCTGTGATTCTTAATGGGGGCATTGTCTTGGGCACGGCAAAACCTGCCAGTCATTTGTGATAATGTCATTGGGGATTGTAGTTTAATGCTGCCATTATACTGTCTATCTCTTACAGTAGCCACAGTAAGTTTTTTTACAAGATAAAATGTGTGACATTTGTGTGAAATGTGGTGAAGCTTTCCCATAATTGTATTTCCTTACTAGAAAAAGCTTAACCTGTTGAATTTATCTTTTTGGTGCCTACTGAAGACCTTTCAACAAGCCTTTTCTGTAGAGACCTTATCCCAGTCTGCATCTGTGTTGCAATTGTTTTTAAGATGTTTTTAAGGGTTGTTTTTTTTAAAAACAAAGGTGTTTCTAAGATGTTCTTAGAACTCTTCTGCTGCTGGTACTATTTCAATTTTGTTTGAAGATGCATTAGCACTTTTAATTATGCAAAACCAAGTTTTTTAATACTGAAATTTAATATTTACATTTTATTATCTATTTCATTTCCTACTGAGAGGAAGGGTGGGATATAAGTTTAATAAATAAATAGTTTCAAAAGCACATAGACAGTGCCAGATATGAGGCTTTTCTGGCTGGTTGACTTCTTTTTCACATGATATTTAACAGGAAGTGACAGGAAAGGCAGGCATTTAATCAGTTGTGCTTGTAACAGCAAAACAGACCCAGTAAGCACTTTAGCAGCATTGTAGTTTGATATATCCAGCAAATATTATTTGTACATCTGTCAATAACTATCAGGCACCCTCCAGTAATGGGGGCAGCAGGGATTTGTGCTGGGGTTTATTGCTGCACTTGACATGGAAAGGTCAGTCTTTGGAAGAGGAATGGGAATTTGCATTTCTCGAGAATTTTCTGTCTACTGAGGCTATCTCTCAGTTCCAGCAGTTTCCTGAGCTTGATAAGCAGCGAATATACAGTTTAATTATATAACAGTGGAGAGGAAAATGACATACAACTTAAATTTTCAAATGGCATTGCATTCTGCTGATAAGAATGACTGTTTTATGCAGGACAGAGGAGATTACATGAGGTAGAATTGGAAAGCAAATTGTGTTTACAAGAGATAGAAAGATGTTTCTAATAGGAATTCAAAACAGACCATTTCCCTTTCATGTTCTGAGGAGCATTGCTAGAAACAACTTACTTTGAGGGCTGATCTTGCAGAGGGTAGAAATGTACTGCTTTCTGCAACTTCTTTTCTGGATTACATTCGTTACATTTTCTAGATAGGAGCACAGTCATACTATGTCACACAAGTTATGTGCAAAACAAATAGTGATAGCATACTTGATTAGTTCATGTTTCAATTGCTCAAATGTTAGACATATTTGCAACCATAGAAGAGATTTTTCAGTACAAAATACCATGACAGCAACTATTAGAAACACATTGCTCCTCATTTTTCTGTTATTTGTGAAGTAAAAATAATTGAGTAGCAATTGTGAAGGCAGAACTTTTTTTCTGTCTATGGATAATTTGACTTTTAATTCTTAAGTGGAAGGAAACTTTGCCAGGAGCATTGTATCTTGCACGAATATAGCTGCTTGTATTATGTCAATCCTGCCATAAATTGTAAAGGTCATATGCTCACATTGCACAATAGATTGGGTGTTTTAAAGACTTTTAAATCTATTAATCCTCTTCCCCTTTTCTAGATTTTGGACCTGGTGAAGGGTATGCATTATCAGCTGGCCTGTCAGAAATACTTTGAGCTGACCCATGATGTAAGTGCTTGTTTATTTATCCAACTATAGTGTCTCTTGTTTCTAGAAAGTCCTGTGTGAAACTTCAGACATTCTGTTGTTCACATTCATCATGTTCTGCCATCCTTGTTAATTATGCTGAGTTAATGGGTATATAGCAGATGTCCTTAATTCCAAGTATGAATTAACACTCCACATTTGCTAACTGTTTAGTATACACAACCAGTAAATGTGCTATGAGGTTATGCTGTTTTAACTTTGTAGCAAAACTGTTTATATTTATGGAGAGGTGTTGCATTGGTCCTAGTAATGAATTGTACATAAACTGATAACATTTGATTTCTGTTCATGTTTTTTCTCTTTCAGTTTTTTCCTTGGAACTGTATCTTCTTCCAGCTTATAAGTTGCATTAAAATAACAGTACATAGAGTTTGAAGAAATATACTTGTAGTGAAAAGTTAGTCCTACCCTCCTGAACTCCCTATCTTCCATCCATAATCCTTAATGCCAGCTCTTGCATAGGTACAGTGGTTTGCATCATTCCACATAGGGTGCCTTGGATGTAAGGAAGAAGACCTCTGCTTACATAGTTTAGAGTACTCCAACACCAGCGCCAAAATTAGGGTGGGACCCTCTGGCTCTTTAACCGAATCCATAGCGGTTAAGGGGTAAAACAGGGCTGTCTCTTAGCCCCAACGCTGTTCAATCTTTACCTTAATGACATAGTCTCCGAACTATCAGGCCCAGCCTTCCCCCCCCCATCGCTAGGGAATAGGAAAGTCTCACTACTCTTATACGCAGATGACATGATTTTACTCTCCATCACTCGTATTGGTTTAAAGAGACTTTTGGCGAGTCTGCATGAACACTGTAATAAGGAACGTCTCCAGATTAACTATCGAAAAACAAAGGTAATGGTCTTTGGGAAGAAGTCATAATAACTTTAAATGGATATTGGGAGGCATCCAATTGAACAATGTCGCACTTTTAAATATCAGGGCATTCAGTTTCAAGATACCCTGTCATGGAAAAACCAACTTGCTCTCATGAAATCAACAGCATTGAGATCTATGGGGGCTATCCTCAGATTCTACAGGACTGCTGGAGGTAGTCTTGTGGCTCCTGCACTGAAAATCTTTCAGAGCAAGGTCCTGGCGCAGATCATGTATGGGGCAGCAGTATGGGGCTGGGAGGACTCCTTTTCCGCCAGCCTTGAGTCCATTCAAAATAATTTCCTTAAAAAATTATTGCAATTACCTACTGGTACCCCCGCAGCGTTTCTCCGCACAGAGTCCGGTTTACCACCAGTAAGTGCATGAGTCCATAAAGCCCTGTTCACATTTTGGGGAGCTACAATTAAGGCACCAGCCAAGATTATACTGAATGCTTGCCATGTAGCTGCCTCTTCCGAAAGCTTCTGGCTCAACAAAATAGAGAAGGTAGCCCATCGATACCACATCCCGGTCCAGGCTCTTAATTCACTTAGCAGAACCAAGTTATGGGAAACCATCATCCGGCACAGTGAGTGGATGGACAGATTAGCGATCATCAATCTAAATTCTCAAGGTGGTACGCTTACTTTAAACAGGACCATCTGAGGGCCAGATATCTAACTTACCCCATATCGGTACATCTAAGGCATGCCTTTGCTGTGCTTAGGCTCCAGACGATGCCAAGTACGGCTCTTTTTGGCCGGTACCATCAGATACCATGGGAGCAACGACTATGCATCTGCGGATCTGGGGTTGTGGAAGATCTGCCGCACTACCTGCTGGACTGCCCACTGTACGTACATCCCAGGTCCAAATTCTTAGGTGACCTGACTTCCTGGATGGGAGTTTGCCAGGACATCCAGCTTATTGCTTTTCTATTAGCCCACAACTATTATATGGTCACATACAGGGTAGCCCATTTTGCCCTGGCGGCGCAAAAACTTTGGGCCAAACATTTGGATGGCCCAGAGCCTTAGGGACAATAATACCGTACGCTACCCTTATGGGGGAGTCTGCTAATTTGCATGATTTTATATGTGCAAGGTTGGTCTGGAGCTGCTGGGGCAAATATTAATCCTGAATGATATCACATGTATGTAACCTCAGACTTACAGGGAGAACCCTGTTCTTTTAGGAGATTTTAACTAATGCCGTGTTGTTGTTATGTATTTGTTATGTATTGCGGCAGCTTAATGGCTATGCAATAAACTTTCTACTACTACTACTACATAGCTTAGAAGTCCTAAACCTTCTCTCAAAAATACAAAGTGGTGTTTCTAATTTGCCTGATAATAACAAAGGGAGGTCTTCTTTAATGTACACCTCTCCTTCCTGCTCCTCTTCAAGGACAAGTACTTAGCACCCATCACCATCTAAGGGGCAAACACCTCACACAATTTTTTATAATAATAATAATAATAAAATTTTATTTGTTAGTCACCTATCTGTCCGACTTAACGGACACTCTAGGCGACTTACAACCAGAATTAAAATACAATATACAATTCATCCAATATCAATACATCTAAACACAACAAAAAGCTAATCCACCCCAAGGTTCTTGTAGGCCTGCCTGAATAGCCAGGTCTTTAAGGCTCGGCGAAAGCTCATCAGGGAGGAAGCATGTCAAAGATCATAAGGGAGAGAGTTCCAGAGGGTGGGGGCCACAACTGAGAACGCCCTCTCCCGGGTCCGCACCAGCCTAGCTGTTTTGACTGGTGGGACCGAGAGGAGGTCCTGTGTGGCTGATCTTGTAAGGCGGCCTGATTGGTGATACTGGAGGCGGTCCTTCAGATAAACTGGGCCGAAACCGTATAGGGTTTTAAAGGTCAGTACCAACACCTTGAATTGGGCCCGGTAAACCACTGGTAGCCAGTGTAGATCTACTAACACTGGGGTAATGTGATCTTGGCGTCGGCTAAGCTTGATCAAGCATGCCGCCGCATTTGTACCAGCTGCAGTTTCCGGACCGTTTTCAAGGGTAACCCCACATAGAGCGCATTACAGTAGTCTAAATGAGAGGAGACCAGGGCATGTATCACCCGTGGGAGTAGATGCACAGGAAGGTAGGGTCGCAGCCTCTGTATCAGATGGAGTTGATACCAAGCTGCCCGGCTCACTGCCGAAACCTGAGCCTCCATGGACAGCTGGGAGTCAAGAATGACCCCTAGGCTGCGGACCTGGTCTTTCAGGGGTAATCTTACCCCATTCAGGACCAAGTCGATGTCTCCCAGCCTTCTCTTGTCACCCACGAGCAATACCTCGGTCTTATCGGGGTTTAGCCTCAGCCTGTTCTCGCCCATCCATCCACTTACAGACTCCAGGCACTTGGACATGGTTTTCACAGCCAACTTCCTTTTGATTGGATAGTTCTCCCACCCCTCCCCCACACATCATCCACCAAGCTGGAGAAACTCCACAAACTGCTGTTTGTGTTGTTTTTTAATGCAACATACTATAATGTCTTGTTTTCTTGGTTATTCACATTGGATTTCTAGAGTGACTTGGGGTTTGTTCCAGATTGTCTCACCCACCCCATCTGATCTGCTTGAATCCATACTGCAGATTGATTAACTGAGGTCCATGGGAATCATAGGGTTAAGTTCAGCTGGTAGTGAATGGTGGACCTAAGGAATGTATTTCCCTAGTCATGCGAGAGCTCATAAATTTGAAGTACTTTCAGCTTCAAACCTAGGCACAATCCGAGGTGGTGGCAGCTACAGATATTACAGAGGTGCAACATCCCTAAGAATGTTCCCTGTTTGTCACAATACTCTTCTAGGGCCTTCATTTTATGTTGGGGGTGATTGGACTTGGTGTACATTAGTCTATTTATTTTGCAGTTTCTCTTACAATTAGAATCTGTTCACAGATAATTATAGAAGGAATGGCAAACTATACTACACATATATTCTTTTCTACAAGACAGAAGCACAAGCTGCATGGTATAGCTCAGGGGTGGCCAAACTTGCTTAACATAAGAGCCACATATGATAAACTTCAGATGTTTGAGAGCCGCAAGATATGAACAAATATTACAGACATGTTTTTATTGTTACATGCACATTTTGTTACAAAAAATTATATAAATATTAAGAAATATATGTACGTAATAATATTTATTCATGTGTATGTATTTATTTATTGAATAAACTAAACACAGTCATTCTTCAAAATTCACACTTATTTAAATTTTACAATACAGTTTGCCAACCAAACAATGTTTACAAAAATGTGCATATTAGGGGAAAGTGTGCATAAAAATGAATTTATGAGTGACAATAACATTAAAAATACATTATTTTTGGCTGGCAAAAATGGATACATTAGTCAAAACTGATGACAAAAATCTGCTTATTAGGGGAAATTTGCACTAAAGTGCTGGAGAATTTTCATGAGAATTTTTTTATTTTAAAAAATTGCAAATTGCTGATAGCTGGAAAAACGACTTCCCAGGAGGATCGCTCCGCCTGTGCTGCCTCTGGGACGGGCTCCCGTCTTGGAAACTTTTTCAGTTTTAAAACCAGTCAGAAGGGCTTTTTGACTGGGGAAAATTTCTTCCGGATAAGGAAGAAACGTAGAGATTTTCCACAGAGCTTTGTTGTGTTTGTTGGAGGCTGGAATTCTGCGAAAGAAGGTCTTCCAGCAGCTCGGACGGAGCTAGGATTTCCAACCAGCTCAACTGATTAAGTGAGCCGTTTTTTTTTCTTCAAAGAAAAACGGATTAACAGGCAAGCATTCTCCTGTCTTTTCTCATTATTTTGTTATCAATACAGCTAAAGAGATTTGTCAAAGAACCAGCAATTAAGAAACCCTGGGTGAGTTATAGCTTTCTCTTTTATTCACGGAGCTAAAGGGAAGAAAATAGAAATAGTTTATCTTTATTTTTATTGCAAAAAGCTGGCATGGAATTCAGCATTATAAAGATTACAAACGGCTGAGGGGTTTCTAATTTAAAGAGAATTTTTTTTTTTATTTATAAGACTTTTGAGTAATATATGTCTGGGACTATTTTTTCTGGTTTACTTTTTTTTTTTTTTTGACGAATCTGCTCATTCTTCCTGCTACTAATTATTTGGATGCTGTGAATTAAAGTTGTTTTGGCACTTTCGGACATACAAGAGATAAGGCAGTTCGTCTTGTCTAGAGGGTGACGTCAGCTGGCTTGAAAGATTAACTCCTTTGTAACTGGATAAAGAAATAAACTGTTCTTTGCTTGGGACATTGAAAATTGAAGGGATTGTGGGTTTTTTTGGTTTTAAGAATGACAATCAAGAAGGTGGTTGAGATCATGGATGTACAAGAAGGGACTTTCTCTTTAGATATGTTTCAGAAAATAATGAATGAGATTAAGTTAACAAAACAAGAACTCAGACATAACAGACAAGTGATGATAAGTGAATTTGGCGAAATGAGACAGGAGCTGAAAGAAATTCAGGATTCTATGAGAAAGGAGAACAAAGATAAATTTGGAAAATTAAAAAAGGATGAAAGAAAAATTAAAGGGAAGGTTCAAGCCCTGGAGATTGGATTAAATATGGTCTTGGAAAAAGATTTGGATTTCCTGGCTGTGATGGATCCTGGAGACAAATATTACTGTTTGGAATTCAGCGCTGTCCCTGAAGGAATTGGTGAAGAGATTGGAGATAAAGATATCGGTTCGAAAAAATTCATGGACTGGAAGGATTTGATGGCACTTGAAATGGAGAAAGTTTACAGAATTAATTCCTGTTTTGTGACAATGAAAAACCCTTCAAGAGATGTGCTAGTGCATTTTGTAAAAAAGAGGAACAGAGATGCGGTTCTGCAACAATACTTCAGTGATACGTTCGGAAATGATGGCAAGAAAATATTTGTGATGAAGGAAATCCCTATCAGACTCTTATTATATGACTATGACAGCAAGATTATTGGGTGCGTAAAGATGGAAGATGGAATCAACACGGATAAAGGAAGAAGAGCGATTTGAAATTACTGGATTTAATAGACTTGAAGAGTTGGATTAATTGACATGTCTATCTAGAAAAAAATTGATGGACATATATCTCAAGGATTGGAAACTTCTCTTTGACTTTTTGTAGAAGAATAAAATGATATGATGTTAATGAGATTTGATACCAACTAAGATAACTGCTGGAGGAAGGTGATTTTATAATTTATCAAGAGACAGGTTTGTTATATATTATAGACCTATAGCTGAACTACGACAAATCGGAAGTCAATAGTTGTTTTTGTTTTTGTTTTTGTTTCTTTTTATTGTATTAGTTTTAATTTGTGTTTTTTTGTATTGTCTTGATTTTGAAAATTTGAATAAAAATTAATTGAAAAAAAAATTGCAAATTGCTGCAGAAATGTGGAGAACTGGATTTAAGATTGAAAAAAATGAGATACTGAGAGAACCAAAATTGGCAGATCTTTCCAGGTTACTGCTAGCAGTCCACTGTTGTTTTTGTTTTTAATTGTAAACATCTTACTTTCCCTTGCTCCTTGCCCTGGCATGGAAGACTATGGGTGCAGCAAAGAGAACCATTTTACAAATCCCAAGGGGCAATATACTTAACTGTTATGCTGTGAATTGGAGATTGTTTAATATTATTTATATTCTCTTTCAGGATGTGAGCTGCCTTAAAAACATATGAGAATGGTAAGGCATGATATACCTCTAAAAGTAATAATAGTGCAATAAGGCACGTGTGTGAAGCACTACCAATGCATCAAATAATATTGCTGCTTGTTAGCAGCTCTGATAGCCCTGCCTCTTTTGAGCTGGGGGTAATAATGCTTTAAATAAGTAAATAAATGTGGGCCATTAAGAATCAGCAGCAAGGAGCTCTCCAAGAAAGCTCAGAAAGCACAGACTCATAACAAACAGAGATAGGATGCTGTGTGTGTGTGTGGGGTGGAATCTTAACACTCACCAATGGCAGCTACTATGTAGGGTAACTGCTACCATTTAATCAGCACACAGAAGCTTTGCTCAGGCATTCAAAAATATGCGCAAGGGATGGAAAGATCTGTCACTTTTGGTTCTCTCATTTTTCCAACCTAAAATTCAAGTTCTCCACATTTCTGCAACAATCTGCATTAAAAAAAAACCTCATGAAAATTCTCCAACATTTTAGTGTGGATTTCTCCTAATAAAACACATTTTTTGTAGGAAAATATGTAAACCAATAAAATTAGAGATATTTTAACCAGATACCACCTTACAAAATTATAGTCTTATTTATGACACAAACAGATATTGCTACAATTATCAGGCTATATTATTATTTACTGCTAGTAGAGGTCTTATGAGCCTCCATCTTGGCTGTGAGTCATTAAAAATCCGGCTGATATGTTGTCAAGGATGTACGAATTAGCTCCGTCAGGTGTTGATTTGTAAGGATAGCACGATGCTTTGACTTCACAAACTTCATTACAGAGTACAGTGATTCACAGCTGTATGTTGTGCTGATAATTGAGATGAGTCTCACACTGGTTTTCTTCAGCTCAGGATATTTTATTTCTGGAACTTGCTTCCAGAACTCAATTGTAGACAGGGATTTATGGATCATCTTTAGACCCAGGTCCTCCTGTAATTCTATTAGTTCCATTTTCACAGCAGATGATTCTGTAACCAGAGGTTTGAGAATTGGACAGCCATCATTGATCACATCAACCATGAATGGATTTACAAGAAAGGCGAAGCAGGGCTTCAGCTTCTGCAAGTCCTCAAACTTGTCTAGGAAATTATCAAGCAGTCCTTGTAATTTATCTTTGTATTCTTCTAGTTTGTGGTCTTTTATTTCAATATCAGGGAATGTATTTACTCTCCTTTTGAGACTGGGAAAGTAACTGAAGTCTTTTGACAATATGTCTGTTTGAAAAACTCTGATTTTATTCTGAAAGCTGAAAATTTTCTGAGTAAGATCAGAAACAATCTTATCCTTCCCCTGGAGTGCCAAGTTGAGAGTTTGTAGATGATTCATTACATCAGTAAGGAACATTAGATCTTGCATCCATTCATCATTTTCCAGTTGAGGATAGAATCTTTTCTTCAAGAAAAGTAATAATAGACTTCAACAGATCCACAAACCTACTTAAGACATTGCTGGTTGACAACCACCTCACAGTGCAACAGAAAGAGACATCACTGGGTTTATCTTCAAGCTCCAGTTCTTCAACAGAATTTTTGAACTGTCGGTGGGTCTTCCCATTTCAGCGTATGAAATTGACAATTTCAAGAACAGATTTCATAACATCTTCATACTTGAAGTATCTGGCTGCCAGGTGTTCACGATGAATAATGCAATGAACAGGGAGAAACTCTGGAAAGCTGGGATCACGTTTCATAAGTGCAATTAATCCTACATTTCCCCCCACCATTGCAGGTGTTCCATCTGTTGCAACACTGACGAGTTTATCCAGTGGAATATCAGCATTTGTTAAGGCTCTGTCAAGTGCATTTTTAATGTCAACACCGCGAGTTGTTTCTTTTAATGCCACTAAGTCCAACATCTCTTCTTTCACAGTTACATCAGAGGAAACATAATGAACAAATACCGCCAGTTGTGGGTTGTCTTGTATGTCTGTAGATTCATCAAGAGCTAAGCTGAATGCAAGGGAATTCTTTAAATCATTTTGCATTTTGCCTGCAACATCAGCACTGATCTGGGAGATACGCCTCTCTGTAGTGTGGCGTGAAGCTCGTGTTTGTGCTATGAGTCGCTGAAGTTTTGTGTTATTTGGATCTAACACTGCAACAACTTCAGCTATATTCTTCTTAACAAATTCGCCATCACAATATGGGCGTTTAGCACAAGCAATATTCCATGATATCACAAAACTAGCTTCAGTCGTTGTATCGGCTTCCTTACTGAACGTTGTCAACAGTCTCTGCTGGCTATTGAGTGATGATTTCAACACAGTTAACTTGTTTTTCCGTAATTCTGATTTAAGTGGATAATCAGACGAAAAGTTTTTGTGGTTTGTTTCATAGTGGCGTTTCAAGTTACTGGCCTTGTAATGACTGAGTGACACATTGCAGATAAGGCACAAAGGTTTACCTCCTTTAACGGTGAATGCAAATTTTTCCTCCTACTCTGGCTTAAAAATTCTGTTTTCATGTTCATACTTTCGCTTCTTACAATTTGATGATGCCATCCTCCTTCACAAAATATTCACCGACACTTCTAAAAAAATTAAAGTGAAAAGAAACAAGCTCCAGCACACGCAACATTTTTCTGAGAGCAAGTCAAGCAGACATACCAAAATGTCAGAAAAAAGTACTCTTGCGAGCAAATAAGCATCTTGGTCACTGGAGTGGATTTTCAAATAGTCTGCATGTTCTCTATGCTTTGCAAAGCGAATCACTTCGCTCTGAACTTCAGAGGCTTTCCCTGACACTGGGTTATCTCCAAGCAGGTAGAGAGCAAGCAAAGCCTCACAGAGTTTAAAAGGCAACCCTAAAAGTCTCACTCGTGTTAAGGAGATCTTCTGCTCTGCTTTCAACTGCATGCTGGACATGCAAGACTGTTAAATATTAAATGCCAAGTACAGCCAGATGCTAAAGTTGTTAATAATTGTATACTGTCAAATATCAAATGTGAATATGTCATGTATTCAGCAAACATTTGCTAAGGAGTATTTTGAAGAAGAATTTGGGAACAAATTCTTTTGAGCTTTATCTGCAACTTTACACTGCTGATCCCAGCAGCCTACTGCGTTAGTTCCCCCTTGGAGTTGCAGAGCTCTGCATTGATCTGAGACATCAGAGGCAGCCCCTGTCCCTGGCTTCACCCATCAGTGAGATGAGCAGGGATGACGTGTCACCACTTATTTCACCGCAGGCTGTGCCAGAGCCAGATTTCAAGGGGCTGTTGGCATGGTACCAGTGATGCCCCCTACCCCACCCCACCTCAACCAGGGCAGGACCAGCCACCATCCTCTCTCAATTACCTTCCCCAAGCAAGAAGGGACATTTGTAAAAGCAAAATGTTTCATAGATTCTATGGGTCTGGGTCAGGGCACTTTGGGGAACTTTAAATGGTAGGTGGTCACCGTGGCTAGGAGCTGAGCTGGGCTCCCATACAAAAGCAGTACTGCCCTTGAAAAGCCTCCAGAGGCCCAGCGGGGAGCAAAGTGAATGGCTGTCCTGAGCCCCGCGCTTCTGGCAGGGTCTGGGTTGGGATGGCAGTGTTTGACAGACGAGGAGGAAGAGTACCTGGTCACTTCTTCACCTCCCACTTTTGCAGTAAAACTCTCACTTTGCACAGCAGCCCCTGTTCTTGTGGCTCTGTTGCTCTGCCCTTTGGACCACCTGCCGCCCTTACTTTCATGCCGGGGAAAAGGCGTGAAAGAGTGAGGAGGACCCATGCAGCTGCGGCGGTAGTACGGGTGAAGTAGGGAGGTGGCTCTGGAGCACCGCTTCCGCCCTCATGGCGCCCCAGAGCCAATGGCGCCTCTCTGGAAGCAGCACGTGGTGAGGGCGGTGCTGGCACTGCTTCAACACTCTCACGTGCGGCCTGCCTGCCCAACCTTCCTCAGCGTGGAGGGAAAGCAGCGGCTGCAACGCCAGCAGCAGCAGCATCTCCGCCGGCCCTGCGGTTATTTCGCGAGCCGCACATATATTTCAAAGAGCCGCATGTGGCTCGCGAGCCGCGGTTTGGCCACCCCTGGTATAGTCAGTGAAGTCTTTGTTAACATAGAGTAGTGCTGATATGGTTGCTCGTGGACCAACAGAGAGAGCCACAGGTGGCTGCTAACATATTAGGCTATGTATGTGGATCTGTATCTCTTTTCTGATTTACAGGCCTTTTCAGGCAGAGGAAAGTCAGAACACCACATGTACAGCTTAGCCATGCTGCAAACACCTTACCTCTACCAGTTTCCTTAGGCTAAGGAAGACGAGAGATTTAGGAAATCCTCAGCCTTTGTTTGTATTGCTGGTATATGCTTTTCTTCAAGTGTATGAAGTGTTTTTTCCCTATTATGTAGCTATTTCAAAACTCAAAAGTGCACAGTGAGCTTCACATTTTAATTTGCACACATTGAGTTATGCCACCATAATATATGTAAAAGGCTGTTTGTTATGTAAAATACAATTATTTTTAAAGCACATTTCCAAAATGTCAATCATATTTATATGTTGTGTATAATCAAGAGTTGAGCTTTGACCTTCTGGCCCCAAATTCATTTTTAGCTTTATTGCTTAGGCTAGCAGTAACATTTTCTCTTATTTGCAGTTTGATAACTACAAAAAAACTTCACACAAAAAGTCAGCAAGTTTCCATCAAAACTTCATAAAGAAGAATTGCAGTTTGATAGATATTAGAAGCCACAGTTGCATTCCTATAGTGTTAATGTAGTGGTACTAGCAAGAGGTACCGTACCCCTTCCCCCCCCTTTCATCAAGTGTTAGGCCAGTTTACCTACCAGCATGCAAGCATTGGCCTGTCCAGGGAGTAAAGTTGTCCATCTAATAAAACAAAGGCTCACCTGTACAAGTGAATTTGCTTGGAACTCCTCAAATTGCCTGTGGAATACTGCTCTCTGGGGCTGTTGCTGACCTTGACTTGTAGCACAAGTATTCATATATGGTACTCGAATGTCTTTTTTTTTTTTAATAATTTTTATTCAAATTTTTCAAAAAAACAAACAAAACAAAGTCAAAAAAACATACAACAACAAAAAATAAAAATAAAATAGTTGACTTCCGATTTGTCGCAGATCAGCTATAAGTATATAATATACATCAAACCTGTCCCTTAATGTATACATACAGAATCCCTTTTCTCCATAGGCTGTCTTAGTTAATCGTCAAATCCCAGTATCATCATTTTATTTTGGTCTTTCAACAAAAAGTCTAAGAGAGGCTTCCATTCCTTAAGAAATGTATCTGTCGATTTTTCTCTAAGTAGACATGTCAATTTATCCATTTCTACTAAGTCCATTAATTTCAATAGCCATTCTTCCATTGTTGGTGTTGATTCCATTTTCCACTTTTGTGCATATAATAATCTTGCTGCCGTAATCATATATAATATTATTTTTCCATATTTCTTTTCTATTTGTTTATCCATAAAACCCAATAAAAAAAATTCTGGTTTTGACTGAATATTTATCTTTAGAATTTTTTGCATCTTCCTACCTATCTGTGCCCAAAATGATTTTGCCTTTTTACACAGCCACCACATATGATAAAATGATCCTTCTTGTTGTTTACATTTCCAACAAACATTAGAAACATTACTATACATTTTTGACAACTTTTCTGGAGTCATGTACCAACGGTACATCATTTTATAAAAATTTTCTTTAAGATTATAGCATAGTGTAAATTTCAAGCCTTTTTTCCACATATTTTCCCATTGATCCATTTGTATGTTATAACCAAAATTTTTTGCCCATTTTACCATACACTCTTTTACTTGTTCTTCCTCCATATCCATTTTCAATAAGAGTTTATACATTTTCGCAATTATATTTTCATCATTTGTACACAATCCTATTTCAAAATCAGATTTACTTATTTCAAACCCATACATTTTCTTGTCCATTTTATATCTTTCTAACAATTGTAAATAGGCAAACCATTGAAAACTATATCCTTCCTTTGTCAGTTGTTCTCTCTCTTTCATTATATATTCTCCATGTACATTTTCTAATAGTTCTTGATAAGTTAACCATTTCTCTTTTCCAGCCATTTCTCTTCTGTAAAACGCTTCTTGACTTGAGACACATAATGGTATTTTCGAATAAAGCCTTGGTTTATATCTATTCCATATTTTCAACAGAGGACGTCTTATAAAATGATTGTTAAAGTCTACATTTAGTTTTACTTTGTCATACCATAGATATCCATGCCATCCCCACTTCAAATTATGGCCCTCCAAATCCAATAATCTTTTATTCCTTAATAAGATCCATTCCTTTATCCAGACTAGACAGCAGGCAGCAAAATAAAGTCTCAGATTTGGTAATCCCAGTCCTCCTCTTTCTTTGGCATCTTGTAGTAGTTTAAATTTAACTCTTGGTTTTTTTCCTTGCCATACAAATTTAGAGGTATCTTTTTGCCATTGTTTAAAAGGTAAATCAGAGGATATTACAGGTATTGTTTGAAACAAAAACATCATTCTCGGTAATACATTCATTTTTATCACAGATATTCTACCCATTAATGACAATTGTAGTTTATCCCATCTTAGCAAATCTTTCTTAATCTCTGTCCATAATTTTTCATAATTATTATGAAACAACTTTGAGTTTTTATTTGTCATAATGATACCTAAATATTTCAACTTTTTCTCTATTGTAAAATCTGTCTTGTCCATTAACTCTTTCTGATCCCTTAAAGTTAAATTTTTCACCAACATCTTTGTTTTTTGATTGTTGATCTTAAATCCTGCTAACGGTCCAAATTCTTTTAATTTGTCCATCAATACATTAATTCCTTCCAAAGGGTTTTCTAGTACAATTATCAAATCATCAGCAAATGCTCTCAATTTATATTCTTCTTTTTTTATCTTTAATCCCGAAATTCTTTTATCTTGCCTTATATCTCTAAGCAGCACTTCTAAGACCAGAATAAATAAAAGGGGAGATAAAGGACATCCCTGTCTTGTACCCTTTTGTATTTCACATGAATCCGTTAAATCTCCGTTAACAATTATCTGAGCCTTCTGAGATGTATAAATCGATCTAATCCATTTTATAAAATTGTCTCCAAAATCCATTTGCTCCAAAACCTGAAACATAAATTTCCAATTCAAATTATCAAATGCTTTTTCAGCATCTAAAAAAATCAAAGCTGCTTGTTTATCATTTCGTTGTTCTAAATATTCCAACACATTCAAGACATTCCTGACGTTGTCACGTAATTGTCTTTTAGGTAAAAACTCTGATTGATCTTCCTGAATAAATTGTTGCAATATTATTTTCAATCTTTCTGCCAAGATCATTGTAAAAATTTTATAGTCATTATTCAATAGAGATATTGGTCGATAATTTTTTGTTTTAGTTAAATCTTGCTCCTCTTTAGGTATTAATGTTATATTAGCATTTTTCCAACTATCCGGTATCTTTCCCTCTTGCAGAATAAGATTCATTGTAGACTGTAAAGGTAGCAAGAGTTCTTCCTCCAAACATTTATAATACATTGCAGATAACCCATCTGGTCCTGGCGCCTTTCCTAATTTAATTTTGTTTATAGCTTCAGATATCTCTCTTGACGTAATAGGGCCATTAATAGCTTGTCTCTGAAAGTCCGTAATTTTAGGCAAATTCTGTTTAGATATATGCTCTTCTATTTTTTCAGATGGAATTTCCTGACACTTGTACAATGTTGAATAATATTGATGAAAAATCTTTTTGATTTTTACATTATCTGTCAGCGTCTCATCTCCTTCTTGTATCTTTAAAATAATATTTTTTTGATGTTCTTTTCTTAATTTATATGCTAACCATTTCCCAGGTTTATTTGCAAATTCAAAAGTCCTTTGTTTAGCAAAATTTAGTTTCCTTTCAATTTCTCTAACTGTCAGCATTGATACTTGCTTCTGTAACATTTTAATTTGATTTACAATAGAAACTTTAGTTGGATTCTTTTTCAATTCTTCCTCTTTTTGTTTTATTTCTTCCAAAATTAATTGCATTTTCTGTTGTTTCTTTTTTTTTAATTCAGAGTTACATTTAATAAAATATCCCCTCATAAATGCCTTACTTGTATCCCAAACGATATTTTCACTTGATCCTTTATGTAAATTATGTTCAAAAAACTCTTTTAATTTCTTCTTACATTCTTGTACTACTTTGTCATTCTGTAATAAAGATTCATTTAGTCTCCATCTAAATCCAAGATTTTTTTTTTTAAAGTTAATATCACAGGATTGTGGTCCGAAAAAGTTTTTGGTAATATATCCATTTTAAAAATATCCTTCACTAGGATTTTAGACATCCAAATCATATCAATCCTCGAGAATGTTTTGTGTCTTTCTGAAAAATAAGTAAATTCCTTTGCGTTATCATTTATATATCTCCAGGTATCCACCAATTCTAAATGTTCCATCAGTTCAAAGCAAATCTTCGGTAATTTACCCTGTGTCTCTTTGATATTTTTTTCAGGAAGCCTATCAATTTTTGGTGAGATTACCCCATTCCAATCACCCATGACACACCAATGATCATATGAAAACTCTGACAATTTTTCCATAAGTCCTGTGTAAAACCTTGTTTTATCTTCATTGGGGGCATAAATACCCACTATCAAAATGTTTGTACCCTGTAAAGTAATTTCAACCCCCACAAATCTACCACTATCATCCAATAATACCAATTTAGGAAGCAATTGTGGGTTAATGTAGAGAACAACTCCATTTTTTTTTTTTGGTCCAGCCGAAATAAATTCTTCCCCCAAATTTTTACAAATCAAATATTTGGAATCTTTCTTCTTAATATGAGTTTCTTGTAAACAAATTATATCCAATTTTAATTTTTTCAAATAATGAAACACTTTCTTTCTCTTCTGCGCCGTGTTGGCTCCATTTATATTCCAAGTTAGATATTTGTAATCCATCTTTAAGCGTGTATTTTAAAATGTGCCTGATGCTCCTTTTAATCCATCATCTTCCTTCCCCTCCTCTGCATATCCTTGTTGACTTTGTTCCCCAGGAATTATATCCATATCTTTGAGTTTATCTTCATCCATATCTTTTGAAGCTTTTCTCAAGAAGTCCCTTGCTTTTTGAACAGTATTCAATCTATATTTCTGTTGTCTGAATGTAAAGATCACTCCTTCTGGAACATCCCATCTAAATTGAATTTTGCGTTGTTTAAGTTTTTCTGTAAGAAAAGCATATTCTTTTCTCTTACGTAAAAGTCTAATAGGAATTTCTTTCATCACCAGTATTTCCTTACCATCAATTTTAAAGGTATTTTTAAAGTGTTGCTGTAATACCATATCTCTGGTCGTCTTCTTTATAAAGTGAACAAGCACATCTCTTGGAATTTTTTTCATTGTTGCATATCTGGAATTAATTCTATACACTTTGTCTATTTCAAATTCCATCCGATCTTCATTCAAATCCAGAAATTTTACTAAAGCATTAACAATTTTATCTCTGATGTCTTCACCTGTTTCCTCAGGGATTGCACGGAATCTCAAACAATGTTCTTTATTTCTCATTTCAGTCACAGCCATATAGTCCAAGTTTTTTTCTAATTCCAGATTTAATATATCTGTTCTATTCTCCAAGATTTGTACCTTTTCTTTAGTATTTTTTGCATCCTCCTTTATTTGCCCAATTGTCCCTTTAATCTCATCCACTTGTGTTTTAATATAGTCTTTTATATCCATCAATTCAGTTTTCATTTCCTGTTTTATATCATTAATCCCTTCCATTATTTTTTGAAACATATCTGGGGGTATAGCCCCTTCCTGTGGGTCAATAGAACCTCTTCGCTCCTGGGCCTTAGTTGCTTTTTTAGTTGTCATTTTCAAAAGAAGCCTTTAATTTCTGATATTAACCACTGTTCCAAAACCTAGAGGCAGTCTGTTTCTTTTTTTTTTTCCTCCACCAACAAAAGAGTTAATATTCCAGGCCTGTTATTATAGTCCAGCCAGCACAGCACAGTTCTTATCTACGTCCAAGAATGCAAAACAATTCTGGTTCCCAACACCAAACGATTAGTAACATATACGAACAGCAGATTTGTCCAAAAAGAAATAGTCCAAGGAGAAAAATAGTCCAAAATATATTTCCATCAAATAATAATTACCTCTCATCCGTTTTTAAACTTTAAAACTCCAAATTCAGGCCAGCTTTTTGTCGTAAAAAAAGTATATAAGTTGTTTACATTTTCTTTCTTCCTTAATTATATTTAAAAGAGAAAAAGTATGACTCACCCAGGTTTCTCAGTTGCTGATTCGTAAACAAATCTCTTTTATTGTAGTAATTTAAGCCAAATGATAAGATTTAGACAGAAGTAGGCTCGTTGGTTAAGGACGTTTTTTTAAGAAGAAAAAAAAACGCTTCGCTTTTTTCCAGTACAGCTTGCATGGAAATCCTGACTCCGTCTTCAGCCGATCGGCATGCCTTCTTATCTCAGGGATTTCCTGATCAATTCCAGCCGCCGACAGCTCAACGAAGTCTTGTGGAAAATCTGATCGGTTCTCCTATACCTTGGAGAACATTTAAGCCAGTCAAAGTTTCCTCTTGGCTGGCTTTTAATCTGAAAAAAGCTTCCTCTGAGGCAGAGATCTCTCAGAGACAGTCACCAGCTGAGCACTCACTTCCGGGAAGTCCCCATATATGGTACTCGAATGTCATGATGTGGGAAGACAGCTAGCATCAGTGATGTCAGTGTGGCCCAGGTGCATTGGAACGCCATAATCTGACTGATAGGAGGAACAATCTGTTAGAATAGAAACACTGTGTGACTGCTCTTCAAGGTGTAAAATGAAATAATTATTGAAGGACTCTTGTGAAGGAGAATTGGAGGAGCTTTTTGAGTATACGTGATCAGTGTAGTCTTGCATTTTGGATATAGAACACACTGGTAAAGACTTAACCCTCCTGCTGGGTCACACCAAAGGCCTGTATAGTCCTGCATCGTGTTCTCCACAGTGGCTGACAAGGTGCCTTCTGGGAAGCCCACAATCAGGGCAGAAAGGCAATAACTCTCCCACAGCAACTGGTATTTGGGGCATCCTGCCTCTGAACCTGGAAGTATCATATAGCTATCATGACTAGTAATCATTGATAGCCTTGTTCTCCATGAAAAGGTGGGATGGTGTTTTTTGATGTGTGTTCATTTTTGTTTTTCCCTATTGCTGTATTGATAATGATGCTTTCCTTATGACCCCAAACACGTTTGCTAATATAACATTATTTTGGATTCAACTGTGTTACCTTTCTTGATGGGATTTGTGTTTAGATATTAGATATTAACTATGATCAGTTAATATAGCAGCCGTGTTGGACTGGGTGCGGCTGCTGTTGCGGTCTGCGGCCGGGGTGTAGCAGGCCGGATTGGACCATTGCTACAAGCGGAGGTGTGGGCGTGGCGGTTGCTGATGCCCTGCCCCTGTCGTTGCGGGCGCTGTCGTCGCCGTCATTGTCGGTGTGGCCGCGGCCGCCGGGACATCGTTGACGCCGCGGTCCCGGATTCGGACTTCTGCTGCCGCGGTCCCGGATTCGGACTTCTGCTGCCGCGGTCCCGGATTCGGACTTCTGCTGCCGCTGCTGCGCTGGGCGCGGCTGCTGCTGCAGCCTGCTACCGAAGTGTTACTGGCCAGGCCTGTACTGCTGCCATTCTGTCGGGGCGCGGGTCTGTTGCGGCCGCGGCCAACATCTGCTTTCGTTTACTATTTGCCGGGTGCAGTCGTCGTTGTTGCTACCATTGCCACCGTTATTATGCTGCTGCTGTTGACGCCCTGAGTGCAGATACTGCTATTATTACTGCTGCTACTCTGGTTGCTGCTATCATCTGGCCTTTTACCTTCTTGGCCAAGCTGGATGGTTGCTGTTCCTCTCTGTGGAGCGTTTAACTCTTGTGTTATTGTTCTATTTATGGTTTGTGTGTAGTATGAATGGAGTCTGAGTGGTTATGACTGGTGCAAGCTTGAATTATTGTATTTAATTTATGTATTGTTGAGGGTGAATGAAATTGAATGAATATTGAGTACGTAATTGTGAATTTTATATATTTTTACTACGTGCCTGGGAGAGAGGACTTTTCTTCGAACGGGGGGACTTTCGGGGGCCCCAATTAATGTAGTGACGGGTAATGGGAGGTATGGTGTTGTGAGGAGGACAGGCCAGATAAGGGGAACTTGTCACAGACAAGTTGTGCCTGTGCCTTGTTCCGGTCCTCCCCACACCCGCAGGAATGTTGGTTGTCCTATCAGCCAGCCCTTGGATCTCCAAGTGTTGCTTTTAAATGCCAGGTCGGTATCTAATAAGATCTCCCTCGTCCACAATTTAATTGTTGACGAGGGTGCCGACCTGGCATGTGTAACCGAGACCTGGGTGGGCGATCAGGGAGGAGTTGCTCTTTCCCAGCTTTGCCCACCTGGCTATACGGTTCAACGCTGTGGTAGATCCGAGGGTCGGGGAGGTGGGGTAGCTGTGGCCTATAGGAGTTCTCTCTCGCTCATCAAGCACTCTGTCCAGTTGACGACTGGTCTGGAGTGCCTCCACCTTGTGCTGGGTCAAGGAGACAGACTGGGAGTTCTGTTGGTGTACCGCCCACCCTGCTGCCCAACAGCTTCCCTAACTGAGCTGACTGAGATAGTCTCGGAGGTATTGTTGAGGTCTCCCAGACTATTGGTGCTGGGAGACTTCAACATCCATGCCAAGACTGCTCTAACTGGGGCAGCTCAGGACATCATGGCCTCCATGGCAACCATGGGGCTGTCTCAATTTGTTATTGGCCCAACGCATGTGTCAGGGCACACTCTTGATTTGATCTTCGCCACTGGACACGGAGATGGTGATCTGGAGGTGGGGAGTCTTTCAATGACCCCATTGTCATGGACAGATCACCGCTTGCTGAAGTTTAGGCTTACAGCGTCCCTTTCCCTCCGCAAGGGTGGGGGACCTATTAAGTTGGTCCGACCTCGGAGACTAATGGATCCACAGGGTTTCCAAAGGGCTCTGGGGGATTTTCCGGCTGAGAAGACTGGCGCTCCTGTCAAAGCCCTGGTCGAACTATGGAACACCGAAATGACCCGGGCCGTGGACACGATTGCTCCTGCGCGCCCTCTCCCTTGCAGAGCTCATGCAGCTCCGTGGTATACCCCGGAGCTGAGAGCGATGAAGCAAGAGAGGAGGAGGCTCGAGTGCAGATGGAGGCAGACTCCCGACGGATGCAATCATGCCTTGGTAAGTGCTTCCACTAAACGGTATACAGAAGCGGTGAGGGCAGCAAAAAAGCGATATTTTGCTGCCACTATTAAATCATCTCTCAACCGCCCAGCGGAGCTTTTTAAAGTTGTCCGAGGGCTTCTTCATCCTAGCCCTCCGGATATCTTAGAACCATCTCAAACCCGCTGTAATGAGTTTGCTGGGCACTTCCAAGATAAAATCTCATGCATCCGCCGGGACTTAGACTCCAATATTATGGCAGTTGAACCTAATGAGGTATCCGGAGCACGGTCTTGTCCTCACTTATTGGATGAATTTCAGTTGGTACAGCTTGAGAACGTTGATAAGGTACTTGGACTGGTGCGTGCAACCACTTCCGTACTGGATCCTTGCCCCTCTTGGCTAGTGAAAGCTGCCAGGGTTGGAACTGCCGGCTGGGCCAGGGAAGTGATAAATGCCTCCTTGAGAGAGGGAGTGGTCCCCTGCTGTCTGAAAGAGGCAGTGGTGAGACCACTCCTGAAGAAACCTTCCTTGGACCCAGATAATCTGAACAACTACAGACCGGTTGCGAATATCCCATTTTGGGGCAAGGTTCTAGAGCGTGTGGTTGCCAACCAGCTCCAGGTACTCTTGGATGAAACCGATTATCTTGATCCATTTCAATCCGGTTTTAGGCCCGGTTTCGGCACTGAAACAGCCTTGGTCGCCCTGTATGATGACCTATGTCGGGAGAGGGACGGGGGGAGTGTAACCCTGTTGATTCTGCTTGACCTCTCAGCTGCTTTTGATACCATCGACCATGGTATCCTTCTGGAGAGACTCACGGAATTGGGAATTGGAGGTACCGCTTGGCGGTGGCTCCGCTCCTACTTGGTGGATCGTCTCCAGAAGGTAGGGCTTGGGGAACATTACTCAGTGCCCTGGACTCTCCATTGTGGAGTCCCGCAGGGATCGGTCCTGTCCACTATGCTCTTTAACATCTATATGAAGCCGCTGGGAGCGGTCATCAGGAGCTTTGGAGTGCGTTGTCACCAGTATGCTGATGACACGCAACTCTATTTCTCCTTTTCATCTTCAGGTGAGGCTGTTAATGTGCTGAACCGTTGCCTAGCCGCGATAATGGACTGGATGAGAGCTAACAAACTGAAGCTCAATCCTGACAAGACTGAGACGCTGTTGGTGGGCGCCTTCTCAACCCAGGTGGTGGATGTTCAACCTGTTCTGCATGGGGTTACGCTCCCCGTGAAGGAACAGGTTCGTAGCTTGGGGGTCCTTTTCGATCCATTCCTGTCGCTTGAGGCTCAGGTGGCCTTGGTGGCACAGAATGCGTTCTACCATCTTCGGTTGGTAGCCCAGCTACGCCCCTATCTGGATAATGATGACCTCGCCTCAGTCGTCCATGCTCTGGTAACCTCGAGATTGGACTACTGCAATGCACTCTACGTGGGGTGCCTTTGAAGACAATTCGGAAACTACAGCTAGTGCAAAACGCAGCAGCCAGACTGCTGACGAGGACCAGACGGTCCGCACATATAACACCTGTTCTGGCGCATTTGCACTGGCTACCTATTTGTTTCCGGGCTAGATTCAAAGTGCTAGTTTTGACTTATAAAGCCTTACACGGTGCGAGACCACAATACCTTGTGGAACGCCTCTCCCGCTATGAACCTACCCGCTCACTACGTTCAACATCTAAGGCCCTCCTCCGAGTCCCATCCCATAGGGAAGCTCGGAGGGTTGTTACTAGATCCAGGGCCTTTTCAGTGGTGGCCCCCGAATTATGGAACAGTCTCCTCAATGAGGTGCGCCTGGCGCCTACTCTTCTATCTTTTCGGCGCCAGGTTAAAACCTTTTTATTCTCCCAGGCATTTTAATGCTTAATGTTTAATGTTTATTGTTAAGTTAATTTTATACCAAGTGGTTAAATGCTCAAGCTGTATGTTTTTTAGTGATTTTAGCTGATTTTTATTTTACTGTATTGTATTGTATTTTATTCCTTGCTGTGAACCGCCCAGAGAGCCATAGGCTAAGGGCGGTATAGAAATGGAAATAAATAAATAAGTAAATAAGTAAATAAATGGGGTCCCTCCAGCCTGTGGGCCTAATTAGGCTCACTCGGACTCAGGATTTTGGCCCGTGGCATAGATTGGCCCAAACCACATAATGTGATGTTAGGCATGGTACAGGTAAACCCTCAGGGCCATATTGAAAAGGAAGAATTGGGAATTTCAAGAAATCTTGGTACCTTGGGCTTAAAAACCATGGTTCTCCCCTGTAGAATTGTGGGTAAGATCTTGCTGCTGGAAAGAAGCCTGTTCTCATTAGTAGAGACATGATCTCATGACTGAAGCCACCTATGGTTATCTGGTGAGAGCAGTACTCAAGGTTACTAGAAGGATGGTTCATACTCTTTCTTCAAAGGGAAGGCCAGGTTTTATAGTACTCAGGGCCCCTCAGCTCTGCTAGAGTGGGGGAGGGGGGTCAAAGAAGCAGGCGAACCATCCATCTATTCCATCCATAATATCTGATGGGTGATGTATCATGACATGTATTTCTGTGTACTTTGTACTTTGGCTCTGTGATATGACTTAGAGTTTAACTCAGTCCTTCAACTATTGTAACTTGTTTTAACTAAGATGTGCCTTCAGCGTCTTACACTTTCATGTTAAATGGATATCCAGCAATTTCTTTCATGCTGATACATATATTTCTATTTTCCCGTTTTCTGTTTCTGCAATGATGGCTAAGGCCACATGGAATGCATTTTATTAGTTGTGGTGTGCAAGATATGAATAAATAGCATATATTATAAGGTCTGTTCTGTTGTCTGAAGGAAAAATGGGGGGGGGAAGCCAGTATAGTGTTGTGGTTAGAGTTGTCTGAAGTCTGACTCCCAAATAGAACATTTCTGGTACCTCCCAAGACTCAAGAATTTTTGAGTGAGGTCTCCTCTGTTCTCTGCCCATGCTAGACGACTGCTGTTGATAACCTGTGAACTTAGGTGACCTAACGTTGGACATACAAGGACTTTATGTAGACACGGAGTAAGGGAGAAAGCAAGAACCCTTAAACCTATGGACTCACTGGCAAGGGGGCTAGTCTTGCCGGAAACACTCTAGTGACGATTGGAAATATTTATGAACATAGTAAGAGGAAAGAACCAAATTAAATATGGAAGGATGCTAAGCAATAAAATGCCAGGATATCCTTTCCCACATAGTGGAATATATTCTTTGTTACTTGCATATTAGTATTTTGCTTGGAAACATGTTGAGGAATTAGGAATGTTGATGCCACAGGTGAGCTTCAGGTTTTATTTAAATGTAATGAAATTGCTTTCTGTTGTCATAGTATTAAAACAGAGCCCCAAACCCTGAAAATAAGACTGTAAGCAAAAACACTAGAGTTAACACCAGTATTATGGCCACAGCAATACAGCATCATTAAAATGAGATAAAACAATGATATAACCAACACAAGCTATAAGTAATCAAATTTATTCTTTAACACATGGTCAAGGTTAAACACTGGTGGCATTGCAGTTGCCACAGTGAAATAAACTACTTTCAGTGTGGCTTCTTTGTCATGGTTAGAAATGTATTGATTTATTTTTTAGCATTTGTAACTTGCTCTTTGGCTGACAAGGCTCCCTAACGGCTTAGGAAAGATCAATAAAAAATAACACATCCTTAAAACAGTAAAAATGCACATGGTCTGCAACAGTGCAATCCTATACAGCTCTACTCAGAAGTAAACAGCTTTGCATTCAATGGCTTAATCCCAGGTGAATGTATATAGAGGACTATAGCCTAAATAGCCTGATGATAGTGGAAGCCATGTTATACTGAATTACACCATTGATCCCTGTAGCTCAGTATTGTTTACACTGACTGGCAGCAGCGCTCCAGGATTTCCTACAAGAGTCTTTCCCAGCCCTACTTGGAAATGCCAGGGATTGAACCTGGGACCTTCGGTATGCAAAGCAGGCCAGCAGCCCTTTGTTCTCTTCCTCATGGGGCATTTGGTTCTAGTGGCCTCTGTGAGGGGCAGAGGCAAATAATACACAGTCCAGTTTTTGTAGGAGCAAACTGAGGAAATAAATTGTTCTTATGATAAACTGCTGGAATTGTTTCCATTCAGTTTTTTGTGTCAATTGTCTGCCCTCACTGCTAAAATGGTGCCTTTTATATCTAAATGAATGTGTTTTGTGCTTGGATAGCTATAAATGTTTTGCTATCATGACTGATTTGATTGGGCCAATATTATTAATAAACATAATAAAACATGCTCAAGCACTTTTTAGTAAGCTGTCAAGCTCATTGGGTTGCAAGCAATATAATTAGAGTGGTTGCCATTAAAATGGCAGTGCTCATACCCTTTGTTATTAGTGCCACTTATAATGAAGTTTTGTAAACACCAATGCATTTGGTATTGTGGTTATTGTTCTCTTTCTAATGCTTTTCCTTCACTGAAATATATGTACCTTGATTTTGTTTATAGACAAGAACGGCCAATTTGCTTTTCAGTTTCTTGGTGGTCAAAATTCAGTTAAGAGCAAGTTATTAGCCTGTAAATAACACTGCAGCATACAGTATCTAAAATAATTCCATATGGCTTTTTTGCACTAGCAGCTTGCCTCATTATCACTTGTCATTTTGCATCTTCTTGATTAAAACCCCAAGGTTCAACATCGTTACTTCAGATCCTTATTACAATCATGCAACATAACAGCAAAAGGAAGCCAAGCTTTGTGTGAAGGACACTACTTAGAATGAACAGAATCTGAGGAAAGCTTTGAGGCTTCAGTAGATGAAATATAAAGCGGATGAAATAGAGACCTGTTTTTAAATCCAGTGTCCTTTACCCCTTGTTGGTCTAGATGACAAGTTTTGCTGGGGTGTTTTTTATAGGGCAAAATAAATGGTTTTGTTTTTTCTTGCACGTTAAAAGTTTTGCTTGGAACCAACTAGTTGGAGCGGCGGGGGGGGGGCAAGAGAGGATCAGTTTAAAGCTAAATGCCTTTTCGGGTTTTTCTTTCAACAGAAACTATGGTAAAAAAGCTTTTGAAAATAGGATCAGAGAGAATAGATATCAAACATTTACCATATTTAAAAAACAGTTTTTCCCTGCCCCGACCCAAACAAATGTAAGTACCTCACCCTCTTCAATGAATAGCTTTAACTTACTAGCTTAGTATTAATGTTTTATGCAAACATGCTGTAAATGGAAATTTATTTTGTTGTTGTTGTTTGCTGTTAAACCATTTTCAGAAGTTTCACAGGAAGCAATTCCTAAGTGGATTTAAAAAAAAATCACCAACGTAGTCTGTATAGAAGCAGCAATCTCTGAGTAAAATAACTAGGGCTTACCTCCAAAGAGAACTAATTTAATCATAGCTTGAACGAACTAGTTTTTTTTAACAGAAAAGATACAAAATCTATTCCAAATGCAGAAGATTGAGTACTGTGAGGATTTGGTAGCATCAGGTTCTGACTTCTGTGATTACTTCCAATTGTGACTTGCTAGTAGAGATTTTCAATTGTGATCTGTAAAATTGCCAGTGATTTGCTTGACTTCCTATACAGAAGTGTAAACTAGGGCGGTATCAGAGCCTGGAAGTTACTAGTTACAGGTAACAAATTCATTACTTTTTTGAGGAACAAGTGGGTAATTCTTTTACATTTTGATTGTAATAGAACTAGGAGTAATTTTATTACTTTTGTGGAGTAATTGTAATGTTTCCAGCATTACTTTGGGGCATTACTTTTGGGGGGGAGGCAGGGGAAGTCTTCTGCTCCTCTGATTTGTGGATGAAAATCATGTGCCTCAAACTGGGCTTCTGTGCAGTGTCGCTCTACCCTCATGCTCTGTGGGTGTGGAGGAGGCGATGAGGGAGGAGGCGGAGAGTGAGACGGGGTGGAGTGGAGAAAACAATGGTTTAAAAAAGTGGGTGGTGGTGGTGAAGAATGGAGTTGGGGGGGAAAGGAGCCGGAGGGTAAGAACATGGATAAAGAACAAGGAGGCAGCAGCAGAATGGAGATAAAGAACTGTGAAGGTGGAAAATGACTCTGTGTGTGTGTATAAAGTGATTGCACTTTGCACACAAAGTGGCCTCCACCACCCTCTCTGGCTACTGGGCTGCATTTGCAGTATTTTAACTTTTTTGCATCTCAGGAGAAAATGTTTGCTTAGGTGAGTGTCCTTTAGTTGGCAGCAGGTCAGGGTCTGGGAGGTGGTTAAGTGAAAGAGATTATGTTTCCTGGCTGAGTGGGGGGGAAGGTTGCACTTGGTTTGACGTGCAAAGATCTGAGTAGTGGCCTCTGCCTCCCTCCCCACATCCCTTAACAGTGGAGAGACCACCATTGCTATCTTATGGATAAAAAGAATTATTCTACTACCTCTGTATGTGTGTGTTTATTTTTCATGCTGTTTTAGGCTACTCAGATGTTCAGCAGCCAAGGCCAGCACCTTGAAGGCATTTTTTTAAAAGGGTAACTGAAATGTAATTGTTGTGATTACTTTTGAGAAAAAGCAAAGTAAACAGTTACTTTCAGAGCAATTGCAATTGTAACAGTAGTTACTATGTTTTTGGGCCATGTAATTGTAACTGTAATTTATTACTTTTTAAAAGTAATATTCCAAACTGTGCATTATTTGGCAAAATACATGCGCAAGGATCAGTCCTAGTGCAATGGGATTCCCTTGCTTCCCCCTCCATGTGTCCTGTGCCATCCCCAAATCTGTGCTGGAGGGTTTGAGGGGCACATGTTCAGTTATGCAAGGAAGAATCTTTGCACTGATGGAGTGTTCACCTTTGCACTACGTTGAATACAGCTCTCTGCAGCTTTATTCACTAATAGGCAAAACTTGCGATTTAAGAACGTACCTATAGCTAACAGATATTTCTATCCAACTTTAAAAAGCAGGGAAATTAGACAGCTGTAGTGAATGCACCAGGGGAGCAGGAGACCTGACCTCCTCTCTGAGATCTTGGACTGCCGTACAAATTTGTAAAACTGCAAACACAATTTGGGTTGGTCTTTCACAGTCCAATACACTTCCTGTGTAGCTTGGAAGAATTTCATAACATGTGCCTCTGAGCATATGGTGAGTGGTGGCAACACCTGCAATCAGCCCAAAGAATAGAAACAAGACACATGCTGTGCTGATCTTGTTTTAGCAGGGAGGAAGCAACAATATTAAAAGAGTTGAGGCAACTGTAAATGTTCAGCATTACCTACACTTCATTAGGCAATTGTTTCTTAGGATTGTGGTCTATGTATTTGCCACTTTTTTAAAACTGTCCTTTTAGGTTGTGGTTGTTGCAACAAAACAGGGAAACCAAATATAACATTTTTTGGCTCTTAGTAATTTTCATGGAGCAATGCTTTAGGGAGGCTGAACTAATGCATAGCTTTCCTCTCAATGCTGGCTATTTCAAAGCTTGAACAAAATGAAATTTAGTGTGCATTTCATCTTAAGAGTTTGTGAAGTGCAGTGATAGATCACATTTTCTTCTCTGTTTGCACAGGTCGATGATATTGGGTTTTCTTTGAACCATCCAAATCAGTATTTTGCAGAGAGTCAACAGCTCCTTGGTGGCATCAAGGATATCAAGAAAGAACAAAGGCAGCCCGAAAGCTCCCAGCCGAAGCACAGCAGCCAGAAAAGTATAACTACAACCTCCACTACCTCCTCTTTAAATGCAACAGAAAAAATGGAACTGGAGGGACTAGAGGACTACTTTGCTGAAGATTGAGGAGCACCTGTTTCTCTTTTACAACATACATTTTACCATCTCTCTATATATTTTGAAGCAGCTCTCTTGAGAATCAGGAGATGGCATCATGGTTAACGCTGGCCTGTTGCATTCTGCATTAAATAGAAAATGGGAAACTCACTGTAAAGCATCCAGCTTGTGCATCAGTTTTGAACTACAGTCATCCCTTATGACATGGAAACTGCAAAGTGTTTTGCAAGACTAAGTGATATTGCAGTTCAAATCACATTTTTATTTCTGTGAACGAACCTCTGTGTTGCTAACCCTTCCATCCTCGGCTCATTGCTATTGTGCAGCTTATGTCCTCTATTTTTCTTAATAAAGCAGATTCTGAAATGTAGATGAGTGCATGCATGGCTTGTGAGTGTTAGGTGATGACCGCTAGATAACATATGCAATTCATAACTCCTTATGAATGGCTTCTATAAATATAGGGAAGCAGTCTTCCTGTGACTTAAAGTAGCAAAGGCAGCTGTTTGAAAAAGAAACTAGGTTTTAACTGCATGTTGCCAAATATTTTTACATTTAGCTGGTAGACAGGTCATAGCCAATGTAATTAAAATGAAGGGCTTCACATCCATTACTAGAGTTCCATCTATGATTCCTAGAATCATAAGAGTTGGAAGGGGCCTATAAGACCATCAAGTCGAACCCCCTGCTGAAAGCAGGAATCCAAATTAAAGCATAACTGACAGGTGTCTGTCCAGCTGTCTCTTGAATGCCTCCAGTGCTGGAGAGCCCACCACCTCCCTAGGTAATTGGTTCGCAGCTCTAACAGGAGGAAGTTTTTCCTGATGTCCAGTCAAAATCTGGCTTCCTGCGACTTGAGGCCATTATTCCGTGTCCTGCACTCTGGGACGATCGAGAAGAGATCCTGGCTCTCCTCTTCATGGCAACCTTTCAAGTACTTGAACAGTGCTATCATATCTCCCCTAGGTGTTCTCAAAGCTAAACATGGCCATTTCTTTCAGTCTTTCCTCATAGGGCCTCCTCATCTTTCTTAAAGTATGGTGTCCAGAACTGGACACAGTACTCAAGTTGAGGCCTAACCAGTGCAGAATAGAGGGAACCAATACATCACATGATTTGGAAACTATACTTTTGTTAATATGGCCTAAAATAGCATTTGCCTTTTTTTCAGCCACATCACACTGTTGACTCATTCAGCTTGTGATCAACAATCTCAAGATCTTTCTCACATGTAGCATTGCTGAGCCAAGTATCCTCCATCTTATAACTGTGCATTTGCTTTCTTTTTCCTAGGTGTAGAACTTTGTACTTATCCCTGTTAAATATAATTCTGTTGTTTTCAGCCCAATGCTCCAGCCTATCAAGATTCCTTTGAATTTTGTTTCTTCCAAGTTATTAATTATCCCTCCCAATTTTGTATTGTCTGCAAATTTGATAAGCATTCCTTTTACCTGCTCATCCAAGTCATAATAAAAACGTTGAAGAGCACTGTGCCCAGGGCCAAGCCCTGTGATACCCCACTTGTTACCTCCGCCCAGTTTGAGAAGGTACTATTGATAAGCAGTCTTTGAGCACGATTCTGTAGCCAACTGTGGATCCACCTGATAGTTGTTCCATCCAGCCCACATTTATCTTGCTAATCAGAATATCATGGGGCACTTTGTCAAATGCTTTGCTGAAGTCAAGATATATTATGTCCACAGCATTCCCACAGTCTACGAGGGAGGTTACCCGATCAAAACGTGAGATAAGATTAGTCTGGTAGGATTTGTTCTTGATAAATCCATGTTGTGTTCTAGTAATCACTGCATTGTTTTCAAGGTGCTTACAGATTGACCGCTTTATAATCTACTCCAGAATTTCCCCAGGGATCGATGTCAGGCTGACTGGTTCCCAGGTTCCTCCATTTTGAAGATAGGCACAGAATTAGCCCTCCTCCAGTCATCCGGCACTTCACCCATCCTCCCCAATTTTGCAAAGATAACAGACAGTGGTTCCGAGAGTTCCTTCAATACTGTAGGAGTTTATTGGGCCCTGGACATTTGAACTTGTTCAAAGTTATTAGGTATTCCTTGAAAGTTGTTAGGTATTCCTTGACCATTTGTCTATCAATCTCAAGTGGCAATCCTGCGCCTTCAATTTCACATTTCCCAGGAGGGTCATAGACCCTCTTTTGTGAGAAGACTGAGCCAAAGTAGGAATTGAGCACTTCTGCCTTTTCTTTGTCATCTGTTATCATTTTGCTATCCACGTTGAGTAGCTGTATCACCGTTTCTTTTCTCTGTTTTTTACTATGGATGTGCCTGAAGAAAGCTTTTTTATTGCTTTTGGCATATTTTTAGCTCATTCTCACCTTTAGCCTTCCTGACGCCATCCCTGCAGTTCTGTGCTACCTGCCTGTACTCTTCCTTTGTGGTCTGGCCTTCCTTCCACTTCCCATGTCATTTTTTGTTTTCAGGTCATTTCTAAGCTTTCTGTGGAGCCACATTGGCTTCTTCTGCTGTGTTTCCCCTTTTTTCTTTGATGAAATTATATGCCATTGTGCCTTTAGAATTTGCCTTTTTAGAAACTCCCATCCATCTTGGACTCGTTTTCTTATTAGGGTTGCTTGCCACAGAACCTTACTTGCTATTGTTTTGAATTTATTAAAATTGGCTTTCCTGAAGTCCAGGGTACTCATATGGCTACTCTCAGCTTTTGCTTCCTTTAAAATCAAGTATAGCGTGGTCACATCCCCCCAGAGTTCCCGTAACTGCCACTTTATCCACCAAGTCATCTCTGTTAGAATCAAGTCAAGAATAGCTGATCGTCTAATTGCTTCCTCCACTTTCTGTAGGAGAAAGTTATCTTCAACACAAGTCAGGAATCCTGTTAAGAATAATAGAAAACGTATCTGAAACCATAAAGAAAATTGTGTGAAAAGCAGTGGAAGCTTTCCATTAATATAAGGATGCTTAGAACTCTAGAATTATCACAAAATTAGACATTTTAAAGGTATATTTTGCATTTCCAAGGACTGCATATTTGCTGTGAAACCTTACATTTCATTATGTTTTATACATACTACATTACCTGCCCTGTCAATAGCATAAATTTAGTTTTTGGAAATCAGGAGTGGGATTTAAAATAACTTTTGCTAAATGAAGTATTCAAAGAATTCTAGGCTGCAATCCTAATTATCCTTTGACTGAGAGTAAACCCCATTGGATTTACGAGCTTCCTTTTGAATAGACATGCATAGGCTTGCACTGTGGTAGGATTGACTACCAGCACAACAGGAATGTGTTGTCCTCTTGTTGAGAGAGGTGAATCTCTTCATTTCTCATTTTTCTGGTCTTCAGTTTTCCACATTTCCTCATCAGCGATTAAAAAAAAAAGCCCTCATGAAAATTCATCAGAATTTTAGTGAAAATTTCTCTTAATATACATGATTGTATGCAATTTTGTCTAATGTACACAGTTTTGCAAAGCAATTTCCCATAATCTGAAGCATTTTTGTAAATTTCACTAATGTATGCATCTTTATGCACACTTTGACCCAGTGTACGCATTACTTGGCTGGCAAACTGCATTGCAAAATGTGAATTTCAAAGGATGGCTCTGTTTTGGTTTGCATATTGTTTCAGGAGGTGCAAATTTGATAGATTCACCTTTAAATGCTAACTGAATAGAATTTCTCCCCCATCCCTACTCCTTGTGCCTAACTATCTCATCATTCTGCTTTTAGTTACTCTCTCCCCTTAGCTTAAAGTAGTCACATCTTAAGAAAAACCTTCTGTGAAGTTTTATTGAGTATTTTGTCTGATAAATATTTCCAGATAAAGAAATTCAGCAGTGAATGCATCTTTTATTAACTCAGGCTGGAGTCCTTCCTCCAGCCAGGGATGTCCCATTAATTGTTCTTGGGCCAGACACTTTATTTTAATTTAATTTAATTTGAATTTTCTTTAATTTATATCCCCCCTTTCTTTCATCAAGAAACCCAAGGTGGCATACGTGTGATTCCTAGGTGGTGTCCCATCCAGGCATTGGCCAGAGCCACACCTGCTTAGCTTTAGCAAGGTGGTGGCCTCATGTGCCTTCTGACCATACCCTGGGACCACTCTAATGGTCCTGTTGTGCTAGCTGGCCACTCGTAGCACTGCAGTGTTGGTGTAACTCCTGTTGGTATCCTGTGCACTTTGAAAAGGGGAAGAAGTCACTCCCAAAAACACAGAACGACATACTCAGCAGCAACACCACTGACTCCCACCAATCATTAGATGGCACACAGACGATGCCTCTGTAAGAATCATAGAAGCAGGAAATCCATTTATGGCAATGGGGAGATGCAGATGAAGGCACGCTGTTTGCCTAGGCCTTCCGGAAAGGGTAAGGTGTATTGAGGATTCATATGTTTTGGTTGCTGCTGCTGCCTCCTTATAAGCTTCTTTTTGTATTTGGCTGTTTTGTGCTGTTTTTAGCTTTTTTATGGTTAAATTTGATTTTTGAATTTACGCCCTGGAACCTTTGGGTGAAGGACTATTATAAATATTTTTAATAATAAAATAAAAATGCTCCCATGGTACCTACCTCCATATACAACCTGCCGGGCACTATTATTGTTGTTGCTGTTATTACTACATTTATGCAGTATATTATTATTTATATCCCACCATTCCTCCAAGAAGTTCAAGGTGGTATACATGGTTCTCTCCATTTTATCCTAACAACCCTGTGAGGTAGGTTAGACTGAGAGATGGTGACTGGTCCAAGATCATGCCCAAGTAGGGATTTGAATTTTTTCTTGCTTTATGAGACTCGCATGGCCTGCCATATTTAATTCAATGCCACGTTAAAAGTCCCATTCTTCAAAGCTGTGGTTTTCTGTTTCTGATCCCCCCCCCATTCCCTTCTGTGTAAAATCCAAACCTTTCCTCCTCCAGGCACTTTAGAGAATTTCTAATTTTAAAGAAAGGTTCAGGGTGCCTGGCCATCTCTTCTGGTAGTTAGCTACCTCGTTCCTCACCCTCAAATATGTAGTGGAAAACAGCGGGAATGATAAAGCATCATGTTTTCACCTTTCCTCTTGACAAGCTGCCTTAGAAGCATCTTTGGTTTTCAGCTCTACTTCAGCTGAGCAATTGAAGAGTAAACCTGTGGTTGCACTGCAAATGGAAATGGCATTACCTTTTGTCTGGGCTTTTAATGTTTCATGCCTGTGCAGCCATTGGCTGAAGGACAGCTGCTAGAAAAGCAATGTTTTGGGAAACAGAGGAGTATGAGATGAATTGCTCCCAAGAGAAGGCATGCTTGGCACTTCTTACCAATCAACAGCTCAGCATTTTGTTGTAGATAACATTGGGCTGCCATGAGGCAACTCTGGAACATTGACCGATAATAATGTTACAGAACCAAGGCTGGTTTTTCCCCACATTGAAGGCAAAGTACCATCTAGAATTCATTTCTGCTGTGTACATTGCTGTGTGTGCACATGTACAAGCACACATACACCTTTTCTAGATTATATACAAGAACAATGATAAAACTCAACAATACAGATTGAGGAACTGCAGCATTATAGTCCTGGTTAGTCATCAATTCTACTATTTTTACCAGTGTCTTTTTAAAAAAATGCCAATGATTTCAGGGAAGTTCTAAAAATTACACGTAACATGTACTTGCCTATTAGGTGAGTTTCCCACTGTACTTTACACCCCCGTTCCAAAGTCAGCACAGAATGAAAACGGCTAAACTTTACAAACATACAAAAAACAGCAAATTCTAAAAGAGCAACATGAAATCAAGAGGAGAGAAACAATAGATTAAATCAAGGGTGGGAGCATCAGACCTATGGGCTGAATGTGGCCCTTTGGGGATTTTTCTCAGGCCCTTGCAACTCTCCCTAGGCCACACCTCTCACTGGCCCTGCTTCACATCCTGAATGTTTTTGGCCAGCTGCAATGTGTCTTTGAACTCTGATTAATGATTCTTGATTGCCTGGATGAATATGTAAGTTTGGGTAGAATCCAGCCTGCTATACAAAGGTAAAAGTTACTTTGGTTCCTCTATTTCTGGGAGGAAGGGTGGGATATAAATCAAATAAATAAATACAGTTTACTTTTGCCTCTGGCCTTGCCCACCGCTGCCCGTAGAAGGTTGCCCAGAAGGAAATACAGACCTCTGGCTGAAGCAGGTTCCCTGCACCTGGATTCAATTAAACAACTAAAAAGCCTGGGGAAATAGGTCTTCACTTACCATTGAAATGGCATCAGAGTAGGTTCCAAGCAAGTGTCCCTGGGGAGAGCATTCTTCCATGGGGTGCCACCACTGAGAAGGCCCCATCCCCACTAGCCACCAGCCTCACTTTGTATGGAAGGGGCACACACAAAAGGGATCCAGTTGAAAATCTTAATGGTGAAACAGGCACATGTACAAACATTATTTGGATTTATAGCATGTGGTGTTGCAGAGCTTAGGGTAGGGAAGTATATGATAACTAAATATAGCAAAAAAAAAATTCAGTTAATTTGAAATCCCCCTTATCCTCCACAACCACTAGGACTCTGGGAAACTCTTTAGCTTGCAGTGAGATTTACAGTACTTCTTGTATAGCACCTAGGGTTGCCAGGTCAGACGAATCCGAAACCCTGAGATTTCAAGGGTGGACTCTAGCGATGCCATGGGGCAGGGCCCTAGTAGATGTCATTAAGCATGATACGTTAAGCATCAACCACAGTTGCTTCGAGCACACCACTCAAACAAAAATTCTCCGATTGGAACTTAAGATAGAAATCTTAGCTAAATGAGGGTGTTTCCAGGTCCAGCTGAAGTGACGGGATCATTCCTTCTCACCTGTTTAGGGAGCCTGGGTAGGGAACATTTAATCTAGGCTAGTTGCTTCTGACAAGAAGGGTTTAAGTGCCCTCAGGCCAGGCCAGTCAGCAGAAGGCCATTGCAAGAAGAAGGGAGCCTACCATTGTGGAGATGTTAGATGAGAGCACTTGGGAGTAAAGATGGATACCCCTGAAGGCTGCAATTCTCAACACACTTACTAAGGAACTAAGTCCCAACAGGACTTACTTCTGACTAGATATGGTTAGGATTGTGCTGTTGGTAAGGCTTGACTAGGGATCCTCTGCAAATATACTGATATCAAAGCAGGGTTGGCCACTCCCTGCCTAGAATGCCCTACCTTTTAACATGGGTGCTCCAAACTTCTTTATAGACTTGACCCTTTACTGCAGAGAGAGATTTGGGAAATGAGTAAGAGTTAAGAAGATTCTCTACCCTTTTCTGCCTATTTTGTGGGCTGCTGTAAATTCACTTTAACAGCCAACCCAATTCCTGTGAGTAATAATTGACAGAGAGAAAGCACACATGGTTTGGTTTACCTTCACAGATAGTAGCTTGGGATAACACTTCCCAGCATGTGAATTCTCTTTTACTACTATTGGGCAAGAAACAAACCATCATGCAAACAACGTGCCTCAGTAGTTTTAAAGGGGTTGAGCTGAGCACATGCAACTACTGTTATTGCTTTTATGGATGTAAGAGAGTGAGGTCAGAGGTAAATGAAATGCAAATAGAAAAGAAAAAAGACAGTGATTCCCTAAATGCAATACCATACCAACCACAACAAGATCCCTATGAGTAAGGCAGAAAACTCAGCATCCCACAACCAGTCAGGGTTCCTAACCAAAAACTAAAACTAAAACAACATGGCAGCTGGTCAGCCAAGGTCACAGAAATCCCCATGCAGCACAACCAGCCCCGGGGGCTCCAGTTAGTGCAGAATCCTGTGACACAATTGCTGCCATGAGTGAGACCCTATTGGCACATAATTGCTCTGAAATCTGCACTGGTTGTCAATTTGCTACAGGCCAAGTTCAAGGTGTGCTTTCCTTGCAACGGGTTCCACATAGTACTTGTTCTGCTCTTATAAGACATTGATCCTTTAGTGTGGCAGCACTGATGCTTTGGAACTTCCTGCATATTGACATTAGGTAGGAGCCTTCATTGTACTCTTTTCGACACCTGCTTAAAAATTTTTTTTGTTTAGGCAAGCCTACCCAGGCATGTAAAAGCTATTATGTTTTTGATCTGTTTTTAACTCATTGTTGGTTTAATTATTTTGAATGTTTTTAAATACCTGTCTTTAACTGTTTTTGCCAATGATTTTATTGTTTTACTTCCTTTTGTAAACCGCTTTAAGGTTTTTAAAAATAAAATGGTACATAAATGTTGTAAGTAAAATACATAAATAAATTTCGGAATCACTGTGGCTCTTGGGTCTCTTTCCTCTTTTAGGAACAAAGGAATGTGCCTTATAATGACTTAGGCCATTTGGTGCTATCTAGCATAGCACAGTGGGGAGGAGTCCAGAGTCTGTGAGTTCAAATCCCTGCTCGCGTCTCCTGGGTATAAAGCTAAAGATCACCCCCACAGTGAGTGGCTCAGGGGTTACGTGCCCTGCCACCTGTGCAGCCGTGGGCAAGCTGCATAGTCCCAAGGAGCCCAGTTGCCCCCAGCTGGCAGTTGCGGACAAGGAAGGGGCTGGCTTGTGCAGCTGTGGCAAGCTGAGCAGGCCCTAGCCAGCTGGGGAGGACTAGCCTCAGTGGGAGGCAATGGTAAACCCCCTCTGAATACCGCTTACCATGAAAACCCTATTCATAGGGTAGCCATAAGTCAGGATCGACTTGAAGGCAGTCCATTTCCATTTTTCAGCTCAGTACTGATGACATGGACTAGCATTGGCTCTTCAGGATTCCAGGCAATAGTCTTTTCCAGAGATTGAGCTACAGCGCTTCCTCTTAAAAGTTATGTTTTAAAATTGCTCTTTTCAGTTCACTAATGAATGCACAACATACCTTGGGCAGATCCACCCCATTCATTTAAAGCACATTCAACAAACATTTGAAGCCCATGAATCCCACAACAGAATCATGGAAGCTGCAGTTTGTTAAGGGTGGTGGGAACTATAACTGTGAGGGGGAAACTACACTTCCCAGGATTCTTTGGGGGAAATAATGTGCTTTAAATGCAAGTTGGATGTGCTTTAAATGTATTGTGTGGATTTGCATTACTTCATAAACTTTGCCAGTGTATAAATCATTTTAATTATTTTTTAAAATGCAAATCAGCTACAAAGTTTACTTGGTGACCATGAGCTACTCACCATCTCTCAACCTAATCTGCCTCTCAGGGTGAAAACAACAGAGGGGGACCATGACCACCCCAAGGAAGAAGGGTACACTTAAAAAGTAAAGGAAATGATAATGTACAACCATAGTGTGAAATCAAAATACATATTGAGACGTAGTATGAGGAAATATTTATGTAAACATGCATGTCAAAGGATGTTTATTATTTACACAACCTGTAAAGATATTTATAGTGCAATCCTGTGCATGTTTACTCAGAAGCAAGTCCCAATGTATTCAAAGTATTCAAACAGGGAAGCATGCACAGGATTGCAACCTCAAATGATAAGGAACGTCACTCACCCAACACAAAATTCAGAGTCATGCCACTTTAAGCTGTTTTGCAACTATTTTATACTTGTTTAATGGTTATTGGATTTTAAATGGATTTATTTCTTGTTGTAAGCTGCCTTGGTTTCCAACCCTACCTCACAGGGTTGTTGGAAAGATTCCATATATACACACACTGGAGATGTAAAAATACATGCACACTTTTTAAACAATCAGTATAAGTTTCCTACACAATAAAAGCATTGACCTTAAAGGGTGGGTAATAAATTCTAATAATAATTTTAAATAAGCCCTGCCTAACTGCGTAAATATATATATATATATATATTGTAAAGGGAAAAATTTACAACACAATCCTTTGCTAGGTTCACTCAAAAGTCCCATTGATTTAGATTTAGAATCCTAACAATCCTTACTGAATTCAATGGGGTTTACTCCCAGGTGTGTGGGATTAACATTGCAGCTTTACTCCCAGAAAAGTGGGTAATGGATTAAAATTTCATATTGGGAAGGTTTTCAAAACAGGCTATGAAGTTTTTAATAGCTCTTCCACATTCCTATGAAGTCAGCAGAGATCCCTCTGGTGGAAAGGGCCTGAACAACATGGAGTGGGTTTGCACAGCATTCGTCATCATCCATCCTTCCCCAATGGAAAATTACAGGTACTTTGATACTGGGGAGGATGATTTAGCCAATTTTGTGTTACCTCTTTGAAGTGTGTGGTGTGTGTTGCCCTCTGCTATGATGCTATTTTGTATCTTCTGATAGCAATAACTTTTTAGCCTTATTCTGAAATTGTCTATTGTGCCACTCCAAACACCTGTTGTGATATTGGAGGGATTGTTGTGCTGTTATGGTGCCATCTAATAGTGCCAAACTAGTCAGAAGAGGGCAAACATCCAGAAGTGCAGGAAGTGACCCTGGAAAAGGCAAGGCACTATTTTGCTGTGGACATCAGTGAGCTGGAGCAGACAACTTAGCCAAATAGAATGTGCTCTTTCTTGCAAAAGACACTCTGCAGCAACCAATTGTATGGGTGGCTTGAAAAACTGGCATCGACTTAAGCACCCTTGACATTTGCAGTGTGAAAATCATATAAAGGGAAGTGCCATCTCTTTCTCTGAATTAGTACTGTGTGACTATGTTGCACCAGTGCAGGAACAATGATCCTTCCAGTGGCATTAAGGCAATTGAAGGGCTATTTCCTCTCCGTTTTCATTATGCTCCAAATCATAGTTCCTTTTTGGAGGTCAAGTCCAGTTTCAGAATTTTTACTGGACAACAGCAGCTGGAAGAGGCTGCTAAAACTACCAAGGCAAAGGCCAGATCTCAAATGTGTGTGGTTAGATTAATCAATCTAACTAGGTACACGTTACAGAAATTAGTCATTGACACATATTAGTGGGAGGTGGGGGAAGGGCAAGGGAATACACTGAATTTCCACTTCCATTATTGTTCCAGGGACAGGTTTTCAAAGAGAAAATTAATTGCCCTTCCTTCAAAAACAAAGCTCAGTATTGATTTTTGATGGTTCTCCTAACTTCTCTTTGCCAGCTGATTAATTTTCTTCCCTTTATTTTCTTTATTTTTCCACATTTAGTTAAAAATCAGTATGTACTTAAATTAACTCTTCATTCACAAGAAGTTTGACCTACTTTGTCCTCTGCAGAATTTAGTTAGTTTCGATGGTGCAGAGAAGCTTTTTAAGAACAAATTTGCTGTCACTTAGGGTTCCTCCAGACACCTGTTCATTAAGCATTCATCCTGATTTGCTTGCACAAAGTTTATGTGGTTAGATTTGTTGTTGTTATATGCCTTCAGGTCGATTATGACTTACGGCAACCCTATGAATCAGTGACCTCCAAGAGCATCTATTATAAACAACCCTGTTCAGATCATGTAAGTTCAGGTCTGTGGCTTCCTTTATGGAATCAATCCATCTCTTGTTTGGCCTTCCTCTTTTTCTACTCCCTTTTGTTTTTCCCAGCATTGTTGTCTTTTCTAGTGAATTATGTCTTCTCATTATGTGTCCAAAGTATGATAACCTCAGTTCATCATTTTAGCTACTAGTGATAGTTCTGGTTTAATTTGTTCTAACACCCAATTATTTGTCTTTTTCACAGTCATTGGTATGTGCAAAGCTCTCCTCCAACACCACATTTCAAATGAGTTTATTTTTCTCTTATCCGCTTTTTTCACTGTCCAACTTTCACATCCATACACAGAGTTCGGGAATATCATGGACTGAATGATCCTGACTTTAGTGTTCAGTGATACATCTTTGCATTTGAGGACCTGTTCTAGTTCTCCCATAGTTGCCCTCCCCAGTCCTAGCCTTCTTCTGATTTCTTGACTATTGTCTCCATTTTGGTTAATGACTTTGCCGAGGTATTGATAATCCTTGACAAGTTCAATGTCCTCATTGTCAACTTTAAAGTTACATAAATCTTCTGTTGTCATTACTTTAGTCTTCTTGACTTTCAGCTGTAGTCCTGCTTTTGTGCTTTCCTCTTTAATGTTCATCAGCATTCATTTCAGATCATGATTGGTTTCTGCTAGTAGTATGGTATCTTCTATTTCTCCCTCCAATTTTCACACCTTCTTCATCTTTTTGTATTTGCATTTACAAAATAGTGACACACTGATGCTACCCTTAGATTCTGCAGTGCCCATCTATGTGGGAGGGCTGTTGAATAGCAATGCCCTTTAAGGCTGGCACTATTCATTAGGTGCAGTGCCTAATGGCCTCCACTCCCCCCCAATCTTTCTTTTACTATTTAAAGCAACTCTGGATGGCTTCAGATTGAGTAGAAGGCCTGGTGTGTGTAAATGAATGGGGTTGTTTAACCCATTAAAAAATATTGGTTCCAGTGTCTCTCCTTGTTTGAGATGGCGGGCCTCAGTTAAGTAGAATGTGTCATCTTGCAGCGGTCACCAAGGTTGCAAAGCCCTACAGAATATTACAGATGTAAATCAGTCTCCATAATTAGGAGCATGAGTATTGCACAGACTGCATCCAACTGAGGAAAGTGTGCTTAATTCCTGTTTGCACACATGTTGCAAGAAGTTCCTTTTCCTCTTGAATAAGATGAATGAGCGCAGGGTCGCCAAACTCCCTACTGACTACATTTTATTAGGCACCAAAATGAAATTCAGAACCACCTTTGAGCCATATGTTGGCTTGTTTCTGCTAATAGGCAGGAAAAAAGAAAAAGAAACAGTTGAAAGCTGCACTTAAAACCTGAAAAAGTTAAAATCCGTGCTTTCACAAGCACTGTCATTGACTATGGTGCTGTGGCAGCAGAAATACTGCATTTGGAATGCTTCTTTAATGGCTGCAATTCCCCACACAGTAATGTATGCAGTCATCTTTTTTTTTTTTTGTCTCAGTGGAACATTATGTGCATAGAAGAGGCTGCTGGGAGGATGATCACGGACTCCTTGCCTATGTTTTACTTTTGGGTCAGGCTTTGATTTGCCTTGGCTGTCCTGTTGCTTGCATTGTCCTGTTGCTCCTGGAGTCTGTGGGCTCATCTACACAGCGGTTTAGTGTGTGTTTGCTGCTATTTGCATCTCCTTTTAATTCGCATGGTTGACATGATGTTACTGGCAAACAGAAGCTATCACACAGTTTTCCCCCTGTAAATCTGTACTAACCCAATCCGCTAAACAAAAAGTTTAGAATAATACAGCTCCACTCCGCTCCACACATCTTTGAAGATGGTTTGCTTTGATGTTTTTTAGTGGGCAGGTGAATTGTCACTTTCAGCTATTCTCCTTTCTCTGCCCACTAACTCTCCCATGAATTCCATCTTGTTTCTGGTGGTTTATCTAGCAACTTCTGACTGCTCTGTCCGCTCCTCCTTCAAAGTTTTCTGGAGCCCTCCCTTTCTCCCCAAGCAAATTTCCTTCACTTCTTTTGTTTCCTAAAAAATCTAAAGTGGATTTAAAAAAAAAAAAAAAAAAAGTCAGCTCAAAAATATATCAATATTGATATTTTCAGAAAATTTGCAATACTGATATTTTGGGAAAATATCAATATTGATTAAAAAAAAAAAACCCGATATGTTGATTTGTTTTTCCAGCAGGGAAAAATTAACTCAGAAAAAGCAAGGGGCAGCGGAGAAAGGGGGGCAGATGACCCCACTTCTTTTCCACCAACAAAATTTAGGAAGCAGGGGGGCAGGAGGGAGTGGGAATGCTGCTCAGGTCAAAAATATTTGCACATGCCTAGTAACTGAGCAACCGGAGGGAGTAAAAATGTAAAATCAGAAGGCAGGGCCACAAGGAAACAGTGCCACAAATCCTTCCCAGAGGAACGCCTACTTGTGTGAATGGAAAACAACGGATTTGAAGCTACTATTGAGCATGAAGTGTGGACCTTGCAAATCTATTACGATGGCGAAAGCTGTGTATTTGCTATGAAGAAATGTTTACATGTGGATAAGGCCTCTATCTCTCCTGAATTCCATCCTGGCCTGTTTGCCCATAGTTTTCACAGTCTTGCTCCCTGAACAAGCTATGCTATACTCGCTCATTCCCTACATCCCAAGGTCTGGCAAAACATACTCTATTGCTTGTCCCATGCTATACCACCTCCACCCTGAGAAAGAAAATGGGAAATTTTAAAAATATTCCCAGCAGGTTTGTTACCCAGAAGAGGAGTTCAGCTTGGCAACTTGCATGAGAAAGATACACACCAGTGAACTACCAGTGCAGTGTCATCCCTCACCTTCTGCACATTTTTAAAGCAACATACACACATTTATTTATGTACCCACCCACCCCTCTATCAAAAATTTTTTTAGCACAGCTGCTAGGGATTGATTCCACAGGCATGCTAGGGGTCATCAATCTTTTGGGGCCAATGGGCACATTTGGAATTCTGAGAAAATGCCATAGGTGCCAGTCACAAAATGGCTGTTGTGGGGTGTATGGCAAAACACAAAATGGCTGCCACAGTGTGTGTGCCATAACATCACCTACATCAGCTACGGCCGTGGTTGCTCTCAGAGAAGCTTTTTATACTTCTCTGTTCAGAATGGAAGGGAGGGTTGACATCCAATCGTGGCATCCAATGAAATGTGAACATGTTTTAGAGGGTGTGCTCAATATAGGCAAGGCTGTGCCAGGGCCAACAGGAATGGAGCAGAAAGAGCAAACAGTCTCATGCACCGTGGATTTTAAGAGACATATTCACAGAGACTTTTTGTGAACGCTACAGGAGGTATTGACACGCACTAGGTTGGCGAGCTCCTAGTCAACAGGGGCCCTTCACAACTGCAATTTTTCTGTTCAAGTAGACAAAAACCTACAGAACTTAGTAACTTTTAAAAAAGCTTGTCCCTAAGATATACTGTTCGCATAGTAGTAGAGCTGACAGGGAATTTAGGGGTCCGATGGACCAGGGGTCCTGAAAAGATAGAGGACACAGGCTTGCAGCAAAAAGATAGGACTTTATGTAAGGATACATACAGGAAGTCAGTTTCCCATGATATTCGATGGAGCTCTGCCACATGGCACTGATGCCTACATTTTTATACCCTCCAAGACAAAGAAATTAGCATCTTCCAATCCAAAAGTTACACATAAGTATTACCTAGACATTATGCTGCTTACATTAAAATCTAGCCAACCAGATAATAGTCAGAAATTGTAATACCAGCCCATCCCTTCTATGACCTAATACATTTCAAAGCTGACCCTTCCTGACCCTTTGGAGACACTGAGGCTGCTGTACCAGGGTCTTACTCCCTTTATCTTAACTCCAGGCCTTGCTGTCCCAGCATACTGAACATTCCAAGAAGGGACCCTAAAGAAACAGCATCATGCAGAGACAAATAGATTTTTAGCTTTGATTTACCTATTAAGATACTATAACATTATTCCTAAAGAATATATCGTTTATTATAAGAATTCCATATCAGAGCCACTTCCAGAATGTCATGGGTAGGATACAGAGAAGAGGAAGCAGAACTCCACTTATACTGTTATACAGTGGGGTCCTTCTGGATCCTTCCCCTGAATACAGCCCCCTGTACCTTCCAGAAAGCCACTTCTGAGGGTCAAAGGGCAATTTGAGATGGGATGGGGTGTGGAAAGCTACAGGGGATGGGGAAACTGGAAGAATTTGATGAGGCTGCCTTGCATGTGTAGAAAACCCTTTTTGCTCACACAAGACATCTTTTGATCCAAGCCTGTGCCTTCACCTTCACAGATGTTCCATGCGGTTCCCATCCAGAAAGCTTTATAGACTCAGCTCTGCTTACCTTCAGCAATAGGACCATGTTGTGTGCCCTAAGACCATTCTCTGCCTCTGCTGTTGGAAGCAGTATGCCTCTAGATACCAGGTGCTGGGAAACACAAGTAGCGAGAGTGCTGTTGCCCTTGCGTCTTGCTTGTGGCCTTCCCATGGGCATCTGGCTGGCCACTGTGACAACAGGTTGCTGGACTAGTGGGCCATTGGCCTGATCAAGCAGGTCTCTTCTTATGTTCTCAGGACCACGTTTGCTCCGTATTTCACTAGGTCAGAATGTTGGACAGATGAATCAGACATCTGCCCAAAGGGATGCACCTCTGATGTATTTTGCATCACACTCAGTTGTCCTTCATTAAGACATCTGTCTCCCACTGAACAGTTCAGTTCCCAGAGCCCATGATAAACCCCCTGTTCTAGGAATCCCACAAGATGATGGCATGCATGTTAGACAGAATAATCAACCAATCTGAAAAATATCAGGTGCTGCCCTTGTGAAGTTCAGTGGGCTGTTCTCTTTAAAGAGCAATTATTCTTTATGGCTATATCCTCCTCCTATGCACACTTTGAAATGTAAACAAATCCTTTGATAAATGCCATAGATGGGTCACGACACTGTAATGCATACAGATTAAATATCTTAGCTTTATTACAGTGTGTGCGTGTGTGCGTTAGTACTGACTTTTTAAAAAAAGGAATGCATCTCATTGACATTGTCAGGAAGCCCTTGATTTCTGATACTTTAACTGAGTCTCTTAATGTTTGACAATGATTCCAGTTCAACATCTGCCTTTGAAAGCAGAAGATAATATGGGACTGGCTCAATCTTAAACACTTTTTCTAGGGCAACACACAATTTGATGGGCTTCAGGGGAAGCTAACAGCTTTCCAGAATGGCCTGCTTCCAAATAGGCACACAATTCTTTTCCTTATGTTGAAATTACAGTGTGTTATAAAGGGGGGAAAGGCAGGGGGGAATTTCTTAGCTATGATGTTCCTTATTTATTGAAGATTGGAAAGCTTCAAGTGCAAGTGAAATGCACTGTCTAATATTTGCAAATTGTTTCAGAACTAAAGTGAAGCAATTGGCCTCTGCTCTCTGCCATATTTCTGTATTACTATCATTAAGTCCTATTGGATTGATGCTTTGATAAGTGGTGGTCAGATGGTGGTCTTCAAGATTGCTATACATAAGCTTTTCGGGGGGAGGGTGTTCCTATTTCTTTTGTATTCAACAATACTTGATGGTATATCATGGAAAGTGAAATATAAATGTTAAAATTGGAAGCAGAGGAAAAGCTGAGCAGGGTAAGATTCCTTAGCTGTGATATCCTTTCTTGCTTTCTGCAGGAATTTCTTATTCTTCAAAATAGTATGCTAAACATATCCTGTAAACATCTCCTCTGGGTGCATAAAATCCCATAGTTTCCAAAATAATAGGAACTGGTAAGACTCAGGTCTGACGAAGGTGTTCATTGGACAAGGAAGGCAACTCTGTATGTGCTCAGAGGCACACTAATTTTAATTATTCCTTTTCAGGTTCTCTACCCTGAGGGGGAGAGAAAATATTAACAGTGAGGTCAGAGGGGAACAAAATGCAAGTGTTGTTGTTATGTAAATTCCATAAACATGCCTAAAGCAGATCACAACACAAGAGCAAAAAAAAAAAAAAATTACAGTAAGTCTAATGCCAATTGATTTCAAAACATAATACATGAATCCAAATAAATAAGTTCATTTTAACAATATGAACATTCTAACATTTTAAATTCATTGCGAAATAAACTATTATTAAAACATATCAGTTGATATCAGTTGGCTAAAACAGTGTAGTGACAGGTAGAGGGAGATATGGCGTTGTGAGGAGGACTTGCCAGGTAAGGGGAACGCAGCCTAGGCAGTTAACAACTGTGCCATGTTCCGGTCCTCCCCACACCCGCAGGTTTGTTGGTTGCCCTATCAGCTAGCTCTCAGACCTCCGGATGCTGCTCCTAAATGCCAGATCGGTGCATAATAAGATCTCCCTCATTCACAATTTAATTGTGGATGAGGCAGCTGATCTGGCATGTATAACCGAGACCTGGGTGGGTGAGCAGGGAGGAGTCAGTCTCTCCCAGCTATGCCCGCCAGTGTACCTGGTTCAGCATCAGGGTAGACCTGAGGGTCAGGGAGGGGGGTTGCTGTGGTCTATAGGAACTCAATCTCCCTCTGCAAGCACCCTGTCCATGTGACTACTGATCTGGAGTATTTTCACCTTATGCTGGGACAGCGGGACCGACTGGGGATTCTGTCTGTGTACCGCCCACCCCGCTGCCCAACAGATTCCCTAGCTGAGCTGACGGAAGTGGTCTCAGGTGTACTGTTGAGATCCCCCAGACTGTTGGTTCTGGGGGATGTCAACATCCATGCTGTCAGGCCCAGGATGCGACTCAGGAACCAGACCAGAGGTTGTAGTTAATTCGTGTTTTATTAGAGTAATGTCCAACAAAGACTGCGCTTTCTCATGAAGCAATACAGGGATACAGGTCCTGCGACATCGGGAGAAAGTTGACAGAGCAAGGGGCTGCTTCCCGCCTGTTCTTTAAGAAGGGGCTAAACGGGCGCGCAACCTTTCGCTCCTCCTTAACTCCCCCTCAGGTACTGCCCGCCTTCCCCCCCTTCTCTCCTGTCTTTTCAACCGTCTGCGTGTGCGTGGTGAGGGGGGAGGCATCACCTCCTCCTCTTCTGAAGTGTCCGATTCCCCTATGGGTGATAAAGGAGGAGCTGAGGGTAAACCATCTCTCCGCCTTTCTGCTGTGATCAGCCCTCCCTCTTGCTCTGAGCTGCGGAGAAGGGAGGGCCTGGGAATGTCTGGGGGGGATTCTAAAACTTCAAGGCTCTCAGGCTCCCCGTTGCTAGGCGACCCTATCTCTGGCATGTCCTCTGTTTCGGCTTCGCTCCACAGAGGGTAAGTTCCTCCCTCCTCCCTCTGCCAGCCATTTGAATCCTCTTCTGACAACCCCCCAGGAGCCCAGCTCATCCTCCCGACACATGCCGAGGCCACCTTATCCAGGGCGGGTCAGGATTTCATGGTCTCCATGACAACCATGGGACTGTCCCAATATGCCATTGGCCCAACACATGTAGCAGGGCATACTCTAGACTTGGTTTTTGCAACTGGACATGTAGTTGGTGATCTGAATGTGGGGAGCCTTATATCAGTCCCTCTGTCATGGACAGATCACTGCTTGCTGAAGTTTAGACTTACAGTGGATTTTCCCCTCTGCAAGGGTGGGGGACCTATTAAGTTGGTCCGCCCCCAGAGACTAATGGATCCGGATGGTTTCCAAAGGGCTCTGGGGAGTTTTCCGGCTGATAGGGCTGGTGCTCCTGTCGAAACCCTGGTTGAACTGTGGAATACAGAAATGACCCAGGTGGTTGACATGATTGCTCCTGAGCGCCCTCTCCTGTGTAGAGCTTGTACGGCTCCATGGTATACCCCAGAGCTGAGAGCGATGAAACAATATAGGAGACGGCTTGAGTGCAGATGGAGACGAACTCCTGGTGGATGCAATTACACACTGGTAAGTGCCTATGGTAAGCTGTATTCAGGGGCAGTGAGGGCAGCAAAAAACAATATTTTGCTGCCACTATCAAATCATCAATCTGTCACCCAGCGGAGTCTTCAGAATTGTCCAGGGGCTATTACACTCTGGCCCCAAGGACATAGTAGAACCATCTGAGGCCCGCTGTAATGAATCTGCTAGGCACTTCCAGGATAAAATCTCTAGTATCCACCAGGACTTAGACTCCAGTGTTATAGCAGGTGAATCAAGCAAGGTATCCACAGCACAACCTTGTCCTGATTTCTTGGATGAGTTTCAGTTGGTACAGCTTGAGAATGTTGACAAGGTGCTTGGAATGGTTTATGCAACCACTTCTGTGCTGGATCCTTGCCCTTCTTGGCTAATAAAAGCTAGCAGGGATGGAACAGCAGGCTGGGCCAGGGAAGTGATTAATGCCTCTCTGTGAGAAGGGGTGCTTTCTGGCTGCCTGAAAGAGGCGGTAGTGAGACCACTCCTGAAGAGACCCTCCCTGGACCCAGAAAATCTTAATAACTATAGGCTGGTAGCAAATGTTCCGTTCCTGGGCAAGATCCCTGAATGAGGGGTGGCAGGCAAGCTCCAGACACTCTTGGATGAGACCGATTATCTGGATCTATTTCAGTCGCGTTTCAGCCCTGGTTTTGGCACAGAAACAGCCTTGGTCACCCTGTATGATGACCTTTGTTGGGATAGAGACAGGGAGAGTGTGACTCTGTTGGTTCTGCTTGATCTCTCAGCAGCTTTCGATACCATCAACCATGGTATCCTTCTGGGAAGACTGGCTGAGTTGGGAGTGGGAGGGACTGCATGGCGGTGGTTCCTCTCCTACTTGGTGGGTTGGCTCCAGAAGGTGGTGCTTGGGGAACATTTCTCAGCACCCTGGACTCTCCAGTATGGGGTTCTGCAGGGGTCAGTTCTGTCTCCCATGCTGTTCAACATCTACATGAAACTGTTGGGTGCGGTCATCCGGAGCTTTGGAGTGTGTTGCCATCGGTATGCTGATGACACGCAGCTCTATTTCTCCTTTTCATCTTCTTCAGGTGAGGTTGTCAATGTGCTGAACCAATGCCTGGCTGCGACAATGGACTGGATGAGGGCTAAACTGAGGCTCAATCCAGACAAGACTGAGATGCTGCTAGTGGATGGTTCTTCTGACTGGATGGTGGATGTCCAACCTGTCCTGGATGGGGTTGAACTCCCCCTGAAGGAGCAGGTTCATAGCTTAGGGGTTTTCCTAGAAATATCTCTGTCACTGAGGCTCAGGCAGCCTCAGTGGCATGGAATGCTTTCTACCAACTTTGGTTGGTGGCCCAGCTATGCCTCTATCTGGACAGAGATGACCTGGCTTCAGTTGTCCATGCTCTGGTAACCTCTAAGCTAGATTACTGCAATGTAATCTGGGGCTGCCTTTGAAGATGGTTCGGAAACTGCAGCTTGTGCAAAATGCAGTGGCCAGATTGGTAACAGGGGCCAGACAGTCTGAACGTTTAAAACTGATTCTGGCCCACTTGCATTGGCTGCCTGTATGTTTCTGAGCCCAATTCATGGTGCTGGTTTTAACCTATAAAGCTTTACACGGCTTGGGACCACAATACCTGATGGAACGCCTCTTCTGATACGAACCCACCCATACACTACACTCAACATCTAAGGCCCTCCTCCGGGTGCCTCCTCGGAGGGAAGCTGGGAGTCTGGCAACAAGGGAGAAGGCCTTCTCAGTGGTGGCCCCCAAATTATGGAATGATCTCTCTGATGAGGTGTGCCTGGCGCCCACACTGTTATCTTTTCAGCGCTAGGTCAAGACTTTCCTCTTCTCCCAGGCATTTCAGCATGTGTTTTAAATTGTGTTTTAAATTGTTTTTAAAATATCTGTTTTTAAATTTGTATATTTGTTTTTAATGTTTTTAGTTGTTGTAAACCGCCCAGTGAGCTTTGGCTATGGGGTGGTATATAAATACAATAAATAAATAAATAAATAAAATAATTACAGTGACTATTAATATTGGTAAACATCCAGGCATTGGTAAGTTAATTAACACTTTTAGTGGGGGGGGGGAACCTGTAGTTTTGATTCAGGCCACAGATAATAGAATCAAACTTCTTTATAATTCAGTAGTTTCATGCTGGGGCTATGCTGCTGGGAGGCCATCACTGCAGCTCTGACCCCATCAGCCAAGCTGCTATTGTGTCTCATTCCATGCTTTCCACACCATTCATAATTTTATACAACTCTGTCATGTTATCCCTTTTTCTCACATTTATTCTAAACTGAAAAGCCTGTAGTGTTGTAACTTTTTTCCACAGGGGAGTTGCTTGAAACCCCTTGATAATTTTGGTTGCCTTTTCTCTGCACCTCTTCCAGCTCTGCAGTATTCTTTTTGAGGTGCAGCAACCAGAACTGTACACCAAATTCCCAGTGTGGTCGTAGAACAGATTTGTATAACAGCATTCTGATATTGGCAGTTTTATGTTCACTCCCTTTCCTAAGGGATCAACATGGATTTCACCTTTTTCACAGCTGCTGTAAACTAGATTGACATCTTCATCAAGCTATCCACTACGACTCAAATGTTTTGTTCCTGGTCACTTCTAGTTCAGAACCCATTAGCTTGTATGTGAAATTAGGAATGTTTTGCCCCAATGTGCATCACTTTACATTTGCTTTGTGTTTGCCGTTTTACTGACCATTGGGGATGGAAGCTGTCAATTAAGGTTCTCTGCGTTTCTTATTTTTTCAATCTTAAATTCAGTTCTCCACATTTCTGCAGCAATATGCAATTTAAACAAAAATCTTCATGAAAATTCTTCAGCATTTTAGTGTGAATTTCTCTTAATAAACACATTTTGGATGTGTTTTTACTAAGATTCACATTTTTGCAAGCAATTTCTCCTAATGCATTTTGTATGTTATTTTCACTAATATACTTACTTTACGCATACTTCCTAAATTTTGGAAAACCGCATTGCAAAATTTGGATAATATTTGCCAATTTTGAAGAGTGGTTGTGTTTCAGTTCTCATATTGTTTTGGAAAGTGCAAATATGATAGATTTGGCTTCAAATTTCTCCTTCATCTCTCCTGCCTGTCCACCCAGCTTGGTGAGATCCTTTTATTGCATTCCCCTTTCGTTTTTACCATCTTCAACAATTTAGCATCATCTGTAAACTTAGCCACCTCACTGCTCACTGTGATATTCCTATATTAATGTATATATGGTAAGTGTTGGTTGTTTAGAAGATATATGGTAAGTAGTGAAAGAGGAGGGGGAGTGAATGGGCAGTAGAATGCTAGATGATTGGCTGAGTGTTTAAAATGGCTGAACATATAAAAGGAAGAGTGAGAGTGGAATCAAGGGGGGAGAAGAGAACTGAGTGGGTTGCTTGGTGGGGTTTAGAGAGTTGTTTGACAGGAGAGAGTGGAGAAGGAGGGAGGTGGAGTTCGGATTAGTATTGAGTAAAACCATATGCTTATGTGCCTTAAGAAGAAATCTTGTTAATCTTGTTAGCTTTGTTATCTTTAATAAATACTTAATTTGGTTTACCAAAGGCCTGATCCTTGGCTGGGGTTTCACAGACCAGAAGGGAGGGTAAGGTAATGACCAAGGCTGAAGGGGAACTGTAACAAATGGTGGCAGCGGTGAAGAGAATAACAATACCAGTATTCAGAGTCTCTGGGAATACTAGTATTAGGACGTGACTGGTGGTTGCCTAGCAGGGGGATCTGTTGAGATCTGTGCTAGAGCGGGGAGAGAAAAAATAAAATAAAGGACAGTCCGGACTGGTGGAGTCCCTGGTGGTGCCTAGAGACAGGCAGTAACCACGAGCAGGTAGGAACCTGACAGGGAGAGCCAGGGAAGGACGCCTCACACTCACCCCTATCTCCAAATCATTTATGAAGAAGTTAAAAAGCTCAGGTGCCAATACAGATACATTCTGATGGTCCCACAGTGAGTCAGCCTCAGGTATGTGAATGGGCATGCACAGAGGTGCTGAAAACCTCAGGCTTAGGAAGTAGTTTAGACGCAATCAGGCTCAAAAGATGGAGCCAAATGGTTGGCTGAATCAGTCAGTCAGTCATAAAACTTTACTGCATATAGCCAAAGGCTATTACAATGTATTAAAATAACATTATTTAAAAGATGAAAGTATTATAAAAAGCTCAATGGATCGGCTTTTAGGCATTCCATTTCAGACTGACTTCTAGGAAAATCAAATCCTCAAATCTTAACAATTATGATTTTTAATACAGCAAAAATGCAGCAAAAATGGCTGCCAGCATGAACAAGGTTGCCATATATGTAATATATAGTTGGTTATTGGTTAGTAATCCTACAACAGCTTCTTGTGGCATTCGATCTGAATACAACTAAAGAATGGATGACAATTTTTTTCCTTTGAGATCCACATACAAAGGACCGAATAGCAAATAATGAGTTACATCTTCAAACTGATTACAACCAAATATACATTTCTGTTCTGTAACTGGAATTCTAAGAAATCTCCTTTCAAAATATGGGGAGGGCATTTGCTGGAACCTGAGTTCTACGCAAGCCCTACAAAGCTGCAAGAGAGTCAGTGTCTCAAGGTACTGTGCCCTTGTGTGATGAACCCTGAGCCAAGGATACCAAATGTAGAAACAAGGGCAGGCTGAGTCCCAAAGATGAATGTACCATTTTAACTGAGAACCATTCTGGAAACCCCTGTCTTGAGAAGAGGAACTCATCCTCTTACCCTTTTCAGCATTTGCTTCACCCATCAAATCCCATCTAAAATGAGTCTGAATTCTCCCTGTTTTGTTTTGTATTGTACTGTTTCTCCCTTAGTAATGCTGGGTTGGGTGGGGTGAGCCATTCAGGGCTTCTTGGTATTACTGTCCAGTAATTGATCTAACCGATAATAAATCATCCCCAAGTATTGTGTGCAACTCTTTGTTGGATACTCAGGGGGGGCATGTGTGGTTTGATTGCCTACTATCAGTGCTCTGCATGCATACTTTATTTCTTCCAGAAAAAGAACCAAATACAATGAACTAGAATTACAGTGTGAGTGGCACTGTTTGGGAGATAATACAGCATGTCACAACAGCTCTGCCTGTTCTCAGTCAAAAAGCAAACAAATGAACCCAGCATTCAGTTGACTACATCTGTGCGGATGGCAAAACATACAATTTTAAAATAGCTGGCACTTTGTTCAGATCTCCTTGATTGTTTCTCAGTTCTTTACCCATTTTTTCCTTTCAGGATTCACTGCTGTCACATCCAGTTGCACTGTGGTCTTCTGTTGTCTTGAGCAGAAATATGTTGGGCCATGTCAGAGTTAAGAACAAGGCCCAAATCTTCATGTTTTAAGGCAGAGTAATATAAAATTTGTTTGAATGGCATTTATGGCTGCTGCAGAATTTGAGTGACAGATTCTTCAGTGTTGTTAAGAGCAAGCAAACATCTCTGTTATGAGCAGGGTTGAGGAACACATGGCCCTCTAGATGCTGTTGGGTTACAATATCAATCATTGGTGCCCATGGCCATACTTGCTAGGAGTGCTGGGAGTTGTAATCCAGCAACATATGGAGGGCACCAGCTTCCCCATCCCTCCTTTAAAGAGTAAGGAGTTGATTATTTCTCCTCAGCAGAACAAATCTGATACAAAGTTACTGAAGCACAATAAACATAAAATCTTACTATACTTTTAAAAAATTTATCCATTCATCCATCTATCCAGGGTATCTTTTCACAGGCCCTTAAACAGCACTTTGCTAAATTCAGGATGATGATACTATATTCCAGTGATGTACTTCATGTTAAGTCAGTGAGGAAAAAAGCATACTTCAAGGATTTTGGAATAATACAATAGGCACATAATTAATTATATTTTCCCCCTGTCCTTGCTCCAAGGGAGTATATGTGTTTCTTCCTCTGCTCGTTTTAGTGTTACAACAGCCCTGTGTGATAGGTTAAGCTGAGAGGCAGTGACTAGCCCAAGGTGAGCTTCATGGCTGTGTAGAAACTTTAATTTAGGTGTTACTGATCCTTACCCAACACACTTACACCTACACCACACTGGCTGAGATTAGCTGCTTCGCACAAATGTCAGGTTTTCAGACAGATCATTAAATGTTCTCACTTTGGATAGGACAATCTGTTTTGTGGATAGCAAAACTTAATACTGGAATTCTCAGGGTGTATGTATGTGTGTGTGTTTAAAAAATTGCGCCTTGCTTTTCAAAAGGATTTTTTCAGGGTGGCTTTACAAGACACAAACTGAACTACAATCAATAAAAGTTCACCAGTATCAAAACCAATAAAAGATTGGCCAGCTCCTTGAGCTAGAGGGAGCCCCAGCTGATAAAACGTCAAGGCAAGTTAAGCAGCAGATTGACTTCAGCAGCAGGGTGAGGAGGCCAGGGCACACCCCACTGCCTGTCCGTTCCTTGACCTAAAGAACCCATTAAGTTCTATAGTATTCTACATAGTAACTCAATAACCTACAAAAACTGTTACGTAGGTAGGAAGCCAGCAGGGGTGTGGGGGCTTTCCATTGTCTTGCACTGTCTGTCCCAGAGAGGACTATCTGTCTGTTGGACAGAGGTCATGGGTCTGTCCTTGGTGCAATGAGCTCCTGGCTCTCCAGGAACAAGTTTGTTCCCTTGAAGACAAAATGGTTGACCTGGAAAAGAGAGGCAGAAAGGTGGGTGGCTGAGGTCTTCGGGGACATTATAGCTGTGTCCCATTCCCAGTATGATAGCTCCCCTGCTGTCAGGGAGAATAAGGGTTTCTCACTCTGAGGGGAAATGATCCCTTAGAAGGGACTCATTCTTCTTGTGTCAAGGATACTTCTTTGAGGGGTGGAAGGATTCTGGTAGTGGGTGATTTGATCATTAGGAATATATTATATAGTGAGGTGTGTGATGGGCATGCAGAATGCAGGGTGAGTTGCCTGTTTCGTGCCAAGGTTGCCAAGGTTGCCCATCATCTAGATAGCCTGGTAGATAGTGCTGGGGAAGAGTCAGTGGTTGTGATGCTTGTTGACACTAATGACATGGGGAAACGCAGTCAACAAGACCTGTGCCAGGCATGACTGGGCCCTTGGGCATCTTGGTTGATGGCAGGCATGTGCGCACACATGTAGTGTACCGCACATGTGTACCATCAACCAAGATGGCGGCGGGGGTATCAGCCTCTTAGAGAAGACTCCACTGCCATCTTGGTTGATGGTAGCCCTGTGCACGCAGCACACAGCAGGAGACCGGAGAGAGGTAGGTGGAACAGGCAAAAGCCATGTGCCCGGGCAGGCTGGTGCCCAAGAGCCCAGTAATGCCTGGCACCTGCCCTGGGGAAGCCCCAGCTGCCATCTTGGTTGATAGCAAGCATGTGCGTATATCATTCACAGGGATGGGAGAGGAAGGTGGGGCGTGCGTGCGTGCCTATTGAAGCCTGCACTGACTGTATTGGGTGTGAATGTGCCTGGAAGCTCCCTTTCCAAAATCTATAGCAAGATCAGGAGGCAATGCTGCCATGGATCACAGAACAGGAGCCCTCCTCTTGTACCTAAGGAGGGGCCCTTTAGGGCCCCCTCTAGACCATAGGGCCCCCTCTAGACCATAGGGCCCCTCGGCCACTGCCCAACCTGGCCACCCTCTGGTGCTGGCCCTGGCAGTTATGAGGTCCTGGAAGCAAAATTTAGGTTGCTAGGTAGGATGCTGAAAGCCAGGACCTCCAAGGTAGCTGTATCTGAAATGCTACCAGTTTAATGCATAGAGCCAACTAGAAAACAAAAAGGGATTGTGAAGAGCTCCAAAAGGACCTCTCTGAACTGAGTGAATGGGTAGTGAAATGGCAAATGCTCAAGTGTCAAAAAATCAAGGGATGTGTACCCGTGTGAATCAGGTCATCATGTACCCACTCAAGTACCTTAATAGGCCAATCTAAAATTCCGTCATTGAAAATGCCAGTGATTTGAAAACAATGGATGCCTGACCACAGTAAGACTTCATAGACTACTACTAGATACAGGAGATTTTTTTTTAAAGTCAAGTATAAATGTGACGTGAAAGAACTGCAGATGTATTTAAGCCTGAAAGTGTCACCAAAAATTCTGAAAAATAGGTGTGACATTTAATGTGCCTTTGCATTTAATGTGTTCCATTTTAAAAATGCAAATGTCAACTTCTGGAAGGCTGATAATGACAAGGAGTACTTCCAGATGACCTGTTTATTGAGCATGCATTCTGATTTGTTTACAGGGACGTTAGATGATTTTGTATCAAAGTAAGTGTGATCCCACACATTCAAGTATATTTTACTGTCATTTTCCTTATCTCAAAAACTTGGTCTTTTGGGGAAGCAGGTTCAAGGCATTTTAAGTAATAGTTGTGTGTCCAAATGGACACCCAGTCCTAGCTTTTGGACACCCAGTGGACTCACATGGACACATAAAATGTAATCAGTGAACCAAGAACACAAACTCAGATTGGAAGCCACTGAAACACTGACCAGAGGTATGAAGTTTTAGTGAAATTGAATAGAAACAGTGGAACATAGAGGCACATCACACAACAATTCTTAGGGTTCTTACAAACCTCCAGTCTTCCTGAAAACTCTCAACAAAATCTGTCTCCTTGTACACTGGTTCTCTGTTTCTTCATTCTTTTTTGTAAGACATCTGCTACAGCAGGGTGTAGATCACAAGCAGCAATGTTTAATTTTATTTTGCTTTTTAATGCATATATTTACTGGTAGGTGGGCAGGCTAGTAAGAATTTTGCCACGCTAGTGATTTATGTAAATGCATTTGAAAGGCTGCATTCACTCCCCCCCCTTTTTTAGTTTGAACTACATAAACTCAATCCAAATGTCAGGGCTTGTACATGGTAGAGAGGCTTCCATGTGCAAGCTATTTGAATGAAAAAATGGACACCCAGTAACAATTAAAAACGCCCTGAGCAGGTTTGTTGCGCAAGACTTCCCAATCAACTATAATGGTGCAACCTGAATTTGCTGGTATGGGATTGAATCCCATCTGAAAATAGTGACATGCTGGGATTCCAGCAGGTATTTCCTCCCAATCCAAAGAGCCCCTTCGGAGGAGCAATTTTCATCAGGATCTCAGCAGGAGGAAAAGGTTAAATTCCATCTCCTGGCCTGCTGTTACCCTGATGATGATGTGATGTCTCTCTAGTGAATGCTATTTGCATTTTTAAAAACATTGCATTTTTAAAACCTTAAATGCACTGTTCAAAGCTTTCCCTGTGCTGGCGACTCATCTCTGGAATGTCCTCCCTGTAGTGGTACAACTGGTGCCAGTGTTACAATAATTTCCCAGGCTTTTGGTGGATTGTTGGAGATGGAGTTGTGTGTGTGCATATAACTTCCGATACCTATATTTTTCTGAGGATGCCATCACTCAGTGTGACAACAGCCATCCAGGTGGGGGTGTGTGTGTGAGTAGGGAGGTGGGTGACTGGAGTGAGTGAGTGAGGTGGTGGCAATGGGAGGCAAATGGATGAGATGGGGGGGGGAAGCTGCGGGACCATGGCAGATGGCAGGCAAGCAACTGAGGTGGCAGTGACTGGGCAATCCACAGAGCAACAGTCAAGACAGGCTGGGACAGCTGTTCCTGTGTGGCTTGCCTTGGCCTGCTGACTTCTTCCTTCATTTCTCCCCTTCTCACAGGAGAAAGTCTAAAGGGAAGAGGAGGCTTGGTGACCTGTGGCAAGGGGGGAGTCTTAGCCTGATCTAAGGGGTGAGTTTGGCAAGGCCTGAGGGAATCTTGCAGCTGACATTCCTTGGGTAATGTGCTGGAGATGGCACGCAAAGAGCACAGTGACGGAAGCCTTTAGTGTGTATATGTATGTGTATCTGAATTGCAGATGTTTTGTATGAATTTTGATAACATTATAATCTATATGTTTTTAAATGTGTAGTAAGCCACTTCCAGACCTTTGGATAACAACAACAACAACAATAAAGTTTCAATGCCAGGTGAAAACTCATTAATTTACCAGGCATTTTGAAGTCCCAGGTTTGAAAGTTATTAGTATCCAGCCCGTTCTGCTTCCTTTTTAAACCATTTCTATTGTTTTTATTTATGATGACTTTTTTACCTTAATTGTACTTTATTTTATTTTATTACATTTCTATACTGCTCTGATACCTGTGTAGATGCAGGGTGGTCTGGAAGCATTTCTAATAAATAAATGGATTGTTTGGCTCTTAGTATGCTTGTTTTGAAACTGAGCTCTTGGGTCTGAGTTACCTAGCCTTTTTTAGGTGATGAGAAGAAGTCTGGATCACTTCAGTTGAGATTTCTTGTCTCTTGGCTTACCTTGTCAATGTAAGAATCTGGAATCTGGGCTGAGTAGGTGGCATGGTAACTGATTAAATCTTTAAACTGATTAAACTGTCATCTAATGTTTAATTATGTGACCTGTATTTTACAAAAGAAAATATTGGCATAATTTGAAGGGTGCACCAGGTTGCAAGGACAAACCTCTCTTTTAATTTAATCACACCAAAAACATCAGAAATCTTAACTAGTAGCAAGTTTGAGAAAAAATATTCCACATACCATCCTGTCTTATCAGGGCTTACCAAACCAACAAGCCATCACCCATGTGGGCATTGTGTACATTGTAAGTATATGTGTAAAACTAAAAAAACACACCTTAGGAATCATTGAAATAATGCTGACTGTCCTTTAAAATTGTTTACCAATGCGTAATACATATTATCAAATCTTCATACAAAAAAATTCTACATGGGTAAAATGCTCAAATGCTAGAATGCTCAGAAGAAGAACAGGGGAGCATCTGGGTCACATCAGAAGCCAAAGGAATTACATCCTTGGGATCTAGACATGTAACCACAGACCTTCAGTTCTAGCAGTGGAACAAGTCCATCAAGCACAAGATTTTTTTTTTATTTCGAAAATAAATACAATGGATTTTGAGGTTTAAAATGTTGGCTCCTCAGGGCCTAAATGAGGACCTAGATCCCCCATAGTTGCGTGATAGTTGCCAATGAGTGCTGCACCCATATCACGGATAGTAAGGATGATGTATTAAAGCACTTGAATAATATTGGACAAATTTATCACGATGTTGAGGGAATTGAAAAATTCTCTCTATTTTCCAGTGTGTCTGATTGGTTTTCTAGCTGGTGTCAGCTCTACACTGTATCAGCAGTGTCAGGGGGGGCTGGAAATTCCTGGGTCTTTGGCAGGGAAGGAAAGTCCTTAGCCAGCAGTCGGGTTGTAAATCTGCCAGGCCTATCCGAAGCGTACTTGCCGAGTCAGAAGTCCAGAAGCGAGGTCAGTGGAGGTCCGGGATCAATTGCCAAGGAGGTCAGTCAAAGAGATGCTGCAGGGAAACTAGGTCTACACAAAGCCACGCCTGACGTTGCAGTCAGCAACAAGCTGCAGCCAAGGTGTGCCTTATAAAGAGTAGGATGGACAGCAGGTGTGAGCCCTCAGCGTTTGGGCCTTAAGGAGACAGGCCTGCCTCTCTTCTGCCTGACCTTCTGCTGTCTACGTTCTGCAGGTGAGGGGGGAGTATCCTGTTCACTGTCTGTGTCTGGCTGCAGGGCCTCTGCTGTCCCTGGGGTGCTCTGCAGCTGAGGGGCAGAAGGAGCTGGATTCTCAGGAGGCTCCTCCGTGTCTCCTGCTGCTCCTGGGTCTGCTGCTGTTACTTCCGAGTCATCCTCATCTGAGGAGTCCTCTGACGGGGCCATGACAGCTGGCCTAGCTGGCACAAAATATTGTTTTACATAGCGCTTGTAATAGCCCTGCTAATATTTAGTTGTTGTTGTCTCCAATGTATTCCGAATATACTCCAATTATTTTCCACATGTTTGCGCAGGTCCTTTGCTTCCTTTTCTGTAAAACCAAAGCCAACCTTCACGGAATTGGCATTAAGGCCTCTTTGGGAGATGAAGAAAATTGAACAGCTAACAGAGTGAACACGTGTTCACTCAGTGCTGAGAGGGGGGACTGTTGGGTATGGAAATCTTGAGGGCCTGATATAAATTAAATATCGGTTTATTTCCTGGTGACCTGACCTTAAACATTCCAGTGGCTACTTGAATAAAAGCCTGTTTGAGCTGGAAATGTGTTCCCCTCCCCATTTCCTCCAGCATATCTATACTAAAGGCCTGACATAAAGTTACAAGTTGTATTACAAAAGAGATGCCTATGCTTAATTATATGTTTGCAGACCTTGACACGCATATTCTTTGAAATGTAGAAGATGTAACCTGAGTTTAATGATCTTTTCTTGTAATGAGCCTCCTCTGCCACTATCTGTCTTTTGAGTCTGAGTGCTTATCTCAAGGTCGTAGAAACTATGCAAGCCTCTGCTTTTGAAAGCATGATGTTCCTGGCTTTTGTTATTCTAAAAGTACCCCTCTTTTCATATCTAAGATATTACTATGGCTAGCAGTATTTTTTATTATTTTATGACGTCTGCTCCCCATCTTTTGTAACCACTGGGGAATCTATATAATCTACTGTATTTTCAATAAATGGGGTTCCCACTTCTGAAAGGCAACTGGCTGGCAGGTCTTGGGACCCCTTTGCAAAGGTAATATTGTGTAGCTTATTTCCTGGCCTCTGGCAGTGGGTTATTGCTCTCAACTCCACACCTTACCCGGGTGGATGTGAGCTGAGTAGACAGTGATGGCTCGCGTGTTGGGTTTGGACCTAACAATTGGGGGCTTGTCCGGGATCCTTTGCGGAACCGCGTGTTGCCGGGTGTCCCTCCCTTCTTAGCAACGGGCGCCACGAGAGATTTTCTCGGTTGCTGTGGAAGGAGGGCCGGTTGACAGCACGTGGGTAAAGCAATAGTTGAGAAATCTCTGCCAGACGTCATGGGGCAGAAAGGGAGTGTTCCGGTAGAGGACGGCCTTTTGGGAATTATGTGTAAATTCTGGGAAGTGAAGAATTTGCCGGTGTTAAAAGGCATGAAAAAGAAAAGAATGATTGAGCTCTGCGTGGAAGTGTGGCCGCGGATAACTGCAGTTTCGGCACCTGGTGAAAGGTGGCCGAGAGGTGGTTCCTTTGAAGCCGCTCCGTTGCGAGGAGTGTGGAAGCGGATTGAGGTAAACCACCCAGACCAGGTTGATTTCTGGCTCCTGTGGCAAATGGGAGCGCAGAAATGGAAGGGGTTTAAAGTAATGACTGTGAGATCTTTGACCAGTGAGGACCCCCCTCCTAGTTATTTTATCGATGAAGAATCGGATAGAGGAATGGTTTTAAGCCGTTCCATTATACCTTCTGCCCCGGCTCCGCCTCACAACCCCGGAGGCGGAACTCCTCAGCCGAGGTCAGAAGACTCCTCTTTTGACTCAGATGATGAGCCAAAGGAGAAGAAGAAAGAGGAGGGGGCGTCAGGGGGAATGGTCATGCGCAAGCGAAAGGAGTACAAAGAAAAGATGGAAAAGGAATTGGATTTACTTCTAACCAAGGAACTGCCTTTGATTGTTCGTGACCAGCCGTATGTGGACGCTGTTGGGCAGGTCCAACATACGGAGGTAGTCGAACAAAGAACTTGGTTGGAATGGGATCTTAAAGAGTGGAGTAAGTTGGCAGGAACTTTTGGAGAACAACCAAGAAAAATAAGGGAGTTGCTAGGCAGGTTGTTTGAGAGCCATAATCCCACGTACGGGGATGTGGAGCACCTGCTTAGAAGAGTGTTGACTGGAGAGGAGCGTAGTAGATTGTGGGTGCTGGAAAATGCTTGGGCAGCTGAATTAGTGACACGGACGTCATGGGCGAATAGATCGCAGGCGGCTGCAGCTTGGAATGTGGGGGACTGGACGCAGCCTCGCCGCGCCCAGCTGCAAGTCGATAGGGAAAGGATTTTGGGATATCTAGGACAAATGTCACAGAAACCCTCCAATCAAGCAAAATTTATGGCTATTAAACAAGAAGCCACTGAATCTCCAAGGCAATTTTGGACTCACCTATTGGAGGGAGCACGTAGTTTTACCAATTTGGACCCAGAGAAAACGCAAGATCATCCTACCCTGATTTCTTCTTTTGTCCATCAGGCACAACCGTCTGTTCGGGACTATTTTTTAAATTATAGACCAGGGTGGGGGGGGAAAGCTGTGACAGTGATCCTAGAGGTAGCGGATTTCATTTGGGATAAGGAGAAAGAACGGAGTGAGAAAAAGGAGAAAAAAGAGGATTTTCAGATGTTAGCGCTGGCAATTTGAGGCCAGCCTCCAGGAAGAGGTTTCCGAGGTAGGGGAAGAGGATTCCCGAGAGGATTTCAGGCAGGAGATCAGAGAGGAAGGGGGCAAAGTCTTGGCAAGGAGATAGGGCCTGCTTCCAATGTGGGGATTTTACACATTTCAAACGGGACTGCCCGTGGAGATCGGGAATTTCCGATCAAACTCAACAATATTCCAATGTTTCTAATAATTCTTCATATTCAGACTTTTCAGGTGCGTCTGTGGATTTCCCTCCTCCACCGCCGCCAGTCTGGCCGCAGCAGCAGCAGTGGGTGGCGCAGCAGCAAATGCCGGCAGCTTGGGCACAATACGATCACCAACAGTCTGCTTCTCAATGACTAAGCATGGAGGGCGACGCGCCTGCTTCGGGATTGATGAATTTAATGTCTTTGGCTGGTCTTTTTCTCTCTTTGTCTTCCCCCACTGTGGAGCCCCGGCTCTCTCTCAAAATAGAGGGTATTGATATGTCTTTTCTGGTTGACACAGGGGCCACCTACTCTCTGGTTAATGTAGCGTTGCCTGAATGGCTAAGTAACGACATGAAGTTAAGAATGGGAGTGGATGGAAACCCTGCTTCAATGTGTCTCACTTCTCCTTTGACTGTTACTTATAAAAGTAAAACATTTAACCATGTTTTTCTGTATTCTGCTTCTTGCCCTATTCCTTTAATGGGGCACGATATGTTATGCAAACTCGAGGCCACGTTAACCTGCACTCCTAGCGGGGTGGGGTTATTAATGAATATGTTAGGATCACTAGATGGGCAGGTAAGGGAAACGGTTAAGGGATATCGTTTACCAGAAGATTTGTTGGAGTTGCCAGCGGAACTTTGGGGCACTGAGGAAACTGATGTAGGACTGCTTCAATCAGCGTCCCCGGTAAGGATACAGGTAAAATCTTTTCTTCCCCCACCACGAGTAGTGCAATATCCATTGTCATTGGAAGCAAGGGAAGGAATAAGACCTATAATAGAAGGTTTTATAGAAAAGGGCATTATCAGACCTCAAAGGACCCCATGCAACACACCTATTTTGCCTATCAAGAAACCACCAAAGAAAGCAGGGGACCCGAACAGTTGGAGATTTTGTCAAGACTTAAGGGCTGTAAATAAGTATGTGGTCCCTTTGCACACCGTAGTACCAGATCCAGTGACTATTATCAGCCAGATTCCTTGGAACGCTAAGTGGTTTACTGTAATTGACTTGAAAAATGCTTTTTTTAGTATTCCCTTGCACCCAGACTCTCAATTTCTTTTCGGGTTCGAATGGGACCAGAAATCTTTCGTTTGGACCCAAATTCCACAAGGCTATTGCGACTCACCCGGAATATTTAGCTAATGTTTACGTGAAGATCTTGAAGGTTTTGTTCTGGAACAGGGTTCGACCCTTGTGTTGTACGTGGATGATATTTTGATGGCAAATGAACAACAAGACAGGCTGCGGCATGATGGTAAGACCTTTCTGCTTTACTTACATTCAAGGGGCCATAAAATTGACCCGAAGAAAATACAGTGGCTGTTACCAAAAGTGAAATATCTGGGCTTTATTCTGACTCCGGATGGAAGGCAAATGGACCCAGGATGGGTAGCCACAATACAGAATTGTCTGCTCCCGTGAACGAAGTGGCAGTTGAGAGGGTTTTGGGGACTTATTGGATTTTGTAGACCGTGGCTGCCATCCTGCGGTGAGTTGAGCAAACCACTTCATATGTTAACTGCAAATAAGGCACCAGATACCATACAATGGGACCGGGACAATGAAAGAGCATTCCAACTGCTCAAACAGAGCGTAGCCACATCTATGTCTCTGAAGCCCCCGAATTACAACAAACCCTTTCATTTGTTCGTACATGAGAGGGCGGGGGTCGCGAGTTTTTAATCTATATCAGGTTGTTTACTTGTTTAATAATGTATACTTTGCTGTTTTTGTGATTTTATTGTATTTTATCCATGTTGTGCACCGCCCTGAGAGCCCTTGGGCTGTGGGCGGTATATAAATCGAATAAAATAAATAAATAAATAAATAATGTTGCAAGAGGCACACCGACATGCACACGTACATTAACAGCAGCAGCCTTACTTTTGACAAAGGTAAAGGGACTTACACTTGGACATTTTACAACTGTTTGGACTTCCCATGCCCTTTCGGCGTTACTGCGCAAGGGTACTACGCAGGTTTTCTCTGCTCAGAGACAGCAGCAGCTCGAGGCAGAGCTACTGGAAGACCCAAATTTGCACTTTGAACGCTGCGGACCATTGAACCCTGCCACTCTATTGCCCGATTTACCTACTCAGCTTCCTGACCATGATTGTGTCCAGGTTTTGCAGTCAACACTGCAGATTAGACCGGATCTTTCCGATGAACCGGTGCCGGACTCTGAGCTTGTTTTATTCACAGATGTAAGTTCTTATTATCAGGATGGAGTAAGATATATGGGGTATGCAATTACTACTCAATGGGAGATTTTGGAAGCCGCTGCATTGCCCGGAAACTGGGGCACACAGGCAGCTGAGATATATGCCCTCGCAAGAGCTTGTCAGCTGGCATCAGGTAAAAGAGTGACAATTTATACTGACAGTAGGTATGCGTTTGGAGTTATTCATTGTCACATACATCTGTGGAAATACAGAGGGTTTACTACAGCGGGGGGAAAGCCGATCCAACATTTGCAACTGCTGCAAAAATTGTTACATACTATTCTTGAACCACAGGAAATTGCTGTAGTACATTGCAAGGCACACACAAAAGAACAAGATCCAGTGACTTTGGGAAATGCCTTAGCTGATCAGATTGCAAGGCAAGCAGCTCTTTTGCCCTTAACTGCACCCACATTGGCATTAATTACAACTGATTTTGTGCCACCTTTAACTGTTTCAGTTCCTCCACAGGAATTCAAGCGATGGTCTGAACTAGGAGCTTCGGTCCAACAGGGGCTTTGGACGATGCCGGATGGTAGAGCATGCCTACCACGTTCATTATATCAAGTAGCAGCTGGATGGTATCATACACATGGAGGGCACTATGGCACGCATGCTTTAGTGGAAGCCGTAACTTGTTTTTGGTATGCCCCCGGAATCCAGCCCATTTGTACCGCAATAGTGAAAGCATGCCATACTTGTCAGGCAAATGGCCCGGCTTTGCTGAACAGGGCCCCACAAGGGGGTAGACCGATGCCTGCTGCTCCTTTTCTCCATATTCAAATGGACTTTGTTGATCTGCCAAAAGCAGAAGGAAAGCGCCATTTGTTGGTGTTAGTGTGCCCACTTACAGCCTGGATAGAAGCATTTCCAACAGCAAATGCCACTGCAACTACAGTAGCACGGATATTATTAAAGGAGATTATTCCTCGTTTTGGCATCCCGGCAGCGATCGATTCAGACCGAGGAACGCATTTTACGGGACAGGTGCTGACCAAAATCGAGGAAGGATTGGGCATCAAGCATTTATTTCATACTCCGTACCATCCACAATCCTCTGGAACCACTGAGAGATATAATTAAGAAATTAAGACGGCTTTGGCTAAGTATACGCAGGAAACAGGGTTAAAATGGCCTCAGGTACTTCCTTTAGTTTTGTTTCATTTGTGTACGTGCCCCACGTGAGCTTTGGGCCTTTCCCTGTTTGAATTAATGTATGGGAGACCTCCCACAAAAGGCGGCTCCCTGCCAACCATGGATGTTTCACTATTGGGGGAGGATCATATAATTGTATTCCAGTATCTTTCATTACAGCAAAAGCTGCGGGACTTGTGGAGGACCGCCCGATATTCAAAGACGGTACCTCTCGAGGACCAGGTACACCTGTACCAACCGGGAGACTTTGTCTGGGCAAAAAAGTTCGTGAGAGGCGACTCTTTACAGCCGTGTTATACGGGACCACATCAAGTCCTTTTATCTACACAGACGGCCGTTTTCCTGGAAGGAAGGAAGTCCTGGATTCATCACTCTCATTTAAAACCCGCAGTAGTTTCAGGTACGCCACCCCCATTGGTTCCTAAGCTTTGCCTGAAACGAAGCGAAGAAACAGGACTCTGGCAAGCAGATCAGCTTCCATTTCAAGATGCCGATCCTGATTAAAAAAGTGCCTGCTCATAGACTATTACATACGTTTCGATATGTTTCTCCTTACATTTTGGCTTTTTATAATTTTCTTGTGCTTTTCGTGTGTACAAGGTTTGTGTTGCCCGCCAGGTGTCAAGATCTGTGATGATCCAGACTATCACAAACTTGTGGATTGGGGAAGAACAATCCCAAAGACACTCGAATGCCCAGATCCTTTTTGGTATGATGTAACTCATATTCCCCAAGGCGTGGTAAAAGCGGAAATAAGTAAGTAGCTCCCATTTATTCCATTATTTAATTGAATTAAAACAGCTCAGAGAAATAAGCAATAAGGGCAGCCTAAGGTCACCCTGAGCTAGGAGCCAAATCCTGAAAGAACCTATATCTTAGGAGACAGATCCTAGGAGAAGGAAGCCTATAGAAAGCTAGTGTTCAACACCACCCTAGCAGGAAAGCTTCAGGGGACACTGTAAATAAGGCTAAATTCCAGTCGGAGAGAAGGGGAAATAGGAAACTCCACCGATACATACAGGGAGAGAGTCAGCTCAGTCCTTGCTAAAAAGGGCAGCTTCAGCCTTCCTGAAACACAACCACAAGCTCTGTTTCCCTAGGTTAAAGAAAGGTCAGGCTGTTCTAGGTGGGAAAACAACAAACACAAAAGACTTGCCTGGAAGTCGCAGCCCCTTGCTGAGATTAAAAGCAGCCAAAGGCTTAAACAGCCCCGCCCCTCGCTCAGGAAGGAAGCCTGCCTTCCTGCCTTCAAAGGAAGGAAGCCTGAGATAATACTAAAGAGTTAAGCCCCAGCTGATAGTTGAGCCATCAGCCTCAAGTAACACATCATTGGCTGGCAGCAGTAGCTGGGAGGAACCAGCCACACATATAAAGTCAGAGCACCTAGCGAGGGAGCCTGCTCCACGAGCTAGAGGGAGCCCCAGCTGACGAAGCGTCAAGGCGAGTTAAGCAGCAGAGCGAGTTCGGCAGCAGGGCAAGGAGGCCAGGGCCCTCCACTCTGCCCTTCTGTTCCCTGACCTCAACTAAACCACAGTCTCCAACCTATTGACGTAATAAATCTTAAACAAAACTATGCAGGTAAGAAGCCAGCAGGCGTGTGGGGGCTTTCCAGTGTTTTGCACAGCCTGCAGCATGTACGACTATCTGCCTGTTGGACAGCAGTCGTGGGTGTGCTCTCGGTGCAATGAGCTCCTGGCTCTCCGGGAACGACTTCATTTCCTTGAGGCCAAGGTGGCAGACCTGGAAAAGCTGAGAGAGGCAGAGAGGTGTGTGGAGGAGGCCTCAAGGGACGTTATAGCTGTGTCCCACTCCAGCGATGATAGCTCTCCTGCTATCATGGAGAACGATGGTCTCGGGGAAGGAGAGCATCCAGCTGAGGAAGAGGCAAACGATCCCTTAGAAGGGACCCATTCCTTGGGGGATGAGCAGCTATCCTCTCGTGCCGAGGATATATCTCCAGGGGGTGGAGGGATCCTTGTAGTGGGTGATTTGATCATTAGGAACATAGACAGTGGGGTGTGTGATGGGCGTGTAGACCGCAAGGTGTTTTGCCTGCCTGGTGCGAAGGTTGCGGATATCGCCCATCGTTTAGATAGTTTGGTAGACAGTGCTGGGGAGGAGTCAGTGGTCGTGGTGCACGTTGGCACCAACGACATGGGGAAATGCAGCCGTGAGGTCCTGGAAGCAAAATTTAGGTTGCTAGGTAGGATGCTGAAAGCCAAGACCTCCAAGGTGGCTTTCTCTGAAATGCTACCGGTTCCATGCGCAGGACCAGCCAGACAGGCACAGCTTTGCAGTCTCAATGCGTGGATGAGACGATGGTGTCGGGTGGAAGGGTTTGGATTTGTTAGGCACTGGGGAACATTTTGGGACAAGCCGGGCCTGTACAAAAGGGACGGGCTCCACTTGAACCAGAATGGAACCAGACTGCTGGCACTTAAAATTAAAAAGGTAGCAGAGCAGCTTTTAAACTGACTGAGGGGGGAAACCTGACAGGAGCTGAGAAAGGTCCGGTTCGGAATAAACCTCCCCCCTGGGATAAAAACCAAAGAAATGATGAAATTTTAAAAGGGGTAGGCCTAGAAGTAGGCATTGTGAGAGCAGGGGCACAGGATATAAATTCAGAAGAGCAAAATTACCACAGGCCAAGCCACAAGTGCCAAAGACACTTGAAGAGAGACACTGCTTACAAGTGCCTGTACGCTAATGCTAGGAGCCTCCGAACCAAGATGGGAGAACTGGAGTGCTTGGTCTTAGAGGAGAGCATTGATATAGCGAGCATAACAGAGACCTGGTGGAATGGAGAAAACCAGTGGGATACGGTTATCCCTGGATATAAACTATATCGGAAGGACAGGGAAGGACGTATTGGTGGCGGAGTCGCTGTATACGTGAAAGAAGGCATTGAATCCAGCAAGCTCGAAACCCCAAAAGAGGCAGACTCCTCCACAGAATCGTTGTGGGTGGTGATACCATGCCGCAGGAGGGACTTAATACTGGGAACGATCTATCGTCCCCCTGATCAAAATGCTCAGGGAGACCTTGAGATGAGATATGAAATTGAGGAAGCATCCAAACTAGGAAATGTGGTAGTAATGGGTGACTTCAACTACCCGGACATAGACTGGCCGCATATGTGTTCCAGTCATGACAAAGAAGCAAAGTTTCTAGATATTCTAAATGACTATTCCCTAGACCAGTTGGTCATGGAACCGACCAGAGGGACGGCAACCCTGGACTTAATCCTCAGTGGGGACCAGGACCTGGTGCGAGATGTAAGTGTTGTTGAACCGATTGGGAGCAGTGAGCATAGTGCTATTAAATTAAACATACATGTAAATGGCCAATTGCCAAGAAAATCCAACACGGTCACATTTGACTTCAAAAGAGGAAACTTCACAAAAATGAGGGGATTGGTAAAAAGAAAGCTGAAAAACAAAGTCCAGAGGGTCACATCACTCGAAAATGCTTGGAAGTTGTTTAAAAACACTATATTAGAAGCTCAACTGGAGTGCATACCGCAGATCAGAAAAGGTACCGCCAGGGCCAAGAAGATGCCAGCATGGTTAACGAGCAAAGTCAAGGAAGCTCTTAGAGGCAAAAAGTCTTCCTTCAGAAAATGGAAGTCTTGTCCGAATGAAGAAAATAAAAAAGAACACAAACTCTGGCAAAAGAAATGCAAGAAGACAATAAGGGATGCTAAAAAAGAATTTGAGGAGCACATTGCTAAGAACATAAAAACCAACAACAAAAAATTCTATAAATACATTCAAAGCAGGAGACAATCTAGGGAGGCGATTGGACAATTGGATGATAAGGGAGTCAAAGATGTACTAAAAAACGATAAGGAGATTGCAGAGAAGCTAAATGAATTCTTTGCATCTGTCTTCACAGTGGAAGATATAGGGCAGATCCCTGAACCTGAACTAACATTTGCAGGAAGGGATTCTGAGGAACTGAGACAAATAGTGGTAACGAGAGAGGAAGTTCTAGGCTTAATGGACAATATAAAAACTGACAAATCACCGGGCCCGGATGGCATCCACCCGAGAGTTCTCAAAGAACTCAAATGCGAAATTGCTGATCTGCTAACTAAAATATGTAACTTGTCCCTCGGGTCCTCCTCCGTGCCTGAGGACTGGAAAGTGGCAAATGTAACGCCAATCTTCAAAAAGGGATCCAGAGGGGATCCCGGAAATTACAGGCCAGTTAGCTTAACTTCTGTCCCTGGAAAACTGGTAGAAAGTATTATTAAAGCTAGATTAACTAAGCACATAGAAGAACAAGCCTTGCTGAAGCAGAGCCAGCATGGCTTCTGCAAGGGAAAGTCCTGTCTCAGTAACCTATTAGAATTCTTTGAGAGTGTCAACAAGCATATAGATAGAGGTGATCCAGTGGACATAGTGTACTTAGACTTTCAAAAAGCGTTTGACAAGGTACCTCACCAAATACTTCTGAGGAAGCTTAGCAGTCATGGAATAAGAGGAGAGGTCCTCTTGTGGATAAGGAATTGGTTAAGAAGCAGAAAGCAGAGAGTAGGAATAAACGGACAGTTCTCCCAATGGAGGGCTGTAGAAAGTGGAGTCCCTCAAGGATCGGTATTAGGGCCTGTACTTTTCAACTTGTTCATTAATGACCTAGAATTAGGAGTGAGCAGTGAAGTGGCCAAGTTTGCTGATGACACTAAATTGTTCAGGGTTGTTAAAACAAAAAGGGATTGTGAAGAGCTCCAAAAAGATCTCTCCAAACTGAGTGAATGGGCGGAAAAATGGCAAATGCAATTCAATATAAACAAGTGTAAAATTATGCATATTGGAGCAAAAAATCTGAATTTCACATATACGCTCATGGGGTCTGAACTGGCGGTGACCAACCAGGAGAGAGACCTCGGGGTTGTAGTGGACAGCACGATGAAAATGTCGACCCAGTGTGCGGCAGCTGTGAAAAAGGCAAATTCCATGCTAGCGATAATTAGGAAAGGTATTGAAAATAAAACAGCCGATATCATAATGCCGTTGTATAAATCTATGGTGCGGCCGCATTTGGAATACTGTGTACAGTTCTGGTCACCTCATCTCAAAAAGGATATTATAGAGTTGGTAAAGGTTCAGAAGAGGGCAACCAGAATGATCAAGGGGATGGAGCGACTCCCTTACGAGGAAAGGTTGCAGCATTTGGGGCTTTTTAGTTTAGAGAAAAGGCGGGTCAGAGGAGACATGATAGAAGTGTATAAAATTATGCATGGCATTGAGAAAGTGGATAGAGAAAAGTTCTTCTCCCTCTCTCATAATACCAGAACTTGTGGACATTCAAAGAAGCTGAATGTTGGAAGATTCAGGACAGACAAAAGGAAGTACTTCTTTACTCAGCGCATAGTTAAACTATGGAATTTGCTCCCACAAGATGCAGTAATGGCTACCAGCTTGGACGGCTTTAAAAGAAGATTAGACAAATTCATGGAGGACAGGGCTATCAATGGCTACTAGCCGTGATGGCTGTGCTGTGCCACCCTAGTCAGAGGCAGCATGCTTCTGAAAACCAGTTGCCGGAAGCCTCAGGAGGGGAGAGTGTTCTTGCACTCGGGTCCTGCTTGCGGGCTTCCCCCAGGCACCTGGTTGGCCACTGTGAGAACAGGATGCTGGACTAGATGGGCCACTGGCCTGATCCAGCAGGCTCTTCTTATGTTCTTATGTTCTTAAATAGCAGGCCGCTTGTGCCAAAAAGCAGCAGTAGTTTTGCAACACAATCATACAGGAAAATGGGTTACACATTGTGTACGTGTAGAAATAGAGTGGCCAATTCGGTTAGCATTACAGTGTAAAAAGTTATGTGGGCCACTTAATAAAAAAGTTGTCTTCTTGATATAAATGAAAGTACTGTGAGGAGGGAATATAACATGATTTCCTTTAGGCTTAAGAAATATAATGCTGTGAAATATTGCATAGGCATCGGTGATGGAACATGTTATAAGGAACTGAAAGAGAAGCTTGATAATCAGGACAAAGCATGGATTTTGGCAAACCCCCATACTTCATTGGTAAAAACAACTATAGAAACACCAAAGACTGCGAAGGCGGCTGCAGGATGGGGTGGAAACACTTTTTTGGCACTGATGGAGGCAGCAGCACCAAAAACAGGAACTTGTTATGTTTGCGCACACACTCCGCCACACGGACAGGCGGGAGTCCCCTTAACAGGGGCCCCTTTGCCGCTCAGAGAATATGTTTCTTTTGCCTCCCACTCTAGCTTGGAGGTGCTAGAGGGGGGGTTAGTAATCAGTGGATTCGTGAATAGCGATGTGTGCGTAAGCAGTAACAGGCAAGTACAAGGGGGAATGCTGTGTAAAAATATAATATTCCCGCTTGGGGGAGGTAATTGGACTTTAACAAATGGGACATGCACCACTGGAAATATGTCTTGGTTGTCCATTTGGCAATATTTGTTGCAATTGACTTTTGCTGATCATCATTTGGTGCCTTTCTTAGTGGATTTAGCAGATCGCCAGATGCCAGCAGGCCTTTGGTGGCTGTGCGGACATTCTGCTGTCCGGAAACTGCCAGGGCATGGTATATGGACATGCACATTGGGCAGGGTGGTCCCCGGGCTCCGTGTGTCTCCCTTGCTCCCGGTATCCTGGCACCGAAACTGGAGGGGCATAGGGGAAGCCATAGCGAGAGGAGCTTTTCCTCATTATGGGGCAGCCCAAAATTACCGAGAATTAATTGAGCTTTCTCAATCCTTTGAACGATTCATGAACGAATCTGCCATTTCCTTTTCAGATCTTACTAATGAACAGGGACAAATAAGGACTGTAGTTTTACAAAATAGATTAGCCTTGGATTTTTTATTAAGTTCTCACGGCGGTGTTTGCGTGATAGTTGCCAATGAGTGCTGCACCCATATCACGGATAGTAAGGATGATGTATTAAAGCACTTGAATAATATTGGACAAATTTATCACGATGTTGAGGGAATTGAAAAATTCTCTCTATTTTCCAGTGTGTCTGATTGGTTTTCTAGCTGGTGTCAGCTCTACACTGTATCAGCAGTGTCAGGGGGGGCTGGAAATTCCTGGGTCTTTGGCAGGGAAGGAAAGTCCTTAGCCAGCAGTCGGGTTGTAAATCTGCCAGACCTATCCGAAGCGTACTTGCCGAGTCAGAAGTCCAGAAGCGAGGTCAGTGGAGGTCCGGGATCAATTGCCAAGGAGGTCAGTCAAAGAGATGCTGCAGGGAAACTAGGTCTACACAAAGCCACGCCTGACGTTGCAGTCAGCAACAAGCTGCAGCCAAGGTGTGCCTTATAAAGAGCAGGATGGACAGCAGGTGTGAGCCCTCAGCGTTTGGGCCTTAAGGAGACAGGCCTGCCTCTCTTCTGCCTGACCTTCTGCTGTCTACGTTCTGCAGGTGAGGGGGGAGTATCCTGTTCACTGTCTGTGTCTGGCTGCAGGGCCTCTGCTGTCCCTGGGGTGCTCTGCAGCTGAGGGGCAGAAGGAGCTGGATTCTCAGGAGGCTCCTCCGTGTCTCCTGCTGCTCCTGGGTCTGCTGCTGTTACTTCCGAGTCATCCTCATCTGAGGAGTCCTCTGACGGGGCCATGACAGCTGGCCTAGCTGGCACAAAATATTGTTTTACATAGCGCTTGTAATAGCCCTGCTAATATTTAGTTGTTGTTGTCTCCAATGTATTCCGAATATACTCCAATTATTTTCCACATGTTTGCGCAGGTCCTTTGCTTCCTTTTCTGTAAAACCAAAGCCAACCTTCACGGAATTGGCATTAAGGCCTCTTTGGGAGATGAAGAAAATTGAACAGCTAACAGAGTGAACACGTGTTCACTCAGTGCTGAGAGGGGGGACTGTTGGGTATGGAAATCTTGAGGGCCTGATATAAATTAAATATCGGTTTATTTCCTGGTGACCTGACCTTAAACATTCCAGTGGCTACTTGAATAAAAGCCTGTTTGAGCTGGAAATGTGTTCCCCTCCCCATTTCCTCCAGCATATCTATACTAAAGGCCTGACATAAAGTTACAAGTTGTATTACAAAAGAGATGCCTATGCTTAATTATATGTTTGCAGACCTTGACACGCATATTCTTTGAAATGTAGAAGATGTAACCTGAGTTTAATGATCTTTTCTTGTAATGAGCCTCCTCTGCCACTATCTGTCTTTTGAGTCTGAGTGCTTATCTCAAGGTCGTAGAAACTATGCAAGCCTCTGCTTTTGAAAGCATGATGTTCCTGGCTTTTGTTATTCTAAAAGTACCCCTCTTTTCATATCTAAGATATTACTATGGCTAGCAGTATTTTTTATTATTTTATGACGTCTGCTCCCCATCTTTTGTAACCACTGGGGAATCTATATAATCTACTGTATTTTCAATAAATGGGGTTCCCACTTCTGAAAGGCAACTGGCTGGCAGGTCTTGGGACCCCTTTGCAAAGGTAATATTGTGTAGCTTATTTCCTGGCCTCTGGCAGTGGGTTATTGCTCTCAACTCCACACCTTACCCGGGTGGATGTGAGCTGAGTAGACAGTGACGGCTCGCGTGTTGGGTTTGGACCTAACACTGTCAAGAGAAGAATTACAATTTAGAAGCTGCATCGCTTGCTCTAGGCAAAGTGTTCAACAACATACTGAATCCAGAGGACCTCAATCAATTGTGTTCTCTCCTGTGGCATGTAGAAGCTTGTGCTTAGTTTGTGTTGAATCTGCTAGCGCACTGCCTCAACGCCTGCAGGCATGTGGTATTATATTATTTGCCTCTGGTGATATGAACATATGGTGGGCGTTTCTGGGGAAGGGCCGTAGCACAGCGGCAGCGCATCTGCTTTGCATGTAGACGGTCTCAGACTCAGTCCCTGGCATTTCCAGGTAGGGCTGGGAATGTCCCCCGTTTGAAACCTCAGAGAGCTGCCGCCAGTCAGTACTGAGCTAGAAGACTAATGGTCTGACTCAGAGGGTCCCAAGCTGTGGTCCGTGGACCACCAGTGACCATGAGCTTCTTTCAGGTGGTCCCTGGCTTGTCCACGTTAAATGTTAATATGGATTTTTTAATTGTATTTTTGGTGCTCCTTTTATTTCATGCGTTGTGTTTCATTGTATTATAATTTGAATTCTACAGAATGCAAATTGTAACAAAAGATAAGAAATAAAAGAAGCAATAAAGATACAATTAAAAATCATACAGCATCCGGCACAGCGTGTTGCAATTGCTGCAACAGGCAGAAAAATCATTAAGTGGTCCACCAAGACCCTCACTAATTTTCAAGTGGTCCATGGGGAAAAAGGATTTGGGAACCACTGGTATGACTCATTATAAGGCAGCTCCTTATGTACCTACATTATATTTTTGGAGAGGATACTGTGCAGTTTATCTCGTAATGTCAAAACCCTGCAGCCAGAAATGCCCCATGGCACTAGTGATATGATGCATCAGATTTTTAGCAAGCAACATTTACTCTTCACCCAATATACAATAGAGACTCTGTAGAGCAAACCAGCTTCCTGTCCAGTCTAGGCAAAAGAACTCATCTCTTTCTTTCTTGCAGATTGGCTTCCATGCAGTTTTGCCCAGCAGCCCATCTCTGTCTTCTAAGTGCATGTCTCTGCCTCAGCTTCCCCTGTATTTGATAGCACTGAATTGGACAGTGCTGCAAGAAACAGGTAACCAACTAGCCCCCTGGTTTTATATAACAATTACTGTTTGGACTGTGCCATCCAGTAGCGTAGTGGCAAATTCAGAAGTGCAGGGTCCCTTCATAATAGTCATAACTACCCCTCTTCTAAAATTATACAACCTTCTAAGATTATAGAGTAACCTAGTCAAGCTTGAATGCTGCTTTCTGTTTCTCTATCACTGTAACCATTTGACTGCCCTTTCTCACTGTCAGATATTGCTTGAATTACTGAATTCAGTGTCTACATGCTAATCTCCTGATGCTCATGATGTCATAGATGGGATGCTATTATCAGGATTCATTGGGTCTTCTTCTGCAATTAAAGAATTCTCACTCTCCACAACTTGGCTTTTTGAAGTAGGAACTAACAGGAACGCCTTTCACTCTGATTGACTCCGATCAGCAGGAAATGACAAGGAAGCAAGTTAGAAGACTCTTCTCAGTGGTTAAGACACTCCTCTTTCATGCTGATTGGCTTGTAGGATGCTGGGGAACCTGCTGGGAACTGGCTCACAAAAAAGTAAGGATAAGACCCCCTGAGACCCTGGATGACTACACCCCTGGTGGCATCAGGCTGCTTTGCTGCTCTTTGGTATGCCATTTAGGCCACCTTGGCACACATTTCTTGCTGCATGGGAACCACTTGATATGATCCCATGTCTGCTTGCATACTGCAGCTATGTGAACAGGGTCAACCGATGGGTCTTGCCCACCCAGTATTGCAGAAGTAATGGTGTAGGAAACGGCATCCACATGGCTGTAGGTATGCATGAAGGGAGGCCTTTCACTTGAATGACTTGGTGTAGCTGAAAAAGCAATAACCTGGTAAATATGAACAGTTGTCATAAAATGAATAGATAATCAGCATTGGATTCTGCGCAATCCAACCAATGTACAGAAAGTGGCTTGCACCAACTTAGTGGGAATATAGGAAGCTGCCATGTATCAGGCAATTGGTCTGTCAAGCTCAGTATTATCTATATTGACTGGCAACAACTTTGCAGGGTTTCATACAGGAATGTTTCCCAGACCTGCCTGAAAATTCCAGGGAAGTCCAATGACAACGAAAAACTGCAAACTTTCCTAGGAAAGCAGAAGTACATTGGACATTCAACCATTGTTGTTGGTCCTTGTCCCTTTCCACTGATAGCATGCATTCCTAAGATCTTTGTGCTGACAGCTCCTGCACAGTAAGAATATTTGTGAACATTCCATAATATCAGCCAAAAGCCTTACTGAAACCAGAGTGCTAGGCTTTTGTGCCTTCATAGTAGCTCAGCTGCAGAGCTTGCATGAACTCATTGGTAATAGCCAGGCTGGGTGCACCTCTAGTTTCATCCTTTTATAAATTTTGCTGATTTGCTTTCTTATAGGGTAGCCATTACAAAAAAAAGATAAAAGAGAATATCAATTTGCATAAAATATGCATATGTTTATATCTGCAAATTTACCAAAAAAACCACCCTATAATTTAAAACAGAAATAAAATACATCTCACCATAATGGGGAAGACTGTGACCAGGTGACCTGTGTGCTTGCTCAGTCTGCTATTCAAGTGCTAAGTGTTGTTGTTGGCAGCTTTGGGGCCCCTGGTCTCCCTTCTGATGGTTTTTATGTTTAATCTGGACTTGGACTGGATAGTCCTTTAAAAAGAGGACTCTTTCAAATTGACTTGAGGCCTTCAAGAGACTGCTGGACAGACACCTCGGGTATGCTTTAAGTTGGATTCCTGCACTGAGCAGGGAGTTGGGCTACATGGCCTTATAGGCCCCTTCCAACTCTACTATTCTATGATGATTCTATGACTGTAAAGTAGAACGTATGGTAATCTGTGCTCTATATCCTAATTTCACTTCTCATCTATATCTCTACTGTTATACAACCAAGGTAACCAAATATAAATAGTGCTTAATTATTTGGGATTTTTAAAATGCTTTTGCTTTGCTTTTATAGTAAGTATGCAGAATAGGTGGACTAAAACTCAAAGCAGTAATAACAACAAGAGCAGCAAGATTATGGGACCTTAATACACAAGGCAAGCCTTCCTAATCTCCTTGTATATATATATATTTCTTTATGGGATTTTGCTTACCTACAGGGCATGAATCCAATACATGCATTCACTGGCCATTTTCTATGTGGCAAGAGCAAGGCTAGAAGGTTCAGGTTGTCAGATTGCTCTGGGCAGCTTCATATGCATTGGATTACACTTTAGCGTAGCTTTTCACTTGTGCTGATATAGTGTCATCCATAGTCTGTATCCTTCTCTGTGTTATGCCATTTTACTGTGGTCTAGTTCTGAGATAGTAAACCTGTGTGCATGGGGCAATATTTCTTCACATTGTAGGTGGAAGCTCATAGGATGAAATGCTTTCCCACAAAAACAATTAAAATACACAGAAAAGAATGCGTCTGGGAGGAGAGCTCACTGACAATCTGATCTGAAGTACAGACCACATGCAGATTTACCATCTTGATGAGCATTAAACACCAGACTTGCCTCCCATCTGAATTGGTACAGTCTAAAAAAAGGAAGATGGAAGCAATACACTGAAGAACTCTATCAAAGAGATGCAAGGATGACAGATTCATTCACAGAGGAACTGTATAATGAAGAACCAGAAATTTTAGAATGTGAGGTGAAAGCTGCTCTTAAAATACTTGGAAGAAACAAATCACCAGAAACAGATGGCATACCAATAGAGTTGCTATAAGCTACTGAGACTGAATCTGTCCAAATTTTGACAAAAAATTGTCAACAAATATGGAAAAGAAAACAATGGCCCACAGACTGGAAGCATTCAATATATACAGTATCCCAATTCCAAAGAAAGGGGAGGTTATCATACTTTGGACACATAATGAGAGGACATGATTCACTAGAAAAGACCATAATGCTTGGAAAAACAGGCAGCAGTAGAAAAAAACGAAGGCCAAACAAGAGATGGATTGATTCCATAAAGGAAGCCACAGACCTGAACTTACAAGATCTGAACAGGATGGTTTATAACAGATGCTATTGGAGGTCACCAATTCATAGGGTCGCCATAAGTCGTAATCAACTTGAGGGCATACAACAACAACACGCCCCCAAAAACCTGATATTGTTTGCATCAAAAAGCTATAAAGCGGAAAGGAAAATTGCAGTATATTTGAGTGGGTTGAGAAATCCCAGTGCTTTTGCTCTGCCAATCCAAGTTTTTGACATAACATCTGATGTAACAGGAAAAAGAGATCAGCCTTTCAAACTGTAATGGAATAAATTCAAATACTTGCCCATGATCTGCAAATGTCTGCCTTTTTCTTGTTTTAGAAAATGTAGGATCAAAGATGTGGGAATGAATGAGCTAAGTGAAGTGGTTTCAAAGAGAATTATTTTAAATGTATCACTTCTATTCTGTGGCCATTGGAACAGATTCACTATTTCATAGCATACTACCAATGCAGTGTAAAATATAAAATAAAGAAGTTATGGTATTTACATGTCATTCATTTATGGCTGACTGCATATGTAGAGCACACCTTTCTTTAATGACAGAGACTTCATCTGTCAATTACTTTAAATTGATTTTTGACTTTGTGATATATAAAGTCTCTGTGTGTACGTCTGTACTGTAAAGCTTACACAGAAAAAGTGTCACTTGCTATCCAACCAAGGGCAAGTCTGAAACATATGGTTACAATATCTTTGCCTTCATTGGGCTCCTGGGAGCATTCAATGACAAATCAATGAAAATATCTTGTACATGTGTGAGTGTGAGGTGGTGTGTGCGCTTGAGGATAATAATGGAGTAGTCCTGTATTACAGTATCAGTTGCTATGCTCCCCTACCCTGAGCATGAGAAGCTATTCTTGTTTCGTGACTGAGAATTATAAGGGTTTAACTTAAAAATACAGAGAGGTGGAAAACAGGTCTGGATTTCTACTTACGTATCAGAGAGGAAAATGTTCCATAAATCTGTCAGATTAATGGCTCCCTAAGCTGTTTTCCTTTGTCTGTTTATGAGCAATATTGGATGATTCAGAAGAAAATCTGAAAGACATGAAAGCATATTATTATGTGGTCCATCCATCATTCCCAGGGTATGGCTTCACCAGCAATCCTCCTTGCAATTCTTACACTGCAATACTATGTATTGTCTACTCATAAGTAAGCCCCACTGAATTCAATGGGATTTACTCCCAGATGTGTGTGTGTGTGTAGGATTATAGCCTATTTTGTAGTGGGGTGCTACTGTTTGCGTATTGTCCTCTCTTACACATTTTTTTCTCCTGGGATTATATGGAACTCTCTTTAGATTTTATTTCTATTATTTTTTTAAAAATAGTGCTGAATTTGGACACGGGTAGCTGTGCATCCACATCCACTGTGTGTCAGCAAACAAGGAAGGGGGGGTACAGACTTCTATTTGAGAAAGCTGTCCTCTGAGGAATGCAAAAAAACAATGGGGCTTTCAGATTCCCTAAGCAGAGTAGTTCATACTGGAAAGAGAGGGTGCTTTATGACTCAGTCTATTTAGATTTATATTAAATTATAATTTTCAGCATGCCTAATTGATTAGTATGATAAATCGAGCTTGTCCTTGAATATTCTTTCCAGGTCTTCTGTGACCTTTCTAGTTGAAGTAGTGGATTGCGATGTAGCTCTTCCACTGTTATACAGCTAAGTTCTTTGATGCTACAAAATGTCACACTCTCCTCCTTGACAGTTTTTCCTATTTTATTGTTTAGTTGAATATTGATCTTTATTCAGTGCAACTTATCCTTTCTTCTTCTTCTTGCCAGAGTGCTGGCCTTATGCTGTAATGTACAGAAAGAGCAGCTACATCGATGCTTTATTGTTTTGAAAGGTAAACATTTCAAGGTGAAAGTTCAGGTGATTTTTTTCCACATTTCCCCCCCTAATGTTTACATTTCTTCCGATGTTTAGCTATACCAATCTGTATTTGCTGTTGGTTATAAAGTAAAAGGTTTGGCAAGAACCTGCTAAAGCAGGGGTTGGGAATCTGTGCCCCTCCAGTTGTTGCTGGACTCCAATTCCCATCAGCCTTAGCCAGCATGATTAATGATCAGGGGTGGTGGGAGCTGTAGTCCAACAACATCTGGATGGCCACATATTCCCCATTGTGGACAAGCATATACAAGGCATACCATGATTGCTAACCAACCAGAAAAACTTAGGCATACATAAAAAGGGTTGAAGGCCCGCACTGTCTTAAGAGGCATTGCCCCTTCTTTCTCGTGCAGGAGGAAATGTAACTTTTATGAGGATGCCTATTACAACACATGTGTGTATCATCTGTGTCTTTTGGGGGAGGAGGTTGTACCAGGAGCACTGTTCTGTAATGATTCCAGTCTTATCTCTGCCAATGGTTCCAAAAGGTAGCATTGGATGAGTGTATCTTGGGCCCCTGGTTCTTATTTATTTATTTATTTATTTATTTTATTTACTTTCATGTCTAGACCGCCCATAGCTAATAGCTCTCTGGGCGGTGTACAAAACGAGATTAAAATATAATATAGAATAAAATCAGTAACAGAGAGGACACATTAAACTAAAACATTAAACATAAAACATTAAACATAAAACATTAAACATTAAAATGCCTGGGAGTATAGGCAGGTCTTAACCTGGCGCCTAAAAGAAAGAACCGTAGGCACCAGGCGTATTTCCTCCGGTAAGCTGTTCCACAATTCAGGGGCCACCACAGAAAAGGCCCTAGATCTAGTAACAGTCCTCCGGGCATCCTGGTGAGTTGGTACCCGGAGGAGGGCCTTAGATACTGAACGAAGTGAACGGGTAGGTTCATAGCGGAAGAGGCGTTCCACAAGGTATTGCGGTCCCACACTGTGTAAGGCTTTATAGGTCAACACCAGCACCTTGAATCTAGCTCGGAAACAAATAGGTAGCCAGTGCAAGCGAGCCAGGACAGGTGTTATATGCGCAGACCGATTGGTCCTTGTCAACAGCCTGGCTGCTGCATTTTGCACTAGCTGAAGTTTCCGAACAGTCTTCAAGGGCAGCCCTACATAGAGCGCATTACAGTAATCCAGTCTAGAAGTTACCAGAGCGTGGACAACCGAGGCGAGATCATCACTGTCCAGATAGGGGCGTAGTTGGGCTACTAAGCGAAGGTGGTAAAATGCATTCCGTGCCACCGAGGCCACTTGAGCCTCGAGCGACAAGGAAGGGTCAAAAAGGACCCCCAAACTACGAACCTGTTCCTTCAAGGGGAGTGTAACCCCATCTAGAACAGGATAAACATCCACCATCTGAGCAGGGAAAGAGCTCACCAACAGTGTCTCAGTCTTGTCTGGATTGAGTTTCAGTTTATTAGCTCTCATCCAGTCCATTATCGCGGTCAGGCAACGGTTCAGCACATCAACAGTCTCACCTGAAGAAAGTGAAAAGGAGAAATAGAGCTGCGTGTCATCGGCATACTGATGGCAACGCACTCCAAAACTCCTGATGACCGCACCCAGAGGCTGCATGTAGATGTTAAAGAGCATGGGGGACAAAACCGACCCCTGAGGGACTCCACAATGGAGAGTCCAGGGTGTCAAGCAATGTTCCCCAAGCACTACCTTCTGGCGACGATCCGCTAAGTAGGAGCAGAGCCACTGCCAAGCAGTGCCCCCAACTCCCAACTCCGCGAGCCTCCCCAGAAGGATACCATGGTCGATGGTATCAAACGCCGCTGAGAGATCAAGGAGAATCAACAGAGTCACACTCCCCCTGTCCCTCTCCCGACAAAGGTCATCATACAGGGCGACCAAGGCTGTTTCAGTGCCAAAACCGGACCTAAAACCGGATTGAAATGGATCCAGATAATCGGTTTCATCCAAGAGCGCCTGGAGCTGGCTGGCGACCACCCGCTCCAGAACCTTGCCCAAAAAAGGGACATTCGCCACCGGTCTATAGTTGTTCAAAACATCTGGGTCCAAAGAAGTTTTCTTTAAAAGAGGTCTTATTACTGCCCCCTTGAGACTGCCAGGGACTACTCCCTCTCTCAAGGAGGCATTTATTACCTCCTTGGCCCAGCCGGCGGTTACAGCCCTGCCAGTCTTCACCAGCCAAGATGGGCAAGGGTCCAGGGCAGATGTGGTCGCCCGCACCATTCCAAGCACCTTGTCCACTTTCTCGAGCTGCACCAACTGAAATTCATCCAATAATAAAGGACAAGGCCGCGCTCTGGACACTTCAATGGATTCATCTGTCATAACATCAGAGTCTAAGTCCCGACGGATGCATGCAATCTTGTCCTGGAAGTGCTCCGCAAATTCGTTGCAGCGGGCTTCTGATGTTTCCTTAGTATCATGAGGGCCAGAATGTAGGAGCCCTTGTACCACCCTAAAAAGCTCCGCTGGGCGGCAAAGGGATGATCTAATGGTGGTAGCAAAATAAGACTTTTTTGCCGCCCTAACTGCTTTTATGTACAACTTAGTGGAAGCACTTACCAAGAAATGATTGGCTTATAGGGTGCTGCAGGGCACTATCTTGTTTCCAATGCTATTTAACATCTACATGAAACAGTTGGGAATGGTCGTTAGGAGATATGGAGCAAGGTGTCATCTTATGATACTCAACTCTATTTCTCTACAACATCTGAATCAGGAATGACTGAGATAGCCCTGAATGAGAGTTTAACTGAGTCTGAATCCTGGCAAGACTGAGGCTCTGTGGGTGACTCATTCCTGGATCTAGGAAGTCTGTAAGTTGCCTCCCTGGATCGGATGGTACTCTCCCTGAAGGAGCAGATGTGTGGTTTGGAGGTGTTCCTGGATCCGGCTCTGCCACTAGAGGCACAGGTGTCCTTGGTGGCTAGAAGTGACAACTGTAGCCGTTCCTGTATCAGGATAGCTTAACCACAGCTGGTCATGTATCTGTTACCTCAAGGTTGGATTATGGCAATGTGCTCAATGTGGGGACAAATCTGCCAGCATGTAACACCTTGCTTACAGGGTTTACAAGGGCTGCCAATCTGCTACTGGGCCAAGTTCAAGGTTTTGGTACTAACATTTAAGGCCCTATACAGCTCGAGACCAGCTTATTTGAGATACTGCCCTCTCTTCTCCATTCAGTAGATCACTGCATTTGCAGGAGAGCTTCCTAAATTTCCAAAGATAGCAGAAGACCGAACCACAGTAACTTGGAGCAGGGCTTTCAGTGCAGCTGTTCCTGTTTTTCCCACTGTCTACACTTTCTGGAAATAACTGGAGACATTTTGTTCTGCAAGGCTTTCTCAGCTGGGTGAATAGGCCTTTGCCATAGCTGTCCATTTTGTATTGTTTTTAAACTCATCTTGTTATTTTGGTAACTGTTTTATAACTGTTTTTATTATATCTTATACTTTGCCTTGTGACATATGTGGAAGGTGATTAATAAATCACTATAATATTATATATTATTATTACATGAATGATATATGCTTCTTATATGCATATACCCTCTAGGTTTCCTAAAAGAGCCAGCAAATAAACAGATACGTACAACAATGTATATAACCGTATAAAAATGCTTATGTATTAATACTTATAAACTTATGCTGCAGAAGTATAGTACTGCATGGGGCTTGACTCATATGTATTTTATACATAATATATTTGTGCATATGTTTTGCATACACTTAGGGTTTTTTTTTAATCCCATAATGCATGACCAGCTCAGACATGCGAGTGCTTGATTGAAGAGGTATTCTGGTATAGGCAAAGCTTGATCAGGTTAGAACTACCAAATTCTGTGTATAAACTTGTTTAAAACATTCATAAACCTTCTCTCCAAAAGTGGAATTCTGCAAGAGAAGGAAAAGACCAGGTGTGATGGCTAAAGAGCCATGTACAACTTAGAGGATGGGGGCTGCTCATGGAGGACATGCCATCAAATCTTCTCACTTTTTGGCAATACCAAATGATGGGTTGCACCTCACAAGGACTGGGAAGAATGTGCTTGGCCACAGCATGGAGAAATTCATCAGGAGAACTTTAAACTGAATCCTAAGAGGGAGGGAAACATAAACTTGGTGGTAACAACTAACAAAGCCTTGTGCACAGTACAAGGAACTGACAAAATGGCTCTAATGGGGCTCAGTAATAGCCTTCATAAAAATGTAGGATGTAAGTCATATGGTCTTCCCTGTCTGTACACTAATGTCCAGAGTATGAGAAATAAACAGGATGAACTTGAACTCTTAATACAGGAGAGTAAATACAACTTCATAGGTATAACTGAAACTTGGTGGGTTGACTCCCATAACTGCAGTACAGCAATTGAAGGATATAACTTGTTCAAAAAGTAGCATGATATGTTAAAAATATATATCCCTGCACAGAAATACAGGAGATGAGCTTGGTAGCTCCATTGGGAGTATCTGGATTAAAATTATTGGGGCAAGGAATAAAAAGAACATGGTGATTGGAGTCTACTACTGACCACCCAATCAAGGAGAAGATGAGGATGAAATTTTGCAAAGCAAATTGCCAGTGTTTCGAGGAGGTATGGTGTAGTAGTAATGGGGGGGCTTTAATTACCTCAGTATCTGTTGGGAGACAAATTCTGCCAAACACAGCCCCTCCAAGAAATTTCTGACTTGTGTTGGAGATAACTTTCTCCTACAGAAAGTGGAGAAAGCAACTAGAGGATCAGCTATCCTGGACTTGATTCTAACCAACAGAGATGACTTGGTGGATGAAGTGGCAGTTACAGGAACTCTGGGAGAAAGTGACCACTATATTTGAGTTCTTGATTTTAAAGGAAGCAAAAGCTGAGAGAAGCCATACGCGTACTCTGGACTTCAGGAAAGCCGATTTTAATAAACTCAGAACAATGGTAAGTAAGGTTCCATGGCAAGCAACCCTAATGAAAAAAAGAGTCCAAGATGGGTGGGAGTTTCTAAAAGAGGAAAGGCACAATGGCAAACAATTTCATCTAGGAAAAAAGGGGGAAGACAGCAGAAGAAGCCAATGTAGCACGGAATTGCAGGGATGGCGTCTTGAAGTCTAAAGCTGAGTATGAGCTGAGGTTAGCTAGGGATGCCAAAAGCAACAAAAAAGCTTTCTTCAGGTACATCCATAGTAAAAGACAGAGAAAAGAAATGGTGGTACAGTTACTCAGTGAGGATGGCAAAATAACGGATGACAAAGAAAAGGCAGAAGTCCTCGGTTCCTACTTTGGCTCAATCTTCTCCCAAAAGAGGGTCTACGACCCTCCTGGGAAATGTAAAATTGAATGGGCAGGACTGCAGCCTGAGATTGATAGACAAATGGTCAAGGAATATCTAATCACTTTGGACAAGTTCAAATCTACAGGGTCCAATGAACTGAATCCTAGAAGATTGAAGGAACAGATTGAAGAACTCTTGGAACCACTGTCTATTATCTTTACAAACTTGTGGAGGATGGGTGAAGTGCTGGATGACTGGAGGAGGGCTAATGTTGTCCCTATCTTCAAAAAGAGCAAAAAGGCAAAAACAAGGAACCGGGGAACTACAGACCAGTCAACCTGACATTGATACATGGGAAAATTGTGGAGCTGATTCTAAAGCGGTCGATCTGTAAGCACTTTGAAAAAAATGCAAGTGATTAGTAGAAGCCAACATGGATTTATCAAGAACAAATCCTGCCGGACTAATCTTATCTCATTTTCTGATTAGGTAACCTCCCTGGTAGACTGTGGGAATGCTGTGGACATAATATATCCTGAATTCAGTGAAGCTTTTAACAAAGTGCCCCATGATATTTTGATTAGCAAGCTAGCTGAATGTGGGTTAGATGGAACAACTATCAGGTAGATCCAGAGTTGGCTACAGAATGGTACTCAAAGCTTGCTTACAATACATTTAGGTGAGAATGTTAGAGTAACATCATACACAGCTTTATTCTTGATGAACTGAAAGAGACCAAGGATTTTCTCATGCCTCCAGGGACAAGGGATCCTTGACAGCTTGTGTTGCAGCTTAATACCGTAATTGATCTCATTCTGCACTGCTGTCCTTTCAGTCTCATATGCTAAATAATTCAGACCTCTGTTTTCCCACAGCAAAACTTCCATCGCGCTTTTTACAGCTGCAAGAGCCTGCAGAGCAAAGGAGTAGTAACAGCAGGCCCTTGCGAGGTAGGTCACTTATGTGACAACTTTTTTTTTTTTGCTGTGAGAATGTTCACCATCTTGGTACCTATTTTTATATTTTAATGATTAAGGCGTAGTGTAATTTTTAAAAATAAAACACACCACCACGATTATCTTTTTAATGGGAAAAGTTGTAGCAGTGAAAGATACATCAAATTGTTTATGACAATGTGGTCAAATTAGCAGCACATCTAAATTATTTTTTTTTTACCAATGAGACAAGCATTCATTTTTTTTAAAGAATGAACAAATCTATTCAAAGGTGCATGTATAATTTACTATACGTGTACATGTGCTTTCAGCCTCTCCAAATCTGCCCCAGAAGGCTAGGAAAACCCCTAGAACAGATCAAGGGGGCTTGCAGAGGAAAGAAAGAGGGAGTACTGTATGTTTCATTGCACAAGCAGAAATCCTTGTGTTGATGGAACACTTGTCTTAGCGTTAGGTTGGATTCCATCATATATATTTATTTCTTCCCTGTCCTTCCTCTGAGGAGCTCAGAGCAACCCACATGATCTCTCCCCTCCACCTTTATCCTCACAGTATCCTTGTGAGATAGGTCAGGCTAAGAGATAATGACTGACTTGGGGGTCACTCAATAAGCTTTGTGGCAGGGTGGCAATTTGAATCCAGGTCTCCCCCGTGTTGGCCCAATGTTCGAGCCATGACATTGCACTGGCTGAATTAAGGGCTAGTTGAAGTGTGAAGCTCAAAACCAGAAAAAGTGGGCCCCCAATTTGTATATCTAAACAAATGCTTCTCCAGCCCATGCATTTGAAAGATAAAAAGCAAATCCTTTTATTTCAGTATAGAAGCTTTGATCCTAACATAAGTTAATTTTCAGGAAATTCAGGGATAGAAAACTCCTTGTTTCTTCCTGTCTGTCCACTCCTACAGTCACCTGGGACCCTCCAAAAAGCTGCTCCAGAGTCAGCGGGCTTTCTTGGACAATTTGGAAGGAGACATGGGGGCTGCTGGAGGAACTTCCTTAAATAACCTTAGGATCCCAACCCAATGTTGAGAGATTCCCTTCTCCTCCAGCAGTACCGAGGTCTCCATCCTACCTTTTTGGGGGGGGGGATGGCTTCTGAAGAGAAGCTTTGGGGGAAGGAATTGCAGGTATCTGCAGGGGAGAAGGTACTGAGATGTTTCCTTTTGAATTTCCTTATCTTGGGATCCAAGCCAGGAACAAAAGAAAGGAAATATAACACAAACTGGCTCAGTTTCCCCCCCAAATGTATAGTCAGTATGCAGCTGAAAAACAGCTCTATAAAAGTTCTGCTTCATCTTGAGTCAGCGTTTGTTGATTTCCAGTCAAACTAGTTTACCAGCAGAAGAGAATTTATTTTTCATCTTGTTCCTGCTTAAAACTAACTTCAGATGGATTGGTGAACTAATCTAAAAATGATCTAAAATAGGATTTTTTTGCGACCTAAAATGTCACGGTTTTATGACCCAATATCTTTGGCCTTTCTACAAGTGGAAGCAAGCATCTTAGTATTTCCATTTTAGAAGCAGGTGCTGCTTTCCTCTGAGTTGATAAAAAGTTTCCACTTCAGAACCTCCCAGGCGGTACAGATTATTGGAGACTTTGATTATTGGTTTCATAGGATGGAACTGATTTAATTGGTACTTGGAATTTTTGTGGGAAAATAAAGTTTTAAGGCTCACTTTGGTGTTGGTGGTAAGAAAGTAACTTTGTCACCTCCACCATTGTATCCCTACAGTGCTGGCTAGGGATTGGCAAGAAACTAAGAGACTAATAGATCCGGATGGTTTCCAAAGGGTTCTGGAGAGTTTTCCAGCTGATAAGGCTGGCACTCCTGTTGAAACCCTGGTTAAACTGTGGAATACAGAAATGACCTGGGCAGTTGACATGATTACTCCTGAGCGCCCTCTCCTGTGCAGAGTTCGTACAGCTCCATGGTATACTGCAGAGCTGAGAGCAATGAAACAATATAGGAGACTGCTTGAGTGCAGATGGAGACGAACTCCTGGTGGATGCAGTTACACACTGGTAAGTGCCTATGGTAAGCTGTATTTAGGGGCAGTGAGGACAGCAAAAAAATAACATTTTGCTGCCACTATCAAATCATCAATCTGCCACCCAGCAGAGCTCTTCAGAATTGTCCGGGGGCTATTACACTCTGGCCCCAAGGACATGGTAGAACCATCTGAGGCCCGCTGTAATGAATTTGCTAGGCAGTTCCAGGATAAAATCTTTAGCATCTGCCAGGAGTTAGACTCCAGTGCTATAGCAGATGAATCAAGCGGGGTATCCAGAGCACAACCTTGCCCTGATTTCTTGGATGAGTTTCAGTTGGTACAGCTTGAGGACGTTGACAAGGTGCTTGGACAGGTTCGTGCAACCACTTCTGTGCTGGATCCTTGCCTTTCTTGGCTAATAAAAGCTAGCAGGGATGGAACAGCCAGCTGGGCCAAGGAAATGATTAATGCCTCTCTGCGAGAGGGGGTGGTTTCTGGCTGCCTGAAAGAGGCAGTAGTGAGACCACTCCTGAAGAGAACCTCCCTGGACCTAGAAAATCTTAATAATTATAGGCTGGTAGCAAATGTTCCATTCCTGGGCAAGGTCCTTGAATGAGTGGTTGCGGGCCAGTTCCAGACACACTTGGATGAGACCGATTATTATCTGGATCCATTTCAGTTGGGTTTCAGGCCTGGTTTTGGCACGGAAACAGCCTTGGTTGCCCTGTATGATGACCTTTGTTGGGAGAGAGACAGGGGGAGTGTGACTCTGTTGATTCTCCTTGATCTCTCAGCGGCTTTCAATACCATCGACCATGGTATCCTTCTGGGAAGACTGGCTGAGTTGGGAGTGGGAGGCACTGCATGGCGGTGGTTCCTCTCCTACTTGGTGGGTTGGCTCCAAAAGGTGGTGCTTGGGGAACATTGCTCAGCACCCTGGATTCTCGAATATGAGGTTCTGCAGGGGTCAGTTCTGTCCCCCATGCTGTTCAACATCTACATAAAACCATTCATTTGGTCATCTGGAGTTTTGGGAGTGCATTGCCATCAGTATGCTGATGACACACAGCTCTGTTTCTCCTTTTCATATTCTTCAGGTGAGGCTGACAATGTGCTGAACCAATGCCTGACTACGAAAATGGACTGGATGAGGGCTAATAAACTAAGGCTCAATCCAGACAAGACTGAGATGCTGTTAGTGGGTGGTTCTTCTGACTGGATGGTCCATGCTCTGGTAACCTCCAAGTTAGATTACTGCAATGCACTCTACGTGGGGCTGCCTTTGAAGATGGTTCGGAAACTGCAGCTTGTGCAAAATGCAGTGGCCAGATTGGTAATAGGGACCAGACAGTTCGAACATATAAAACCAATTCTGGCCCACTTGCATTGGCTGCCTGTATGTTTCCAAGCTCGATTCAAGGTGCTGGTTTTAACCTATAAAGCTTTACATGGCTTGGGACCACAATACCTGATGGAATGCCTCTCCCGACACGAACCCACCCATACACTATGCTCAACATTCAAGGCCCTCCTCCGGGTGCCTACTTCGAGGGAAGCTGGGAGGTTGGCAACAAGGGAGAGGGCCTTCTCAGTGGTGGCCCCCAAATTATGGAATGAGCTTTGTGATGAGGTGTGCCTGGCGCCAACACTGTTTTCTGTTCGGCACCAGGTCAAGACTTTCCTCTTCTCCCAGGCATTTTAGCATGTGTTTTTAAACTGCTTTTTAAAAATGTGTTTTTAAAATTTGTATATTTGTTTTTAATGTTTTTAGTTGTTGTAAATCGCCCAGAGAGCTTCGGCTATGGGGCGGTATATAAATGCAATAAATAATAATAATAATAATAATAATAATGATGATGATGATGATGATGATGATTTATTTCCAACATTTGATCCTCAGGGGGATATTGCTCTAAGCAAGAGGTTGGACTCGATGGTCTTATAGGCCCCTTCCAACTCTACTATTCTGTGATTCTATGATTCTGTACAGAAAGCTTTTGTGTAATTCTCACAGCTAATAGTAGACGACAGACAATGAATTTCTCCAGTGAATGTCTCTTTAAAATAGAGATGGGAAACCTGTGGCCCTCCCAACGCTGCTGGACTTCAACTCCCATTACTCCTGACCATTAGGCTGATAGGGGTCCAGCAACATCTTGAGGTTCCCCACCCTGCCTATTTTGCCTAAACTTATGGCCATTGCCTTGTCATTTGGTAATATAGGAATGGTGTCTGTGTGTGTTTATGTAATGCATGTGCTTTTTTTTGGAGGTCCCACAATAATGCCAGGAAGAGTCAGTCTATTTCAAATGGTGCAGTAATTAAATCCCTGTCAGCTCTGAAGTCCAGCTTGGTACAGCCTAGTGAGACAAAAGGAAAGAGAATTTTGACACTGGATAGATGCAATGTGAGAAATTGGGCATAAGATACCTAAACATCTCTATTTTGTTCTAGCAGTAACTACAGTACTTACTTGAAGCTTTTCACCTTCACTTTCCTGCCTTTTCATTATTTTTGAGGAATCCATGAGGTGATAAGAGGCTGTGTGTGTGTGTGTGTGTGTGTGTGTGTGCACGCATGTGCGCGTGTGTGAGGAAAAAACCTTCTGAGCTATTAAATCCTGCATGCATTTAGCGTATTAAGTGTAATGTCAAATGAACCTGACTTAAAAAGCTGTAGAGGGGCAATTAGGAACACTAGCCTGATTCTGAAGATCTTTTTTTAAAAAAAATTACAAATTCAACACTGAATGGACTTAGGTTCACTAGTCAAGGCTTTTGGCCTACCAGTGTGGTGTCCATGTCCAGAAGAAGATCAAAGAAGGGACTTTAAATCAGGAGAACTTTCATTTTGTTGTTTCCACTGGCCTTGCTCCTTGGCTAATATGGATTTCTTCTAGCAACACGTGAGAAATGGTGTCTCATTCCAAGAAAACTGTCATTCTACACTAAGCAGCAAGGAGATAGGAAGGGAAAAGGCAGCTCTGAGTTCCTGCTATGTTCTTAAGCAGTTTCCCCGCAAGTATTCAAGGAAGGAAACTCTCCTAGGCATCCTGAGCGCATTTTTCTAAGTGCTTTAGATCAAGAGAGATGCCTCTTCCTTGGAGGAAAAGGGAAACTCAGGCTATTTTGAATAAAATGGGAAAAGGCATGCAGCCTACCTCCTAGGATTGTTATGACAAGATAAAGCAGGTTAGCTCATGCGTCACCTGCATGGTACCTGTGGGTACAAATGTGCCCCAAAATACTTTTTCCAAGTCAAATTGCTGTTAGAGGAGGGAGAAAGAGTGTGTGTGTGTGCTGTTGTCATGCATGGTTGCAGTGTGTGCATGGTGCCCACAACAGTTTCTTCAGTTTGTAACTGTGCCTCTGGGCCCAAAAAGGTTGGCAACCCCTGGGTTAACCCATGTCAATGTATGCAATGTATGCACCCTGAGCTCCTTTAAGGGAGGATGGGATTACAATGTTGTTGAAGATAATAATTTATTCTTTTATTAACAAATATTATCATTATAGCAATAAGTCAGAGCTTGGAAAAGTTACTTTTTTGAACTACAACTCCCATCAGCCCTAGGCAACATGGCCACTGGATTAGGCTGATGGGAGCTGTAGTTCAAAAAAGTAACTTTTCCAAGCTCTGCAATAAGTATAGTAATTAATGTCATCATAGAAATGCCTGCAGACAGCACAATGTGTATATTTTGTTCCTATAAAAGTTTAGGTGTTTTAGAGGAATCTCGAACCTCTGAATACCGCTTACCATGAAAACCCTATTCATAGGGTCGCCATAAGTCGGGATCGACTTGAAGGCAGTCCATTTCCATTTTGAAATAAGACAACGGTTTGTGCAAGTCCAATGATGAATGTTGTGAAGTGGGGTATATGTGTGCCTTACATTTTAAAGCAATAATGGCAGCCACATTTTCAAACCTTCCCCCCCAAAAAAGCTATCTTCGTCTTCGCATATTTGCTTTAGTTTCAAGATCAATAAAAGAAACACCAAAGCAGCCCAAACTCTTAATAAGCTGCTATGAGTGTTGGCCCTTTGCCTGTTCACCAAACCAGTTTTCCCCAACATGGGCATCTTGTCTCTTTAAGAACCCATCTTTGATGCCCACTCCTGGCCTAAAAGTGAGGAACAAGGTCTTGTTGGCTATTTGTGGGTCTTGTGTCACAGGCTGATGGTTGCAGTGCACTGTGGAATGAATCAGAGGAGAATCTGAATTACAGAAGTTGTGTAATCACTTTGGTATTCTGGCCACTCATTTCCCCAAAATAGAATTTCTTTGGTTTTCATTCATGTTTATCAGGCGACTCATCATGGGTGCCAATGTGGAAGTAGCATTATTCTCTTATTTACCGTTTCCCCTTTCTCTTCAACAGTAAGAATGAATAGGAAATCAATGCTATTAGCGGGAAGAATGACGAGTTCATCCCCAGGCAGCTCTGTGCTCATATATATTGTCCCTCATCCCATCTGCATCTTTTAGCTCTTTGAAAACCTAGTTTGTAGGATGGAACTGTAAGAAAAATAAATATGTCAGCAAAGACTCATAGAGTTGCAAAGGGACCTCAAAAGTCCTCTAATGTAGCCTCCTGTGATGCAGGAATGCAAGAAACCCACTGCTACAACATCCCTGAGAGGTGGCCATTCAGCCTTTGCTTAAATGCTGCTGACAATTCTATATCCTGTGACCTCTGTGGTTCCTCCCATTATAGTCCATTAGTCCATAATGAGAAATGGGTGAAAATAATTAAATGCACTGAAATGATTGATAGACTGTTTATGTAATGTAACTTCTAACCAGGGAAGAATGGATTGAAACATAGGTGACAATCTTTTTTTTTCTTCAAACCTGGCCATTATCATGCTCTGGAAAGAATAAATCCTATGTGTATTGGCTAGTGAAGGTAGATATCCAGGGCAAGCCCCAGGTATGAAAGGCCCTAGTAGGCCGCTTCCTGCGATGCCCGCTCCAGGACTATGTGGCAGTGGCAGCAGAAGTGGTGGGTGGCAGCGGAAGAGGAATCCAGCAGAGTGGCCTTTAAATTTCCCATAGCACTCTGCTACATGACCTGATAGATACCAAATCTTGTGGCGTATCAGAAATGAATTTTTTTAAATGATTGTTGAGTCTTGAATTCTTCATGCCTTTCCACAGTAGTACACTAGATGGCAATGCAGAGGCAAAGAAACCACTGTTTCTCTGTGTACTGCCTTGAATGTGCCAGGCTGTATTTGATGGGTTGTTTATTACAGTGATTGAGGGATTAAGTGGCTCGCTTCACAAAACTGGACAGTGGAACTGGCATCAGAGCAGGGATGGGATTTGAGGACAAACAAGCCACCCTTTCAGAAAAGAGCAGGTCATTCACCTCATTCAGTGCAGCGCAATTGGCTGGGTAATACATATATAGTCCAGCAACAGGTATATTGAATGCATTTACCAGTCATGTGGCTGAGCTCATTGTACCCTCCTACTTTAGCATACCACCAGGAGCATGGCAGTATCCATCCATGCACCACAGGTGTAATGGGAATTTGGACTCCAACATGGCTCCACCCTTACACAAAGTGGGCACCTTGTAGGCTGACCATAATTTCCTGAATTGGGCATCTGATGTTGCTGTTCTCTTGTGTTAGGCTGCTTTCACACATGGGGCTGATTGTGTTAGTTTAACAGATTAAAAAGATAGTGCTTCATCCTGATTTCTAAAATTCCTTTCACACTGCAGTACCTTTTGAGTTAAGGAACAGCAGCCTCTTCAGCTGTTATACTGGCATTTTGCGCCATAATCTCTCACACAGCTTGTTTTTTATTTCTTATTTTATTATTATTACTCTTTATTTTTACCCCGCTCTTTTTCCAAAACTAGAACTCAGGGCGGTTTACAAATAAAAACTACACATAGATAAAAAACATACAAAAATATACAATTAAAATAAAATTAAACTATTCGTAACATTAAAACCATGAAACATACACTTAAAATACTAAGACAATTTAAAACATTAAGAATAGGACCATAGAAAATACAACAGACCTTATGAGGTCCTAACTTAAACATCTTCTAGTCCAAAAGCCTGTCGGAATAAAAAAGTCTTTGCCTGCTGATGGAAGGATAGCAAAGAAGGGGCCATTCGTGCTTCCCTAGGAAGAGAATTCCAGAACCTGGGGGCAGCCACCGAGAAGGCCCTATCTCGCGTCCCCACCAATTGCGCTTGTGAAGGTGTTGGGACTGAGGGAAGGGCCTCTCTTGAGGATCTCAACGCCCGGGCAGGCTCATATGGGCAGGCTCACCCATTATTACACATGTACATTGTTCCCCACTGTGTAGGAGCTCGAAGATCTCATCCCGTCGCCATGCAAGCCCTTTAGGATCCGACTTTTTAAATTATTTTAGTTGTATGGACACAGGGGTATGGGTGGGAAATGCTGCTATCTGCGCTGATGCCAGAATACCAGTACAATTTTCATCAGGCAAAGAAACCCCCACGTGACTAAAAGGTGGGAACGCACTGCATGCTGGGATGCCTGTCACATGAGCGGATGCAGCTAGTGAGGAACTCCCACAATCTTCCAGGTTTCTAGCCTTGCAAATGGATTATTTCTGGTATTATTTATCATGAACATTTATGCTAAACTTGCACTATATTCCATTAGAATTCCAGAACTAGCTTGTATGTCATGTGAAAGGTCAAATATAATGTGCAAATTACCAGGTAAAAAATTGTCAGAATAGCGGAATAAAGTGCAGTGTGAAAGCAGCCTCAGTAAGTCATGCGAATAGACTTTTAAGACATTTCTATGTCAGGGATGGGGAACCAGTAGCTCTCCAATTCCCATCATCGTGTGGTGAATGTTCAGGAATTATGGGAGTTGTTTTCCAGCAATGTCTGGAGGGCTACAGCTTCCTTATCCATATTCTACATGGACAGTGCTTTTTAAAAAGAAAGATACGATTGGTTTCAGCTTCCCATCACATGCACGTTTCCTCTGTCCTTGGTGAATCAGACATCCTATATGGTAGTACATATGTGGCATATTTAGAGGTTTCCTTTATCTCTTTATTATATAATATACCACTTATATCTGGGCTCTTCCACCCACGTAGAGTGCTTAGAGTGGCTTACAAAACTGATAGAAGAAACTGAAATCGTAACACAACAAAATAAGGTTACACATACTGTATAGCTATACAGCACATAAACTAAACAGCATTCAAATTTTCTTTCTTTCTTTATTATCACATTTGAATTGCACCTTTCTTCCAAGGAGCTCAAGGTGGCATACATGCTTCTCCTTCTTTCCATTTTATCCTCACAACAACCCTGTGAGGTAGGTTAGGCTGAGCTATAGTGACTGGCCCAAGGTCACCCAGTGGGCTTAATGCCTGAATGGGGATTTGACCCTGGGTCACCCAGATCCTAGTCTGACACTCTAACCACTACACTGCTAGATTGTCTTAAGGGATTTTAAGGAAAATTAATTTTAAGGTTTTTTTGTGTGTGAAATGTGTATAACAGTGATATCATTTTAAGAATGTTTCATTTGTGAAGGACCTCCAGTGTGTATTACAGTTGTGTATAGGCCAAACTACTAAATAAATAGCTGTACTTCTCTCAACAGTAGCTAAGCTGCAGTTTTTCTTCGTGACCTTAGAATATAAATGACAGCTTAAATGGAAGGTGTGTTTTCTTGAGTAATTGTGATGGTTGACATTAGGGAGGTCTTTGGTACAGCTGTTTCCTGAAACACTTCTACAGGCAGCTATAGAGAAGGACTCTGTTAACCTGAACATCTGTTAGAATACAGCTGCTTTGCAGTGTGAATGTTTTCTGTTTGATTTACTAAATTTCTAGCTCACTCCTTGACACTTGTTCAAGGTGGTAAGCGACACAATAAGAATACAATCTACAAAAATATAAAACATGCAATGTTAGGGGGGGAACGTCATAATAATTAGCAGACAGGAGGCAGAAGTTGCATTAGTTCTTAAAAATGAGTTTTTTTTAAAGTAATGAGCTAGAGACACCACTTGCTGTTAATCTCTTGGAAGTTTTATTTTTTAAAAATTTTCTCATGGTCTACTAGCTGCAGGTCTTGTATCCAGTTTTCTGTGGCTGGCGTGGCCCAGGCTTTCCAATGTTGAAGGACTATTCGTTTTGCTGCCAGTGGGGCTTTGTAGAACTATCCTTCCTGTCCTTTTCATAGCTGCCACCTGACAGTAGGGTTGCCAGGCCCGGCCTCCAAGAGGTCTTCTGTATCTTTAAAAGTTGTGCAGGGGGAAGGGAGAATTCCACCTTGTGGTTTTTCCCATTACAGTGTTGCAAAAACACCTGCACTTGGCTGACTTTCTCTTCTCCTAAAGATACAGGATCAGTCTCAGGCCATGAACCTGGCAACCCTACCTGACAGGTATGTAGCCAATTTCTATGTTGGTGTTTCCTGTTAACAGGGATTGTCCACAACCAAGTTAAATCTAGTCTGTACTTCCTTCCAGAAGGGTTCAATTATTGGGCAGTTCCATAGTAGATGAGTTAGGTCTGCTTGTTTGCATCTCCAGCAGTTGTCCATAGGTGTGATACCCCTGCACTTTAGGCATGCTGGTGTCCAGTAGGCCCAGAGGAGTATTTTCTGTTGGATTAACCTCAGCCCAATGTCATGGATGGCTAGCTTAATATTACATAAGGCTTTCCCCCATTGTGCAGTTCTTAGGTGAGCTTCTAATTCTTTGCTCAGCTTGCATCTGATTGGGTCTAGATCAGGGCTTAGTGTGTTACATACCGATGTGCATAGGAACTTATTACCTTTCCTTGAGAAGATGAAGTTCATGTTGTCTGCAAGAGATCTGGAGTATCTGCTGCACCTACTGCATATGGGCCAAATTTTGCTACTATGCTGTGCTTGAGTTGTAAGAATTGTCAGGCAGCAGCAGAGGGAAGATCAAATTCTTCCTGAAGTGTCCCTAAAGTTTTAAATTCATTATTCTGTATAATGATCTGTCAGAGGTTCATGGTGCCCATCTCTGCCCATGTTTTCCAAAGCTAGGAGATCACTCACAGGCTTGTTTAGGGGCAGGGGAGGAGATTACCAATGCCACAAGTTCCTTCATTTTGAGAGATAGAGAGAAAACTGCAAAACACACAAACCTGCTCTAAGAGGAAGGGACATTGTAGAGTGGCACTGCAAATGGAAGTTCCAGGGCATCACTTACCACATCATCAATAGATCACTCTTTGCACCAGGTATTTCAGTTCAACATTTTCTTGTCCATCCTTTGGAAATTGCACTGCTATTCTTTACCAAAAGTTGGATTTACTGTGGTCTCAAAAGAGATAGTTAGAAAAATGTCCTAACTGTTAGAGCAGCACAACAATGGAACCAATTACCTATGGAGGTGGTGGGCTTTCCAACACTGGAGGCCTTCAAGAGGCAGCTGGACAGTCACCTGTCGGGTATGCTTTAAGTTGGATTCCTGCATTGATCAGGGGGTTGGGCTTGAGGTCTTATAGCCCCCTTCCAACTCTACAATTCTATGATTCTGTAAGTCTGTGAGTTAGACCATTCATCCATCTAACAGCATTATCTACACTGGTTGGCAGCAGCTGTCCAGGGTTTCAGACAGGGGTTTCTCACAGGCCTACATGGAGTTGCCAGGGACTGAACATGGGACCTTCCGGATGCAAAGTATGTGCTCTACCACTGAGCTACGTACCTTCCCCCTAAGCTTTCAAGGAGAGGAGCAGTAGTCTTCCATCATCATCTACCTTCTGGAAACCTCTGGCAAGATGCAAAGTAGTGCTCTACCACCCAGCCTGCATAGTCAGTCCAGAATAAGACCATGGTGGATAGCACTGAAACATGATGAGTCAATAGATTAGCACTCTCCTTGTCCTCTCTTGGTCCTCAGCTTGGTTCACCAAGCCAGTTTCAATCTTGACCCCAGATGGAAGCCAGATTGAAACAGATACAGAAAATTCATTTCATCAAGGAGCACCTGAAGTTGTTGTGCCACAGACTGCTTTACAACTTTGGACCGAAAGGGGGAAGTCATAGTCTAGGAATTCCCAGTTCAATCACAGCCTAGTCATGACTGGAGTAGACTCACTGAAATCAAAGGGACTTGTTAGTCATAACTGAAATCCCATTGATTTCAGTGGGTCTACTCTAAGCATGAGTCTGAATCTAACTCAATATAATATAATAAACCCTCCCTATAATAAACCTGGGAGAGCCATCCGCTTTATAAGGCTATTATGGGCAGAGTGCAAGAGTTCTCAGAACTTGATTTGATTTTTCAAAACCTCTTACAAAACAGAATAAATAAAAATGTGCAGTTATTAAGGCCTAAAAGATACAGAGGCACACAAAACTAGATTGATTACATACTGGGACTTAAATGTAAGCTCAGCAAAATACAAGTTTTTGTACTTTGCATTCTTTATTTAAGCTTTGGCCAGCTCAGACACACCACAATAAAAAAAATTTCAAAGGTTGCTATAGCCAGATTACAGTTACAAAGTTTAGATAGCACAGAAAAATGGCTTCCCACTGATATAGAGATTAACACTGATTGGCAAGGGAAACCAAATTAATGAATCTCCAAATAGAGTTCAGTCACTTTTCTCTACTGTTACATAGGCAGAAAGTCCATTGTTGATGAATCAGGAACTCTCCCACCCCGAGAGATGCACAATAATTATGTAATCAGAACAATCATTGCCCACAGCCCATATCTAACATCATATCTGGGAGCAGATAGCCTCACTTCCTTATTGTTAGAAGATTATTTTGAAAATTAAACTGCCAGCTCTGGATACAAACTAAGAAGAAAGGTTGTCTTCTGAGTTTTGCTTTTAATCTACTTGCAAGGAGAGAGGCAAGGATGCTAGGGTTGCCAGGTCAGAACAATCCCAAATCTTGAGATTTCAGGGGCGAGCCCTCGTGATGTCATTAAGCATAATATGTTAAGCATTGACCACAATTGGATGGAGCATATCACTGCTCCCAAATTTTGAAATTTTGAAATCTTTGCTAAATGAGAGTGTTCCAGCTCCAGTTGGAGAGATGGAATCATTCCTTCTCACCTGCTTAGGGAACATTAAATCTAGCTTACCTGCTTCTGGTAAGAAGGGGTTAAGTGCCCTCAAGCCAGGCCAGTCGGTAGAAGGCCATTGTAGGAAGAAGGGAGCCTAGTGTTGTGAAGATGTTAGATGGGAGCACTCAGGAGTAAAGATGGATGCCCCTTACGTCTGCAATTCTAAACACATTTACTAAGGGACTAAGCTCCATAGAAATTAACAGGACTTACTTCTGAGTAGATATGGTTAGGCTTCTGCTGTTGATAAGGCTTGACTAGGGATCCTCTGCAAAGATATTGATATCAAAGCAGGGTTGACAACCTGTGCCTGGAATGCCCTGCCCCTGCCTTTTAATGTGGCTGCTCCAAACATCTTTATAGACTTGACCCTTTACTGCAGAGAGTGGTTTGAGAAATGAGTAAGAGTTAAGAAGATTCTCTACTCTTTTCTGCCTACCCTGTGGGCTGCTATAAACTCACTTTAATAGTCAACCCAATTCCTGTGAGTAACAATTGATGGAGAGAAAACATACATGGCGGTACTTTGGGAACAACAGCAATTGAAGCCACGCTTCCCAGTATGTGAATTCTCTTTTACCACTATTGGGCAAGAAACAAACCATCATGCAATTAACAATGTGCTTCATCAGTGGGTTTAAGGGGGTTGAGCTGAGCACATGAAACCACTGTTGTTGCTTCTGTGGATGTAAGGGAGTGAGGTCAGAGGTAAAGGCAAATAGAAAAGAAAAGAAGACAGTGATTCCCTAAATGCAATACCATACCAACCACAACAAGATTCCTATGAGTAAGGCAGATGCCTTCATTGTACTCTGTTTGGCACCAGGTAAAATTTTTTGTTTTGTTTAGGTAAGCCTATCCAGGCATGTATTATGCTTTTAATCTGTTTTTAACTCATTGTTGGTTTTATTATTTTGAATGTTTTTATATACCTGTTTAACTGTTTTTGCCAATAATTTTATTGTTTTAATTCCTTCTGTAAACCACTTTCCATTTTTTACAATAAAGTGGTACATAAATGTTGTAAGTAAAATACATAAATAAATTTCAGAGTCACTGTGGCCCTTGAGTCTCTTTCCTCTTTTAGGAACAAAGGAATGTGCCTTATACTGACTCAGGCCATTTGGAGCTATCTAGCTCAGTACTGATGACATGGACTGCCACTGGCTGTCCAGGCTTCCAGGCAATAGTCTTTTCCAGAGACTGAATTTTGGATCTTTGCATGCAAAGCATATGTCCTGCCACTGAGCTATAGCCCTTACCCTGTTTTAAAAAGTCTCTTTTAAAATTGTTCTTTTCAATTTACTAATGAATGTGCAGCAGACCCACACTATGCATTTAAAGCACATTCAACATACATTTGAAGTACATGAATCCCACCATAGAATCATGGGAACTGTAGTTTGTTATGGGTGGTGGGAACTACAACTGTGAGGGGGAAACTACGCTTCCCAGAATTCTTTGGAGGAAATCATGCACTTTAAGTGTGAGTTGGATGTGCTTTATAAATGTATTATGTAGATCTGCATTACTTCATAGACTTCTCTGGCATATAAATCATTTTAATAAATTTTTAAAATGGAAATCAGATACAAAGTTTACTTGGTGACTATGGGCTACTCACCATCTCTCAGCCTAATCTGCCCCTCAGGGTGAAAACAACAGAGGAGGACCATGACCACTCCAAGGAAGAAAGGCACACTTAAAATGTAGAGGAAATAATAATGTACAACCATGGTGTGAAATCAGATACATATCAAGACACAGTATGAAGAAATATTTACAATATATAAGCATGAATGTCAAAGATGTTTATTATTTACACAACCTGTAAAGATATTTATAGTGCAATCCTATGCATGTTTACTGTTGCCCCAGGAGCAGGGGAAGTTAGATCAAAGAGAGGAGTCAGATGAAGACAAGGTCCCTGGGGACATTATAGGAGGGGGGGCTCTGTCAGCCCACAGACTTCCTTGCCCATCCCTCCTGTTGAGGCAGATCCTGCCCCATGTGTGAGTTCCCTGCCTGAGCCATTGGGAAGCAACCCATCCCACACACCAACCCTGCCCACGCCGGAATCCCCACCTGGCACTTTAAACACTTTCCGCCAACCAGCTTCCCGCTCCCTGAGGTTGCGCCATCACCTAGCGAACCCCCACTGTCAGATGGGGCATCAGAGGCTCCCCACCCCTACCCCATGTGAGAAGGTGTGAGAAGCAGGACTCTCAGAGGATGGAACTGCGGAGGAGCCAGTTATGGGTTATGGTTATGGTTATGGGTGAAGACCTTCCCTACTTAAGCAGGTGCCCACCCAGATTCTAGTGCTGAGTCCCCTCTCCCCACATGCTGCAGAGATTGCTTAGTTAGACTAGTTAGGGCAAGTCGTGAGTCAGAATAGACAGGTGTATGAAGCGCACTGCTTTGGATGTAACCATCACACTAATAAAATGAGAATTAAACCAAGCCTCACCTCCGTCTTGTGTCTCAGGCTCTAGGCAGGACAGCTTGACTCAGCCACCACCTCTCTTCATCGACGCTCCCATGACTGAAACCATGGAGGCTACTGCCACCGCCGAAGGGGACTTCAGAGAACCGTCGAAGCCTTTTTATTTATTTATTTATATTTATTTATTATTTCATTTATACCCCGCCCTTCCTCCCAGCAGGAGCCCAGGGTGGCAAACAGAAACACTAAAAACACTTTAAAACATCATAAAAAAACCTTAAAATACATTAAAACAAAACAATGTTAAAAACATTTTTAAAAACTTTAAAAACATCTTTTTAAAAAGGGTTAAAGACATATTAAAAGACATATTAAAAGCAATTACAGACTGGGATAGGTCTTAACTTAAAAGGCTTGTTGGAAGAGGAAAGTCTTCAAAAGGCGCCAAAAAGATAGCAGAGATGGTGCCTACCTAATATTTAAAGGGAGGGAATTCCACAGGGTAGGTGCCGCCACACTAAAGGTCCATTTCCTATATTGTGCAGAACGAACCTCCTGATAAGATGGTATCTGCAGGAGGCCCTCACCTGCAGAGCGCAGTGATCGAATGGGTATATAAAGGATAAGACGGTATTTCAGGTATCCTGGTCCTTGTGCACTGAAGTCCAGAATCTCTGTGCAGAAACCCAGAATCTCCAACTCAAGAATCAAAACTTTCGAGCCTTGATTACCCAGGGAGGAGTGGCACTAGTAACCCTGCCACCCACATGAGTCAAGGCTCCCGTGGGACTACCTCCTTGCTATGGTGGCCAGAGTGACCAGTTCACCATGTTCCTTGCTCAATGTGAACTGTACATACGCGTATGACAAGCCGAGTTTCTGAATGATGATGTGAAAATGGCATTTATCATCAGTCTCATGAAAGGGGAAGCAGCCAAGTGGGCTACCCCACTCCTAAGAACATAAGAACATAAGAAGAGCTTGCTGGATCAGGCCAGTGGCCCATCTAGTCCAGCATCCTGTTCTCACAGTGGCCAACCAGGTGCCTGGGGGAAGCCTGCAAGCAGGACCCGAGTGCAAGAACACTCTCCCCTCCTGAGGCTTCCGGCAACTGGTTTTCAGAAGCATGCTGCCTCTGACTAGGGTGGCACAGCACAGCCATCACGGCTAGTAGCCATTGATAGCCCTGTCCTCCATGAATTTGTCTAATCTTCTTTTAAAGCCGTCCAAGCTGGTGGCCATTACTGCATCTTGTGGGAGCAAATTCCATAGTTTAACTATGCGCTGAGTAAAGAAGTACTTTCTTTTGTCTGTCCTGAATCTTCCAACATTCAGCTTCTTTGAATGTCCACGAGTTCTAGTATTATGAGAGAGGGAGAAGAACTTTTCTCTATCCACTTTCTCAATGCCATGCATAATTTTATACACTTCTATCATGTCTCCTCTGACCCGCCTTTTCTCTAAACTAAAAAGCCCCAAATGCTGCAACCTTTCCTCGTAAGGGAGTCGCTCCATCCCCTTGATCATTCTGGTTGCCCTCTTCTGAACCTTTTCCAAGTGAGAAATTGGTGAGAAACTGGTGAGAAATGACCCAGTGTTGGGGCAGTATGCTGCCTTTGTTGCAGCCATGACTGAGATGTTTCGTGACCCTCAACGCAAAGAGACGGTCGCCCGTCAATTAGAAGCCCTGAAACAGGGGAAGGGCTCAGTGCGGACTTATACTAACACATTCCACATCTTAGCCTAAGAGGTGGAATACAATGACCCTGCTCTGATGTACTTCTACTGGAATGGGCTTAACTCAGAGGTTCTGGACGAATTGGCATGCAGCTCCCCACCCAGCAGCCTGGCAGGGTTGATCCAGTTATGCCTGCAGATAGACAGTCGGATTGAAGGTTGCTGCTTGGAACGCAGGATGGAATTTCCACATTCCCAGGCCCCCACACCTCTCCCCTGTGCCTGTTTTCTTCCTAGCGTGGGAACCTCAACTTCATTGGTGGAGCCCATGCAAATAGGAGGGGCTAGACCACACCTGTCGGAGGAGGAGAAGGAGAAGCGCAGGAGGGAGAGGCTGTGTGTGTACTGAGAGAAAGGGGGCACCTGGCCCATGGGTGCCCCTCCAAAGGAGAAAAGGCTCCGGAGCCAGAAAACTCCAGATCCCAGCTCTCGTAGAGGCCAAAGAGCTGGGAGTGAAACAATTACTGTGGCCTTGCCAGTGGCCCTTCCCACCATAGACCGCCCTACACCTGCCAGTTCGGTTAACCCTTCCTTCGGGTCAAAGTCTCTAGGTCAGAACCATGATTGACAGTGGGGCGTCTTCAAGTTTTATGGATTGGAACTTCGCCCAGGAGCACGGCATGCCCACACAGATATCCAATAAGCCCCTGTATGTTGAGACCATCAATGGGCGGTCTTTGAAGTCAGGAGCTGTTACCAGGGCAAAGGAGATGCTGGGAATGGAAATCCCAGGACATGTGGAGAGACTGTCATTTTATGTGGCGTCCCTGCCCCGCTTCCCAGTGGTTTTGGGAATGCCCTGGTTAGTTCAGCACAACTCCACAATTTTCTGGGATGAAGCGGTTGTGGTGTTTACTTCAGAATATTGCCATCAGCACTGCCAACTGCAGAAGCAGCCTCCCCCCAATGTAGTGGAGGGGGTTGCTCTGCAGGACGAAGTCGTCCTGCTGGACAAGTATGAGATGTACCGGGATGTGTTTGACAAAAAAGAAGCCGACCAGTTACACCCCCTGACCCTATGACTATGCCATAAATCTGATGCCGGGGTTGCGCATCCCTTCGGGATGCATCTACTCCTTGTTGGAACCGGAGTTGGTGGCACTAAGAGAATTCCTAGACACTAACCTCAAGAGAGGCTTTATTCGACCGTCCCAGTCTCCAGCTGGGGCCCCTTTGCTGTTCGTTAAGAAGAAAGGAGAGTTATGCCCATGCAATGACTACCAATAGTTGAACAAGATCACCATTCCCAACAGCTACCCCCTGCCACTCATCACAGAGATGCTGGAATGACTGCGGTCGGCCAAGATTTATACCAAGCTGGATTTGCGGGGGTCTTACAATCTGGTACGAATCAATGAAGGGGATGAGCGGAAGACAGTGTTCAAGACACAATATGGACAGTTTGAGTACCTAGTCATGCCATTTGGACTATCTAATAGTCCAGGGGTCTTCCAAAGCTTCATGAACGACATATTTAGGGATTATTTGGACTGGTTTGTGATTGCGTATTTGGACGATATCCTTTTCTATTCGGACTCTCCGGCAGAACACGATGAAAATGTGCACGTGGTGTTACAATGTCTCAGGGAACATCGTCTTTACTCCAAGCTGGAAAAGTGCAGCTTTGACTTAACCACGTTGGACTTTTTGGGGTACTGCATTTCTCCCTCTGGAGTGGAGATGGACCTGGACAAGCTCCACTGCATTCTCACGTGGCAGCCTCCCAAAACAAAGAAAGATCTTCAGCAGTTCCTGAGGTTCGCCAACTACTACCATCGTTTAATCTCTAATTACTCCGACAAGACTGCGCCCCTTAAGGACTGCCTGAAGAGCACGGGTCCCTTCTGCTGGACTGATGCCACACAGGGGGCCTTCAAGGAGCTGAAGATTCGGTTCGCCTCTGAATCTATACTGCAGCATGTGAACCCTGTATGCCCCTTTGTGGTGGAGATGGATGCATCAGACATGGCCATTGGAACAGCGCTTTTACATCCAGCGCAGGGGGGGGTCTAAGATCCTGTGCATACTTTTCACGTAAGTTGACAAGTTCAGAGCAGAGCTATACTGTGTGGGAAAAGGAGTTGCTGGTGATCTGGGATGCCTTTGAAACTTGGCGACATCTTTTGGAAGGAGCACAGCACGAGATAGAGGTGCACACCGATCATCAGAACTTGGAGAGCCTCCACACTGCCCGTATGCTGAACCAGAGACAGGTGCGCTGTGCTCAATTCTTTGCTCACTTCCACTTCAAAATCCATTACATTCCCCAGGCACAGAATAAGCAGGCAGACACTCTGTCCCGCAAACTGGAATACCTGGAGAACTTGACTCCGAGACCACCACAACTGATTATACCTCAAGAAGATGGTGGCAGAGGTGTGCCAGGACTCCTGGGTGGAAGAACTGCGTTCGGCACAAGAACAAGATCTGTTTGTCAAGGAGAAGTGCACTGAATTAGAGGGGCACCCTACTGGGAGTACAGAGGGCTACACGCTGAAGGGGAGTACTGTATTATTATGATGCTATGTACGTGCCCAATGTTGGACTGGGACCTGGAAGACCAGGATCCAAATTCCCACTTAGTCAACAATGGTAGAAGTATTGGGACAATGGAACCAATTACCATCTGCACCATACGTATAAAACACTATTATACCATTTTAAACAGTCATGGTTTCCCCTAAAGGATCTTGGGAACTATAACTTGTAAATGGTACTGAGAGGAGACCCCTATTCCTCTCACAGAGCTACAATTCCCAGGGAAGAGGGATTAATTGTTAAACCACTCTGAAAACTGTAGCTCTGTGAAGAGAAAAGGGTTCTCCTAACAAGTCTCAGCACCCTGAATAAACTACAGTTCCCAGGATTCTTTGGGGAGATGCCATAACTGTTTAAAGTGGTATGATACTGCTTTAGATGTATAGTGCAGATGGGACCTTAGTAGTGGGGGTGAGGAGGCTCTTCTTCACTGCAGATCTCCAAGCAGAGTCTGGACTGCCATCTCTTGGGGATCCTTTAACTATGGGTTTTCCTGCAAGGTGCAAGAAGTTTGACTGGATGAAATAAAAGCTGTCTCGATATCTGTGATTCTATGCATGCAATTTCTACTTTTGTAAAGCGAGGCATAGAGTTTAAATGTACCAACTCCATGAAGCCTTTTTCTGTTTCTTGGTGTCACAATTTTGCACTATATTTTGTCTCGTGGGATAAAATATTTCTGTTCCAACAACGTTGCACAAGGAGTACACCTCTCTCTTTAATGTAATTGGTACCTTCCCTAGAGAAGAGTAGGTAGCTGCACATGTACCTGATACTGCTAAAGTAAAAGGTGCCTGTAAAATAGCAATGTAAGGCTTGTGAATTTTCTCAAAACCTTTCTATTTCCCCCCGGTAAAATATGTGCCATTTTGACTATCTATTATTAGTCAACTAGAGCTGACATTTCTCAGAAGACGTCTTTTCTGAAAAAACTGGTATTTCTCATTTTCACATTTCCTCCCCTTGAAAAAGAAGACCACTTTCTCCAAATAGTCTCCACTATTTTTTTTAAGTGACCACCATATTCCTCACCCCCACAGTGCCCCAGAATGACAGACTGAAGGTCTGGGGTTATTGTGGAGTATGCAAAATGGAGGATGCTTCAAAAGAGTCAAAGCAATAGTTAAATCTACCATGTACTGTTGGATGCCGTCTCTGAGCCTCCCTCCCTCCCTCCAACTTCCGTGGATCATCTGCATACGTGTTTTGTCTCAATTCATTCTCCCCCTCTTGCTTTTTGATCAGCCTGGCCCCTATTAGCTTCTATATCCAACAGTACGCCTCAGGGATTATTGTTTCTTCTTAGTTTCCTCTCACTGAGATCGTGTATTCCTGGTTCCAGCTACACAGGCTTCAAAAGTAATTGAGTTTTCTAAAGAAATACGTCTGTGTTTCTGTCTGTCTAATCTGAACATCAAAGAAATATTTGTCTAAGAGCTCTAGCTTACTTGAAAGCCTTCTCCCTTACTGTTTTTGAGTTTGTTGGCTAACACCTACAAAATAAGTAACTTATAGCACCTAAATTTACTTTGTTAATATCAATAGGAATATAACTTATTTCAGAAATACTAGGATGGGAACATTAATGTGAAATATGCTCTTATTTCTCCTTCAGGATCTAACCACGAAATGCCCTTTGCCCCTTCCATGCCTCCCCCCTGCCCCCCCAAAAGCTGTTGCCCCCATTGGTTAAACCAGTTGCTCAGCCAAATATGTCACTTGCACCCTAAGACAATCTATTTACAGTTATCCACATGTATGTTCAGTCTGGGGGAAGAAGAATTCTGTAACATACAGTTAGTGGTGTTATAAGCTACTACTACTACTATTATTATTAACACAAGTGTAAAACCAATTAAAAAGCATAATTAAAATACACAGTTTTTCCAGGGTTTGCATGCCAGTTAGGAGAAAGCTAATCTAATCTAACATATGCCGTAATAATTTTAGAAAGCTGATCTACTTAAAGTAGGTGTGTGTGTGTGCGCGTGTCTGTGTGAGAGAGAACTGATATGAAAAACCTGCAAAAGGATGTTTCAGCAGCTGTGCTACCAGCTAGCTAGTTTGGCATTTCCCTTGCTGCTTCCTTCAGCTACAGCAGATTGCGATTCAATAGAATCAAATCTTTTGCAGCCTCCAGCAGCCAGCAGCTGGCCCAGAGGTCCTTTCAATTCAGGGGTTTTAAAGTTTTTTTTAATCCACAGGAGATGGTTAGAGTTCTATTCCTTTACAAAGACAAAAAGCCTCCCCCCAACAGAAGTGTAGGATTTGGGGAGCATAAATTCTTTAGTAGTCCAGGCAGGATAGCATTGTAGCGAAATGAGGTCAGCATGAGTTTTACTGCAGTCTAGATATGGGATCAATCATTTAAAAAAAATCTTGCATGAATGAGGAGAGGAGTTTCCTTTAGTGGTCCTTGCCCCTTGCTTGTGAGAAGGCATATCTGCACTGCAAACCCTAAGAGGTTTAACAGTGTGCTGAACAACACCAGGCAGAACGCAGAGATGCTGTAACCTCTGCCACCAATGGTTACAATCAAAGCTGAGCACAATCAGTTTTACATATTTATTATGATTTATATCTTGTCTTTCCTCCAGGAAGCCCAAGGTGGCATACATGGTTTCCCATTTTATCATCACAACAACCTTGTGAGGTAGGTTAGCTGAGAGTTAATGAGTATCCAAAGGCCAGCCAGTAAGCTTCACAGCTGAGCAGGGATTTGAACCTGGGTATTCTCAGTCCTACCCTGTAAATCAAGGGTAGTCAATGTGATGTCCACCATATCTAGCTAGCATGGTCAAGGATGTTGACCAAGATTGTTGTAGTTCAAAATATCTAGAGGGCACCATGTTGGCTGTCCCTGCTATAAAATGTCATGCATACTAGTGACACTACCTATTTAGGTTGAAGAACTGAATGATATGATAAAATGGGACAAATGAACCTGTCATATATGTCACTTATGAGGGGTGTGACACCACAAGCCATGAGCTTAAGTGAAGGGCTATTGCTAAGTGATAGAGCAGATGCTTTCTATACAAAAAGTACCTGGTTTTATCTCTGGCATCTCCAGGTATGCCTGGGGAAAATGAACCCTGTCTGAAATCCTGGAAAGACGGTCAGCATAGGCAATACTGAACTAGATGGACCATGAAGACAATGCATTTAAATCTTTTGACCAGGGCTGGCCTTAGTGATGGGCAAGCTGGGTGGTTGCCCCTGGCTTCATGATGAGGTGGGCACCAAACTGAGATGAGGAAGGTGCCAAGCTAGGCTGAAGGACTGTGTTTATTGAATGTACTGTCTGCACTGAGCTAGGGTGACAAAAAGCAAGTGTCTTTAACCTTTCCCCCCAAGATTCTACGGGTTGTTTGGGTACTAACTACGAAAATGATCTTCCTTCAATTAATTTTAATGTATCTTTCTTTGTCAATTCCAAGGAGGAGCTGCATGTGAGAATTCTCACATGTAGTCCGTGCATGCAGTAATTCGCACATGTGGCCTCCAGCTCTGGACAAACATGCAGGGATCCTTATGGGGGAGAAGCAGCAGGGCCCCAAACATCACACCTGGGGTGTGGGGTGGCGAAGACTCTCCTAGCCTAGAGCGCTTTTTACCTTAGGTCTGGCTCTGGTTCTGACACACCAAATAACACAACACAAAATTAAAAATACAGCATAGATGAACACTTCAACATGTAGCAACACAGATGTGAGTTTCTACTCTGCATAAAAACTTGTGGCAAGGATTGTGTGTAACATCCTGACATTATCATAAAGGATAAATCTACCCTTTAGATCAGCCTTTCCGAACCAGTGTGCCTCCAGATGTTGTTGCACCACAATTCCCATCTTTCCTGACCATTGGCAATGCTGGCTGAGGCTGATGGGAGTTGTGGTCCAACAACATCTGGAGGCACACTGGTTCAGAAAGGCTGCTTTAGATGGTAATAGATTTTTTTTAACCTTTCTGTCTCCCATGACCTCACCTAAAAGCTGGTGGCATTATTCACTCTGCATCTCTTCCTATGTGGCTTTATTCAATGCTGCTATGTTGTTCTCCTAGTGGTTGCAGATAATAAGAGGAGGTGAACGTTAAGCTTATTATTGCTGCTGTGTACTTTGGCAGTACATTCTCAGTACAGTAATCTGATTTGTCTCTACACAAGGATTTGAGAGATACACTTCAAGTCATTTATGCTACTGGATGACAGCAGGGCTACGTTCTAGGAGGGATTTAGGAATGTAGATGTCGTACAGTGCTGGATCTTGGTTAACTAGCTGTTTTCTGATCTGTCTTTGTTTTAATGTGATTTCTCTACATTATTTACAGTTTCTCTTTCTACCTTGTGTTACTTAGAGTTGGGACTAACAATAGTCTATTCCATGGCAAAGGGGAAAAATGCTTAATGGGTTCTTTTCACATTCAGTACTGCAAATATTCATGAATAGATGTTTTGATTTTAAAAAAAGCAAGCAAGCAGTTTGTGAAGCAGCCATTGCTCAACATTATCAATAGATTTCATATATGTTGGGCTACCATCCAAGTAGCGAGGCATGCTAGACGTGATTGCTGGGGAAGCTGCTCCCCATCAGTTCCATTCAGAAGCCCATCTTCTATGTGGATCTTGTTATATGTGAAAGAGTCATAATTGTATCTCAGGAACTTTTTAAGTAGGAAACTGCCTACCAAAATTCTATGCTGCAAAAAAAGCCAACTTTATTTGCTTTTTAAAATACAAACCCACATTGGTATGAGAACATACACACGTGTGTTTGTGTGAGTGAACTGTAACAAGCTACTCAGGTTGAAGTTATTTGTCATCTGCTGATCTTGTGTATTTTAATGATATTGTTGTTGATATTGTTTCTTGTGTATTTTAATGATATTGTTGTTGTTGTTGTTGTTATATGGTTATTGTTTTATTGACGTGTTACTTTATTGTTGTTTTCATGCCCTGGGACCATTTAGTGAAGGGTGGGTTAGAAATACCACATATGTGTGTGTGAGTGTGTGTGTAGGACACACACACATCTGCAACTCAGAATAACACTTCATGGATCTGATAAAGTGGATTATAGTCCCCAAGTGGATTATGCCATAATGGATTTGTTAACATTGTTTGCTGCAGGAGACTAACACCACTGCTCCTCTAGGAAGAGAAGTGTTAGCAGTGTGTTCTGAGGCTACATCTTTTTTGTGCAAAGTGCTGTTTCTCCTGCATTTCTCCTCGCCAGAGTCCCTCCCCCTTTGTGGGCTCTAAGTTTGTGTGACCTGTGGCCAGTGAGAGAGAGCCCTGTGCCGCATGCCCTATCATCTGGAGTTATGTTTTTCTGTATAGTGTTCATATACTGGTGGGATGCTGTGACTGAGTGCTGAGTTACACCATATCCTGTGCACAACTGTGGTGATATGGATGGAACGGTAGCAAATTTTAAAATTGCCCCCTCTTACCGAAATGAATTCTTGTGCTGGGTGTGGGGCTGGTGTAAAGTTTGCAGCCCCAGACCAAGTCTAGAGGAACGTACTAGGTAGCTAAGTGTTGCCTTCCCTGTGCTGATTACATTTCCACCCTGTTTTAGCTGTCCCACCAGTGGTTTCTGTCTTGGGGCCTGTTTACATGCCGGAAAAATCTGCATCTGGTGCTTTTTGCAGATCCTTTTAATTTGGACCGTTTACTTGACGTTTTAGCCAATGCACATGCATTCTACTGCTTTTGCCTTTAACTCCGGATTAAATGGATGCAACAAAAACCTGAAATTGCTTTTCAAATCCACACCTGCTTCTACCGTGTATTACCTTTTATGTGCCTTTTTTTGCCTGCGTAGTTTCTTTGCCATTAGATCCTCCCTTTTCTCCACCCCTTTAACTGTCTCTGGGTGTCATTTTGTTTCCTGCTGTTGACGAAGCAACTTCCGGTTGCTCTTGCCTTCTTTTCTGCTGCTTTCTCCCACTTCCCCCCAATACATTTCCTCCCCCGCTCCTTTAAACAAAATCACATTCCCCACCCCTTCATTCTCTCTCTTCTGCAGCGACACCAAGAACTCCCCGAGGGTAGCAGGGCTAGAGCTCATAAAATTCCTTCCTCGGAGCTGTGGTTTTGGCACTGTTGTTTACATCTAGCCCGATGTGTGTGTGAGAGAGAGAGAGTGAGAGAATGAGAAAGTGTGTGTGTGGAGGACCTCTTCTGTCTTGTAGCATCCCTCCCCCCAAAGCTGGATCTCTCTCCCCCCTCAAGCTGATGCATGCGCCCTTTTTGCAGACAGAGGAGGCTGGCGAAGACGCCGTTGGGGTAATTTATAAGTGCCCAAAAGCACAGGGGAAAGGGGAGCTGCCTTGGCGTCTCATCCCAGCATCTGCTCCACTCACGGAGAACGATAATATTAAACAGTCAATGCTTCCTTTAGTAGCTGCTTTTAATGTCTCTCTAAAGATAATTGTTTGGGTTTTTTTTAATGTTTCCCAGAACGCATGCTGAGGCTTGTCCCGGGGTGCCAAAGGCACACCAATCTCGCGCAGGGACAGCCTAACAGCCACGGGTGGGAGTGATTCCCTTTTTTCCAAGTGTCTATTCCTTCATTTAGGGAAACACTGCCTTCCCTGCCTCCGCAGTTAACATGCTAATGTGTGGGCATGGCAACAAGGAAACACTGATAGCAATAAACACATACGCGTGTGAATGCTACAAAGAAAAACAGCCAATTTATTCGTAGTGAGGGCAGAAGTATGTGAACTGTCAAAATCAATTGCGATGGAAAAAGCAGCATTTTTAATGTGGATCTTGGCTCATATGTGAACCAGCCCTTGGTGATATCCTGCATTCTGTCAATATAGTTTGCCTTCTGCAAAATCCAATGTTTGCTTAGCGAGCTAGCAGATGTTGAGTATAGGATTGTGGCCTGAGTTGAGTGCAGAAAATACAGTTTCATTTCCTTCTCTCTAATCCCACTAGTCCCGTCAGTTAACAGTGGCCCTATAATTTATATTTTTTCTGAAAGTCTTGCAATACCATACATGCCATATTTTATGACCTATCTTTAATGGAGGAAAATGTAGGATATTGGAAAGAAAAACGAGCAGAAACTATGAAGGTTTAAATAGTGTCAAAAATAACAATCCTTTGAGTTCACATTTAATATAGATAAGTTATTCAGTCTACAGTAGTGTAGTGTGTTGAGGCTATTTATGTATAAATCACTTAGTTCAGCTTGGATCCAACGCTGATAGGACATAATTGATCTTTAAAAGTTTCATGAAGGAATCACAGACTGTGAAATTAAAGGAGGGTTCTGTTGTTTAACTTTGCATTTCTATCAGTTGATGGAAATAGAACAGGCCATGGAAAGATGCCTCTTTTCTTTGCAGGAAGAATATTTTACAGATAGCATTGCTGAGTTAATTCAGTAACTCCAATGTCTGCAAAAGCTGAAGTGACATTTTTCGTTTTGAGTGAGAAGGTACATAAGAACTGATTAAAATAAGAGTCCATCTTAATCCAACAGATCAGCTAGCTGATTCTGGGAAGTTCACAACAAGGACATGAAGACAGCAGCCCTCCTCTGATGTTTGTCCTTTGCATCTGGTATTCACAGATATAACCCTTGGATCATGGAGGTTCAGAAGCTGTGTGTCTCCCTCTTCTCATTTATTTATGGAATTGACTGAATAACCAGCCTGCTAATTCTGAATTCCTTACTGGGTCACTACTACTATAACTCCACAGAAGGATACAATTCAGTCATAAGTCACTGCTCCCTTTAATATGAGAAGGAAAGAATATGGCTGGATGAGGTACTTGTGAGGTCCTGAAGCCATTTGCTCATGCTTCCTACAAACAGCATCATGTTACATTCCCTTTGGCAGCTGAAGTGGCCAATCCTAGATCAGCAAGGCTTGTTAGAAGTGCTATATCACAACTACTCCTGAGTTGTTCATAGTTGTTTTTTTGCAGCTGCCTTGAATTGTGTAGGTAACCTACGGATCTAACCGTTCCCCTTGCCTTTTGAGTTTTATTGCTCTGATATTCTTGGCTTATTTTGATTTTATATAATCCATGAAACTAATTTCCTTGATTATCTCATCCACCCCATAATAAGCTATATTTAAATGCTTCTTTCACCTGCTTCCTCTGAGACAATTAATGCTCGCACATCAGAAGGAACGCAGAGAGCTGCAGTAATATAAGGTGTTCAAAGCTGGAAGGTAACGGCTCAGGCGATGAGGGAAATATTGGTTTATTCTAGTTGTTATAAACTTTGTTGTAAAACAGGCTACTGTTCTTTGTAGATTCCCACATTTCTTACTCTGTATCAACCAATAGATGGCCACTTGAATTACGACTTAACTCCTTCTACATTCTGGTGTAGCTGTTCTCTGTGAATCAATCAAAAGAATGAATACATGGCATGAAATGAAAAGGAAAGCATTGCTAGGGAGTATTGAGACACTGATAAGAATGTATCAGTGACATGAAATATGCATGAAATAAGCTAGCACTGCTGTCCTTTTGCCTGTGCAATACAAAAGACATGGAGTTTTATTTCAGCTCTGGAAAAGTATTTAACTTTATGCATCTACTTTTGTGGTGGTCTGGTGGTCCACTTGAAAGTGCCCTGTGGATCACAAGTGATCTATAGACTACTTTTTAATTTGCAAATCTGTATTTTGTTTGTTTAACAATACGCCATGGCACAATATGGCACAAACTTCCCAATCCACCTGCTTCCTTTGGTCCAACAACCTGGTGCCCATGGCCACTCCATCCACTTCTGTGGCTGCTGCATGCTTACCCTTAGTTCTCAGAGGAGTCCCCAGGGAAGCATTGCTTTTTTATATATTACATTTTATTCATTTTCTGTAGGCAAGAAAAAATTCAAATAAGAACAAGAAATTACATAAAAAAGCAAAAAAATGGATAAAGTGGGGGGTATGCACTAATCATCTTTGTATATCTTTGCAAGTATTTCAGTGGAAACCATAAGTCCACTGTGCTTATTTTGTCATTCAGAAAGGAGGGATTAAACCAACTAAAATGAGGCAGATAAGGCTGGTGGATGTCTTGTAACACTTTTTTTGTATAAGTAATAAAGATGTGGCAAGTTGCCTGAAAAGCTTCTGGTTTTGTATGTTCTTTTGTTACTCATATATTATGGCCTTGTTCACTTCTACTAACAGTTGAAAAGTGAACCCCCACAAGTAGGGCACCTTCCTTTCATGAAGTTTCCCTGTTGTGGGCCTCAGATTGTACTGCCTCCTCAATGTTTTCACAGACAGGTCTTGAAGAATAATAAGAGGTGTGCATTTATGTACACTTACGTATAACAAGGAAGGACACATTTTGGTACCCCAGAGCACAACTCTTTGCTTCACTATGTACTGCTCAAAAGAAATAATAATATCCCTTTGCTTGGAGGAGATTGCTGGCTTGGGACCAAGTGCTCAGTGGGCTCTTCTGATATTTGCCTTTATAAGCTCCAAATCAGGGAAGGTCTGTTGCCATCATTGTAAGAATAACTCAGCTACATCCTCTCTCATACCTCACTCCATGGATTCTAGGATTCAGCAAATGTGTAGTTTTTCTTTTCACCTTCTATTATCCAGATCTTCAATCTTTAACTGAAAGTCACTGGTTAGACTCATTACCTAAGGAAGTTGTAAAGAAATCAGGATGCTAGGCTTATCCACACAGGAGCAAGTTGATCCCAACTGTTTTTATCTTAGTTTTCTATTTGCACTGTCCACAGTAAGGGATCAAAGCCATCTGCAAACACAGTGTTTTCTATTCACAATGAGGGAAGGATCAATCACACAGTTTCCTAATGACCACACTCTCTAATTTAACATTTCCACTCCCTCTGGTTGCTTGTCAACTGAGTGTGCTCAGTTTGTTCTACCAGCAGCAGTAGGTTCCATTTACAAAACCAACAATCTGGAAATGCGATTATTTGTATTTTCACTGGTATGATACAGCTGAAATACAAAATCTTTGCTTGAGTAGTGTTATGCTTTTGCACACAAGTTAGGGGGAAAAGAAAACTAACAACACTATTTGCAGAAACATAAAAAAGGCTAGCAGAATGGAGAGCAGCCGGAAGTTGCTTGTCAGCCCACAGGAAATGAATTGAAAGAAGGGAGGAGAAAATAGTGGGCATGGAGAGGAGAACAATTGACACACCCACCTAAAACCATAGGAGCAAAGCGTCTCCAAGGAGAAGTGGAGCACATTGGAGATGGTTTTTCTTCCACTTTTCATATTATCAGTGGGTTGGGTTAGTATGGATTTACAGGGGGGAAACTGTGTGATAGCTTCTGCTTGCCGGTAACGTCATGTGGACCATGTGAATTAAAAGGAGATGTGAGTAGCACCAAGCACACAGCAAACCACCGCGTAAGATGAGCCCACCATATTCAAAAGTTCCATGTGCAGTTTCCCCCCAGTTTTTTCCATCCCTCCTCCTCAGTAAGCTCTACATTGAGAACTGTAGGGACTGCATAGTTGCATTCCAATATTCAGTTAAATTTTCTGTTGTTTTTCAAATTGTTTTACCATCTCCACTAGTATTATCTCAAAGTCCATCAATTGCTTTCCCACTGTGCGAGCCTCCCCTGTCATTTTAGAACTCTGGGAGAGGCCGTCCTCTCTCAGTGATTCTTTAGCCCCACAAGCTTTAAAGTAAATCAAGAGGTTGTGTTCTTGCCCCCCCTCACCTGTGCTGTTAGCCATACCTCTTCATTTCAAAATAAAAAATAAAATGTAGATGTGGAGAAATTTGATTCAGTTTTTACATTTAAAGATGAACCTACTAAATTCACACTTTCTAAAAAAAAAAATACAAGAACTGAAAGACAATTATCTTTTGAAACTTGGAGAGAGGAGAAGGGAAGGTGGATTTGATCGTTTGCATACCTTTTGAGTTCAATGGGATTTATTTCTGTGCAATCATGTTTGAAAATGGAAATGGACTGTCTGCAAGTCAACTGGACTTATGGCGGCACTTTGAATAGGGTTTTCCTGGTAAATGGTATTCAGAGGTGGTTTTACCATTGCCTTCTTCTGAGGCTGAGAGGCAGTGACTGACCCAAGGTCCCCCAGTGAGCTTCATGGCTGTGTGGGGATTTGAACCCTGGTCTCCCAGGTCATAGTCCAACACTGACCCACAGGAGGGGCAGGGAGAGGAGGCAGAGGGTAGGAGATTGGGTGGGTGGGCTCTGGGCAGAGGGGAAAAACCTTTCCTTTCCAAAAGGAAAACATTGTGAACAGTATCATTGCTTTTCAGCTTCCCCCCCACCTTTTTATTCTACAGCAGGCATATGTAGCCTCCCACACAAATTTAAACCAAAGCTGTCCCTGGCCACATCCATACCAGGCCTTTATTTCACTTTGAAGAGTCATGGGTTCTGTCAAAGAATCCTGGGAAGTGTAGTTAGTGAAGGGTGCTGAGAGTTGCTATGAGATGCCCTGTTCCCCTCATAGACCTTCAATCAGAGTGGCTGACTGCTAAACCAGTCTGGCCACTGAAGCTCTACCAGTGGAATAGGAGTCTTGTCTCAGCACTCTTCACAAACTACACTTCCCAGAATTCTTTGAGGGAAGGCATGACTGTCTCTCGTGAAATCAAAGTCTGCTGTGGGTGTGGCCCCGATTAGGCAAGCCTAGCAGCTGTGAGTCTGGCTTTTAGAGCTGTGACAGTTGGTTCTTACTGAGCATGCCCCACGTTATCATTGGGTTCCAGGCAAAATTTCTTAAATTAATTAAAAATCAGCTAGGCATTTTTAAATGTTTAAACTGCAGAAGATGAAGGTCAGAGTATGGGGCAAGGTCAGTATTAGGATTACAGGTACTCTGTGAACATGGTTGATTTTTAATTAATTTCAACAGATTATGAGAACTCTGTCAGAAAAAAGTCCAAAAGGGCTCTGGTTTCTCTCTCTATCTTTTTAGACTTTGAATTCTCTATTCTCTCTGACTGGTTTGTGTATCACCATGAAAATTTACAGGGTTGTTAAGCAAGCATTTCTGAATTCAGGACTATAGGTTTTGTAAGGTTTTGTTTGAAATGAGCTTAGGGGAAGCATCAGAATGGCATGGGGGTATTTTCAATTTAGTATTGCGGAATGTGAAAAATCCACGCTGGCTATAGTATACAGTCACTCTCGTGGCGGTATAATTATCACATAAGATTTATTGGGCTATAGTGCATTATTCTCGGTAGTTGATGAAAATGTATGTAATGCAATTGCTAGCCTTTGAAGTGCTACTGGACTATTGCTTTGTTTCACCTTTAAGCAATAGCTTATTGGCTACCCTTTTGACTGAAAGCATACTATACCCATTTTTTTTAAAAAAAAACCATAAAGGCAAATCCTATACTGTTGCAGAATTAGCAAACACGTTTTTTAAAAAATAATCATTTAAGTCATCCCAATTTCCCTATTTATAAAAGAAAAATGGTATAAAAGTAAAAAAAATGTTTATATTACAAACAAGAGGGGGAAAGTATCTTGGTAGTATCTTATGCTGCAATGGGTTGCATTCAACATAGTGCAAAAGTGAATGTTCCGTCAGTGCAAGGATTTCTCTTTGTGCAATGGAACATTCTCCCCCTCTCCTCCTCTGCATGCCCCCTAAATCTGTTCTGGGCTTTCCCCCAACCCCCCAGAGCCAATTTGAGGATGGCGTAGGGCACATGTGGGGAAGGGGGAAAGTCCTTTTGTGCAAGTAGAGATCATTCTGCTTGTACAAATATTTAGTTGAATACTTCACAATATATCAGATAGTGTTTAATGTACCCTAAGAATCTTTAATGTGTTTGCTATAACAGACTAACAAAACACTACCACAACATAATGGATTGGTGATACCAATCTCTGGATACATTAGTATGCCATATGTTGGAACCCTGTCCCAAGAGGATCCCAAATCAGTACCTTTTCCTCCATTACTGGGAAAAAACAATGTCCCAAATGTCTACTTCCATACAGAAATTATTATTTCTAACAGTGCTTGTGTAAATCCAATTGTTTTCAATTTCCTATATTGATTCTGGGCTAGCTATTTTGCTCACTGGAAAAGAATGCCTGCTGTTGCAAGTGTACTTTATCAAATTAATGCATCTTCTTCTGTTTCATGTAGCATATTGCATTATTTGCTACACTTCACTTCCTGGCATTCTTTCATTCTAAGGAAGCACTGAACAGGGTATCGCATCAGTTAAAATGTGTCATGTACTATCAGGGATTTGTTTATCTTTGTATTTGTATGTTTTTATTTTTTCTTAACCTTATGGCTGAAGAATTGTTATGTGCTCAATTAATTCTGGCTGATGTGCTCTTTGCACTTTAAGACCGTATTGCTCTTTCTCTAGGGAAAAAAACACCTCTGATTGTTTTGGGCATAGCAGACCAAACAGCAGTGTGGCGGTCCATTATTTTATCATGGGTCAAGAGAGAACAGATGTAGCTACAGAATACAGGGTTGAAAGGGGACATACTCTGTTACTGGATATATTTATTCTGTACCCACTCTCAATGCTGAATCATCCACTGGAATGGGACTTTAAAAATTATGAAATAATCCATATTATTTTGACCTAACCTGCAATAATTGTACGTTTGTGTTAAAAGACTCACAGGAAAATAATAATGTTGAACAGCACTAATTTCCATTGGACAAGGATTTCTATTCCAATTTAGAGAATAATGCACAGAATAGAAAGTTGCAACAGAAAACCCCATTTGGTTCTTTCTTTCTTTCCTTCCCATAATTCTCTTTATTGAGTTTGTCAGCAGAAAACAAAAGTAAAATGAATTGAAAAAAGAATCAACATCAATTAACAATTCCCACTTAACCTTCCACTTTCCATCACATTTGTGTGTAAGACCTGAAGTTGACTATTTTTGATAAAAACAGTTGGGATCAACTTGCTCCTGTGTGGATAAGCCTAGCGTCCTGATTTCTTTACAACTTCCTTAGGTAATGAGTCTAACCAGTGACTTTCAGATACCTGAAGTATCCTACTGGGACTATGAAGGAGTAGGAGTATAAGTTCACTAATAGCAAAAAAAACACAAAACCCTTGCAGTTTAAGAATGTACCTATAAGCAACAGATAGTTCTATCAAACTTTAAAAAGCAGGGGAATTGGGCAGCTATAGTGAATGCACAAGGGGAGCAGGAGACCTGACCTCCTCTCTGAGATATTGCACTGCCCTACAAATTTGTAAAATGCAAACACCATTTGGGTTGGTCTTTCACAGTCCAATCCACTTCCTGTGTAGCTTGGAAGATTTCTGTAATGTGCCTATCTGCTTCCTCCTTCCCTGGCTGTCTCTTCTGTCTTCCTCCCTGCTTATAGCAGTATAATTCACTTCACAGGTTTTACAATTCGTGCCCATCCTCCTAGTAGCCACTGCTGGTGGCCAGTCAATGTTAAAATGCTGTGCCATTCTGGTACTCGTGTAGGTGAGGGCCCTGCAGCGCTGTCAGCTGGCTTGAATGTCTGGTGCAGCTATTTTTGTTTCATTGATGTGTTACATACCTGTGGCACTTTTGAACCAAATGGATCAGTTAAGGAAATGAATCAAAATCAATGGTACGAAGACCAATGGTTTTGTTGTTATATGGAAATAGGAGTTCCTTAACAAGGGCACTTTTACTGAAAAAACACAGTTCTTAATAGCCAACAGTCCTTCTTCTGTTCCACATCCAGCTCAGCTTGAGCCAAAAATCCTCTAAACATAGAGTAATGTTTTTTTGGTGTATTATAGGCAATTCATCTAATAAACATAAAATATCAGCAGTGCAAACAGTGCTAGGAGAAGCAGGGTGCATCAGTGCTGTTGAGGCCCATGATACAGCTGTGTTACTGTATATAGCTGGACACTGGAGAGGGATGAACATTGAAAAAGCAGTCTTCTCTGGCCTTAGGTGTGTTTTTGTGTGCTGTTGAATGCAGGGCTTTTTCATTTTCTTTTATTGCTTGCTGTGAAAGAGACAAAAAAAACTGTTAAAATCAGCAATTAAGAACAACGATAGCAAGAAAGAATAGCTATTCCCCCCCCCCGGTTCCTTACTAGGGAAGCATTTTATAGGTGCCAATACTTTGTTTTTCTATCTGTTCCCTTTCATAGATTTTTTTATATGAGATTGTACAATTTGGTTCAGTGTACAATTACCTGAGAAAGATGGTGAATATGAAAGTGTAGCGTTGGTTGACATGTCATGTGGCACTGTGATGTTCCTGTAGGTTAAGCATCTGTAAATATGGTAAGCGTGGGTCTATTAGGTGATGTATGGTAATTGACTGAGAGAGAAAGGGGGAGTACATGGGTGAGAAGCTGAAGTATGCTGGATGATGATTGGCTGAGTGACTGGCTGGCTGAAGGTATAAATGGAGGTTTGTGAGTGATGAGGGGGGAAGAAGTTGTTGAGTTGGTTGGAGTGAGGTCATTTAGTGAGGGTTGGTTGGCAGAGTTCTGAAGGAAGTTTGGATTGTATTTGGCTGATATTTAAAGAGTATATATATACGAACAGAAACATAAAGAGTGACCATATATGAAATCATACGCTTGTGAAACATTCCTAAAGTAATCTTGTTATTTCTTGTTGTTAGTAAATAAATACTTATTTGGTTTACCAAAGGCCTGATCCTTGGCTGGGGGAATATACAGACCAGAAGGGAGGGCAAGGTAATTACCAAGGCTGAACAGAAACTGTATCTAATGGTGGCAGCGGTGAAGGGAGATATTGTAACAAGTCAAGTATCCAGAGCAACCCAGAGTTGTATGCTTTATATATAAAGATACAAGGGGGTTGGGAACAGCATAGGCACACAGTCACAAAGTAACAAGCTATAGAGAGACTTAGGCAAAGTCTCTGGGAGTATCGGTTACAGGAAGTGACTGGTGGTGCTGCCTAGCAGTGGGATCAAGTGAGATCTGTGCTAGAGCGGAGTGAGAAACCATATAAAGGAAGGTCCTGACTGGTGGTGTCCCTGGTGGTGCCTAGGGAAAGGCAGTAGCCACAAGTAGCTGGGAACCTGACAGGGAGAACCAGGGAAGGACGTCACAGGCACCTTCTGTTAAAATGTTTTGTTTTGGTCAGAGATAAAGCAACTCTGATGTCATCCTAATCTTTCTCATAGGAATAACATGTTGTTTTCTATGCTGTTCCATGGACCGTTCTGTATAGGAACTTTCCATAATCTGATTTAATACTTCAGCATTAGGTAGTCCATTTGTTTCTTTGTTGCTCAGACCATGTGGTTCCCTCTTTCAAACCTCTACACTAGCTTCCTGTCCCCTTCCTCATCTGGTGGAAACATATCTTCCTTATTTTTAAAGGGCTCCACACCTTTGCCTCACCCTCTGGGTGATAGTTAATGCTAGTCTTAGTCAGAGTAGACTGACTGTAGTTAGTGGGCATGACTAATTTAGGTTCATTAATTTAAATGAGACTACTGGGTAGGACTTAACTGACTACATCCCTATATCTTTCGCCTTATTTCCATGTTTGCTTCCATGTCTATAACCTTAAGGTGACTCAAAGTCTTCTGCTCTGTTAAACGATTCCTCTCCTTTTCCCTTCTAAAAGGAGAGGGTGGCAGATCTGTGTGGTAGAGGACATGCTTTGCATGTAAAAGGTCTTAAGTTCACTTTCTGGCATCTCCAGCTAGGCCTGGGAAAGACTCCTGCCTGAAACCCTGGACAGCCACTGCCAGTCACTGTCCACAATGCTGACTTGATGTTAGGCTGCATCTCCTCATCCCCAGCTGAAACAGTAACTGCATAATTCTATGCATGTTTCTTCAGAATAGCACTGCCATGTCTCCAGTCTTTACCTGGAGTCTCCATTTTTTTTGGGGGGGGTCCTCCCGAGGTCTCCTGCCAAGTCACTCCAACACTCTCAATTTCCTGTTTTCCAGAAGGACCAGCCACGCATGTATGTTCTGGTTGCTCGTCTGCATATGCGCTGCCACCCACAACCAGAGTCTCTACTCTCTGGAGACCTGACAATGCTAATTCAGAAGTCTAATTGTGTTCAATGGGACTTTGTGTATAGGATATTGCAGCCTAAGTCCATACAAATGCATTTGTTCATGGTCATCCCTTGTTTTTTCTTATTCTCCCTGTGCTTTCTCATGTTGAAATTTAGACGGCAAGCTCCTCAGGACAGGAACTTGTCCTTTTGTTTTGTTTGCCATTCTGGGAAAACCATGCACTGTGTATGCTGATGGCACTCTGTACATAAATAATAAAGACAGATATGAAAGAGGTCATGTGCAGGCTGAAAGCACTAAATGAGCATATCTGATCCATAAAATGGTCATGTATGTAGTCATTTCTGGAGAACCTTCAATGATAGGGCCAGCACCATAGGGTGGCCAGGTTGGGCCCTGGCCAAGGGAACTTGTGGTCTGGAGGGGCCCCTGAAGGGCCCTTTTTAGGGTGGGAAGGTGGTGCTCCCCTTCCATCATCTATGGCAGTGTCAGGTCCTGCAACCCGACCTGCCACTGATTGCGGAGAAGAAGCTCTCAGGCACCCCTTCCAATACAGACAGCATGGGCTTCAATAAGCCCCACCCACAGGCCCCATCTACCTCTCCTGTCAGTGTGAATGCCATGCATGCTGTGCACGCATACCTGCCATCACCCACAGTGGCAGTGGGGGCTTCCCTAAGGGTTGCCATTTATGCCATTCACATGACACGAGAGGTAGGTGGGGCACATGGGTAGGCTTATTAGTCCTGTGTCACCTGTTTTGGGGGGGTTGTGATATGATGCCATGGACCCAGGGCAGGCTGGTGCCCAAGGGCCCAGTCATACCTGGCACCGGCATTGTTCAATGATTATCCCAGTGTTTTAAGACATGAGTATATTATCCTTTGGTGCCATAGATTTAATTTCCCCTCTGTGACAAAATGCAGTAAGATCAGGAGGGCCAAGCCTTGTCCAGCTTTCTTGACATTGGCACAACCTTATGGATGTAGGTCTTCTGACAGGTCTTCTTTCTTTCCTGCTTTTATGCCTTTTCTCTTTTGTGTCACTGAAGAAAGAGAATAATAAATTGAAGCTTTTGAACTTTTCAGTACCATCCTGTGCGTATTTCTAACACAGTGAAAAAAGAAGAGGAAAAAGAACAGGCATTCCTCCTGAATTTATTTTCTATGATGTCTTACGAGCCACTATGACCAAACCGCCATGAATAAGCCTTCTTTCTGCTATTTCTGTCAACACTCTGAAGCTTGCTTTTATTTAACTTCACACATTTGCTGAGAAACTAAATACCTTTGTATTTCAATTTTCTAAGTACCTCCCCTCCAATCTCCAAGATATTGTGGCAAGGGAGAGGGAATGGAGTGAATGGATGACTGAACCATAAAACAGCACTTACGTTTTAAGGGCATTACCACACCTCAAAAGATCTGAGAGAATGACAAGACAGTCAAGTCATTGCTGTGGATCAGGCTAAGATTAGTAAGGGTGAGGAAAAGACTTTTGTGAGGTAAAAAGTTAAAACCTACTTTTATGTGCCCTCATCTCCCCCCCCCGAGGATTAATTTTGGTCTATAGTACAAATTATCTACAGAGCTGTTACCTTAAAAAAAATAAATCAAATTCCTGTGGTGTGATGTGCCAAACTTTAAGGCGAGTGGTGTGGGAGTAAGGATGACTGAATCTGTCATTTTCTGCTTCTCTCAGTTTCTCATTTTCCAGTCTTAAATTCAGTTCTCCATAATTCCCCATCAGTATGCATTTGTTTTGTTTTTTAAAAAGTCCTCATGAAAATTCTTCACCATTATAATGGGAAATTCTCCTAATATTCACATTTTTATATGTAATTTGCTTGATATACACATATTGGCAAACCAATTTTTCCTAACATAATGCATTTATGGATTATTTTCAATAATATATGTATTTTATGCACATTTACAGTAGCATGTGAATTTTTGTAAAATTACTTGGCTGGAGAATTGGATTGGAAAATTTGGAGAAGTGTGAATTTTGAAGGATGGCTGTGTTTTGGCTTGCATATTGTTTTGGAAAGTGTGAATTAGGTAGAGTGACCTTTAAATATGATTGGCACTGAATTACTCCTCATCCCCCAGTTAGATTACTTAATAAGCCATAAAAGTGTAAATTTGCACACATGTGGTCTTCCCTCACTTGACTGCAACATGAATTAATAACTTTCATGTATGACTACCCTTACTCAAGAAGTATTTGTATGGGGACTTGCTAGTAGGGGGAAGAGTATGTTGTTGTTGTTGTTGTTAATATTAATAATAATAATAAAAAGATTTATATCCTGCCCTTTCTCACAGTAGGAGCCCAGGGCGGCAAAATAAAAGCACTAAAAACACTTTAAAACATCATAAAAACAGACTTTAAAATATATTAAAACAAAAACACCTCAAAAACATATTTTTAAAAAGTTTTAAAGATATATTTTTTAAAAAAGGTTTAAAAACATATTAAAAAGCAAGTCCAACATAGACACAGACTGGGATAAGGTCTCAACTTCAAAGGCTTGTTGTAAGAGGAAGGTCTTCAGTAGGCGCCGAAAAGATAACAGAGATGGCACCTGTCTAATATTTAAGGGGAGGGAATTCCAAAGGGTAGGTGTCACTACCCTAAAGGTCCATTTCCTATGTTGTGCAGAATGGACCTCCTGATAAGATGGTATCAGCAGGAGGCCCTCACCTGCAGAGTGCAGTGATCAACTGGATATATAAGGGATAAGATGGTCTTTCAGGTATCCTGCTCCCAAGCTGTATAGGGCTTTGCACACCAAAACTAGAAACTTGAACTTAGCCTAGTAGCTAATAAGTAGCCAGTGCAATTCTTTCAGCAGCGGGTTGACATGTTGGCGATACAATGCCCCAGTGAGCAGTCTCACCACTGCATTTTGCACCAGCTGCAGCTTCCGGACCAACCTCAAGGGCAGCACCACATAGAGGCACATTACAGTAATCCAGCTTGGAGGTTACCAGTGCATGGACAACAGTGTTCAGGCTATTCTGGTCCGGAAACAGCCCCAGCTGTCTTATTAGCCGAAGCTGGTAAAAGGCACTCCTAGCCACTGAGGTCACCTGGGCCTCTAGTGACAAACATGGATCCAGGAGCACCCAAGACTATGGGCCTGCCTTTTTAGAGGAAGTACGACCCCATCCAAAGCAGGCAACTGACCAATTATCCAAACTCAGAAACCACCAACCCACAGCATCTCTGTCTTGCTAGGATTCAGACTCATTTACTGGCCCTCGTCCAGTCCACCACCAATTCCAGGCACTAGTCCAGGGCTTGCACAGCTTGTTACTGAGAAACAGAGCTGGGTATCATCAGTGTACTGCTGACATATCACCCCAAATCTCCTGATGACCACTCCCAAGGACTTCATCATTCATTCATTGGCAATCACTCGTGGCCGAATAAGATTGTCTTCCAAGATAAGGTCTTTAACAGTGGGTCCGTAAGTGACTGTGGAGGCCAATTCTGGATCCACACAGACTCCCACAGTGAGGATATAGGTTTCCAGATGGAAGATGGTCACAAGGAGGATTTGTTTGACGTGCCTGCTGCTTAGCTCGTTTGTCCTGTTCGCCCTGTATTCATGCTTCTTCAAAGTCCACAGCACCTTTGATAAGGACTTCATATAGATGTTAAACAGCATGGGGGGACAAGATAGTGCCCGTTGGCACCCCACAGCACAACTGCCATTGGGCTGAAAGACAATCACCCAATGCTATTCACTGAAAACAACCCTGGAGATAGGATTGGAACCACTGTAGAACAATGCCTCCATCTCCATCAAGTTGACCTCAAAGGATACCATGGTCAATGGTATCAAAAGCCGCAGAGAGAAGAATAACAGGGTTGCACTTCCCCTGTCGTTCTCCCAATAAAGGTCATCCATCAGGGCAACCAAAGCCAATTCAGTCCCATAACCAGACCTGAACCCAGACTGGAATGGGTCAAGAAAATCTGCTTCATCCAAGAGTACTTGCCATTGCTGTGCCACAAGTCTCTCAATCACCTTCCCTAAGAAGGGGGTATTTGAGTCTGGGTGGTAGTTGTCGCAAACCAATGGGTCCAGGGTGGGCTTTTTCAGGAGAGGTTGGATCACAGCTTCTTTCAGGGTGGCTGGAACCACTCCCTCCCATAATGATGTGTTGACCACACCCAGGATCCACTCAGTGAAACCCCCTTGGCAAGCTTTAATAAGCCAAGAAGAGCAAGGGTCTAGAGGACAAATTGGCCGCATCATCGCAAACACCTTGTCTACATCATCAGGCTGCATCAGCTGAAACCGCTCCCAAGCAATTGCAGCAGATGTTGCACTGGACATCTCACAGGGGACTACAGTAGATGTGGATGGGGCATCAAGATTGCTATGGAGGCGAGCAACTTTACCCTCAAAATGCCTTGCAAACAAAATGCCTTGCAAACTAAAACTCCATTTCCTGGAGTTGACGTCAACAGACCCCTGACAATATGGAAAAGCTCCACTGGACTGCTACTTGAGGATGCGATGGTGGCAGAGAAGTGGGCCTTCTTCACTGCCCTCACTGCTGCACAGTAGGCATGGTTATGATGTTTTACTCATGCCCAACCAGCCTTACAGCTCGTCTTTTGCCACTTGCACTCTAGCCATTGCCCAGCCTGTTTCATTGCTAGGGTTGCCAGGTCAGAAGCATCCCAAACCCTGAGATTTTGGGGGTGGGCCTGACTGACATCATGGGGTGGGTCCAAGTGATGTTATGGGGCAGGTCCAAGTGACATCATGGAGCAGGTCCAAGTGATGTCACAGGGTGGGTCTAAGTGACGTCATGGGGCGAGTCCAAGTGATATCATTAAGCATGATACATTAAGCATCAACCACAGTTGCTTGGCACATACAATTCATACAAAAACATTTATCTGATTGGAAATTAAGATAGAAATCTTAGCTAAAAGATGGAACCTGGGTAGGGAACATTTAATCTAGCCAATTCGCTTCTGGCAAAACGGGTTCAAATGCCCTCAGGCCAGGCCAGTCCTGTCACCAGAAGGCCACTGTAGGAAGAAAGGAGCCTAGTATTGTGGAGATATTAGATGGGAGCACTCCAGAGTAAAAATGGATGCCCCCGAAGAGCTGCAATTCTAAACACACTTACTAAGGTACAAAGCCCCATAGAACTCAATAGGACTTACTTCTCAGTAGATATGGCTTGGATTGTGTTGTTGGTAAAGCTTGACTAGGGATCCTCTGCAAAAAATATCCATATCCAAGTAGGGTTGGCAGCCCTCTGCCTGGAATGCCCTGCCCCTACCTTTTAACATCCAAATTTCTTTACAGATTTGAGCCTTCACTTCAGAAAGAAGCCTGAGTAATGAGTAAGAAGATTCTCTACCTCAGCCTTTCCCAACTAGTGGGCCACCAGATGTTGTTGGACCACAATTCCCATCTTTCCTGACCATTGGCAATGCTGGCTGAGGCTGATGGGAGTTGTGGTCCAACAACATCTGGTGGCCCACTAGTTGGGAAAGGCTGCTCTACCCTTTTCTGACTCCCCTGTGGGCTGCTATAAACTCACTTTATCAGCCAACCCAATTCCAGTGAATATAATTGACAGAGAGAAAGTACACATGATTTGGTCTACTTTCATAGGCAGCAGCTTGGGAACAACAACAATTGCAGCCACACTGCCCAGTATGTGAATTCTCTTTTACCACTACTGGACAAGAAACAAACAACAAATTGCATAATCAGTGGGTTTAAGAAGGTTGAGCGGAGCACATGGAACAACTGTTGTTGCTTCTATGGATGAAAGGGAGTGAGAATAAAGGTAAATGAAATGCAAATAGAAAAAGAAGAACTAAAGACAGTGATGATTTCTTAAATGAAATACCATACCAACCACAACAAGATTCCTATGAGTAAGACAGAAAACTAAGCATCTCACAACCAGCCAGGATTCCTAACCAAAATCCAAAAATATGAAAAATGAATAAATATTTGTATAAGCATGACTATCAAATATATTTATTATTTACACAACCTGTAAAGATATTTATAGTGCAATCCCACATTTATTTATTTAGAAGCAAGTCCCAATGTATTCAGTGGGGCTTACTCAAACAGGGACAGAACTGCAACCTCAAGTGATAAGCAACTTCATTCAAGCAACCCAAAATTCAGAATCATGCCACTTTAAGCTGTTTTGCAACTGTTTATACTTGTTTTTATGGTTATTGGATTTTAAAGGGATTTATTTCTTATTGTGAGCCGCCTTGGTTTCCAGACTGCAACCCTACCTCACAGGGTTGTTGGAAAGATTCCCATATACACACTGGAGATGTAAAAATACACACACCCCATGTAATAGCTTATTGTCAAAACCAGTTGATCATTGCAGAACATTAAAAAAATCAGTATTAGTTTCCTACATAATAAAAACAGTGATACCTGAGTAAGCCCTGCCTAACTGCTTTAAAAATAGGATTGGAGGGGGAGAGAAAGATATACAACACAAACACAATTCTTTTCTATGTTCACCCCAAAGTCCCATGAATTTACAGCACAATCCTAACCATGTCTACTCAAAAGGAAGTCCTGTTGAATTCAATGGGGTTTACTTTGGGTGTGTTTACTCTGGAAAAGCAAGTACTGGATTAGACCTTCAATTTGGTAAATTTGCAAAACACTGCCCTCTTCAACATTTAAACCTGTCTGACTCCTACACACAAGAGAGAAAAAGATTGAAAGCTTACTTATTCAATCTGAGAGATGTTCAAAAAGCAGGAAAAAGCACATTTCTGAGCCTTGGGCCAGTCACTGCCTCTCAGCCTCAGAGGGAGGCAATGGTAAACCCTCTCTGAAAACTGCTTACCATGAAAATGCTGTTCATAGGGTTGCCAAAAGTCAGAATCGACTTGAAGGCAGACAATTCAAGTTGACTCTATCATTTTTTGGCTCTATAATTCCTTGTCAATCACAACTCTGATTTCTTATTGGCTAAAAACCTGAAAGGGCAGGGATTAGAGCAGAACTTAGAGCAACTAAGAAGTTGTGGGGCGACGGCTGACGTTTTGATGTATATCTCTGGAATCAGACCACCTAGAAACTTATTTTTTTAAAAAAATGAAAGTCCAGAGATGAGGGGACCCCCCAAAAACGGAGTCTCTGGCTGAAAAATGGAGGTCTGGTAACCCTATTCATTACTCTTAGCTCACTGGTGTACCAAGGTGCAAACCAGGCTCCACAATGCTGAAGTGGGCCCTCAGAAACAACCGTATCAAGACCCCGACATGCCTTGCTGTCGCACAGCGTGACAAGACCTTCAACAGGGTCACCTGCTCTATTTACTGGGAACTCCCCTAGGGGATTCAGGGTTAAAGACCCAAATACAAATTGGGAGTACAGGGTGAAGAAAGCTCTAACAGGGTCTGAGAAGCTACAAGGGCAGGAGGAATCTGTGAGCGAGGGCTTACAGTCCCAGTTCAACTGCTTTCTGATCAGGGTGGGTGAATGGGAGGGAACTACCATGGTGGCACTATTTTAATATACCTCCCAGGCTGGCCATGTCTCTTTGAAAATATGGAAGCTAAGGAAACTACAAGAAGTTTGGATTATAAAACCTTTCAAATTCCTTTTTAATTTCTCTTTCATTTTGTCCTGAATGCCAATTAACAGAACTTGATGAGAAAATAGTGTTGGCACTTCAGTGTGTTATAGCCATCATCAATCCACATTACCCAAGATCCGTTTATTGAAAGTCAGCAACTCTGGGTTGGTTTAAATTTTGTAGGATATTTGGGCAGGGCAGGGCAGGGCAATCAAAGAGTAATATGATAGTTGAATTGAGCCTGCAAATCCCATGTTAGGCATAGAGTATTGACCTTTGGAGGGCCAGAGGAACTGGATAATTTATTCTCTCATATTGCTTGCGTGCATGCATCCACACATAGCAAATATACTCCACTAGCTTTTCTTCTGCTCAGGGTCCCCAGCCTAAACATGTGGATGATAGACACATTAAATTTTCAGAGTGTCATATTTAGTTTTCGAAGTTTGTTAAGACTCTTGATGCTTGATTCTTAACTATTGGGTTAGACCTAAAGTGTACCTGAAGCAAGCTCTCTCTCCCTCTCTTTTTGCATCAGTTTGTGTGTTTGAATTGAGCCCCCAAAAGTGGTATCCTTCTTTTACATAGATGCTTGAGTCTACACAATCTTTGTCCTTCCTACTCTCTAAATTGTTTGTATTTATTTGCATAAAAAAACCAGGAGTGATCCAGTATTGACACGAGTGGGGACATGGGCAGTGGCAGTTTTTATCTCCCAATTTTCACAGTTTTAAGGTAACCTTTAAAAATGTTCTTAAGGACATTTGATAAAAGGGTATCTCCCCAAGTATAGGTTTAGTTCTGGATATCCATAGCTTGACTTCTATGCTCTGCATTAATGTCAGCAACTAAGGTAAGTGAAAGACATCATCATATGATTTTATATTTGGTTTTGTTAGGCCTTCATTTCTTTTTTTACATAATACTTTTGTTAACCCTGGAGCACTTTCTAATATGAATAAAGGTGTTTATCATTTTAGCCAATTTCTCAAACAATTGGGTGGAAGCTCTATGGGCAGTGTTTGAAATAAAGAGGTGAGCTTCGGTAATATATTTTCATTGCTGCTATCTTACCTACCTGTTAGACTGACCTCTGACGATTCTCTAAGATCTTTTTTTATTTATTTGACCACGTAATATAGCCTAGTTCTTTTAGGAATATGCAGTCCTAAATATTTAACTGAGCTATGGCATATATTGAATCCAGACAGGTTCTGTGTCTGCTGTTCCATCATGCTTCTGATTTTGTGGAGTTAATCTGCAGACTTGCTATCCTCCCATATTCCAAAATCTCTGCCATTATCTTGGGGGTTGCTCCCTTCAGATTTGTTAATAACAGAGTGGTATCATCTGCAAAGAAACTAACCACAAACAAACTGAAAGGTATACCCATCTATATTTTTTATCCCACCTGTGGTCAGCTTTCTCTGCCTTGCCTGCCTTATCTTATCTGATGATGAGAAGAAATCTTCTATGTCTTTAGCTGGGACTGAATGCCTCCTATACCTACCCAATCCCCTTCTGCCCACATGTCAAGCCTTTATTATGCAGGTTTTTATGCTCACTCCTTTGTAATCACTGCAAGACTGGCATTTATTTGGTCACCCTGTTCCTGCCCTGCTAACAATTGAGAGCGCAGATCCCATTGTTCGGGAGTCATTGGGAACAGAGGAACCATGTGCTCTCCCTTTTTATTAATTTGGTAGCACTTGTTTGGGCAAGACTGCCATTAGGTGTGATCTTTGCTTTGTCTTAGTTCTACTCAGGCAGGCATGACTAGTCTCTCTCAATTTAGAAAGGCCCTCAGTGACAAAGTGCAAGATGAACTAATTCCTCATAATCAGATTAATTCTTTTCCAGGAGAGGAGGGTGGGAAGAGCCCAGCCAGGCAACCATCAACCATTTAAACAGTACTGGAACATTTCCTTCTGTGTATATCCTTAGGATGATGTTGGTTTATTTGTATACCACCTTTCCATAGTAATCTATGCTCAAGGCATCTCACAACATGAAAAAGGTTACATAATTCACTGTTACAAAACAAAATTCAAATAGTCAAACAATAAAAACATCTTAAGAAACATAACAATCAATTGAACTCCATTATAATTCATAATGCCCAACAATAAAGTGCAAAAATAACTTGACCAGCAGAATTAAATGTTGGCCCAAACAGAAAGCCCTACAAAATACCTCACAGTCAAGATGGTCTCTGGCATCCTTGCAGATCATTGTGCCTATGTCAGCAGCAGCAGCAATGTCATGCCATCTGGCCATCTGAGGGATCGCTATCCAAAGCAGAAAGCCATGACACCATGAGTTAAATTATCATTGCCCTCCCACCATTTTGCCACATGCTTTTGTTTATTGTTTAATGATTGATGAATAATTTCTTTCAAATATTATGGGCTGGGGACAAGCAAAATGGATCACAGCAAGTGGATGCTCCCAAGCATTTAAAACACAGAAAAGCACTTATGGTAAACAGACGATATGTATGGCTAAAGAATTGATTTAGACTATTGCACTGTGTGAGTCGGTGAATGAAGTGGACTAAGGGCTATTCGGTATAATAATTTTGTTGGACAGTAATGTGCTGTCATTATTCAGTTGTGGCAAGGGTTACAGATTCACTGAAATAGATGACTGCATTTATCATCTTTTTTTAAAATGAACATTTATATACTGCTTAATATTTCAAAAATCTCTCAGAGGTGTGCATTCTCTGAAATTCCCTCCATGGAAGTTCTTGAGCAACAGTAGAGAGCAAATGAGGCTGAGACCTAGAGTGGCTGCCTTCCTCTAGTACATGCGTATCTTCATACATCCTGCAGCTTCAAGGACATCCTATAGCACAACTGTGGATGCTTTACTTTACACAGATTGCTACAAAGGTGAACTTATCTGCATAATTTTATGGAAATGAAGGGTACTCCATTGTTTTTGCTGATGAATAATGGATCTAGCAATGTAATGGGTGTCTTAGAAGATACTATGAGTCTGTGTTTGTAAATGTGTGTGTGTGCATTTATTTAGGCTAATCAAGATGCTGAGATATCCATACAAGGAAGCAGTAATGCCTATGTTAGGCCTGTAAGGGGCAGAGGAGGGCCATTTTGAAGCAGCTAATGTTACATCTTCAGAGATAGCAGGAAGCAACTATTTGCCAGAAGTGGTGACAACTGTGATTGAACATCCTCAGAAATGGAGCAGTTACACTAGTCAAAGATAATGCACTTACAGTTTCTTCCATGAGGTTCTTACTGATGAGATGTGAGCTACCTCATCTAAAGCCCTAGCTCTAAGCATCATAAAAATCTATAGCTTTCATCTGGACTGCTCATATTTATTACTCTGTTCAGGAGCTATATTTCAATAGGGTATGTAAACACAAGTAGGACTGGGGTGTGTGTGACTGCCAGCCATGCTCCCAATATCTATGCATACACCCAGCCCCCATGCACTCCACCCTGACCTTCTTGCATTGAGTGAGAAGGTCTGAAGGAAGCTTTTATATGTGTTCACCCAAGTATGCTTAGAAGCCCCTTTAGGACCTTCCTGCTCGATGCAAGAAGGTCAGGGGTGCAGTGCGTAGAGGTCATTGCATGTGAGGACTTTGTGAGCGGGGCTTGCACGCACACAATGTTTGCACTACTACAGGCCTACTACCTGTAGTAGGGCTTATATTTATCTTTGCTGAGCTTTTATTTAATTATTTATATAAACTGAGTTTTTTGTATGCAGGTTGACTGGATTTTTTGTCTGTTTTTTGTTTTATTTTGTGTGTGGGTGTTTTGCCTGTTTAGGGTGAGAGTTCTGAACATTGCCAGTGTTTTGTTCTGTGAAATGGGCATTATGTGGTGTATAACAGTTTGGGGACCCCTGTCGTAGATGCTTTGAACCTGGACTTTGGCTCTGACTCAAGGATTGCATTTATATCTATGATATAAATTCGACTTGTCCTGTTCTCTGTGGTTTGCCTCATCTGCATTTTTCATTTAGAGCCCTGAACTTGCCTGCTGTTTTAATATACACTTTTTGTGTGTGGTGCATTTGAGCCTAGATTGTATGGACCCACCAATATGCACCAGGCTTTCCATTGGACTGCCTGACTCTGTCCATAGCTTCATACAGTCAGAGAGGATCAAGAGTTCAAAGTGTAAAACAAGAGAGAAAAACACCAGACCCCTGTTGGCCTTTTTTCTGGCAGTGGTCTCATAATTTGTTGAAATTAACTAAAATCAGTCACGTTCACAGAATACCTGTAAACCTGTTACTGAACTTACCCCATACTCTGACCTTCATCTTCCACAGTTTAAAAGTTTAAAAAATGCCTGGCTTTTTAATATATTTAGCATTTTAGTCTATTATAATGTTGGGCATGCTCAGTAAGAACCGTCAGTGTTCTAAAAGCCAGACTCACAGGTGTTTAGTTTGGCTAATCAAGTGGCTGCACCATACCAGACCTTTATTTCACTTTAGACAGTCATGGCTTCCCCCAAAGAATCCTGGGAAGTGTAGTTTGTGAGGGGTGCTGAGAGTTGCTAGGAGATGCCCTATTCCCCTCACAGAGCTACAATCCCCAAAAGAGGGGCTGACTGTTTAACCACTCTGGCTGCTGGAGCTCTGACTGTCAGGCCCAGGATGTGACTCAGGAACCAGACCAACGATTGTAGTTAATTCGTGTTTTATTAGGGTAATGTCCAAACAAAGACTGCGTTTTCTCATGAATCAATACAGGGATACAGGTCCTGCGGCATTGGGAGAAAGTTGACAGAGCAAGGGACTTCTTCTCGCCTGTTCTTTAAGAAGGGGCCAAACCGGCGCGCAATCTTTCGCTCCTCCTTAACTGCCCCTCAGGTACTGCCCGCCTTCCCCCCCTTCTCTCCTGTCTTTTCAGCTGTCTGCGTGTGCGCGGTGAGGGGGGAAGCATCACCCCCTCCTCTTCTGAAGTTTCCGATTCCAGGATGGGGGATAGGGGAGGGACTGATGGTAAACTGCCTCCCCGCTTTTCGGCTGTGAGCAGCCCTCCCTCTTCCCCCTCTTGCTCTGAGCCTGAAAGAGGGGGAGGCGTGAGAATGTCCAGGGAGGGCTCAGGCTCCCCGTTGCTAAGCGACCTTATCACTGGCAGTTCCTCTGTTTCGTCTTCGCTCCAAAGGGGGGAAGTTCCTCCCCCTTCCCTCTGCCATCCATCCGAATACTCTTCTCCCAACTCTCCGGGATCCAGCTCCCCGGGATTGGGACCCCAGCTCTGCCTTCCGACACCATCCCCCCTCCCCGGCTGTGCCCCCCTCCCCTTGTCTGGCTTGGGACGGTGGGGAAAACGTTGATGGAAAAGTTTTACCAATTCTGGAGCATGCACATCAGCTGCATCTTCCCATGATCTGTCAGCCACCCCATAGCCTTTCCAGTGAATCAAGTACTGCAGCTTGTGGCGTCTGATCCTGGAATCTAAGATCTCCTCAACTTCAAACTCAAGCTGCTCATTTACCAGGAGTGGAGCTCCGGGAGGTTCCTCCGGCCGTAACTCACTGGGAGGGGCGGCTTTCGTTAAGAGGGATCGATGGAACACAGGATGTATTTTAAACGTGTCAGGCAGCTTCAGTCGGTACGCCACGGGATTGATTTGAGTTTCTATTTCGAAAGGACCCACCCTCTTGTCTTGTAATTTTCTACATTTGCCCGGCATCTGGAAGAAGCGGGTGGACAGCCATACCTGGTCTCCCGGTTGAAGGGGGGGGGCTCCTTCCTGTGCAGGTCAGCAACTCGCTTGTACTCCGTTTTGGCTTCGTTTAACTGCTGTTTCAGTGTCTGTTGCGCCGCTTGCAATTCCTTAAGGAAGTTCTCAGCTGCCGGTACCAGCATTCCTTCTGAGCTGCTTGGAAAGACTTTAGGATGGAATCCATAATTAGCGAAGAACGGGGTTTGTTGAGTGCTGGAGTGCAGAGAATTGTTGTAGGCGAACTCTGCAAAATGCAAATATGATACCCAGTCAGTCTGTTGATAGGACACATAACTTCGTAAATATCTTTCCAAAACGGCGTTCAAGCGTTCCGTCTGCCCATCTGTCTGGGGGTGATGGGCGGAGGAGAGTTTTAATTCCGTCTGCAACTGTTTCCACATTGCTCTCCAAAATTTGGCTGTGAACTGAGTTCCTCGGTCTGAGACTACGCTGTTTGGCAATCCATGCAGCCGGTAGACTTCTTTTATGAATAACTTGGCCGTTTCTTTAGCCTCTAAGGCCCCTGCACAAGGAAGAAAGTGTGCCATTTTGGTAAGTAGATCCACCACTACTAAGATGGCTGTCATTCCTTGGGACTTGGGTAGATCAGTTATAAAATCCATGGAGAGGTCCTTCCAGGGTTCGTGTGGGACAGGCAACGGTTGTAACAGTCCTGCTGGTGTCCCTGTTTGTGTTTTTGTCCGCAGACAGACAGAGCAGGACTTTACATAACTCTCAATATCCCGACGCATTTTAGGCCACCAGAAGTCCTTGGCCACGTTCTGAATGGTCTTGTAAATCCCAAAGTGTCCCGCTGTGATGGAATCATGACACTGGCGTAGGATTCTGAGCCTTAATTCCCCTTCTGGCACATATCTGGTGGTTTTGAACCATAACAGTCCATTTCTCCAGTGAAAGGTTACTTCTGAGTCTTGACCTTGTCCCGTCTCCTGCTGATATTTTAGCATGTCTGCATCTTCTTGTTGTGCCTTTTTGAGTTCCTCTTCCCATGAAGGCTGGCATACTCCCAACGTTAATTTCTCTGGCGGGATTACGTACTGAGGCTGGTCCTCGGATTCACTTTCTTTGTATTGTGGCTGTCTGGATAAGGCATCCGCTCTCTGGTTTTTGGCTTGGGCATGGTAAGTAATCTGGAAGTTAAACCTAGTGAAGAACTGGGACCATCTTATCTGTCTCTGGTTCAGCTTTCTGGCTGTTTGGAGGCTTTCAAGATTCTTGTGGTCGGAGCGCACTTCAATTCGATGAGAGGTCCCCTCTAGGTATTGTCTCCAGTTTTCTTTTTCTTTTTTTTAATAATTTTTATTCAAATTTTTCAAAAAACAAACAAAACAAAGTAAAAAAAAAACATAACAATACAACAACAAAAAATAAAAATAAAATGGTTGACTTCCGATTTGTCGCAGATCAGCTATAAGTATATAATATACATCAAACCTGTCCCTTAATATATACATACAGAATCCCTTTTCTCCATAGGCTGTCTTAGTTAATCGTCAAATCCCAGTATCATCATTTTATTTTGATCTTTCAACAAAAAGTCTAAGAGAGGCTTCCATTCCTTAAGAAATGTATCTGTCGATTTTTCTCTAAGTAGACATGTCAATTTATCCATTTCTACTAAGTCCATTAATTTCAATAGCCATTCTTCCATTGTTGGTGTTGATTCCATTTTCCACTTTTGTGCATATAATAATCTTGCTGCCGTAATCATATATAATATTATTCTTCCATATTTCTTTTCTATTTGTTTATCCATAAAACCCAATAAAAAAAATTCTGGTTTTGACTGAATATTTATCTTTAGAATTTTTTGCATCTTCCTACCTATCTGTGCCCAAAATGATTTTGCCTTTTTACACAGCCACCACATATGATAAAATGATCCTTCTTGTTGTTTACATTTCCAACAAACATTAGAAACATTACTATACATTTTTGACAACTTTTCTGGAGTCATGTACCAACGGTACATCATTTTATAAAAATTTTCTTTAAGATTATAGCATAGTGTAAATTTCAAGCCTTTTTTCCACATATTTTCCCATTGATCCATTTGTATGTTATAACCAAAATTTTTTGCCCACTTTACCATACACTCTTTTACTTGTTCTTCCTCCATATCCATTTTCAGTAAGAGTTTATACATTTTCGCAATTATATTTTCATCATTTGTACACAATCCTATTTCAAAATCAGATTTACTTATTTCAAACCCATACATTTTCTTGTCCATTTTATATCTTTCTAACAATTGTAAATAGGCAAACCATTGAAAACTATATCCTTCCTTTGTCAGTTGTTCTCTCTCTTTCATTATATATTCTCCATGTACATTTTCTAATAGTTCTTGATAAGTTAACCATTTCTCTTTTCCAGCCATTTCTCTTCTGTAAAACGCTTCTTGACTTGAAACACATAATGGTATTTTCGAATAAAACCTTGGTTTATATCTATTCCATATTTTCAACAGAGGACGTCTTATAAAATGATTGTTAAAGTCTACATTTAGTTTTACTTTGTCATACCATAGATATCCATGCCATCCCCACTTCAAATTATGGCCCTCCAAATCCAATAGTCTTTTATTCCTCAATAAGATCCATTCCTTTATCCAGACTAGACAGCAGGCAGCAAAATAAAGTCTCAGATTTGGTAATCCCAGTCCTCCTCTTTCTTTGGCATCTTGTAGTAGTTTAAATTTAACTCTTGGTTTTTTTCCTTGCCATACAAATTTAGAGATATCTTTTTGCCATTGTTTAAAAGGTAAATCAGAGGATATTACAGGTATTGTTTGAAACAAAAACATCATTCTCGGTAATACATTCATTTTTATCACAGATATTCTACCCATTAATGACAATTGTAGTTTATCCCATCTTAGCAAATCTTTCTTAATCTCTGTCCATAATTTTTCATAATTATTATGAAACAACTTTGAGTTTTTATTTGTCATAATGATACCTACATATTTCAACTTTTTCTCTATTGTAAAATCTGTCTTGTCCATTAACTCTTTCTGTTCCCTTAAAGTTAAATTTTTCACCAACATCTTTGTTTTTTGATTGTTGATCTTAAATCCTGCTAACGGTCCAAATTCTTTTAATTTGTCCATCAATACATTAATTCCTTCCAAAGGGTTTTCTAGTACAATTATCAAATCATCAGCAAATGCTCTCAATTTATATTCTTCTTTTTTTATCTTTAATCCCGAAATTCTTTTATCTTGCCTTATATCTCTAAGCAGCACTTCTAAGACCAGAATAAATAAAAGGGGAGATAAAGGACATCCCTGTCTTGTACCCTTTTGTATTTCACATGATTCCGTTAAATCTCCGTTAACAATTATCTGAGCCTTCTGAGATGTATAAATCGATCTAATCCATTTTATAATATTGTCTCCAAAATCCATTTGGTCCAAAACCTGAAACATAAATTTCCAATTCAAATTATCAAATGCTTTTTCAGCATCTAAAAAAATCAAAGCTGCTTGTTTATCATTTCGTTGTTCTAAATATTCCAACACATTCAAGACATTCCTGACGTTGTCACGTAATTGTCTTTTAGGTAAAAACCCTGATTGATCTTCCTGAATAAATTGTTGCAATATTATTTTCAATCTTTCTGCCAAAATCATTGTAAAAATTTTATAGTCATTATTCAATAGAGATATTGGCCGATAATTTTTTGTTTTAGTTAAATTTTGCTCCTCTTTAGGTATTAATGTTATATTAGCATTTTTCCAACTATCCGGTATCTTACCCTCTTGCAGAATAAAATTCATTGTAGACTGTAAAGGTAGCAAGAGTTCTTCCTCCAAACATTTATAACACATTGCAGATAACCCATCTGGTCCTGGCGCCTTTCCTAATTTAATTTTGTTTATAGCTTCAGATATCTCTCTTGACGTAATAGGGCCATTAATAGCTTGTCTCTGAAAGTCCGTAATTTTAGGCAAATTCTGTTTAGATATATACTCTTCTATTTTTTCAGATGGAATTTCCTGACACTTGTACAATGTTGAATAATATTGATGAAAAATCTTTTTGATTTTTACATTATCTGTCAACGTCTCATCTCCTTCTTGTATCTTTAAAATAATATTTTTTTGACGTTCTTTTCTTAATTTATATGCTAACCATTTCCCAGGTTTATTTGCAAATTCAAAAGTCCTTTGTTTAGCAAAATTTAGTTTTCTTTCAATTTCTCTAACTGTCAGCATTGATACTTGCTTCTGTAACATTTTAATTTGATTTACAATAGAAACTTTAGTTGGATTCTTTTTCAATTCTTCCTCTTTTTGTTTTATTTCTTCCAAAATTAATTGCATTTTCTGTTGTTTCTTTTTTTTAATTCAGAGTTACATTTAATAAAATATCCCCTCATAAATGCCTTACTTGTATCCCAAATGATATTTTCACTTGATCCTTTATGTAAATTATGTTCAAAAAACTCTTTTAATTTCTTCTTACATTCTTGTACTACTTTGTCATTCTGTAATAAAGATTCATTTAGTCTCCATCTAAATCCAAGATTTTTTTTTTTTAAAGTTAGTATCACAGGATTGTGGTCCGAAAAAGTTTTTGGTAATATATCCATTTTAAAAATATCCTTCGCTAAAATTTTAGACATCCAAATCATATCAATCCTCGAGAATGTTTTGTGTCTTTCTGAAAAATAAGTAAATTCCTTTGCGTTATCATTTATATATCTCCAGGTATCCACCAATTCTAAATATTCCATCAGTTCAAAGCAAATCTTCGGTAATTTACCCTGTGTCTCTTTGATATTTTTTTCAGGAAGCCTATCAATTTTTGGTGAGATTACCCCATTCCAATCACCCATGACACACCAATGATCATATGAAAACTCTGACAATTTTTCCATAAGTCCTGTGTAAAACCTTGTTTTATCTTCATTGGGGGCATAAATACCCACTATCAAAATGTTTGTACCCTGTAAAGTAATTTCAACCCCCACAAATCTACCACTATCATCCAGTAATACCAATTTAGGAAGCAATTGTGGGTTAATGTAGAGAACAACTCCATTTTTTTTTTTTGGTCCAGCCGAAATAAATTCTTCCCCCAAATTTTTACAAATCAAATATTTGGAATCTTTCTTCTTAATATGAGTTTCTTGTAAACAAATTATATCCAATTTTAATTTTTTCAAATAATGAAACACTTTCTTTCTCTTCTGCGCCGTGTTGGCTCCATTTATATTCCAAGTTAGATATTTGTAATCCATCTTTAAGCGTGTATTTTAAAATGTGCCTGATGCTCCTTTTAATCCATCATCTTCCTTCCCTTCCTCTGCATATCCTTGTTGACTTTGTTCCCCAGGAATTATATCCATATCTTTGAGTTTATCTTCATCCATATCTTTTGAAGCTTTTCTCAAGAAGTCCCTTGCTTTTTGAACAGTATTCAATCTATATTTCTGTTGTCTGAATGTAAAGATCACTCCTTCTGGAACATCCCATCTAAATTGAATTTTGCGTTGCTTAAGTTTTTCTGTAAGGAAAGCATATTCTTTTCTCTTACGTAAAAGTCTAATAGGAATTTCTTTCATCACCAGTATTTCCTTACCATCAATTTTAAAGGTATTTTTAAAGTGTTGCTGTAATACCATATCTCTGGTCGTCTTTATAAAATGAACAAGCACATCTCTTGGAATTTTTTTCATTGTTGCATATCTGGAATTAATTCTATACACTTTGTCTATTTCAAATTCCATCCGATCTTCATTCAAATCCAGAAATTTTACTAAAGCATTAACAATTTTATCTCTGATGTCTTCACCTGTTTCCTCAGGGATTGCACGGAATCTCAAACAATGTTCTTTATTTCTCATTTCAGTCACAGCCATATAGTCCAAGTTTTTTTCTAATTCCAGATTTAATATATCTGTTCTATTCTCCAAGATTTGTACCTTTTCTTTAGTATTTTTTGCATCCTCCTTTATTTGCCCAATTGTCCCTTTAATCTCATCCACTTGTGTTTTAATATAGTCTTTTATATCTATCAATTCAGTTTTCATTTCCTGTTTTATATCATTAATCCCTTCCATTATTTTTTGAAACATATCTGGGGGTATAGCCCCTTCCTGTGGTTCAATAGAACCTCTTCGCTCCTGGGCCTTAGTTGCTTTTTTTTTTTAGTTGTCATTTTCAAAAGAAGCCTTTAATTTCTGATATTAACCACTGTTCCAAAACCTAGAGGCAGTCTATTTCTTTTTTTTTTCCTCCACCAACAAAAGACTTAATATTCCAGGCCTGTTATTGTAGTCCAGCCAGCACAGCACAGTTCTTATCTACGTCCAAGAATGCAAAACAATTCTGGTTCCCAACACCAAACGATTAGTAACATATACGAGCAGCAGATTCGTCCAAAAAGAAATAGTCCAAGGAGAAAAATAGTCCAAAATATATTTCCATCAAATAATAATTACCTCTCATCCGTTTTTAAACTTTAAAACTCCAAATTCAGGCCAGCTTTTTGTCGTAAAAAAAGTATATAAGTTGTTTACATTTTCTTTCTTCCTTAATTATATTTAAAAGAGAAAAAGTATGACTCACCCAGGTTTCTCAGTTGCTGATTCGTAAACAAATCCCTTTTATTGTAGTAATTTAAGCCAAATGATAAGATTTAGACAGAAGTAGGCTCGCTGGTTAAGGACGTTTTTTTAAGAAGAAAAAAAAACGCTTCGCTTTTTTCCAGTACAGCTTGCATGGAAATCCTGACTCCGTCTTCAGCCGATCGGCATGCCTTCTTATCTCAGGGATTTCCTGATCAATTCCAGCCGCCGACAGCTCAACGAAGTCTTGTGGAAAATCTGATCGGTTCTCCTATACCTTGGAGAACATTTAAGCCAGTCAAAGTTTCCTCTTGGCTGGCTTTTAACCTGAAAAAAGCTTCCTCTGAGGCAGAGATCTCTCAGAGACAGACCTGTGAATGACCAACCCAAATTGTGTTTCCATTTTTACAAATGTGTAGGAGAGTACAATATCTCAGAGAGGAGGTCAGGACTCCTGCTCCCCTGGTGCATTCACTATAGCTGCCCAATTTCCTTGCTTTTTAAAGTTTGATAGAAATATCTGTTGGCTTTAGGTACATTCTTAAACCGCAAGGTTTTTTGCCTATTAGAGAGTATTCAGGGGCATCCTCCTGCTTGCCTATTGTGCTATAAGTCTCTCTGCTCTTGAGCTTAGTAAGCTAGAGGCAAAACTACATGAAGGCATGAGGGGGCGGGGCGGGAGAAGCATAAGTGAGCACTATAGTGGTACAATTTCCAGATTTGACCCAAAGCACACTTCCTGAAAAACTTGGCTACCATTTGTTTGCTTGTTAAATTTATATGAGGTCTTTTCAACAAAATGTGTGCAGACAGGCAAGTTATATTTTATTATCTGTTCATGTACTTTGCCAGGCATAATTCCACAAGCAAGCTGCAAGAAAAAGCTAAGATCCTGCGTCTGAAATCATCCCTACAAAAGCTTAACCTATCTCAGTGTCAGGCTTTCACCTATATGTCCTCAAGGGATTGCATCAAAAAGTCACCACATATGCTTCTCATATTATGTTGGAATTGTTCCTAAGAAGGCATTCCATGTAATAGCAGACTGCAAGACTTCAATTAACAGTGAATTGAAATGATGTGACTCATTGGCTCTGGTAACAGAACTGAATTGTTTTTGTTTAAAGAAATAACGATATCCACTTGCCAACTTGTCAGCAAGTGAGAAGCAATGACTGAATGCCTATTAATGACTGAAAGCCTATTAATTCAGGGGGCAAAATAACCTGAAATAATCTTATTCTTTAAAAATGATTTAAACCTATTAGAATGGTCCGTCCCAGGCGCCTGATGGAGCCTAAGGGATTCCTGAATGCACTGGGGAATTTGGAGTTGTCTGAAGGTCGCCCGGTCGAAACCCTGGTGATGGAGTGGAATAGGGAGATCACCGGGGCAATTGACTGGGTGGCTCCGAAACGTCCTCTCCCCCTGAATAGAACTCAGACTGCGCCCTGGTATACTCCACGGTTGCGGGGTCTGAGACAGGAGGTGAGACGACTAGAGCGCTGGTGGCGGAAATCGCACTCTGAAGACGATCGGACACTGGTTAGAGCAGCAATTGCAGCCTACCAAGTGGCAACGAAGGCAGCAAAGAGGGATTTCTTTGCTGCCTCTATTGCATCCGCAGAGTGTTGTCCCAGGAGGTTGTTCCAAGTGGTCCGAAGCCTGGTCGGTCCAGTTGTGCAGGAACCCATGGAACTTTCTAAAGCCTCCTGTGACATATTTGCTAAACACTTTGCTGATAAAATTGAGCGCCTAAAGAGTGCGATTCCGTATGCCATGGATACAGGAAGTGTGCCAGAGTCGGCCAGTTGCATTCCGGTCTGGTGGGATCGGTTTCAGCCTCTTCCCTCTGAGGAAATGGACAAGGTGCTCTCTACTGTGAAGCCAACCACTTGCTTGTTTGATCCTTGCCCTACATAGCTCATTTTGGGCTGTAAAGAGAAACTGAGCGAAGGGATCAAGGCAGTGGTGAATGCTTCTTTAGAAGAAGGTGTGGTGCCATTAGCCCTCAAGGAGGCGGTAATAAAGCCCATTCTGAAAAAGTCCTCCTTGGATCCCCAAGATTTAAACAACTTTTGCTCAGTTTCTAATCTTCCATTCTTGGGCAAGGTCATCGAGCGAGTGGTGGCCGAACAGTTAAAGACACACTTGGATGAAGCAGATTACCTGGATCCATTCCAGTCTGGCTTCAGGACTGGTCATGGAACTGAAACAGCTTTGGTCGCTATGGTGGATGATTTAAGGAGGGCGTTGGATAAAGGAGAACATGCATTGCTCGTCCTCCTGGATCTCTCAGCAGCTTTCGATACCGTCGACCACGGTATCCTTTTAGATCGTCTGGAGAGAATGGGAATAGGGGGCACTGTTCTATGGTGGTTCCGTTCCTATCTCTCAGACAGACATCAACGGGTGGCATTGGGGGATAAGGTCTCGGACCCTTGGCCTCTCAATTGTGGTGTGCCACAGGGTTCTATACTTGCCCCCATGCTATTCAACATCTATGTAAAGCCGCTGGGAGCCATCATCAGGAGATTTGGGCTGCAGTGCCACCAATATGTGGACGACACCCAGCTCTATCTCTTGTTTAAGTCCTCGCCAGAGTTGGCTGTGGAGACCATTTCCAAGTGCCTGGAGTCAGTAAGTGAATGGATGGGAGGAAATAGGCTGAAGCTAAACCCTGATAATACCGAGGTACTGCTCGTGGGAGACAGGAAAAGATTAGGAGCTTTAGACCTGGTGCTCAATGGGGTAAAACTGCCCCTGAAGGACCAGGTCCACAGCCTTGGGGTCATCCTTGATTCCCAGCTGTCCATGGAGGCTCAGGTTTTGGCAGTGAGCCAGGCAGCTTGGTTTCAATTACATCTAATACAGAGGCTGTGACCCTATATACCTGTCCATCTTCTCCCACGGGTAGTACATGCCCTGGTCTCCTCTCGCTTAGACTACTGTAATGCGCTCTACGTTGGGTTACCCTTGAAAACGGTCCGGAAACTGCAGCTGGTACAGAATGCGGCGGCACGTTTGATTACGAACAGCTGTCGCCGCGATCACATCACTCCGGTGTTACAAGATCTACACTGGTTACCAGTTGTTTACCGGGCCCAATTCACGGTGTTGGTACTAACCTTTAAAGCCCTATACGGTCTCGGCCCAGCTTATCTGAAGGAACGCCTCCAGCATCAACAAATATGCCGCCTGACTAGATCAGCCACTCAAGACCTTCTCTCGGTCCCACCAGTCAAAACAGCTAGACTGGTGCGGACCAGAGAGAGGGCATTTTCAATCATGGCCCCCACCCTCTGGAACTCTCTCCCTTATGATCTTCGCCATGCCCCCTCCCTGCCAAGTTTTCGCCAAGCCTTGAAAACCTGGCTATTCAGGCAGGCCTACGAGATCCCTGGGGTAGCCTAATTTTATTGGTTTTAGCTATGGGTGGGTTCGGTTTCGTTTTATATTGTAGTTCTTAGGTTTTTATGTAGTTTGTATGTTGTATTTTACTTGATCTTGTACGCCGCCTAGAGTGGCCGCTTGTGCGGCCAGATAGGCGGCCTAGAAATAAAATTTATTATTTATTATTATTATTTCTGGAACAGTGAATACTAGTATGCTGGATATACTTTAACCCTCTCTACCTCATCATAACATGCCAACAGCCACAGAGGTCGGATTTATCAAACAGTGCACTTCCTAAAACAACAGTCCCTTTGATCTGAGGAGGGGGAGACATAACAACCCACCTACAGGTTTGCTTCATGCTGTTTTAAACTTTTAGTGCAACTAGAAAATAAAGAGGAAAATAAAAAACACACCCTGGTGAATTAAGGATAGGAACATAAAGAGAACCCTCTTGACTCAAAGCAAGGATTCAACAGGGATGCCTTTGAGGGATGCTGTACTTGTGGGTTTCCTGCCTTGGTAGAGGGTTGGATTAGATAACCTTTGACGTGCCCTCCAACCATAGAATTCTATGATCTAGTCTGGCATTATGTGGCCAACAGTGATAAGAGTAAAGGGAGAAACTGGCCTTCAGTCAGTTCTTAAAAAGGAGCAACTTATCATTTGAAGACTGATGTTTGAGTTTTGACTAAAGGTCTTCCCTCAGCATCTTCACATATCTTATTCTGGCACTCCATTTAGAACAAGTTACTCAAGAATATGCTCCCCCCCCCCCGGCAACTGTTGCCTCTAACAGGATACCTGCCACTGCCCCAGATTTCTTCAGTCTTTCTGAAATAAAATCTGCCAAGACACTATAGAATTCTATCCTATCTAAGACAGAATGTGTTGGCATTTACCCCATCCTTAGTTCTGATTCTAGAGTGGAGGCTGTGCTTTGCTCCACGAACAAAAAGCCCTTGCCGTGGCCTATTGTTTGCCAATTTATGTTCTCTTAATGCACAATTAACATCCTGTTAAAGTGTGTACACATGGCGACTCTATTCTGGTCTCCTTGCACTGTGGCTTTCAACCTTCCACTACCCTTAAATTATGCCATCGTTCTCATTTTCATGCCAAGAGGAGTGTTTTCAATTTACCACACTGCTGGTATTTACTTGTTAGCCTGCCAATAGCACTAACACTTTTAATTGATTTAACTGATTTTTTTTCATTGCCAGGAGCCTGATAAAAAGATCACATGTTGCACAAAAGTGAAGGGCTGCCCTTATAAGACAGGCTATGGGCATTATGCTGCTCGTCTGCAGGTCTGTGGTGTGCCTTATTTTTATACTCTGCAGTTAGGACAAGAGTAATGCTAATAATAAAATAATATGACATGAAAGCATCTACTTTCCAAAGTACCTGTACATTTGGTACAATTTACTTACATCTTCAGTGTAAATTATTTGACGTACTTGGGGAGTGAATGCATCATGTGAGAACCCTTCCCCCCGAATAAAATTATATTGGATTTTCTCCCTGAATGTCACATTTGTCTTTCTAAATTCCCTTCTTGGCTTTTAGATTTCACATGAACAGGGAATAATAAGTGGAGCTGCATTGTAACAACAAGGGAAAGCCTTTGTTTACAGCAAGAGCTGTGAAAAGAATACTTTAAGAGTGTCCTTCAGATTTGGTGCCTACAGCAGTAGAGAACTTATGTGAGAATTATACATAAGGTGGTTTTGATTCCAACTTGTTGCTTTTGTTGTTGATTTGGTTGAGTCCGCTCCCCTCCCCATAGTTGTATAGTTGGGTTACATTTGTAAACCATTTCAAATTCAGCATGGAGACATTGTTAGCTGTGATGTGAACAAACAAAATTCAAAGACACTATAAAACAGGCTAACAGTGTCTTTTTATAGTGCTTTAGGCAATACATGACCTACAAGTCTGTCCAGTATCTTGGTATGATATTGCAATATATTATGCAGTATTCCAGCAGTGTATCATGAAGAGGAAGGCAGATAGAAGGTGCATACCCTACTGGCAACTTTTTTTTAACACAGAGAGCCTTACAGAGAAAACCCTTGCAGTCAATTGACTGCTGGCTGTACGAGGGATGTTGCCACACTAAGTGTTTAGTATGAAATTCTCATGCTTCGTTCAGTACCTTTTTATGGGGCATCCACATGATGCTGTCAACCAGTCATTCTAATCCTGTATTTTCCCTGTGATTCTCAGGCCGCAGAAAGCCCAACTTTTTCCAGAAAAACGAAAAAGCAGAACTTCTGCACATCTAGATACTTTAATACTACTCTTTTGCATTTTAGAAGGTGGGTTTTTGAAGTGAGCAGTGACATATTGAGAAACCACAGTTATCAGAGCCCAGCACTCTTTCCTTATGACCTTTGTAGTAGGTGCTGTTTTATGGTCTATAACGATTTTTTAAAATATTATCGGTTTAAAATTCATATTATTGTAGTTAAGAATATAATACAAAAACTAACTTTCCAGTGTTATAGTACCATACATCTCTTTTGCTATAACAATAATTTATATCGGGAAAAGTGTGTAAGCACTAATTAAAAGACATTAAAAAATAAATCAATGAGGTCATGAAATGGCTCCCGTAAGATGGGTTAGTATATGTACTGAGTTCAAATCATCCTACCCAAAGCAGATATGTCATATTTATTTGTTTGGGCTGAACATAATGGCATGTACACACAAAAATGTGGAATACTCCCATGAATATGGAAAGCCAACTGAAATTCTGCCTATAGGCCACAACAAAAGAACAGTGAGAGCAGTGGGAGGAGCCATGTACTTGGAAGCTGCCATAAAGTGGAAACTGATGGCACAGTGCCTGAGAGCTGATTTCACACGCACTTCCTGGTATGGCAAACTAGGAGGCCCAATATAGTACAGTGTGCATCCTGCAAACCATTCTGTTTTTTGCGACAATGAAGGGCATACTCTATCTAAGGATTCTTGTGAGTGATTCACAGTAAGCCAGGTTTGCAAAATTTGTGAAACTGAATGCAGCCCACAGACCATGTATTGCAAACTACTATTATTCCACTTTAAACAGTCAAGGCTTCCTGCAAAGAATCCTGGAAAGGGTAGTTTGTAAAGGGTAGTTGTTAGGAGATCCCTGTTACTCTCATTGAGCTATAATTCTCAGAGTTTGCTGGGAAGAAGGATTGATTGTTAAGCCACTCACAATCATAGCCCATTGATAGTAATAGGGATCTCCTAACAATTCTCAGCACCCTTTGCAAACTACCTTTCCCAGAATTCTTTGGGGGAAGTTGTGACTGTTTAAAGTGGAATCATAGTGAAATAAATGGATGGTGTAAATGTGGCTTTACTCCCAGGTGTAGGAGTGCAGGCCTACTGAGCATCTGGACAACTTGTTTTTTAGGTAACTGATATTTTAACATCTAGTGCTAAGCTTATAAGCTGATACTGTATTTTGATATTATTTGGTGTGATGTCATGTTAAGTGTGAATGTAATATCAGTAATCACAGGTTGGGTTTTTTATTTTTGGTCTTGCTTTTGTTTATTTTGCTTCCCTCTTGTGAAATTCTTCACATAAATCTGATTTCTGTGAAAAATCTGCCCTATATCTTACATGGTCTTTATAATAGAATGTAATGTCTGCTGTTACGTTCAATACATTTTTGAAGCTAGTGTTAACAAAAACCATATATCTTTCTGGAAGTTTATTGTAAGTACTGAATGTTGGCTCTAATATGTATGTAGAATAATCCGAAGTCTGAGATAACCTTAATGAGATAGCACTTTCAGAGTTACAAAGGATAAAAAATAAACAAACAGTAATCTTTGATTACTTTTAAAGGAGCTCAACTGTGCTTGAGGGCACAATAAACAGTCTATGTACTTTGTGTCACTTTGTGTGATGGCATGGAGTGGAGCAACTGGCTGCATCTTTGTCCCTCTGCTTCTACGCTGATGAACACAACTGAGAGCTTGCCCAGAGCTGCCTACTCGCACCTGGATCTGGCATTGCTGGAACAGGATAGCTGGCTGAGGGCTGAGCCATAACTGAAACGAAGGCTGCAGGGCACATGTTCAAAGGCAAACTGGCAGGGTAGGGGTAAAGATATTGTGGTTTTGAGCTAGGGGATTAAAGGGAGGGAGCAACTCTTAATGAGTGATGGAGCAAGAGGGCTCTGGTGCTGGAAGTCTGAATAGCCAGAGTTCATAGGGGAAGCTGTCTCTGGCCAATGGGGTAATGTGGAGGAAAAGCCCAGGCAAAAACGTTTTTAGGCTATAATCCTAAACACGCTTATTAGGGAATAAGTCCTACTGTCAGGCTTCTAAATCTATTTTATCTGTTTTGTGATGCTTCTGATTACTGTTTTATTATTGCATTTTATCATTTGATGTCATATTTTCTTTTCTTTTTATTTGTAACTTTGTAAATTGGCTTGGAAACCTTTTTATTTTTTTAAACTGTTTCTGTGAAGAGAAGGGTGCAATCCTAACTCTGCTATCAAACAGGATTCCACTTATAGTGGAAGCTCGTTATAACACAGTCCACTGTACTGCAAATTCAGATATTCCGCAGGTACGACAATGTCCCTGAGTACAATACTGTGTATAGTACTGTGGTTTTCATTGTAACGTGGAACCCCTATAATGTGGGTGCGTCCTTTGTCCACTGATTCCTACATTATAATGAGCTTCCACTGTATTTATTATGGGCAAAAGCCCACTGATATGTATAGTTTACTCTCCCAGCCAACTCAGTCTCCAGAAGTTGAATCCCTATTTGCTCATTATTTCCTTTCTTGACATGTTCACATCAGTAAAGCGGAAGTGAAATATGCATATGAGGCGTCACCTTACAGAAAAACAAGTGATTGATATTGTGGGTGTTAACCCTTCTTGTTTCAATTTTTATGCAGGCCAGTGACATTTAGCTAACTGAGCTGTCAGTGTACAAAATTGCATGCCACATCTCATCAACGGAGAAGGTAAATTACAGTGAGATTTGACACTTTCTTTGTACAATTATATACCTGTGCAGGCCAACCTGTAAACACCTCATTACACCACAGCTGGTAATGAATAAAGTAGTATCTTGGACTTCAGCTATTGGTCTTTCCCATTTCCAATAAATAATTTATATTTGCCACATGCTTATTTTTTATTTTACATATATATGTCTGTCTGTCTATACTTCATGTTACTGCACAATAAGCACTTGCTACTCACCAGCCTGTCTTTCTGGCATAACTATTACTGAATAATGGATTGAAAAGCATGGCAGTGGGAGGCAGGGAGTGTTGTGTGCTGCTGTATAATATATTTCCTGTCTACATTGTTTTGTTTGTTGCAGAATCTTTGGAAACATAGGAAGCATCAGCTGCTATGTCAAGGCAAGAGAGTTATGTCAGATTTAAGTAGAGGGAGTGAGTTTTATATTTTGACTCTTATATTACATATTTGTTTTTTTTACAGAACAAAAGACTGTGAATAGACGTAAAACAAAGTATGCTGACATTGCCAAAGAAACAGATAATAGTTAAAGGAACACATTTCCAAACTACAAGTAAACCTCAAATCCCAGTGATTGCAGTTAAGTGCAAAAAAGCATACAAAAAACCATCCAGCTTGTGTTTCTCTTGTCTGAGCCAGGGAATGGGAATCTGTGGCCCTCCAGTCATTGTTGGACTGCAGCTTCCAGCAGCCCCAGCTTGGTGAAAGGGGAGGGGCATAAACTCCACCAGTTCCAAGGCTGTCATGGTTTGCTCCCACTTCCAGTGGCTTGTTGGGGGAACAAGAGGAATTTGGATCATGCAGATCCCAAGCTTCTCCTAGCATCCTTTGGACTTGGTTGATGTTGGAGTGCTGATGTTGGAGTGTCATCATCTGTGGACCTGTCTGCTGGCCCATGAAGAAGACAAATGAAATTTGATCTTGTCGTCCACTCTTGGAAAGGGGAATTGGATGAATCACATGGTTCCTGGGATGCCCTCCCAGGGACCATAGCACTGCAGCCTTGGCCACTGACACATCACATTGTTCTAAGGAAATTGAAGCAATTTAACAAATTGTAACCGTTCTGACTTTGAACATATGAAATTGCCTTATCTTCATTTCAGACAGTGATTTATTTCGCTTAATGCTATTTACTCTGACTGGCAACTGCTCTCCAAGATACCAGGCAAGGGTCTCATGGCTACTTTATCCTAGGAAGGGACATTCTTTTAACATAGAACACATTTCCTATTTCAAAAATACTCCCTCATTCTCAATAGATGTATTATGTATACAGGAAATCATATACAATTTTTGACTTATACTTGCTCCATTAGTATTAGGTGGACACAACATTGATGTATTACTACAGTGATCTTAAGATGCTCTCATGGTAGAGATGATTGCACTGAACAGCTGTGCTTTGCTATTTAAATTCTCCAGGGTTGTCAAAAAGTTAATAAGAGAGAAATTACGGTAGTTTATTCTCTCTCCCTTCCAGCTTGGTATCTACAGAAGTTTCATAATACTGTTTTAGGTAGAATTTATGTCTTTTTGTTATTTATATTCACTTTTTGATCTAGAAGGAACCTCAAGTCAGCTCACATAAAACGGTAAAATGCAATTACCTTGGTGTTGCTTCTTCCCCTTCTGACACATGACATAGCATGGCTGTGGAGCAGCATCTTTAGTCCACGGGCTCCTCATATTGAGCTAATCTGTAACTTGTTTTGTAACACATAAAAGCAATGTACAGAGATATCAAAATGATCAAACGTATTATCTCCTTACAAAAAAAGGTTTAAAACACCACCACCACCATAATTGTTATGATTCTACTAGTAGTATATGGCTAGTAGCCACAGTGATGATGTTCTACCTTCACAGTTGGAGATAGTACTCTGAGTACCAGTTGCTATGAACTGCAGGCAGGGAGAACACGGTTCTGCTTCAGTTCTGCTTGTGGGCTTCCCATGGGCATCTGGTTGGCCACTGTGAGAACAGAGTGATGGACTATGATGGACTTTTGGACTGATTCAGCAGAGCTTTTCTTACATTCTTATACAAGCAAGGCATTGTTTAATTTATGGCTCTCAAAACTAGCTCTTCTACAATGTCAAGTGAACACCTTGCAAACTTCTGAGCCCTATTTTGATGTTAAGAACATAAGAACATAAGAAGAGCCTGCTGGATCAGGCCAGTGGCCCATCTAGTCCAGCATCCTGTTCTCACAGTGGCCAACCAGGTGCCTGGGGGAAGCCCGCAAGCAGGACCCGAGTGCAAGAACACTCTCCCCTCCTGAGGCTTCCAGCAACTGGTTTTCAGAAGCATGCTGCCTCTGACTAGGGTGGCAGAGCACAGCCATCACAGCTAGTAGCCATTGATAGCCCTGTCCTCCATGAATTTGTCTAATCTTCTTTTAAAGCCATCCAAGCTGGTGGCCATTACTGCATCTTGTGGGAGCAAATTCCATAGTTTAACTATGCGCTGAGTAAAGAAGTACTTCCTTTTGTCTGTCCTGAATCTTCCAACATTCAGCTTCTTTGAATGTCCACGAGTTCTAGTATTATGAGAGAGGGAGAAGAACTTTTCTCTATCCACTTTCTCAATGCCATGCATAATTTTATACACTTCTATCATGTCTCCTCTGACCCGCCTTTTCTCTAAACTAAAAAGCCCCAAATGCTGCAACCTTTCCTCGTAAGAATCACATGTGGAGAGTAGGGACGTGAAGGGTAATGGGGACAGCAGTGGAGGCTGAGCTAGCGTGCTCACCCCCCCTCTCCACGAGGGATTGGAATCCCTGCAATCCCTTCCTTTGGGGAAGGGCCATAGCTTGTGCATGTAGAAAGGTCCCAGGTTCAATCCCTGGCATTTCCAGGTAGGGCTGGGAGAGACCCCTGCGTGGAATCCTGGGGAGCTGCTGCCAGTCATCGTGGACAATACAGAGCTATATGGACCAATGGTCTGACTCAGTAGAAGGCAGCTTCCTACGTTCCTAATCCCTTAGTACAATCGCTTTTGTTGAAAAAACTCACCTCTCCTTTATCATATAGTCACTGTGTTTGTTTTATTTAACGTAATTTATATACTGCTGAAGTGTAAGTGGCTTACAAAAAACGTTAAAATTACCAGTTAAAACAGCTCATTTATGGAGTAAGGGAAAAACAACAACCAAGACTAGTGTTCCAGTTCACAAAAGGAACTGATATTTTTAAGACCATACTGGCTTGGTTTAGATGAGATGCCAACATATGGTTTGGTACAATGAAAATGAGCCCTGTGCTGGCATCCTCTTGTATGCTCTGCTTCAGTTAGTTACATCAAAACTGACAAACTCTAGTTTGCGCTTGCCCTCCACACGTAGGATTGCAAGCCATCTTCAGACCATGGCAATGTTTTGGTCAAACAAGGATGTAACTAATTGAAGCAGTGGAGAAGGGAAAGGACAGTACAGGGTTCTCAACTACAGTACGCAAACATGGTTTGGTGATTGTCTGAACCAAGCCACCTTGCCTTAATTTAATTAAAGACAAGTGTTAAAACTCTAAAGTCTATCAGACATTTTCTGAAGATTGCATGAAAAATGAATGGACTGCCTTCAAGTCGATCCCGACTTATGGCTACCCTATGAATAGGGTTTTCATGGTAAGGGGTATTCAGAGGGTGACTTCCTCTGAGGCTAGTCCTCCCCAGCTGGCTAGGGCCTGCTCCACTTGCCACAGCTGCACAAGCCAGCCCCTTCCTTGTCCTCAACTGCCAGCTGGGGAGCAACTGGGCTCCTTGGGACTATGCAGCTTGCCCACGGCTGCACAGGTGGCAGGGCACGTAACTCCTGAGCCATTCACTGTGGGGGTGATCTTTAGCTGGCCCTTGACACCCAGGAGACTGGAGCAGGGATTTGAACTCACCTACTCTTGCCTCCCAGCCAGGCTCTCCTCCTCTCACTGTGCTATATTGCATAATGAATAAATATCCTGCCTTGCATTTATGATCTCATATAAATGCTGAATGTTTTCAGATTACTTTAAAGCAGGGAGGAGCTCTATGTGCACACATTAGTATGTTAACAGAGTTCTTTCCTAACATTGTGGCTAGTGGGGCTGTGTGCAGCTGCAGTGGAATTTGTGGATCTGGCACTTATCCTCAATGGGAGTCAAAATTAGCTTGTGCAGCACCGCATGCATTCTTTCAACATGTGAGTGTGGGGTCATGTGAACCTTCCTCCTATAATCTTTTATCTAGAGAGAGACTCTTTTACTTGGCAACTGCTGGGTGAGATCCTCTGACATGCAGTGACAGCCCATATGGCCTGTGCCTCTGAGGCCACTTCTAACAAAGAACAATAACAATCAGGGCGTGTGAGAACCCCTGGCTGTGTCTGTCTTCCTGGCAAGCTTTATCCAGAGAAGGAGGCGGCACTGGCAGCTTCACAAGCATTTGAACCTAGCCACCAGTGAGGGATACGAAGGCATCTTTAGTAGTCACATGCTGACTTTGGAATGCCCTTCCCTCTCAGGTGCAAGTAGCACCAACAAGGGTGGAATCTTAACTCAAGGTAAAAAGGTGGCTATTCACCCAAACATTTGACTCACATGGTGCCCCTTGCATGGCTGATGTAGTTATGCTGTTAGTATATTGCATGTTTTTATAAACATTAAGTTGTATTTAAATGAAATACTGTTTTATTGTATTGTTTTCGCTCTGGTGTTGTGTGAACAACAAAGAGTGGGCTATAAATTATTTAAATTAATTAGTTAATAAATTTCCCCTTTCTTCTAACTTGGAGAATAGACTAGAACTCCTTCACATTTTTGTGGCAGATTCCACTTGTAATTTTCTATTTGCAAGCCTTTCTGGCTAGTTAGCCTACTTCTAAATCTTTGGAAAGAACACAAGTACACCATGATCAGAGCTGCTGTGGAAATCCGGGAAACCACTAAGTGACCTTAGTTACCAGACTATCAGTCCCCCACCAAAACCTCCCAATTCATTCCCACCCATCATAGTGTGTTCTAGACATGTTGCTTTGCTAGAGCAAAGTGGAGTTGTGGATTAGGTGTTCTGAGCTTCTAGACATGTTTAGATTTGTTCGAGTAAATGTATATGCACTGATAATAATTAAGTATATGCCAGGGCTAAGGCATAGGCAGCTCTCAGAGTGAAGCCAGAAGACAAGAACCAGAAGTTGTGCCAGGATTTCAGAGCCAGATGAGTGGGTAGAGAATGAAGCCAGGAGTCAGTGCCAAGGAACAAGGCCAGGAGTCAAAACAGGACACGCCAGAGTCAGGAAGAATGTTGCTGTTCAAGTAAAGTCCTCGCCCCAAAAAGGAAACCTTGTTTTGTAGCTATTCCTAACTAGGAGGGCCAAATGGCCAGCCTAGGTGGGTGAAATAGTTTCAGAACTCAGGAATCCTTTAATGTAGAAGGAGATGTTCCAGCTTTGGTCATCACATGACTCATCACATGGGACAGCTATGTACTGAGCCAGGGTTACTAGTTCTAGCCCTGGTGGCCCCGATAGTATAAATCAGGGTTAGGCAACATGGTGCATTCCAGTTGTTGTTGAGCTCCATCTTCCATTAGTTACAGCCAACATGACCAATGGTCAAGGATGATGGGAGTGGTAGTTAACAATGTCTGGAGGACACCACATTGGCTACCTCTGGCATAAATGTTTTGTTGTACTGACTGTACGTTCCAGTTATTCTGTTGTCTCTTCTCACCTCAGAATACCTACCTACCATTTTGCATCTATTCAGTGCCTGCATTTATTGCAAACAAACAGATATGAATTGCCATTAGGGCTCCAGGCCAGCTGACTTTTCTTTATATTTGTAGATGTCAGTCTTGGGATTATGCCAACATTGATAGGAACAGGGCACTTCTTGCAGCTACTGTTTCACAAAGTTGATAGTTAAATCTATGGCTGTAAATATGGGTACTCAGAAGAAAAATAAGGGCTGAAGGTCAGAGCTCTACAGGATCACTAGAAAAAAATGGTAGAAATAAAGAAAAGAGACATCGTAGGAGAACTAGGAAATGATGGTGTGAATTCATATCCGAGGAGAAGAGAGTCAATTTGCTCAGAATGACTGGCAGCACTGAAGGCACTGGCTTCCAGAGCAGAAAAACAGTGTCAAATAGGACCTAAGATTTAGCTCTCAAAAGGTCAAATAACATTAGCAGACGTAGAATGGAAGTGTTAAGCATGTCTTTGTTCAGCTTGGGCTTCATGATTCTTGACAAGGCCATGAAGAACCCAATTTTCTTTGCAGATATGAAATGCTTTCTAGAATCAGGCTATCATGCAGTTACTCCTGATATACAAAAATACATTTTTCCACCTGAAAAAATAAATGCCAGCAATGTAGAAAATACACAGAAGAAGTTAAATTCAGCAGTTAATGCTAGGGACATGGCAAAGATATTCTGCAAGTATGTTGGTGGGAGAGGAGGCCGTAGAGAAGAACATGAACTCATCAACAAATGACAAACTAAAAGGTGAGGATTACATAATGTTTTAACAAGCAGTTGAAAATAAGACACAGTGCAATCCTAAACTTGTTTACTCTGAAGTAAGCTTCATTGAGCTCACTGGGGCTTACTTTTTAGTAAGTGAGCTTAAGAATGTCTTGTTACTGTTGCCTCTATTTAAATAGACAAGAAAAGAGCAGTCAATGAAGATTGTCCAAATGGAATAAATCAAGATCAGCAGGATTTGATGCATCACACCCACAAATCCTAAAGAGTTTAGCTCAGAACAGCTACTGATGAGTGAAACAGGTGATTTCTAAATGACTAGAGAAACATAGGACTTATTGAAAGTGGAGAAAATAGGAGCCAAGGAAATAAAGCTAAGTTAGTGTGACTTGAATATCTGGGGAAACCATTATTACTTTATTATTATTGATTTTTAAATTTCTCTCCATATCAGAAAAGTTTTGAGGTAAGCTGATCCACTTTAATTCATTTTTGCTTATATACACTAGAGAAATGTTGACTAGTGTGTATATTGTTGGTGGAAACCCCTCAGATACTCAAATTGCCTCAAAGATGATGTGAAATAATCTTCTACAACAGCCTACAAAAGGAACCATAGATTTACCCTGCAGTGAGGCAGATTTAGATTAAACATCCAGGAAAATCTCTGTGATAGAACTCTGTGATAAGTAGTTGACCAATGGGACAAGTTCACCTGGAGAATTTTAAAATCACATTTTGATGCTTTTACGATAAGACTGAACATTACTGGCTGGCATGGTTTAGCTACAATGGACTCTGCAATTATTCAATAATGAACCTACCCAGACCCTTAGATCTTCCTCTGAAGCCCTTCTCCAGGTCCCCCCTTTGAGGGAGGCTCAGAGGGTGGTGCCAAAGGAGAGGGCCTTTTCAGTTGTGGCTCCCTATATGTGGAATATGCTCCTCACTAAGATCTACCTGGCACCTTCATTGACATTTTTTTGGCACCAGGTAAAGACTACCTTTTCTCCCAGGCATTTGATAGTTTGAGATGATGTTTTGTTTTAATATGCTGCTAAACCTTCCTGTGGCTGCATGGGGTAACTATTGCTATTATTTTAGAATAACAACAACAACAACGATGATGGTGGTGGTGATGACGACGACGATGATGATGGATGATAATAATAATAATAATAATAATAATAATGTGATTGGGCCAAATAACCTTTCAGCATCCTTTTGGGACTGTGGCTTGACAATCTGAGAAGAATAAAAATGAGTGTTGGACTTTTGAATATGTGGAGAGACCCTTGCACAGTTGTGGCCAATAGCTTTTATACTGAAACAGTGAAAGCATGTTTGTGACAGAGAAATGGTTGAATGAGCCAAGATATCAGCTTGTGGCTTCATGTGAAAGAAAATGAGGAAAATGTTTGGAAAGTCTGGTCCTATGTTTTAGCCTTAGGCAGGCTTTTATTGTTTTAAGCTTTCTTGTGCCAAGCTCAGTGAACTTAGTTTACATTTAAATGAATCAGTATGTTGTGGCTGACGAATTATGGTGATGCAACGTTCATAAATGTACTATATAATTTAGACAATGTTTCCTCAAACTGTTTTATATTCGGGAATATAAAAACACCTATTTTTTAATGAGTCTTTGAAGCTGATTTTAGCAAGAAGAGTTCAAGTGCGAGCTGTCTCTTTGCCTTTGTGTTTGGCTGTGTCATATGAAGGCTGATGAAAATGTGACTTCTTTTGCCATGTAATAGTACACATTTTAAAATATTGAACCTGAAGTTATTTGTGATTAGAGGTAAAGTCCTTCACCTCGATTAAAAGAAGTAAATAGGCTGATACAGATGGCCATTTATGGTGGTGGAGGCATTTTCCTGGTCACCTTGCCTAGAATGTCTGGCTCTGAGAAGTCTTTGGCCCTTTCTTCAGAGCCCAGGTGAGGCAGCATGGAGATGGCCAGTGCAGGTAGGCAGCTATTGTGGATGGAAGTTGAGCTGGCTCCCAAGAGGTGTCCACACACTGTCACCCAAGCCTGGTGGTGAGTGAATTGGTAGCAAGTCAGGCTGGTGAAGGCTCCTTCTGAGCCCAGGGGCCCTTGGCAGTGCCCAGCCTGGCAGACCCCGGTGCCAGCCTTGCTTATTTCTCTCCAGGTTTAGATATTCCAGTATATCAGGGCTTCATATGGTCAGCTGGAAGAAAGATGCTCAGTATTCCCCTACAGTACCAAAAGTACATAGATTGTTTAAATGTGTTATTAGGTATGGTAGTAACAGAAGGGAGTAGAAAAAGAGGAAGACCAAACAAGAGATGGATTGATTCCATAAAGGAAGCTACAGACCTGAACTTACAAGATCTGAACAGGGTGGTTTATAACAGATGCTATTGGAGGTTGCTGATTCATAGCGTCGCCATAAGTCAGAATTGACTTGAAGGCACATAACAACAACAGTACCTGTAAACAACAGCGCTGAAGTTCTTCTTGCTGAGAGAAATAATCTGACAGCAGAGAATTGAAGGGAGGAGATTTGGCCTAGCCTAGATTGACTTGCTGAGTGATGCAGCAGTTTTGCATGCTTTCATTATAAAAATAAATCTTGTTAGACTTAACTTGGGCTTAGTTGCCTGACTCAGTTACTGGTACCTGTGATATTGTTATATCATCATTTGTAACTCCTGTTTGTATAGGTGAGATTGCTCTGTAAAGGTCACCTGGCCTTCCTTGGTTAGATTCAGGAAACACACTTGGAGAGAATGAAACCAGTTAGGAGAGAATGAAAGCAGCAGTTATTAAAGGGCAGTCTTTTTGTGTGTGTGTAAGTGCATGCTTCTGTGAAATCACAAAGAAATTTCCAATAGACCTGGTGACTAGGATTCCAGATCCAAAGTAGGAAAATATTTACATAGACATTTAAATCTCCTAATGTGGCAGAATATAAGATGGATGCAACATCTCCAGCCCATTCCCTCCCTGGCCCTGAAATACACCTTTCTCCCTTACTTGCTGTGTGATACAACTGGAGGACTTCTGATCAATTCTACAACAGGTTGTAGAAGGTTGGATGACAGGGCTCGGGATGGGGAAATTTACAGGAGAATCTGCAGCTACTTTATCTCTTCTCACAACTGGGAGATTTGAAGGCTGTAACTGTTTTCCAGTTTCGAACCTGGCAACCCTATTGGTGAACATCTAAAACAGGTGTGGAACTTGTGGTGCTCCAGATGTTGTTGGAGCTACATCTCACAGAATCATAGAATAGTAGAGTTGGAAGGGGCCTATAAGGCCATCGAGTCCAACCCCCCACTCAATGCAAGAATTCAACTTAAAGTACAGTAGGGCCCCACTTTTTGGCGGCCTGCTTTTCAGCATTCTGCTAACACGGGGGTTTTCAATTAGAGTAAGGCCCCACTCATACGGCGCTTGTTCCCCTTTTACGGCGTTTTTCGGGTGTCGGGTGCCATTTTATTGACGGAGTTCCGCTTTTCGGCGGGTTTCACTTTTCAGCGGGGGTCTGGAACATAACCTACCGTATGAGTGGGGCCCTACTGTATACCCAACAAGTGGCTATCTAGCTGCCTCTTGAATACCTCCAGTTGGAGAGGCCATCACGTTCTGAGGTAATTGGTTGCACACTTGTACCACTCTAACAGGAAGTTTTTCCTGATGTTCAGCTGAAATCTGGCTTCCTGCAACTTGAGCCCATTATTCTGTGTCCTGCACTCTGGGACAATTGAGAAGAGATCCTCTCCCTCCACTGTGTGACAATCTTTCAAGTGCTTGAAGAGTGCTATCATGTCTCCCATCAGCCTTCTCGTCTCAAAGCTAAACATGCCCAGTCTTTCAGTCTTTTGTTATAGGGATTTGTTTCCACTTCCCTGATCATCCTTATTGCTCTCTTCTGAACCTGTTCCAGTTTGTCTTCATCACTCTTAAAGTGTGGTGTCCAGAAATGGATGCAGTACTCAAGATGAGGCCTAACTGGTGCCAAATAGAGGAGAATGAATACATCATGCGATTTGGAAACTATCCTTCTGTTTACTTCTGCATTTGCCTTTTTTGCATCCACATCGCACTGTTGACTCATATTCAACTTGTGATCAACAATTCCAAGATCCTTTTCACATGTAGTATTGCTGAGCCAAGTATCCCCCATATTATAACTGTGCATTTGGTTTATCCCTGTTAAATTCCATTCTATTGTTCTCAGCCCAATGCTCCGGCCTATCAAAATCCCCTTGAATTTTGTTTCTGTCTTCCAGGGCATTAGCTATCTCTCCCAATTTTGTATCATCTGCAAATTTGATAAGTATTCCCTGCACCTCCTCATCCAAGTTATTGATAAAAATGTTGAAGAGCACTGCACACAGGACCGAACACAGCAGTACCGCACTCGTTACCTTCCTCCAGTCTGAGAAGTAACCATTGATAAGCACTCTTTGAGTACGATTCTGTAGCCAACTGTGGATCCACCTGATAGTTGTTCCATCCAGCCCACATTTAGCTATCATGCTAATCAGAATATCATGGGGCACTTTGTCAAAAGCTTTGCTGAAGTAAAGATATACTATGTCATCATGGGGCACTTTGTCATCATGGGGCACTATGTCATCATGGGGCACTTTGTCAAAAGCTTTGCTCAAGTAAAGATATACTATGTCCACAGCATTCCCACAGTCTACAAGGGAGGTTACCCGATAAAAAAATGAGATAAGATGCGTGTGGCAGGATTTGTTCTTGATGAATCCATGTTGGGTTCTAGTAATCACTTGCATTTTTTTCAAGATGCTTACAGATTGACCGCTTTATAATCTGCTCCAGAATTTTCCCAGGTATCAATGTCAGGTTGACTGGTCTGTAGTTCCTAGGTTCCTCCCCTTTGCCTTTTTGAAGATAGGGATGACATGAGCCCTCCTCCAGTCATCTGGCACTTCACCCATCCTTCATGATTTTGCAAAGATAATAGACAGTGGTTCTGAGCATTCTTCCATACTCTAGTTCCTTCCATACTCTAGGATGCAGTTCATTGCACCTGAACAAGTTCAAAGTAATTAAGTATTCCTTGGCCATTTGTCTTATCAGTCTCAAGCTGCAATCCAGGCCCTTCAACTTCAGATTTCTCAGTAGGGTCATAGACCCTCTTTTGGGTGAAGACTGAGCCAAAGTAGGAATTGAGCACTTCTGCCTTTCCTTTCTCATCTGTTATCATTTTGCCATCCTCATTGAGTACCACCATTTCTTTTATCTGTCTTTTACTATAGATGTACCTAAAGAAGACTTTTTAATTGCTTTTGGCATCTCTCGCTTACCTCCGCTCATTCTCAGCTTTAGCCTTCCTGACTCCATCCTTGCAATTCCGTACTACCTGTCTGTATTCTTCCTTTGTGGCCTGGCCTTCCTTCCACTTCCTGTATGTGTTCTTTTTTGTTTTCAGGTCATCTCTAAGCTTTTTGTGAAGCCACATTGGCTTCTTCTGCTGTCTTCTCCCTTTTTTCCTTGACAGAATTGTTTTCCATTATGCCTTTAGAATTTCCATTTTTAGAAACTCCCACCCATTTTGGACTCCTTTTCTCATTATGGTGGCTTGCCACGGAACCTTACTTAGCATTGTTCTGAGTTTATTAAAATCGGCTTTCCTGAAGTCCAGGGTATGTGTGTGTCTATTCTCAGCATTTGGTTCCTTTAAAATCAAGAGCTCAAGTATAGCGTGGTCATTTTCCCCAGAGTTCCCCCAGAGTCAGCCACTTCACCCACCAAGTCATCTTTGTTGGTTAGAATCAAGTGAAGGATAGCTGATCCTGTAGTTGCCGCCTCCACTTTCTGTAGGAGAAAGTATCAGCAACACAAGTCAGGAATTTCTTGGAGGGGTTGTGTTTGGCAGACTTTTGTCTCCCAACAGATATCAAGGTAATTGAAGTCTCCCATTACTACTACATCAAGCCTCTTCAAAACATTGGCAATTTGCTTTTCAAAAATTTCATCCTTGTCTTCTCCTTGATTGGGTGGTTGGTAGCTCTCATCATTCCTGACTATTGACCATGCTGGCTGGGGCTGATGGGAACTGGAGTCCCAAAAAATCTTGCTGGGAGAAAGAGTCTGACAGCACAGGAAACAGGAACTGAAGGTTCCCCATCCCTGATCTAAGACTTATATTTGTTAGGAGGGAGCTACTGCATGGTAAATTAGAGCCCTTGTCTTCCCCAAAGGTGACAAAAAGGTGGCAATCTTAATGTTGTTTTCTCTCATTTTCCCCTGAAAGGATAAAGTTATGGACTGATGGCAAGGGGCACTGGGAAGCATTTTTTAAAAAAATGATCCATATTCAGATTTCTTATGAGCAATTGTTATATTTATTTATTTATACGTTTTTTTTTACCCATCCTTCACTGAAAGTTCCCAGGGCAGGTTACAACAATACAATCATATGATTAAAAATAAATAAAAGAAGCAAAACTGTTTATATACAATTACAATTACTAGGAGCTTCACTTGCCAACCCCACCTACTGTTGCCAAAGCCCCCCTTCCCCCATGTGTCGCCAAACCTCTCCCCCCTTTTCCTCCACAGGTTGCTGAAGCTCTCCTCCCTTGGGTCGCCAAAGCTCCCCCCATCTGCAGGCAGCTCCTTAAACTGCCCCAGACACTTGCCACAGCAGTGCTTCCACTGCTTATCTTGTTGCTGCTGCCTCTCACTCACCCTCTGCTGTCCCGCTTGCCACTGCCACCCTCTCACTACCCCTGCTGCTGCTGCCTCCCCTCTTGCCACCCCTCTTGCTGCCACTGCTGCTGCCAATTACATTGCCATTTTTTTTGTAAGAAGGTTTGCTGCTGCGTCTGCACAATCAGGCTGTGTGACATCATGATGGCATGACATCTTACAAAAATATAGTATAGAGAGATAAAAACAAGTAGATCAATTCCAGGCAAAAGCAGCACAGTACAGATTAAGCAAAAGGGAAGAGGTGGGCCCCACAAGAATACCTTAGCTGTCAAAGGCCAGGGTAAAGAGGTGCTTATTCAGCATATGATGAAAGATATATAATGAACATGGTAGATGCACCTCTGTGGAACTGGCACTTCTTGGCTTACGCCGTCTCCGTCAAACTTTGAGGAGCAGCAATATAGGACACAGCTATATTTGCAGTGTTAACATCTCAACTGTTGAATCAGTCCTCTCCTGGCATCAGTTTTTAAAGTTTTTTTATGTTTTTAACGTTTTGTTTTAATGTATTTTAAGGTTTTTTTATGATGTTTTAAAGTGTTTTTAGTGTTTCTGTTTGCCGCCCTGGGCTCCTGCTGGAAGGAAGGGCGGGGTATAAATAAATAAATAAATAAATAAATAAATTAGGGACTTTTGGTGAAATGATGGGATAAACACAGATGTTGCCTCACACCAGGCACTTCCCCACTGGTTCCAATTCGTAATAATAAAGGCACATTTCAAATGTTGAGTGCTGGGGGCACCAGACACAAAATGGCTGCCATGGAGGTGTGGCATAACACAACATGGCTACTAGGGACAGTGTGGCATAACACAAAATTAGAGACTAGTCATGCGAAGCTTTTCCCATAGTTGCATTTCCATACTGGAAAAGGCTTGAGCTGTTGAATTTGTCTGCCATGCAGAATCCTGTTTTTCCCCAGTGCCAGCCCTAAACCAAAGCCTAGGCTGCCATCCTGTACCCATTTACCCAGAAGTAAGCCCGATTCAACACAAAGATACTTACTTCTGAGTAGATATGTATACATTGTACTGTAAGTTAATTTTATAGGGGTTTCTTAGACATGTCTGAGTCTCTTTGCAAAGTTTTCACATTTGCCTTTTGGAGGGAGGGGGATTCTTTAACATTCGCCCACACTTCTTGTGTAATAATATATGCAGAAAACAACTTCTAGGCACTGCCTCATCTGAGGTGAACCCAGCAGAGGAAATACGCATCCTGGTTGCTAAGGGAAAAGGGAAAACTATGGAGATTCCAAGGATTAAAAAAAAGCAGAAAAAGTACACTGAAAGAGAGAGGAAAACAGCAGCTCTTTAGGACCCCAGAGATTGCTTTTGCCTGTTGTTCAAACAACTCACTTTATCAATCACAGCTCTGACTTCACTCATCAGCTTATAACACTGATAGGCAGGAGCAGCCAGGCTGGTTCATTTCACAGAAATCACTTATAAGGTTACCTACATGTTTTGCTCCATATCTTTCCTTCTAGGAGGGCTAGACACATATTTTTTGAAAAAGAAGGAAAACTCAAGTTCTGAGCTACCTGCCAGGGACACCGTTGATGGATTTGTGACCTCTGTTCTAGTTGATTTAAAGAGGGATTTACTAAAGTTAAGGATTTTCTATTGCATGGGATCATTTTACCAATATAGTTTTTAAAAGGCCAGCTATCAAGTCCATTCCACCCCCGCAGTATTTACAAATTAGAAGTTATACAGCATATACAGCATATGAGGAACTGATCATTTAGTTTGGCAGCACCTATGTCCCGGAACTATTATGTTATATTAGGCAAGTGCCTTTGTATGCAAACAGATGAAATCAACAGAAAATTTTAATAAAATAATATATAAATTGTATTATACTTTGGATAAATTAGTTAAAATGTGAGTAACACTATCAGATATTTGTAGGAAAATTAAAGGTACCTTCTGCCATATGATTAAAGTATTTTGCTTAATTAAAGGATTGTGGGGGGTTAAATCAAGTAATTACTAAAGAAATAACTGGCTGCCAATTGCAGCTGAATTGAGTAATGCTTCTGGGATATGTAAAACATCAGGTACAGAGTACTGGACTGATTTTAGTTATTCACATGCTTATAGCAGCTTGTATATTCATTGCAAAGGTATGGGCAATGGATAGGTTGTGTTCAATAGATAAATGAAAAAGGGAAATGTGGAACTTAATGGTATTGAATTTTTTAAAAAAGCAATATAAAATACCATGGGATGGAGGAAATAAACTCAACAGAGACATTTCAAAAAATTGGATTCCTTTTGTTCTTTACTGGAATCAATATCACATAAGAGAAGCAGTTTTGATGGATATTCTAAACATGATGTAATATGTGAATTATATCTGCAGTGCAGTTGACTGATGAAAGCTCCATCCACCTGGGTGCCTGCCTATCAAAGCAAGCCCATTAATCATTTGTTCATCCCTTACTTTTCAGTGCATTTCCCCATCACTTTTCTAACAGCAAAAAGTTTTTTTAAGTGGATTTGACGCACAAGGGTGACAGAGTGCTTTAACTGCTTAAACCTAAATTTCCAGTATGCTCCTGAATTCCTCCTGCAAGATAGTGACAGTCTGGAGGCACCCTTGTTATTACAGCTCTCCCCAGGCTAAAAAATGGTTGGTTCCATTGCTACCCCCACTGAAGTATTCTTCTTCCTCTCTCTTTCCTTGCCAGGCCGTCTTTACAGTGTTAAAGAATAAAAAATTACATTTGTTTAAGTAAAAAATAATGTTACAATCTCAGAAGTTGTTTTGTAGTGCTACCTGAAGCCGGAGGAGCAAAAAGTATAGGTTTACTCACAAATGCATTATTTTATAATGTGCTGAGGCTCGCCTAATAGCATGATTTTTCAAAACTGTATACCTTCTAGGCCTAGTTATATTTGATTCACCCTGCATTAAAACTGCATTTTGCTTTGGTTAGCATTTTGTGTTTGCCACAAAACCCTCATAGCAATGAAAAGTAGAGAGTGAAATGAAATTCTGAAATGAAAATCATTAGTCTGCCTGAGATATCTCAAAGGGAACACAATACTTTGGACTGCAATATGTTATTCTCCAAATTATAACATTTGTGCCCAACAGAGGACCAATAAGTTCCATTTACAGCCAAGGGAGTTAATCAAATACAAGTTATTGAATGCACAGTAATCGTTAGACAGCTGATGGTAGGAATCTTCCATATATTGTATAATTAGTATTAAATGATAGATTTCTCCCAGTTCTATGTTAGCATGCCTGCACTGTTACACAAACAGAGCTCTATTCTAGAAAATGTATAAGGCGTGGAATAGAACTTTGAAGTGTGTATGTGTTATCTTTCTGGAAAGTAACACAAATATTCTTAGTGGGGTATTTAGTTTTCTCTGAAGGGCTCTTTTATGTTTGCTCTGCTGAAAGTGAGAATAAATGTAAGTATTTATTATTTTTGGTGCAAATGCAGTAGGATATTGCTGTGGGTGTTCAGGAATAAATATCAAAAACAGAAGAATGAGGAAATACACTTCCTTTGAAGTCAAGGGAGGTAGAAACGTTGCAGCTTTTTGCTGTCATACTAATTGACCATCAATTGCAACCTTGATACAGAGCTGTTAAGTTTCTATCTTCCTTTGGCACATGCCACAGAATTTAACAATGGAGAGAAGGATGTATATTGTCGTATGTGCTCTGAAAAAGGAACGAAGCATTTTATCTAAACACTTATAGTTAATATGGAATTAAAATAGAAGATTATTTAAATGGCCAGAAATTGGGGTGGGGGGGAGCACAATATGGTTGGGGAAATTTCTTTGTTTCTGCATTGCAGTTAATCTGGGCCTATCAATTTATTTATTCATTCATTCATTTACTAAATTTATTTCCTGCCCTTCCTCCCAGAAGGAGCACAGGGTGGCAAACAAAACACTAAAAGCACTCTAAAACATCTTAAAAACAGAAACATATTAAAATTATTTAGCAGATTTTGTTAGTAATCTGAGGTCACATCCATACCATACATTTAAAGCACATGCAAATCATATGGCTTGCTTGAAAAAATCCTGGGAACTGTAGTTTACCCATCACAGAGCTACAATTCCCAGCACGCTTAACAAAGTACAGTTCCCAGGATTCTTTGGGGGAAGCTATGTGCTTTGAATGTGTGATATGAATGTGACCTGAGAACAGTCCTGCTGTATTGCCAAATCTCACTAATGTCACGGACATATAGTAATGCATCAGATTTGAGCTGTGGCCTAGCATGGCCATATATAACCACTGGTGGGCTATATTTGATTTGGTGAGTCACACCAGTTGGGTGGGTTTGCCCTTGGCTTCATTCAGACATGGGGTTTATTGCATTAGCTTTACTGATTAATAGCGGTAGTACTTCTGTCCTGTTTTCTAACATTCCTTTCACACTGTAGTACCTGTTGCCTTATGGAATGGTGGCTTTTTGACTGATGTACCACCATATCATGCTAAATTTCATTCACAGCAGTGGGCATGGTATGACACAACAATGAACATCACTGGACATGTCGCTGCTCCCCCTCCTTTCTGTACATGTACACTTCTGTTCCCCCATTATTCCCCACTGAAAATAATGGGAAAGAACTGTGTGCCAATACACCACCCCAAATTTATTCCCCAGATATTCTGGGTTAATGGGGTTGCAAACTGTTTTTTTTCTGGGAGCAGTTAGCAAGGCAATGAGTGCTAACCGGCCACTATATTCTGCTAAATTTCCAGATGTGGCATTTATGTTGCATGAAAGATCAAATAAAATGCAGAAATTATCAGGTAAGAAAACATCAGAAAAATGGAATCAACTGCTGTCTGAATAAAGCCCTAGAAAAAATCAGACAGACACTTCTGTGAATAGAAACTCAAATAACATCTCAGTTGTTTGCCCTGAAGTCTTTGCTTATCTCCATGTGTTACCCCTTCCATCTCCTGCAGCAGCAGTCATGTTGAGCTCTACAAATGTAGCCTAGTTAATTGCTGTAGGGTAGGATGGGCTGCACTTTCTGGTCCCAATCTCCTAGCATTTGGTCAACTGGAATGTAGTTCCAACCCATTTTCGTTTGTGTCTGCTAACTTTGGCTTTCATCCGGTTCGATACTTCAGTTAGGAACAAGGTGAAAGGACATTTAAAGGATTAATACTATAGAGATGAATAGGGAAACCTGGAGAGTCTCGCCCACATTGTCTAGGCTTCACTTAAAGTGGGCAGGACTCTCTATACTTCCTTTTTAATCTCTAATGTTATCCCTTTAAATGCAGTGCTACACAATACTCTGAGAGAGGCAATACTAGCCCAGACAGAATGCTCTGTGAAATGGTATGGCAAACCAGGGTATTTTACACATCTCCCTTTAAAACTGCAAAAAGAGCTTGGAAAAGCCCATCAGACTCTGGCTATTTAGCTTTTAAAATTGGGCAGATTTGGAAGCTGGAAGGCACAAAAGGGTGAGGGGAAGACATGTGGGAGATGCATGGAAAGGGGATGGCTCTCTCGGGTGGTTGTCTGCTCCAAGCCACTCTGCGTTTCTCTCCCAGAAGTTCATATCATTTTTGCTATATGAGAGACAGAGGGCAATGAGAACTCCCAATCCACTCTGTTGCACTTATGAGATCCTGATTCCTCCTTGTTTCTATGTCTTCTCCCCCCCGCCCCAGTTGGTGTGTGTGCAAGAATGCAAGAGAGAGCAGGAAGGTGGAGCAGTCACAGACAGCAAGCTCACTTCCTTTCCTGCATTGTCCTCCAGGTGGTTTGGAGTCTGTGTAAAGTGCTGTTGTAGTATTGTGGTTTTTTAAATCCATGGAAAATATGCAGAAACTGGAAGCATTCAGGATCCATCCTCAAAGAGAGCAGACATGAGACTTTCAAAAAACCTGGTATCAAGTCCAATTTGAGTGAAATTCTTGCCCATCCCTACTGGAGGGCGCCAGCATCATAATGTAGTACCATTTTAACACCACTTGTGAAAGACATTGGGAAAACCTTTATTTTTAATTCCTTTTCCTTTCTTTATAAAGCAGCTGTGCATAGCTATATATTTCCTGAATTAGTTAAAAGGGAGTATTTTTTCATATTTGCTATGCAAGCTTGCTTTTTGTTTGTTAATTAATTGAATTAACAAATTGCTGTATCTTGGAAGGCAGATAGCCACTCATGATTAGTTTCAGATTCTGCCAGGTACTTTCATGATATCTGCAAAGTGAAAGTTAGCTGGTGCAAATATTCTCTTAAAGGGAGAAAATGACATATTGCCTATTGCAGTTTATCTTACACAGCGGCATAGTGAAACTGTACTTAAAAGGGTGTGGTGAGAGTGGAGAAAATGAAGAGAGCCCATCCCATCATTTCAAATATGTCCTGTATGCTGTGGAATCTACACCAGCCTGATGTTCTCAAGATGGGCATTTTATATGACCATTGCAATAGTTTTGCTCTGATCACCTCATGCTCAGTATCCTGGAAAGGGGTAGGTATCAGCTTCTCACAAAAGGAATATAAGTGAAATTTTGAAAGGGAGTTGATGGACAGGGCACATTTAAGTTGATTGGAGTTCTGTGTTGACTAAAATAATGTGATGAGATAGATCTAGTATGGAGTACAAAACATAATCTGTCAGCTGTCTTTTATATTAGCCTTTAAAACAATAACAACTTCAAGCTCTTCCTTTCCCTGCTCTTTCTTACTTTATCAAGTGGCAGATGGGTGATTTTTACTTGTTAAGGTGAATTGACTTCTTCCAAAGGCATTTCCACTGCACTGCCATAAATCAGTTGGAAAATATGGCTGTGAGAGCAGTAAATCAGCACCCTAGGCCTTGTCATTTTGCCATCCAGCCTGCATGCTGGGAGTCGACATCTGTTCCCAGCAACTGCTCAAGTGAAAAGGTGTTTTAAAAATAATATATATAAATTATTTGCGCTTCTTTCAAACTTTGGAAAAGTGTTGGCATTGGACTGTATGTTGCTTGAATAAAGGAACTATAGCAGATGACAGAAATATATTTATTTGAAACTAATGATAAAATCAAATGAAGACCTCAATCCTGAAAATACTGATCTGCACAAAACATCCAGCAGACTCAACGAGAGAGGTATATAGGTCTATATAGAACAAGGGTGGTTGTTGTTATTGTTATTATTAAATATATTTCCCACCTTTACTCCCGAAGGAGCCCAGGGTGGCAAACAAATTTACAACAAAACATTTCAACAACAAGCATTCTTATCATTTTTTAGACTATAGCTTTAGTCATTTCAGGGCCAGTGCCAGTGGATGGCCAGGTTGGGCACTGGCCGCGTGGCCCTGGAGAGCAGCAGGGTGGGCATGGAAAAGGGTCAGCTGATGCCTCCTCACAGATGCAATGGCAGGTGGCACTTTCTTTGAGTTCATGGGCAGGGAAGAGAGCGGAGAATGTTTGTCCCCCTGGCACAGTTCTCTCCCTATGGGTGGGGCAGTTGAGGCAGCAGAGGCCCAGGCTCCTCCAGACAGGCTGAAGCATAGGAAGAGGAGGAGGTGGCGGTGGCATGAAAGGAGGGTGCTGCAGCTGTGACACTGAGACCACTGATAAGCAGGAGGCTCTGGGCAGGCCCCTGTGCAGAGTGCACGTACCCTCCCCTATGTCTTCTGCATCTCTTGGGGGCAAGAGGAAGACAACCTCTTTGGGACACCCTGAGGTGAGCGGAGTGGTGGGCCTCTTGGAAGTTGGCAGAACGAGCCTTAAAAGGAGAGAGGGGGCTTTGCTGGCTTGGTGGGTGCCCTCCCCCCAAGCAATGCACCCTCCTCAATGGGCTGGTCCTCCCCCCCACCTCTCTCCATCCCCATCTTCCTCCTCCTCCTCCAGTGCCAGGCCTGGATTTAGAATATTAGAGTATTAGTTGAAAGAGGTGGGGCTATAAGGGATAGTTGTGGTTTAAGGAGGAAGGGAAGGCCCCCAGAAACCTGGAGCTGGCCCTGAGACACATATAGATTTAAGTCACTCAATGTTGTGAGAATGTTCTACCACAGGGATGGAGAGCCTCAGGCTTGAGGACCAAATGTGGTCCTCCAGGCATCTCTGTCTGACCCCTTGGAACTGTCTCCAGACCACACTCTCTGCTGGCCCTGCTCTTTGCCCTCCTTGAATTTTTTGCCTGCCTGGAATGTGTCCTGGACCTCTGATAATACTTCCTGCTTGTCTGGATGGAGAATAGAGAGGTATGTGTGTAGAAACTATCCTTCTGTAAAGGTAAAGGTGTCCCCGCAGTTGTAGTGTGAGTCGTTTCTGACTCTTAGGGTAACGTCTTGCGATGTTTACTAGGCAGACCATATATATGGGGTGGGATTGCCAGTTCCGTCCCCGGCCTTTCTTTACCCCCCAGCATATGCTGGGTACTCATTTTACCGACCACAGATGGATGGAAGGCTGAGTGGACCTCGACCCCCTTTACTGGAGATTTGACTTCCTCCTTCCGTTGGAATCGAACTCCGGCCGTGAGCAGAGCTTCGGCTGCGTTACCGCTGGGCCCCCAGAAAGTTGCCTAAAAGAGAATGTGGCCCATGAACTGAAAAAGGTTTCCCACCCTTTATCAGCAATGGATATGAGGACAGCTAGTAGTTAAGGGTGGTATCCAAATGTAGCGCTAAGTAACTTGGTCCGTTAGTGCAAGAATTTATATTTGTGCAACATAACTTCCCCTCACCCCTTGCATACCTCCTAAATGTTCTGGGTTTCCCCCCAACCCTCTGGAGCAGATCTGGGGAGGATATAGGGCAGGCATGGTGGGAAGAGATGGGGGAAAGTTCTATTGTGCAAGCATAAATCCTTGAACTAACAAAATGAGTGCATTGAATACCGCCCTTCATTTACTTTTTTAAAAAAAATCCTGAGGTTTAAATGTCTTGTATGTCATAATCCCTGACCTGGAATCATTTTCCTCTAATCCCAGGTGCATATGTATGATATGGGGACAGGCTGTAGCTCAGTGGTAGAACACATACTTTGCATGTAAAAGGTTCCAGGTTCAATCTCAGGAATCTCCAGGTACTGCTGGAAAAGACTCCTGTCCAGTCTGAAACACTGTTAGTGTCAACTGTGTGTGTGTGTGTGGTGTGTGTGTGTGTAAGTATACAAAAATGTTAGATACTGCGTTACACATAAGGCAGTATAAGGCAGCTTCTTAAATTCTTTTTATTGATATTTAGTGGTGAGAGAAAATGAGCTCTGTGTGAAAAGTGCACTTCTAATATATATGGTCCCCATATATATTCCACTTTGAACATTCCATGGCTGAAATTTGGCATTGAAAATAGGTTTGATCAGATGAATCCCACCTGAAACTGTGACTTGATAGTGGAACAGGGCAAAGATGGGATGTTGGATAGTCTGGACTTGGGTTTTCAAATTCCATCTGGAGACTTACACTATATCTTTGAATCTTTTGACACTCAGAAGATGAGATGACTTCTTCCAACTATTTATTTACCTATTTATCAAAATTCATATCCTGACTTTCTATGATTAATGGTAGTTTGCAATCCAAAAGGTTTTTAAAATACACAATAATACAAATTTTTTTTCTTGTAATCCAATAGAAAAACAAAACCAAAAAGGCTGAAAGGCAGAAACAGCATAAAATTAATTTAAGAACAATAATCTGTGAAGTCTCACTGAAACAAAACAGTTTTAATTGCTAATCTAAAAGCAAGTAGTCCTTCCTGGGGAGGTTATTCCAAATCTTGAGCAGAAAAGGCCCTGTCACAGGTATCTGCTTGTCAGTGTTCAGCTTGGTCCCAGATTTGGGACCAGGGATCTCTTAGCAGGAGGAGCAGGACCCCCTCCAGCAGATCTTCACTCTATGAGCAGCCTTAAGGAGTCATTGGATCCAAATATCTCTGTCGCAGCATCAGAGGTCTCCCCACCAATTGCTTGGTTTCCTATCCAACTCTTGTGCCCCTCCCATCACTCTCGGGAGTAGAGGTGATACTGAACCAGGCAGGAGCTTCAGGGCCACTGGTGAAATGCCCTCTAGCTGCAAATGAGGCTCCTAAGGAGGCAGGAGAGGCACATATAAGCACTTGCCTCTGTCAAGGCCTAGTTGAGTGGCAGGAAGGAGTGGAGCTTCCAGTTCCCATATAAACCTTCAGTTTGAGCTACTTAATTGGTAAAATACTGACTCTGTTGTAAAGCCTTGTATTCAGGAAATGGACACTAGAGGAATAACTATTCCTCTTCTGGTTAATATCAACGTAGCTGATGATTGTCTGCTAACTTGCTTCTTCCCAAAGTGAAGGCAGTGGTTCTCTACCCAAGGTTTTTTTTATAGCTGAGGAATGCATTCCAGCTGCCCAGATTTCTGCCATGTTTGGGCCAGTCTTGGCTGGTGGGGTTTATGCTACAGTTTGGCTTACTTTATTTATTTTGCCTCAGTCAACTAACTCTGCTCTATCTCAATTCAATTTAGAAAAGTTGCTGAACAGTTGTAGTTTCCGCTGGCTCTCCCGACATCAGCCAATATACTCTATACAGCACAATCCTACGTATGTCTACTTGGATGTATGTCCTGTTGAGTTCAATGAGCTTACTCCTTGGAAAGTGGGTATGGGATTGAAGTCTTAACAATGACATCTCTGTGAAACCCATGAACTTCTGCTTGCTTTGACTGTATGATCAAACCTTGACAGCAATAAGAATGCCAAGATAAAAGGTCACTTAAATCTTATAAAGTTTTCAGGAAAGAAGTTGCATGAAGTGTGACCTTCCTTTATTCCAAATCTTTGATGTCCTATCCAATAACTAACACACAAAATTTCTTAGATGGATCATTTCCTCAGATTGTTCTGGTCACATGATGGAGAATTATGAATTATAATAGAAAAAAATGACTTGGGTTAGAAACAATCCCCTTTCTGGCCAGTGCTGAGTAAGTATTATCTTACTATTTAGCCATGTCAACTGCTTTTGTTCTTAAAAAGGTTCCTCTCTTGGCTTGTGAGCTGGAGAGGCTTTTGTGGTGGGTGGTTTGCAATTTTAGCTAATGAGCGAGGAAGTCTTAGTGCTTTGAAATGGCTTTAGTTGTATTTGACTTCATGCACGATCAGTCAGAAACCAGCCAAAAGGAAGGTCAGGCAATGTGTTGATAAGAAAATAATCCTAAATCTCAATTTTGGATGATTTCATTACAAAAATGTTTACTCTTGTGACAAGGTCACATTTGAATTTGAATAATTGTTCCTCCTTTTTGGCTTTATGCAACACTACTTTGAACAGCTGCTTCCTATTGCTGGTTCTCCAGCTATTCATGTCATGTGCAGCTAAACACCTGTGTTGGCTCTGTCTGTTTGTCTATAGGTAATTCCTGCTTTGATTACTTAACAAAACTTTGCACAGCAGATTGGCATGTGGTGTCTGCAGGTTTTGTAACATACTGGTCTGGTTTTCGGGTACATGAACTACCCAAATGGGTATGGACTGATTTTTTGTTTGTTTCAGTAACTGCTTTAGTATTATAAGGAGATGTTTCACTTCAGACACTTTGGATTAGACCTACTTTACTTCATATCTGGAGCCTTGGTTCAGTTTTCCAAAGATTTTGATGTCCCCTACTTGACTCTAACGTGGAAATCAATGAGGATTTAATCTTTGTTTTTGGCAGAAATAATTTGTAGGTATAGTAGCCCCTTTTGAATGGATGAAGCATGCAAAATGTTAGACAAATAGGTGCAAAGCGACCTTAAAGTGGACTTTTGGAGGGATGGGGGAGAAATGATGTTGCCATCTCTGCCTGTCCTTCCAGAAACTGTTTACACTCCTGATTCAACCTTGATGGTGTGGATGACACTTTATTTGTTAAAATTTGAAAGTGTACACTAAAGTAGTGCTTGTGCACATTAAAACTATGTTTGTGTTATGCACCACACATACACAAACACAAATACACACATCAAAGAACAGACAGCTATTATACTATTGCTCAGAGACACACAGACCTACTTATTATTATTATTATTATTATTATAGTTTATTTATACCCCGCCTTCTGGCCAAAAAGCCCTCAAAGCGGCTTACAAGAAAAACACAAGTATAGAAATACATCAATAAAACAATACAATTTACAAAAATTAAATAACAAATAACATTATTAAAAAACAGTGATTACAATAATGTTAAATAAAGTTAATAATGTACATTAATTTCCATGGGTTTTTGGATCTACTCAGAAAGTGACTAGCCCTGAATACAGTCCTTAAGATATAAAGGGAGATAAGAAAGCAAATTCCTTCTTCTCCCCTCCCAAGTTTTTCATTTCTCTACCTGCTGCCCTTTACAACTGGCACACAACATTCCGTACATCCCTGAAGCTCACATGTCTTTACAGGACATATTTGTTTTATTTTGTTTTTAAAATATATTTTTCTTTAAATTTATAAACTTACATACATCTGGGTACCTAGGAAGTCCCTCAAGTATGAAGAAGCCATTACTTTTATTTGTGGGTGGCTATTTGTGGGTTTTCTATTTCTTTTTCAAATTACAGTAGGGCCCTGCTTCTCGGTGCCCTGCTTTTCGGCGTTCTGCTAATACAGTGCCAGTGGGGCGATTAGCTGGAGGGGGCAGGAGCTCCCCGCGGTCCAGCTGATCTCACCGGAGGAGGGGAAGATCAGCTATAGCGCACTACAGCGCTAAAAATATTTAGCACTGAACGTAAACCAAATATAAGTAGGGGCACAATCCAATCTCCTCCTCCTTGCTGGTGGGGTCTGGCAGGGCCACTGCTGCATCTGTAGCCTTGTTGCTCACAGCATTCATGGTCAAAGGTGGTAGGGAGCAGGCTGGTGCATCAGTCAGGCCTGGATTGAGCCTCATGCCATTGTGTGACAGTAGTGGATCCCAGGCCAGCTCAGTTATTCCCCCCTCCTATGCCTTACAGACACCTTACTTTGCGGCTTCTGTTGGCTACCACTGGCAGGCAGCCCACTGCAGGCACTCCCATCCCATCTGTACATTTGACAGCTACTCAGTCAAGAGATCTGAGTGAATGGACATGCCCACCTAACCCAATCCTCTCCCCCAGCCTGGAGTAACAGGGGCTTGGATTGCTCTGTAGTGCCAGAATGGGGGGTGATGTGTGTGTGTGTGTGTGTGTGTGTGTGTGTGTGTGTGAAGGTACGTAACTTTCCTAATAACTGACATTTAAGATAGGCACTAACAAGCAATACCAAGAGAAAATATGAATTAAAATGAAAAAGATAGCATTTTAGGAATGTCTTTGTCTGGGCTGGAATAAACCAAAACACAGCCTCCAGCAGCTTCTGAACTCATTCAATTGCTTCTAGGAGAGTTAGTTCATAAAAGAGCACTGAAAATACTGGAACAAAGTTTGATAAGTGACACACTTTCCAAAACGAACGTGATTAGAGATCCCTTGCAAAACTATGCCCCTCCTCCTCCCTTCCCCCAGCCTGCATTTTGTTTTTATGGAGAACTTGTCTATGGGAAGTTTGGAAATGTATCATTATATAAAAATGCCCTTCCAAAGTGCCTTTGAAGCTTTGGAAGCGGCTTGCTTTGGTCCACTTTGGACAAGTCGTGCTTTCCTTTGGAGGAGGTCTGACTACTTCTAAAGTAGCACACCCCTAATACCAAAGCTCTATTTTTTTGCCTCATTGTCTGATTGTATTCAATGCAGCTTTCTTGACAGTAATGACCATATTGTAATAGTCAAGTTTACAAAAAGGGAACCGAATCATACTTGGCAGAATGTGGCTGCATGCCTTGTTCTCAGACACACAAACCCCCTGCCTTGATTTTTCAGATTCTTCTTTCTGGAAGCATCCAGACACAACAACCAGCTCCTGAAGGAACCTTCAGGGACTTGAGATAATTGTAGGGGCAGCCCCACACTTGCCTTCCCTGAAACGTCTTAAGATCTGTGTGCCCTGAGAAAAGGCAGAAGAGAGAAAACCCAGGCCAGGGATTTAGTGCCATCAGTTCCTGAAGCCAGCCTGAGAATATTGTGTTAATATTTAAAACTGTAAACCACCTTGGGTGCTGGACCCAGTGCTGGAATCCCTGTGTCTTGCTGCATTTGGTCCTATTCACAGCATAGCCTATAGGTAACTATCTTCAGCCCTGAAGAGTGACTATACGAGATAACTGGCCATACTATATGAGTTTGGTGAACCACTCTTGCCCTTCTCTGTTCACTCTTTAAAGATTACAAAGGGTACTTCCCCCTCCTCCAAGTTACTTGTATAGCTTTGTCGAAATCAGTGGCTGTTTTTCTCCTTGTCTGGATTGTTTCTTTCATTTATAGTTTTTCTCCCTTGAGATTTGGATTGTAGATGATTCTGTACATTTATATTTAATACTGGAGAACTAACCAGCCGTGTAGGTATTTATATGGCTCCAGTATAATATGAAAATGCTTTGTATAGCTGAAATTGATATTTATGCTTTCACTGTAAGATACTGCAGTTTCATTGTTTATTAAAATATAAGTGTGTGCACGTGTGGTTCTCATGCCTATTTTTGCAGTAAAGTAGAGAAATAGAACCATTTTGGATTTGCCTGAGGATGAATTAATGTGCATTTTTCATTAAAATACTGTATACATCTCTCTCATATAACTTTGGTCACATCTGCACCATACATTTAAAGCAGTGGTTCCCAAACTTTTCCCCCATGGACCACTTGAAAATTGCTGAGGGTGTTGGAGGACCACTTTACGATTTTTGTGCCTGTTGCATCATTTGTAATGTGCTGTGCTAGATGCTGTATGATTTTAATTGTGTTTTTACAGACATGCTGCAGCCCACCTGAATGAAACTTGTGGACCGCTGGTGTTTCAGGCACCACAGCTCAGAAAAGTTGGTGATAATTTTCAGTTCTGTATTTGGTAGTTCACTAACAAACACCTGAACAGAAATATACTTTTGGGTGCCCTTACTTTCAGATAAATTGGGAAGCTTGTCTGATTCCCCACCCCCACCTACAAACCTTGTAGAGTAGAAGCCACATTTTAAAATGTGTCTGTTACACTGGTACCCCAGTGTTGTCCAAAGACAGAGTGAATTATATATGGTTCCCTGCCACTCTGCCCTAACAGCCTGCCATCTAAGCAGTCCTCAAAAGAACCATTCCCCTTTAGAATCAGCAACATATAATGAATTATATGTCTTCAGACCTTTTTCTGGAGTAAAATTCAAAGACCTGGATTCTAAATGCTCCTTCTGTTTGTGGAAAGGCTTTTGATCCAGTGGAGGCTCCTCTCAGTGGAAAGGGGAGGGAAAAGCGATTTCCCCTACAGTCCGCTACACAGTTTTCCACACTGTTGGGGGGCGCTCTCCAACCATCCAAAGCAGATGGGGGGGGAGGCACAGGAAGGTGTGTGGGGGAGGGAGAGCGTGTCTTACACTTCCTCAGAAATATTAACTTCTGCAAGTGTTCTTTGACATTTTATCAGGAGAACAGAGACCAAGCAAGATCCAATGTGCTAGGGTGACAGTTGGCGTTATGGAGGGAGGGGTATAATTTCATTTGCCAACTTCATTTTCATTTTTAAAAACCACCATAGTTTTGACTCACCTTTGGTGGCATTGCCTTTTTCATCTTACCTTCATTTTTGATACCTTTGCTTTACACTCCCATTGATTTCAGTGGAATACTCTGCTGCCTGTAAGTTTGTTGTTTTTCAGTCCAAATGGAATGAAATGTATTCTATGAATTCTTCATGTGAACAGACCTGACAAATTTAAGACTGTGGAAGAAAAAAGGGGAAGAACATTCTACTTGTTTCTCATTACTTTCAGTGGAAGACCTAGCCCGTTTTTTCCTCTTTGTAATATTGTATTGCTTTATGTTAAATGTAGCATGATCTTGGTCAGAATGCGTGGTCAGAGAAGGGAGACAGATAATCTTGTGAAAGGATGGGCAGCCACTGGAAGATTATGGATAACTGACTAGAGCAGGAGTAGATAACAGTCCTTTCCAGATGATGTGAACTGCGACTTCCAAAAGTACCTGCCAATCAGGGATGATGCAAGCTGTAGTCTACAACAGAGGTTCCCAAACTGTGGTTTGTGGACCATCAGTGCTCTGCAAGCTTCATTTAGGTGGTCTACAGCATATTCATATTAAATATTCATATTGATTTTTAATTGCATTTTATTGCTTTTCTTTCTTAAATTGTATTGTAGTGCATTCCAATTTGAGTTGTGTAGAATGCAAATTGTAATACAATAAAACACAATATAAGAGATAAAATAAGTAATAAAAATACAATAAAAATCATATGGAATCCAATACAGCACATTAAAATTGCTACAACATGCAGGAAAATCATTAAGTGTCTGCTGAGGCCATCACTAATTATCAAGTGATCTATGGGGGGGGAAGTTTGGGAACCACTGGTTTACATCATCTGGAGGACACCACGTTGGCTCCCCCTGAACTAGAGGAACTTTCCCAACCTGGTGCCTCCCAGATGTTTGGAGTCCAGCTCCTATCACCCTTGACCATTGGTCAAGCTCACAGGGGCTGATAGGAGTTGTAACCCAAAACATCTGGAGGGAATCTGGTTAGGAGCAGCTGTGCTATAGACAGAGCTGGCTTACCAAGATAGCAGGTATATTTTTACACTTGGTTTGAGCATTAAATAAAAGTGTGGTTTTGCTTCTTAGGAACAAGGCATATTGCATATGACTATTCCAGTTATTTCATTGAAGCAATACTCTTCTATTCCCGTTTATTATTATTTTCCAAGTAGATGTGTTTATCTGTTGGTTCTCATATCTTTTTTTTTTTTAAATCATCACCTGACATCTTCCCTCTCCTCCATCCCTTACAGAGGTGGCAGTTCACACTGGCACCATAACCATCAAAACTATGAGGCACAATGGCAAACAATCAGCTTGGAAGAAAACATTCCCCCCCTTTTTTTTGTTTCCTTTTCTGCACAAAGAAGTATTTTCAGACATTTTGCTTATGAAAGGTAGGATGCTAGACAAGAAATCTTTTGAGCTTTGCCTCTGCATTCAGTCAAAAATCACTTAGCAAGTTTTGTTGCATGCAAAGAGGGAGGGGGGAAGAATGGGCAGCCACATCACAATCAACCAGGCATTTTAAAGAGCATTAAATTTGGTTCTCATTAAGAAAGAGTAAATTCAATTACAGAGCCCTGTGGAGAGACAGCAGTAAAGGAATAAGACTTGAGCTTTACCACAGAAACAAAGGCCTTGATTCGATGCACAGTTAGAGTTGTTTAATTGGATATTCCATCATAGGATACGATCAGATTTTGTTACTTATAATGCACGCTTCCATTCCCCCCATCCCAATCTGGTAGAATTTGATTTCTCACTGAAAATAAAGCATTGACTTCTCAATGTACAGAGTTACCAGGAGCTACTGCCTCGATTTCCCATCCTTTCTCTTTTATATCTTCCTTGTAGTAGAGCCTTTCAGATTTTACTTCAGCAATTTTGCATAACACTAGACTCTTAAACCCTAACAGCCTTAAATTACTTTTTTGGGGGGAGGGGTGTTCACACAAAGAGCTTTACCGTCTGCATTGTTATAGCTGTTAGCTATTAAATTAGCTGAACTTAGTTTAACTACAGTTTTTGTACAGTCAATTATTAATGAATATTTCATTCTATATACGGCATTGCTTTGCCAAATGGCAACTGCTGTGAAGTTAATTACTTTGCAGTTAGGTTTTAAGGTGAAACTCAAAAGACGCTGGTGCTTTTTTTTTGGCTGCAAAATTCTCCTGCAAAATCGGTCATATCATTGCAAAAGAATTTTAACAGTAGGCTGTCATAAGCAAGCAAAGCAGGCAAGAGCCATCTTTGTTATGAGCATGTCTGATAAAGCATTCACAAAGCTATGGTTCTGGCATGATATGCACCCTGCATCTTTGTAGCAGCATGGTAGGTAGATAATCAGTTGTCTCAAAGCATTGAGTACGAATATGTATTTTGTAATGTGTAGATTTCAACCCATTGAGCTCCTAACATTCAGCTGAATAGAAATGTTTTCCGCAAAAAGATACTTGGTGTTCCTCTGGAAATACGGTATGTACAAAATGCACAGCGGAAGCTTCCCTGTTGCTTCCAATCACTACTTTGTGTAGTCACTGGATGTTTTGGTTCCCCCTGGGTGCCAGAAAGGAAGTGGCAGGATAGCAAAAATTAAAAGGCATCTTGTGATGGGCCTCTCCGTATCTTCACACTAAGATGGTGCATATGGATAAAACCTGCAAACTTCTCAAGATTTGAAAATGTGGATGACTCCTTGTTGAATTTGAAAGCTTTTAAAAAATGTTTTTAAAGATGTTTTGTTTTAATGTATTTTAAAGTCTGTTTTTATGATGTTTTAAACTGTGTTTTGGTGTTTTTGTTTGCCGCCCTGGGCTCCTATTGGGAGGAAGGGCGGGATATAAATCAAACAATAAACAAAAATAAATTTGTTTTTTTTTTTTTTTTTTCAATAATTTTTATTCAGATTTTCATAAAACATACAAGACAAAATCATAAAACATTCAAAGACAAAAAACAAAATCAAAAATAGTTAAACAAAAAGAAAAAAAGAAAAAAAAAACAAAAATAAAAAATAAAGAGTAAAATATTGACTTCCCATTTGTCAAAGATCAAATCAATTATAAGTCTATAATATATAACAATCCTGTCTCTTAAGTCATATTATAAAATCACTTTCCTCCAGTAGTTATCTTACTTAATCATCAAATCTCATAAACATTACTTTATTCTTTCCACAAAAAGTCAAAGAGAGGTTTCAATTCTTTAAGAAATATATCTATCAATTTTTTTTTCCAGATAAGCATATCGATTAATCCATCTCATTACTAATTATGATAATCTTATTGTCATAACCATAGTCAAAATAAACATTTCAATTAATCCATCACATCAGAATCTGTTAGGTTCAGTAATTTCAGTAGCCATTGTTCTATTATCCCTATTAGTTCCATTTTCCATCTTCCATCTTCAGTAGTCTTGTTAAGTCCAGTAATTTCAGTATCCAATCTTCCATTATCAGTATTCCATAATAATCTTGCTGTCAAAGCCATAGTCATATAGTAAGAGTCTGATGGGAATTACCTCTATCCCAAATATTTTCTTGCCATCCATTCTGAATAGGTTGCTGAAATACTGCTGTAAAATCATATCTCTGTTCTTTTTTTCAAAATACACTGGGTCATCTCTTGAAAGTTTTTCCATTGTCACATGGCTGCAGTTAATTCCATAGATTTTCTCTATATTGGGCTCCATCACATCATTCCAGTCCAGAAGATTATCCATGCCATTGATAACTTTATCTCTAGAATCTTCATTAATTTCTTCAGAGATAACATTGAGTTCCAAACAATAGATTTTATTTCTAAAGTCCATAGACTCCAAATCTTGTTCCTGTTCCACGTTTGTTCCAATCTCCGGGATCTCCTCTCTCACAGGGACCCCTGTTCCAGTCTCCAGGGTCTCCTCTCTCACAGGGACCCCTGTTCCAGTCTCCAGGGTCTCCTCTCTCACAAGGACCCCTATGTCTTTAATCTCCTGTGTCTCCAAACAATAGATTTTGTTTCTAAAGTCCATAGACTCCAAATCTTTTTCCTGTTCCACGTTTGTTCCAATCTCCGGGGTCTCCTCTCTCACAGGGACCCCTTCCAGGGTCACCTCTCTCACAGGGACCCCTATATCTTTAATCTCCTGCTTCATTTTACTCAATTCAATTTTCAGCTCCTTACAACCCTGTCGCAGGTTTTGTTTCGTTATCTCAATCTCATCCATTATTTTCTGAAACATAGTTATTTCCAGCTTCTCAGCCACTTTCTTAATTGCCATTTTAAAAGAAAAATATAGGAAAACCACTTCTTATTTCAGCAACAATTGGGTTAATACTCCAAACTTGGTGACATCACAGTATAAACAGAGCAGACAGCCTTATCTCTCCATGCTTAAGTAAACAAAATGCAGTTCCCAGGATCGAAACAATTAATGGCGGTCGTCAGGAAACAGATTCGTCAAAATAAAATAGACCAAAAAGAGAGTAGTCTCAGACAATATAATATTCTTCAAAATAAAAATCTGGAATAGAAATCCCTCTTCTGTGTATATCTTTAGAATGCAAATCCAGGACAGCTTTTTGCAACAAAAACAGAGATAAGCTATTAATTAGTGAGTAGCAGAGAGAAGTTATGGCTCCCCAGTGAGATGTCAAAAACCGATCAATCTGGCAAATCTCTTTTAAACAGCAACAATTTAAATCAAGTAAAAGAAAAATATAGAAAGAAGGGTGCTTGCCTGTTAGTGCGTTCTCTCTTAGAAGATAAGATGAACGTTCGCTTTATCAGATAGAGCTTGTTGTTAAAAATCCGTCCCACCTTCGTCGGCTGGACCTCGTCCCATAAATTAATGAGATCTGGTCGTCCCAACAAAAATAGGCTTTGAGGTTAATCTCTTCGTTTCTCCCTACCCGGGAGAAGTTTAATCAGTCAAAAAAAAAAAAAATCTGACTGATATATCTGAATAAGCTTCTTTTGAGGCAGGAGCCCGTCTCAAAAGCAGGCACAGGCTAAGTCACCCTTCCCGGAAGTCCTAAACAAAAATAAATTTGGAAGCTGGCATCTCATTTTCTTAAAAAATGGACTATTTATTTTGCTACCCTTGAAACATTACTGTTGTGGCCCCAGGCCTGAGGAGAAGTTAGAACTCAGTTCTGGAGGGGGTCCACCTCAAATATGCCATTTTTGGGTAAGATGATTGAAAAGATAGGGGTATCACAACTCCAGACACATCTGGATGATGCAGATTATTGGAACCCATTTAATTTGGACTTTTGGCTAGGACATGGGACTCAGACTGATTTGATCACCTTGGTCAATGACCTACACCAGGAACTGGAGTGAATGCAATTTTATTATTTCTGAACCTCTCAGCAGCTATTGATATCATTGGCATATATTAGAGTTTGGTATATATTGCAGCTGAGTGCAGAAATAAATAGTCTGGTAAGACTGGTGGTTGAAAGAATAAAGGAACTTAAGGTTTATTACTACTGAACACAGACACACACAATCTCTGAACTAACAAGGTGAAAGAAAAAGGAAGTAAAACCTGAGAAAAACAAACAAGTAGTTATGAAAGAGGAAGAATAGGTTGCCTTTCTGTCTCTTCCCCCCCCCCTTTCAGGTAACTTGTTACAAGCATTGGTGCTTTACTCCCAACATGGCCATGGTATCCTTCTGAACCACCTGTCTGGCTTAGGCCTTAAGAGCACTGAACACAAGCATTACTGGAAAGGATAAATTGGGAGTTCACTCGAAGCTGTACGCTCCTGATTATTTCTTGACAGCTATGGCTGGCCCAAACAGGCTTTACTTATTCCACCCTTGACATCACATGATGTCAGGTGAGTGACAGGTGGGCATGGTTGGCCAAAAACAGCTATGTGAACCAAATTGGATGGCCTGAAAGTTCCCCACCCCTGATATAAACCCATTCAATCCAGCTTAAGGCACTGATTTTGACACCAAGACTTCAGTTGCTGTGGTGATCTATTACCCGAAGTACATCCCTGTTGGTTCTCCTGGATCTCTTAGCAGAGTTTGATACCATCCTTCTGGACCATCTGGCAGGGATGGGATTAGGAGGGTATCATCTTCAGATGGTTCCAGTTTTTCCTTGGGGGTTTCAGAAGTTGATGTTTGAGGCCTTTTGTTTAGTCCTTTGCCCGTTGGTCTATGATGTTTCTCTGCATTCAGTTTTGTTCTCAATGTTATTTAACATCTACAGGGAAACATGAGGAGAGATCATCTGATGATTTGGGGTGTGTTGTCATCAATATGCAGATGACATGCAGCTCTATTTCTCCTTTTCATCCAGTACTAGGGAAACTGTTAATGTTCTGAATTGGTGTCTGGAGGTGGTAATGGGCTGGATGAGGACTAATTAACTGAAACTTAATCCAGACAAGAATCCGGTGCTCCTGGCCTGGAGACAGATGGACTCTGGAATAGCTATTTGACCTGTTTTAGATGGAATAGTATTGCCCATGTTTGCAGTTTGGGGATACTTCTGAACTCAACTTTGCACCTGAAGCTGTATCCAAGTGTGACTGCTCAGCTTAAGCGGGTGTACCAAGTGTGTCCATTCCTCTGTGATGAGGTGTATCATGTAGACAACTACATGAACTAAGATTTAAGCAAACTTAGTTTCATTGACATCAGAGGGTGAAATGGCATGTGAGTTACATCAAAGCATGCCAAGATCATCTCCTGAGCAAACCACCAGCAGAAAATGTATTTGTGGAATAAAATATTCATTGTTGATTGTTTTGCTCAGCTCCACCTGTCATGGTGAGATGTTTTATCCAGATTTGTGCCACTGTATTATTTCTAGGAAGAATGAAATGGCTTTGTGTGTGTGTAAGCACAGAAGTTTGTATTATTTCAAGTTGGTTGTTGAGTCTGCACCTGGTAGAGAGGCTACAGAAGTCATAAATGAGAGAATGCTGATCAAGTGTTCCTTTAAAGCCAGCTTACTGAAGCAGGATAATGAGCAATTGAAACCAGAGCCTTCCTGATTGAGGTTAGACAGTTAGATAGGTTAGACCAGCCTTTCTCAACTAGTGGGCCACCAGATGTTGTTGGACCACAATTCCCATCTTTCCTGACCACAAAGATGAAGAATATGAGAAAGAATTATAAAATTCAATGGCAATTCCCGTCTCTAGTTACAAGGAGTGAAGGAAGTTTACTCGGGGAGAAAGGAAGGAAAGAAGGGAGGGCTGCAGCAAACTGTCAAGCAGGGAGGACAAAGCAGGCAGAAGTTGCTAGATACCCACTGGAAACAAAATGGAATTCATGGGAGAGTTAGTGGGAAGAGAAAGGGGAATAGCTGAAAGTGATGATTCACCCTTCCACTTAAAACCATTGAAGCAAACCATCTGCAAAGACGTGTGGAGTGGAGATGAGTCGTATTGTTCTAAACTTTTTGTATTATCAGTGGATTAGGCAGAGCTTGGAAAAGTTATTTTTTTGAACTACAACTCCCATCAGCCCAGTCCAGTGGCTATGCTGGCTGGGACTGATAGGAGTTGTAGTTTTAAAAAAGTAACTTTCTAAGCTCTGGGATTGGGTTAGTATGGATTTACAGGGGACAAACTGTGTGATAGTTTCTGTTTGCCAGTAATGTCATATGAACCATGTGAATGAAAAGGAGATGCGAGTAGCACCAAAAACACACTAGGTATGTGTAGGTGAGCCCAAAGTCTTCTTGAATATCTATAAAAAGAACAATTAGATGCTGAGGAAGGGCTGTAGCTTAGTGGTATAGCAGCTGCTCTCCATGCAGAAGGGCCCCATTCAGTCGCTGGCATCAGTGTACACTGTAGAGAATACTGAGACAGTTGTGTCAAAGCAAACTTCCTATGTTCCTATCGAAGCCTATTAGCACCAATTATGACTTTTGTTGTGTTGTTTCTCATTGTGGCTTTCTTTCTCCAAAATAAAGAGAAAGTGAAGCAGTGGAGGTAAGAGAAGAAGGAATCCAGACAGCACAGATACATGATGTATTATGTACCAGTCTGCTGCTGAATCTGTGCCTTGGGGAGCAGGGTGGGTGGGTGGGTAGAGAGAAGAGACTCATATGATCACATGCAACCAACAGGGAAAATAGATTGTGATCCTATAAGTGTGAAGAACATATCTCTGTGTGCCACAAGTTGGATCAAACAAGTAGTATTACCTGATCGCATTGGTGTGTTCTCAAAGGATAAAGGCAGAATGTCAGTCTTTTCAAGAGCACAACGCTAAATGGCTTTACACCGCTATCTTTGCCTTTTTAATCCCCCCATCTCATTTTTACGGAGAACGCTGGAACAACAGGAGGCAAAGCGGGACTACAGAGCAAAATTGTAGCAGTAAATCTATCGAAGTTACCCAACTTATTTTGAAGCTAATTATGACTGTGTGCAAAGCAAATGAAGTGAGAAGAACTGAATTAATGAAGACCAGCTACCTCCCACAAGCTAATGAGGCGTGTTTTATACCAATAGATCTTCAAATTGAAAAATTAAACTACTTGGTAAGGGGAAAAAATATTCTGGGAAGCTTTTGTTAAGATGAGTGCCGAAGGTAGAAAAATCACACAGTAGGATTTATACTCCCAAGTTGTTTAAAACCTCAGCATGACATAGCTACTTTAATGTGACACAATTCTTCCTTCAAAATCAGGCTACCTTTTCCCCACCCTCATTAGGAAATGGTTTTAGTACCACTGGACCAAATCAAACAACATATTTGTTGGGATAATTATTCCTTAACCTTATTGATTATTGGGCTTATTACATCTCAAAAGTTCTAATGTATTCATTTGTGTGTTTTTTAATTATCAGTTAAATATGTCTGCGTTTGGGGTTTGTTTTTGCATTTAAAATAGCCACATCACATTCAAATCTTGATTCTTTCTTCTACTGGTTAGGAAGTAAGGTCTCCTTTCTGAAATTTTTTTGTTACTCTGCTTCTCCCTCTGTCCCATTGTTCATCTATGCTAAAATGAATTCTGTTCTGTGATTTTACTTTCATTACTTCTATCTCTTCACTTCTTTTCATTTAGAAATCAAAATATCTAGCTTGAAGTTACTTAAGCCTAAAGATGCCCACTGACTGTTGTATTTTTGTTTTCTTGGGTTCTCCTTCCCCCTGTTTTTTTCCACTGGGGTAAAAATGGGATGCCTCATGGGGATACTGTATTAATGCTCTCAACCAGCCTGGTGCTAGGGATACAAGAGAATTCCAGTGGAAACAGAAACAGGTTTGGAAATTGCAGCTGTTCATATTAGCTCATTGTCTGGACCGGATTTACAGCCGGGCCCCGCTTACACAGTGGGTTCTGTTCTGGACCCCCACCGTAAAGCGGAAATCACCGTAAAGTGGAACCCCATTGATGATAATGGGGCGCGTTGCGCCAAAATGGCATAAAAATGGCGCGCGACGGGAAAAAAACGCTGTAAAATTGGAACAAGCGCGTTAATGCGGGGACTTTCCCTAATTGAAAGCCGCCACATTAGCGAATCGCTGTAAAGCAAAGTGCTGTAAAGCGTGGCCCACCTATACTTCATGCATATGTAACTGTCATTCATTCACACCGGACTCCAAAGCTGTGAATATTACATAACGATACTGTTACAGATTATGTTTTCATTGCACTTGCATATTGTGGACTGGAATGACAGAGAAAAATAAAATGTACATAGTCCCTCCCCTCACCCCAATGTTCAGGGGAGGAGAGGGCAGGGAAGTCCCATTGCACTATTTATTTATTTTAAAATATTTCTATCTGTAATAGGGCACTCAGGGCAGCTTACAAAAATAAAATCAAACACGTACATAATAAAATTGTAAACAGTAAAATCACAAATACAATTAAAATACATAAAATACAACATACACACACACACACATATACAATATATATATATATATACACACATATACATAGGGAATGGTACTAAAGGGACAACGGTAAAATTTGACGTAGAAGGCATAAAAAGCATAAAGACAAGCAGAAGTCATTCCATTCACACAATGCCTTTGTTTGATTCAACCCTTTATTTTTAGTCTATTCAATGCCAAGCATAATTGCTGGCTCAAAAACCATCATCATAGAGTTGGAAGGGAGTTTAGACACCATGTAGTCCAACTCCCTGCTCAGTGAGGGATCTGCCATGCAGGATGCAACAAAAGCATCCTACCCAAATTAGGTTGCTGGAAAGTAGTCTGGTGCAATGGCAGACTTCCAGAAGCATTGGTGTGAGGAGGTGGATGTGAATCACAATGTGTTCAGTATAAATGTGCCCTCAGCTTAGGCTTCCTGACCCACATCAGAGCCAGCTCTTTAGATGTGAATTATCTGTAGTGTATAATTTATTGTTACAGAACTAATATGTGCATTAGAATAACAACCAGCCACCTATACAGGCCTCTCTATTTAATCCTTTTAGAAAAAAATGATCTGCCTAAAGAATTTAAGATCATTTGGGACCTGGATGGAAAGGATGAGCTGAGCTGTTAAAAGGTGTGAAAATGACCAAACTATATCCAGATGTTTGCTTGAGATGAGTCCTTGTAATTGAATCATGTCTTTGCATGGTCTATGATTACATTACTGCTGAATTTATGCATAATGACATTACTCTCAATAAGGAGAACAACTAACACACTTTTCACTTTCAATTCTTTTCATATTTCTCACTATGCTATGGTGAGCCTTGAAAGAGGCGTTGCGGGCCAGGTCCAGACACTCTTGGATGAGACCGATTATCTGGATCCATTTCAGTTGGGTTTCAGGCCCGGTTTTGACACGGAAACAGCCTTGGTCGCCCTGTATGATGACCTTTGTTGGGAGAGAGACAGGGGGAGTGTGACTCTGTTGATTCTCCTTGATCTCTCAGTGGCTTTCGATACAATTGACCATGGTATCCTTCTGGGGAGACTGGCTGAGTTGGGAGTGGGAAGTACTGCATTGTGGTGGTTCCGCTCCTACAGAAGGTGGTGCTTGGGGAACATTGCTCAACACCCTGGACTCTACAGTATGGGGTTCCGCAGGGGTCAGTTCTGTCCCCCATGCTGTTCAACATCTACATGAAACCGTTGGGTATGGTCATCTGCAGCAGGTGTCAGCCATGCCCCCACAATACCTCAGAAACACCAGGGCCAACTCTGAAGGAGCCAGGACAGCACAGATGCTCATCCCAACCCAGGCCCCATTGCTTTAGGAGAGGCTACAGCGACGGGTCAGAATCTGACACTGAGGGATCATCTGGTGAGTCTTCTTCTTGGATGAGGATGCACCACACAAAGGACTTATATACAGGAAATCCAGAGGTTCTATCCCAGGGCTCCTGGGGTGGGCATGGAGCCGATGTAAGGAGCTGACCAGAACAACAGCCTCCCCAGGGAAGGTCTGTGGGTGTAATGTGGACACCCCATCCCAAGGGATGGATTGTCCACCAGTTAAGGATGGGGACGACCCCTCCAGGTGAACATCTTCCCACAGAGTCAAGAAAAAGATCCTGGACAGCCATTTTATGGATGTTTTCCCTCTCCTTAGATCTGAGGAGGAGGATCACTCTGACTCCAGGCACAAAAGGGGACATAGGAGACACGTTGAGAGGACTTTCAACACCTGGGCACAGGGATACCTAATTTTCATGGGGGTTGTACAGGTAGCCTACCCTGTGTGAGGCTGGCACCTATCCAACCATATGAGTTCTGTTTATATGGCCAGGGCTAAGGCTGGTAATCATGCAGCAATCACCTATGACAAGAAATTCTGTTGCAAAGCAGCCAGCAATAAGAGCATGTGGTGGGACTTGATTTATGACAGACTATGGATTCAGGAAGTTAAAAGGGGAAGGCCTGACTCAAGTGAAGCTAAGAAAGGTTCCTGACTTCCCCGCAGGGCATGGTCCAAGAAAATATGTTGGGAATTCAACCAGGGCAGATGCAACAGGTCCAGATGCAGTTATGCTCATGACTGCAGTCAAGGGTAGTTCCCAACTGCTTGTTGGTTGATTCAGCATTCCTCCAGCATGGGCTGCCAGAATGCAGCGGATCCTGGCCCTACTGCCATGCCAGCCCTGCTTTACTTGCTCTAATCAATAAAGTTGTGGCCCTACTTCACCCAAAAACCTGTGTCTGGTTGTGTTATTCCCATTGCTAAAGGGGGGCGCAACATGCTCCTACTACACAAGTATTTTTATCCATCTTGCGTGATTCTTGTCCCATTTTCCTTTCATATTCGACTTGTACCTTATCCCCAGCCCTGAACTGCCAGTTTCTTTCATCCCTCCTCTCTGGTCTGTCTACATTTACTTCCTTCAATAACAGCTCTCATCTCTTACCCCTTTCTATTCCCAGTTTATTTATTTATATAGGAATGGTGGTGGTGGTGATAATATTTTCGTTTCATTTTCTAATGTCCTTGAACGCCTCCTCTGGCCCTTTCTCCTCAGAGGAGGGAAATCTTCCTTCCCTTCACTCTCCCCCCCTCAACTTCTCTGTCTCCCAGCCACGTTTCCTCAGCATGCAAGGAATTGCTGGTGCTGGTATCAGTCCAACCAAAAAGCTATGGCATGGCTTGGGGATAGGGGAAGGCAAGTTGGGCAGGGTGTAGTGTTGAAGCCACCAGGGCCCACTGGTGGGTCCCAGCTCTTTTAAACACTGTGTTAGTGAAAATGTGGAAGCTAGAGTATGTACTTCAAAATGATGTTAGTCCAATAGCATGAATCATTGCTACCTAATTTGTCATGCGTATTCTTAGGAGTCACCATGGCAGCAGGACTCACTCCATATGAGCAAAGCTTGTGAACAAGTTATGAGCAAAACAACTGGTTTTCTTCTCACATTCCCCCTCCCCCACCCAATTTTATCAGCAAAAGGGGGGGGAAGACATTTAGCAGCTGTTTTACTCTAAAGAAGGAGTGTGCCTGAAAAGAAACATTCCTTAATGCTCACTTAAAAGTGTGTGTGGGGGGGGGTATAGAAAAGTGGAGGGAAATTTTATTTTCTCTCTAGAAGTCTCTGTGGCTGAAAGTATGTCTTGTTTCCCAGACTGAGATCATTAAAAACGCTTAGACTTCATTAGGCACAGCACTGCAGTTTGGATAAGCATTTGACTGGCTGGTTTCTTGCCATACTGTTGGGATTGTAGGGTATAGGGTATGTGTAATATACACATGTTCATTACAGGTTCTTGCTCTCCTATGGATGGCCTATGTGCTAAGCTAAAAATGATTTCAAATGATGGATTGAATATTCACTAAAAAAAACCCTTGCGGTTTAAGAACATACCTATAGCCAACAGATATTTCTATCAAACTTTAAAAAACAGGCAAACTGGGCAGCTATAATAAATGCACTAGGGGAGCAGGAGATCTGACCTCTCTGAGATATTGTACTACCCTACAAATTTGTCAAAATGAAAACAATTTGGGTTGGTCTTTCACAGTCCAATCCACTTCCTGTGTAGTTTGGAAGAATGTGGTAGCATTTGCATGCTTATTGAGTTCAGTGGGATTTACTTCCCTGCAATCATGCTTAGGATAGGTGAAACTGATTACTGGGGGATGCGGAAGGGAGGAGGAAGAAGCGCAGGGGAAGGTGGAGGGGAGGAGGAGGGAGGGCAGAGGGGAGGAGGACAGGTTTGATCATTTGCATGTTTATTGAGTTCAGTGGGAATTACTTCTGTGCAATCATGCTTAGGATAGGTGAAACTGACCATGGAGGAGGAAGGGGAGGGGACAGGAGAGGTGACCATGGGGGAGGAGGAGGGAGGGAAGGCTGGAGTGGGCATGGGAGGAGGAAGAAGGAAGAGGGGAGAGTAGGAAGAAGGGAGGAGGAAGGGAGAGGAGAGGAGGAGGGGAAAGACAGGTCTGATTATTTGCATGCTTATTGAGTTCAATGGAATTTACTCCCATGCAATCATGCTTAGAATAGGTAAAACTGACCATGGAGGAGGAGGAAGAGAGGGAGGGTGCAGGAGAGGGAAGGAGGGGGAGGGGATTGGAAGGGGATGGAGAGGGAGGGGGAAGGACGGGGCGAAAGAGAGGGGATAGGAGGGAGGAGGGGGGGAGCAGGTTTTTATCATTTGCATGCTTTTTGAGTTCAGTGGGATATACTCCTGTACATTCATGGTTAGGATAGGTGAAACTGACTTGGGGGAGGAGTAGGGAGGGGGAGGAGGGGGAAGGGGAAGAGACTGGGTGGGCAGGCACTGGGCAGAGGGAAAGCCCCTTTCCTTTCCAAAAGGAAAACATTGTGAATGGTATCATTGCTTTTCAGGGTTTTCCCCACCTTTTTATTCTATAGCTGACACATGTAATCTCTCACCCAAATTTAAAGCAAAGCTGTCACTGGCTACATCCATACCAGATCTTTATTTTACTTTAGACAGTCATGGCTTCCCCCAAAGAATCCTGGGAAGTGCAGTTTCTGAATGGTGCTGAGAGTTGTTAGGAGACTTCTGTTTCTCTGACAGAGCTCCAGTGGCCAGAGTGGTTGAACAGTCAGCCCCTCTTCTGGAGATTGTAGCTCTGTGCGGGGAATAGGGCATCTCCTAGCAACTCTCAGCACCCTTCACCAACTACACTTCCCAGGATTATTTCGGAGAAGACATGACTATCTAAAGTGAAATAAAGGTCAGGTGTGGGTACAGCCCCGATTAGCCAAGCCAAACAACTGTGAGTCTGGCTTTTACAACACTAACGGTTGGTTCTTACTGAGCATGCCCGACATTATAATGTTAAATTTCTTAAATTAATTAAAAAGCCAGGCATTTTTAAAACTTTGCAGAAGATGAAGGTCAGAGTATGGGGCAAGTTCAGTAATAGGTTTACAGGTATTCTGTGAACATAGGTGATTTTTAATTAATTTCAACAAATTATGAGACCACTGACAGAAGAAAGTCCAACAGGGGTCTGGGTTTTTTTCCTCTTGTTTTACACTTTGAACTCTCAAGTCTCTCTGACTATTGTGTGTATCACCATGAAAACCTATAGGGTTATTAAGCAAGTGTTTCTGAGGTCAGGAGTATAAGTTTTGTAAGGTTTTGTTTTGAAATGAGCTTATGGGAAGCATCAGAATGCATGGGGGTATTTTCAATTTAACATTGTGGAATGCAAAAAATCCATGCTGGTTATAATATACAGCCACTTTTGTGGCTGTATAATATCCCAACTAGCCCTATTTATCAGGGATACTTCCTGTTTTCCAGAAACTGTCCTTATTAAGTAGTGTCCTGGTTTTGTTCTCATTTTTACCTTTTGGAGGATGTCTTGTTAAAACATTTCATATGAGTTGCTAGAGTTGTTAGTCTTCAGAGTTTAGGTTCCAACCCCCTCACCTGCTGCCATGGATCTCTAGAGCAGCCTTTCCCAACCTGATTCCTTCCAGTCCACACTGGCTGAGTCTGATGGGAATTGGAACCAGGACATCTGGAGGGCACCAGGTTGGGGAAGACTGCTCTAGAAGTTAAATCTTGGAGTGGAGAACAGACACACCTATTCTAATGCATGAAGATGAACTCTGAAGCACCGGACACAGTTGCTGAGGTATATTTTGAACAGCTGACAATTACATTTTTCTGTTTTATCTTCAATCAAGTGTACAACCTCCTCTTCTAGCTTTTAAAGGGATGAACGACAGGCAATTGCAGAATAAAAACACAGCATGCAGAATGTGTAGCGGTTAGTGTGTTGGGCTAGGACCTGGGAAACTCCAGGGTTCAAATCTGCACTTGGCCACTAAGCTCACTGGGTGACCTTGGGCCAGTCGCTGTCCTTCAGCCTAACCTACCTCACAGGGTTGTTGTGAGAATACAATCAAGAGGGGGAGAACAATGTTTGTATGCCACCTTGAGCTTGTTGGAGGAAAGGCAGGATATAAATGGACAGCGATCTATGGTATGAGAACTGAGATGAACCCATGTGTCATCTGTGAATTGTAGGAGGATATGCTATGTGAAGATATATTAAAGCATTTCATGGAGGACTATTGGGTTGACAGGTGGGAAGTGATGGCTATGAAACAGATTAGATTAACTGTGAAGAAGTGAATGTGCTCACTATCAAGGTGAACATCCCCACGCTGCTGCATGGTTCACTCATAAAGAAAGAGCATTGTTGTTGCTTGCAAAGTAACACAAGCATTTTATGTTGGAAGTGGGTGGAATGATGCAACATACAGTAGCAGTCAGTGGTGTGGTGTAGATGGGGCTGTGTTGCTCCCGGCTTCCCAATACTGCAGGTCGCTGCCAGTGACTGAGAGGGGGAGGGGTGAGCCATGGGTGCAATGTGGCAGCAGGAGTGTCAGATTGGCTCCACTGTCGCATGCTGCACCAAACCCCATGCTCCTCCCCTCCACCCCTTGGTCTGCAGCAGGGACCCATGGTGTTGGGAAGTTGAGAGAGCAGTGCAGCCCCACTCGTGCTGTGCCAGTGGCTGCTACTGGCCACATACCGATGAACCCGTTTGATCAAAATAGGTGTTCTTCATAAATTGGCATTGGCCTTTTAAACACTTCAACTTAGACAGATAAATCACCTTGACTAGCCTAGTTCAATTATTTGAAGGTGGGGAAACCCTGAAGTAAATGTACTATGACTCATCCATTTGTGCAGCTAGTTTGCTTTGACTGAGGTAGTCCATTATTATCAATTAACACACTCTCCTAAAGCCTGGTAACAATTATGCTAAGTCCATTTAATCATCAGGCATGGAATCTCATTAATTATCACAACATAACTCATAGGCTGCAATGCTATTTAATATACCCACATACCTGGGAGCAATGTATAGGAACAGAGAGAGAGACCATTTTAAAGGTACAAATGCAGCTCCCCTCCCATGCATTATATTGTCCAATTTATTTGACCCAAAGTTAAGACATCATTTTGTTTAGGGAGAATATTTTAAGAGTGTCAAAGTGAAACTATGGGTGATATCCAACTAAGTCCTACTCATAGTAGACCCATTAAAATTAATGGATCTCAGTCATGTCCATTAATGGGTTTACTTTGAGTAGCATTAAATACCACCCTAAGTATTGCTTTTTAAAAACGAATGAATGAATTTGCTGCTCCACCCTCCAATTTCAAAATTTATCTTTATTTAGTTATTTAAAATATTTCTATTTTGTTTTTCTATCAGTTTGTTCTTTAAGGTAGGTAACACAAATAGTACAAATCAATAATAAAAATAACAGTAAATAATCAATGAAGATAAAATGAACCAAGTCCCCAAAATAAGCACATCCACCAAAGTGCATTCAGTTACACTATTAACAATGCAGCCTTTGTTATGAGTGTTGTCATAATATATTATCCAGATTTAATTAACAACAAAATATTTTGGTTTAATATATTGTATTAAGGGTTTTCAATGTTCACTCAAGCTCCAAAATATGGGAAATTGCAACTGTTAAGGGCCATACCCTTAATAGACATATTATTTAGGTGATACGGGATAGTATCCTATGATGTGATTAGTTCAAGTGTCACCACTACTTTGGAGCTAGATGGCTGTCGGTGGCAGATGTATGAACTAAAGTCCCAGATTTGTCTGTACACTGGAATAGACACAAGAAAATGATACCACTGAAACTATGGTGCAACTCAAGCCACTCATTCCACGCACAAATACCCATCTGGCAACTTACAGAATTACAGGTTTCATGTTCAAAACAGATATTAACTGTGAAGATATTCTGACTTATATCCCATTTTAGGAAGAATTTGCTGATCCAGATGCTCTGAATAGAGGGCCCATTTAATATTTTCCCTCTCCTCCCCATGCCTCTCAAACAAGTTTTACTCATCTCCTCTAATTTCTCCTCTGCATCTCCTTTCTCACTTAACTTATATCTTATTCCCTCCCCACAAACTGCCACCTTTTCTCTTCCCTCCTATTACATGCCCTTCGGTTTACTATTTTTTAAAAATACTTTTTCTCTCTGTCTAATTTCGTTCAAAACCTGCTCTGGCTTGTTCCCCTCAGAGGAAGTGGACTTCCCTTCCATGCCCCCTAGCTTTTCACACTCTCCGCTATCTTTATTCACCAGCTGGGAGTTGATGGTGCTGGCAGTCAAAAGGCTATAGCTCAGCTGGGAGCAGGGTTTCCGTGCAACCCTCTCCCTCTTCCACTTAACCTCTTTCAACAGGCTGATACTGAGAATGTGTGGGCATAACCCACTGGTGTATTTTCCTTTATGAATTCTGGAGAGAGGATATTCCTGCATCTGGTTTGTAAGAGAGGTGAAGCAGGGAGCAGCCACCACTATGGGCAGTTAGCCTGTTGTAAGAAAGGGAAATTACTTACTTCAGTACAGTAAGGGTGATGCCTGGTTATCTCATCCCTGTAAACCACAAAATTTTAAGGACAAGCTTGTAGTGAGGTTTCCCTTAAAAATTTAAATATGTTCCCCAAAATTATAAGTTCCTTGTCTATGTTCTTTTATGTTATCAAGGGCATATAAATTTCATTTTCCCGAGTTATTGGTACTGGCAGCCATTTTGAGAAGGCCGCTGTGGACTGCTGTGCAAATGAAAAGAGACCATTAACATCTGGGAAAACTTTTTGCTCCATGAACCAGATCTCTATCAGGATCGGCCTCATGGACCAAATTTGACAGGTGGGTGTGGCCACCACCTGTCAATCACATGTTATCATTATAACATCGCATAATTGACAGGCGGGCAACCCTGTCCACCTTCCAAAATCCCTTGCAGGAAGGGTTCCCAAGTGCCAGCAGCGAGCATTGGATTCCTATTCTCCTTTCCACCACTAGTGTCAGCAGTGGTGAGGGGGAGACCCCCTGCCATTACGCCACTGGAAGGGAAAGAAGGAAGCCAGCACTTGTTGCTGGTGCTTGGGAACCCCACTGGCTTCTTTCTCTCACTTTCCACATTGCCCGAAAGGAGCAAAGAAAAGGCTTTTTCAAGTCCCCCCCTTAAGTTCCCAATGTCAGGGACTTGAAGGGGGAGGGGGGACTTTGAAAAGACTTTGTGAGTCTCTCCTTCCCCTTTGAGCAAAGGGGAGTGCAGGAGCTGTATTAAAGCCTTTGCAAAAGCATCTGAAGTAGCTTTCACATGTGTGTATGCATGCATGCATGTGTGAGCTGCTTCAAAGGGCACTTTTGCACAGGGCTTTAATCCCCACTCAGCTGGTGAGCAGGTATTAAATCTTACTGCTGGGAACAGGATCACATAGCCAAGGCAGGATTAAACCCTGTCCTCCCACCCGTCAGCTGATGTCACTAGGGAACGTCATTGGGGGAAATTGGCCTTGGGAGCCAAATGGGACCCTCTAAAGGGCCATGACTGGCCTTGTGACTCAGTGGAGAGGTTTTGTACTGACAGTATGAAAGTCAAAACTTTGGGAGGGAGGTGCTCTGTTTTATTGTTTTTGTGTCGTTTATGTAAATTGTGTCATTGTGTATTTATGTTCATATCATAAAGACAGAATACTGTTATCATTTGATGTTTCAGAGTTTTATCTTATTTATCTCTGCATAAGTGATTTGCTGCATGTCCCTCCAGAGACCCTGAAAAAAGAACTTTGACATATAAAAGCATAGTAAACGTAGCCGTTAGTGTGTTGGACTATGACCTGGGAGACCAGGGTTCAAATCCCCACACAGCCATAAAGCTCACTGGGTGACCTTGGGCCAGTCACTGCCTCTCAGCCTCAGAGGGAGGCAATGGTAAACCCCCTCTGAATACTGCTTACCATGAAAACCCTATTCATAGGGTTGCCATAAGTGAGAATTGTCTTGAAGGCAGTTCATTTCATTTTTCAAAATCTCATAAAGAGTTGCACGGGGACACCCTTATGCATTCCAACTGACTAAAATTGGCCACAAAATTCCAAAATACTACATATTCCCCTAAACCTAACACAACAACCTGTTTCCTAAAACTCAGTACAAATGGAGAAAAGTTTATGGTAAATTTACCCCAGAATAGTCTATGCAAGAAAAATGCATACCACCTGCCAATTGCACGAAGTCACTCATCATACATTTAACTTGCTCAAAATAAACTATATGTTATCCTTTCTACCCCACATTCGGTATCGATATCCTAAAACTTACCTCTCTTACACTGCCAAACTTACCTCTTCTGCAGTGGTTCATTCCATTTAAACATTTTCTAACTATAAATCCTTCAATTTACTCCCCCCACCATCTCTCATGATAATAGCTGGATGTGATTTAGCAGACTCACCCTTAACATAGGGCCACAACTGCGGCCCTTTAATGTGCTTGAATATTCTCAGGATGTGCATTTGGAACTCAATGGTGGGGATGTATTTAGTTTGGCGCAGAGAGGTGCATTAACATTTCTCCAAATCACCTGCTCCAAAGCTCCTTTTGTTTTTTTTTAAAGGACAGCCATAGAGGGTTCATTACATATATTTGCATATGGTATGTAGTTTGTTTATTTCTGTCTCACCAGTACATACTGAAGACTCACAGGGGAATAAGGTGACAGTGGAGACATATAACTTGTTCTTCTGCTTTGCTCTGTCGCTAAAGGGGCTGAGAGGGAATGAAAGAACATGCGTGCACCTCGAGTTTTTGGGCCCGGGGTCTGGTTTTGTATGGAGGAGAACATAACCAGAATGTATGTGAAAGAAGAAAACCCATGGAACCTAGCTGTAAATTGCAATGCCAAGCAATTTGAATTTTTATCAGGAAGAAAATAGATCATTTAACATTTAGGGTATATTAGTGGGACCACTGATTTTTCACATAGGACCTAAAAAATGGGTCTGGTCATCCTTCTACTAGAAATAACTGCAGCATGTAAAGTGCTGGCAGCACAGTATTTTTCCCCATTTTGAGAGGACTGAGGGAAGGTGGTTCTGTGTGACTGTATACTCCTTAGTTCATAAGTATATATTTTCTCTCTCTCAATATTGAATTATTCAAATTACAGGATTTACTAGAGGTACGATAGCTGCATCATCTTGCTGACAGACTACAGCCAAAATGGTGTAGTGGTTAGAGTGGTGGATTAGGACCTGGGAGATCATGGTTCAAATCTCCACTCAGCCATAAAGCTTGCTGGGTGACCTTGGGCCTGCTCTCTATCATCTAGCCTGACTTATTTTTCAGGATTGATGTGAGGAATAATAAAAATAAAAATCATAATAATAGAACAACCCACCTTTCACCAGTAAGTCTCAGAAGGGGTTCCAGAAATTTAAAGCACAGTATTAAAAACATTTAAAATTACATTCACAGGAACAGGGTGGGTTCTGAAAATGTACATCTCAAGTGCCAAATGCCAGGGTAAAGACTCTTTAGCATTTAATGAAAACTGTACAGCGAAGGTGCCAGATCGCACCTCTGTAGAGAGGTAATTCTACAACTTAGGGGCTGCCACAGAGAAAGTCCTCTGCCAGGCCACCATCTCCCAAACTTCTGAGGGTGGCAGAACTACTACAAAGTCCCCCTTTGCTGATCTTAGCACCCCGGAGAGTTTGTAGGGAAGGAGACAGTCTCTCAGGCTGTGAACATACTAGTCACCAGAGCAAAGTGTTTCTATTAACCAACTGTGGAGGGGGAATGGGCTGATCTGCCGATCAGCTGCAAACTCCCTTTGAAGCTAATTTTTTTAAAAAAAGTGCACTCAAGTTGCTCCCACCAGGTTTTACAGTAAAAGCAGAGCTTGGAAAAGTTACTTTTTTGAACTGCAACTCCCATCAGCCCAATCCAGTGGCCATGCTGGCTGGGGCTGATGAGAGTTGTAGTTTAAAAAAGTAACTTTTCCAAGCTCTGATAAAAAGGGGTGGATTTTGACTAGTGTCACGTGCCCCCGTTTTCAGAAAAGAGAGGCAGAGATGCAGTGGAACTGGCAGAACAGTGAGTGTCCTTCTACCCTCAGATAATTGAGACCTGAATCGTTTAGGGCTTTAAGCACTAACATGAGCACCTTGATTTGGTCCTGGAAATGAACTGGCAACCAATGCAACTGTTTTAGAACAGGGGTGATACGAGTTCTAAAAGCAACCCCAGCCAGTAATCTGGCTGTTGCATTTTGGACAACTTGAAAGCAGCCCCATGTAGATCACATCACAATAATTCAATCTGGAAGTTACCAGAGCATGGAGTACTGTGGCCGAGTCATCTCTGTCCAAAAGGGGCAGAAGCTGGTGAACCATCTGGAGTTGGAAACAGGCACTCCTAGCTACCAAGGTCACCTGAGCCTCCAGTGACAATGCTGGATCCAGGAGTATCCCCCAAGCTATGAACCTGCTCCTTCCAAGGGAATGCAACCCTAACCAGAAGATGACGTCTTCCCATCTCCTGGACTCGAAAATTTGGAACGCATAACAACTCTGTCTTCTCAGGTTTCAGTTTCAGTTTCTTGACCCACATTCAGCCCATCACTGCCTCCAGACACCTGTCTAGCACCTCCACCGCCTCTCCTGATTCCTATGGAACAGAGATCTGTCCATCATGTGTATATCTTTTCAGTTTGGATTACTATGCTTCAAAGTTCATATTAACACATGAAGCTGCCATAGACTGAGTCAGAGCATCTTTCTCACAGCATTGTCTACTCTGACTTGCAGATGCCCCCCCTGGTCTTAGGCTGAGTCCCTTTCCCAGTGTTATCTTAAGTGGATATGCTAAGAGACAGAACAGGTGACTGTCGGCATGCAAAGCATGGACTCTGCCACTGAGCTATGGCTCCTTCACTATGATCTCTGTGCTCTGGGGCCTCAACATTATTAAATGTAAATGTGCTGTAAAAACCGCTGGTGCCTCTTGTTCAGTAGAATGTGACCAAATAGCTCCTTGCATTTTCTTGGGGTTTTTGCAGTTGGTGCCATGAAAAAATCTATTTTTCTTTAGACATTGAATGAATGAAGGAAAGTCAAACCAGATACTGTAAACAATAGCAGAAATGTTGTCTGCAACGGACCAAATCACCGGTGATGTTTTAACATCCAAGCTAAGTGTGACACTTGGCTTTCTTGTCAGGAAAAAGTTCTTGGGACAGCCAAAATGATTATGATTATATATATATAATCACAGATTCATGAACAAAAAAGAATTCACTGAGCTGTAAGTACAGACTAAAAAGGTGATGATAATAAGTCAAGTCCAGCATTGTTTTGAATATAGCTAGTTTTCATTTAACAGAAACAAAGATAAACATATCTCCTTTGGCAGAGCTCCAAAAGCATGAATGAAGAACCCAAGGTTAATTTGAACTAGCCTTTTGAGAGATGCTGTCAGTTAGTATTTACCAGGGGGGGTTCGGGCAGCTTTGCTTTTTATATCCGCTTGTCAAATAATTTACACGCTCATCACAAACATAAATGAGCATAGTAGCAACTTGCTAATCTAAGGTTTCTTAGCAAATCCTTGAGGTTGCATTTTATGTTTTTCACCACTGCAATAAGATTTAGAATTTTAACTTCTATTAAAAATTATTAGTCTGAATGGATCCAAAGGGAAAAGAGGGGTGGTTAGAAAGGGATGACATTTTCTTGAAAATATTTTCACAAACAAAACTTGTAATTTTTCATAGTAGTGCTTGGACCCATAGTATTGCAAAGTTTGTCTTTATTCATTCCTTAACTGAAAATATATTTTCTCAATCCTTCCCAATTGCAATACTTTTTGTGGCAGGTGGGGGAGGGGTGAAGCAACTTGTAGCACCTAACATGAGACTAGTAAACCACAACACAGGGACTATGTGGCCCAACCCTAAATGGAAAATTGTATATCCGAATTTATTGACAGGTGCAGAGTATTTGCATATAAAAAACACTCCAGGAGTAGTAATTCCACAAGTATACTAATGCCTGGATCTCACAGTAGCTTCTAAATGGAAGCAGCATATGTACTCCCTGAGCCTGTCGTACCTATAATTTTTGACAGCTGCTACAGGTAGCTGTAGCTAGAGAATCCCCCCTGCTCATGTTTTCCATGCACAATGCTCCCAGACAAAGCAGCATTAAGGTCAATCTATGACAAATACGAATTCAGGATGTGAGCCAGAACTTTTTTGAAGCAAGATTGCACTGAAAAAGCATTATTTGAAGCTTGCACTCAGATTAACAACCTACACTTGGACATCTTCAACATGCAGGATCAGAGATGTAGAATGCCATTACTGGCTACATCAACTTACTAATGTAATCTCAGCTCACTCTCCTTCTGACTGAGTACATTGTGCTCAGTACAAGGTAGCTGTGATGCTTGAGCAGCTTATGTCATTCAGGTGTGTTTCCTGAAAAGAGACAGAAGTGCCAGATGATATAATTCCGTGCATAATTAGCATATGGTGGCACTAATCCCTTCGTTTAGACATTGCATGCCCAAGGGTCTGAATGTATATATGTCAAATAATGCGAGGGATAGAATGGAACCTTGATGGATGCTGTTCATGTATCTTAAATATGATGCATAACTTATCCATCATAAACAGGTGACTTCAATTTTACAAGTATGACTCAAATGACCAATCTGGCAGTTCTTGTCACAACAGAAACATTCAGCTGCCTAAACAACCTCCCATAGTCAATTTTATCAAGTGCTGCTGTACAAGCTCAAAGTGACTCAAATGACCAATGGTTGCAAGATCTAATATCGGTTGATCATCCATCACTCTGACAAGTGTGTTGTCTGTTCCAAAGGTCATTGGAACCTCATCCGGAATTTCTCAGTGCTGATATTACATTCCAAATGCTTCTGCGGCTGGACTGCCACAGCCTTTAAATGTCCTTCCTTAAAAAATAAATAAATGGGAGATTGAGACAAGGTGTGGGTTGCAAGTATTAGAAAGTAAAATTTGATCCACTGATGAGAACATGGTGAGAAGGTTAACCTGGGGAAATGCCGTGGGTCAAGGCAGCTGTGGCTGACAAGTCATATCCCCTCAGCCTCTTTCTCTAAGAATACAGACTACAGAGGGGCTAAAGAGCCGTTCCGTGGAGAACAAAATCTCATGAATTCTAGTGTTTGTTTTTTTGTGGGGGCTTGTGGTTTCCACATTTTACCTTTTCAGTGCCCAATAGACTACTCACATGAGCCATTTTCCCCTTCAGAGTGCCCACTGGATGTATAATCAGAGCCAACTCAAATCCTTTCTATAGTAAGCATTCTGTAGCACTTTTTCAGGAGGTAAATGCATTTATATCTTTATGAGTGAACTTAAGAACCATGCTGAATCTGACCACAGGCCAATCTTATCCAGCATTCTTTTCTCGCAGGGGCCAACCAAATGGCCAGGAAAAGCTGGCAAGCAGGGAGTGACCACAAGTTGCAAGAAGGCCTTCACACCCTGATGGAACTTTTTACTTTAAAGAAAGCACCTAAGATGAAGCTATTCCCGTGCTCTATTTATCTTTAGCTCTATTTAATGGGTAGTGGAGTTTGCAGAGGAAAGAGTTTTCTGATTAGGATCTACAGTATTCCATACAAAAATACTAATTCTCCTATTGGAATATGTCTTAGGTTTACAAACAAGCACCAATTTCATATTAGGAGTGTCAATAGGAACTCTAACTTTTGCACGCTCTCTCACACACACATGATAGATGATAGATGATAGATAGATAGATAGTCAGGTTTACTTTTAGAAGTAAATAAACACAGGGGGGAGCAAATGGAGATGAACAAACAAGCTCCACCCCTCTGATAGCATTCTGATAACCCCCCCATGAGTTGGAGGGTGATCTTCTGAAGTGGGGAGCCTTGTGTACTCAAGGATTTGCCAGGGTTCTAAAATGTGAAGCCTCCACTAGGACAGAAATCTTGCTTCAGAAGGTCAGCCTCCATGAGTTGGAGGGTGATTGGAACAACATTGGGGGGAAGGGGAGAGGTAGCGTGCTCACTCACCCCACTGTTGCCCTCATGTGTTTATTATTTATTTATTTATTTATTTAATTAATTAAGCTTATATACCGCCCGACTAGCAACAGCTCTCTGGGCGGTGAACATTAAAAATACAATACAAATAACACAAAACTGTACACAAAACTGTACAGTCTAAAATCAAAATATAATAATTTACAATTAACAGGAATTAAAATGCCTCAGAGAAGAGAAAGGTTTTAACCTGGCGCCGAAAAGATGATAGTGTCGGCGCCAGGCGCACCTCCTCGGGGAGACCATTCCATAGTTCGGGGGCCACCACTGAGAAGGCCCTAGATCTTGTCACCACTCTCCGGGCTTCCCTATGAGTCGGAACCCGGAGGAGGGCCTTCGTAGTAGACCGTAGTGTACGGGCCGGTTCATATCGGGAGAGGCGTTCCGACAGATATCGTGGTCCCACGCCGTATAAGGCTTTATAGGTAAGTACCAACACTTTGAATCTGGCCCGGAAGCATATTGGAAGCCAGTGCAAACAGGCTAGCACAGGTGTTATATGCTCAGACCGCTTAGTTCTTGTTAGCAGTCTGGCTGCCGCAGTTTGCACTAGCTGTAGCTTCCGAATCGTCTTCAAAGGTAGCCCTACGTAAAGCGCATTGCAGTAGTCCAGACGCGAGGTTACCATAGCATGTACCACTGATGAGAGGTCCTCCTTACTCAGATAGGGACGTAGCTGGGCTACCAACCGAAGTTGGTAGAACGCATTCCGGGCCACCGAGGCTACATGAGCCTCAAGTGTGAGGGAAGAGTCTAAGATGACTCCCAGACTACGCACCTGTTCCTTTAGGGGGAGTGTAACCCCATCCAGGACAGGGTATATATCCACCATCCGATCAGCGAAACCATCCACCAACAGCATCTCAGTCTTGTCAGGATTGAGTCTCAGTTTGTTAGTTCTCATCCAGTCCATTGTCGCAGCCAGGCAACGGTTCAGCACGTCGACTGCCTCACCTGAAGAAGATGTAACGGAGAAGTAGAGCTGCGTGTCATCAGCATACTGATGACAACGCACTCCAAAACTCCTGATGACCGCCCCCAGCGGCTTCATATAAATGTTAAAAAGCATGGGAGACAGAACCGAACCCTGCGGGACCCCACATTGGAGAACCCACGGTGTCGAGCAATGTTCCCCAAGCACTATCTTCTGGAGACGACCCGCTAAGTAGGAGCGGAACCACTGCCAAGCAGTGCCTCCAACTCCCAATTCCGCAAGCCTCTCCAGAAGGATACCATGGTCAATGGTATCAAAAGCCGCTGAGAGGTCAAGGAGAATCAACAGAGTTACACTCCCTCTGTCTCTCTCCCGACATAGGTCATCAAACAGGGCGACCAAGGCAGTCTCAGTGCCAAAACCAGGCCTGAACCCCGATTGAAATGGATCTAGATAATCGGTTTCATCCAATAGCGCCTGGAGCTGGTCAGCAACCACACGTTCCAGGATCTTGCCCAGGAACGGAACATTGGCTACTGGTCTGTAGCTGCTGACATCCTCTGGGTCCAAGGAAGGTTTTTTCAGGAGTGGTCTCACTGCCGCCTCTTTCAGACAGCCAGGGACTACTCCCTCTCGTAAAGAGGCATTAATCACTTCCTTGGCCCAGCCAACTGTTCCTTCCTTGCTAGTTTTAATTAGCCAAGAGGGGCAAGGATCCAGTACCGAAGTGGTCGCACGAACCAGTCCAAGCACCTTGTCCACGTCCTCGAGCTGAACCAACTGAAACTCATCCAACAAAACATGACAAGACTGTGCTCTGGACACCTCAGTAGGATTAACTGCTATTAAATAGGAGTCTAAGTCCCGGCGAATGCATGAGATCTTATGCTGGAAGTGTTCAGCAAATTTATTACATCGAGCTACCGATGTATCTGCCGTATCTTGTAGGCCTGGATGAAGTAGGCCACGAACCACTTTAAAAAGCTCCCGTGGGCGTGAGAGAGATGACTGAATAGTGGCGGCGAAATGTTGTTTTTTTGCCGCCCTCACCGCTCCTACATAGAGCTTAGTAGAAGCACGAACCAGCTCATAATTGCATTCGTCGGGAGTTCGTCTCCATCTCCGCTTATAAGTTATAAGTTATTTAACTTATAACACCTGACGATGAGTAATGTTTAACAAGGAACCCATCTGCACAAAAACTAAAATGACTAAAATAATTTTAGAAAGAATTGCTGCAATTCTTTCTTTTTGAAAACTTCTATCGTATGGAATCTAAAAATGCCATTAGTCATTTTAGATGGAGATAACAAACAAGCCACTCAAATTAATTTTGCTTCCTTACACTTAGCTGGAAAAGGAAAGATTCTCATGCATAATTGACAGATACAAGAAGAGGGAGATAAAAAGAAATGGACTGGGAAGTATTTAATAGCTGTTGATGGCATTAGACATGTTATAGTTTTGTGGTACATTAAAAAATCATTATTTTCATAGTTCTTGTTTTTCCATTTCACTCTTCCTGTACACTTTGTTCTGCTAATTTTACCAAGTAAATACAGTGAAGATAATGGAGAACTATTGTGCCGAAAGACATTTACTCTAACTGAATAAAGGTTTTCAGCATAGGTTGTCCACCAAAGTGACCACAGCAGTCTCTTCCATAACCGGGACTAAATAAAGACAGATTAAAATGAATCTGGATTACCTACATCGTCAGGAAACTCTAGATCTTCTAGCCATCACAATCCAAGAAAGCTGTGGGTATTCTGAAACAATGCTTGGCACTGGTAATGGGCTGGATAATAGTGAACAAACTGGAGCTTAATCCAGATAAGAAAGAGGTGCTCCCCGTCAGTAGATCAGGTAATAGGAATTCAACTAGTGTTTGGTCTCAGAAAGGCAAACACATAACTTGAATCCCTATTCTGTGGATTTCTCTCATGTGTTTGTTATTTATGGTTTGTAGACTTGCCTTTAAAAAAAATTACAAAAAGAAAAGGAGACACAAGCATGAGGTTTTAGTGCACATGGCAACAGTGTTCAAAATTATGGGAGAAAACGTAAGAGGCTCCATAAGCCCCATCTCCTGACTTCCACCAATTTTAGCTGATCTCCCCTCACCCTCAGGTCCACATCCAGTTTAAAGAACCATAGGAAAGTAGAGCAGGGAACAGCTAGTACCTGGACAACAGACTGAGCAGGCACAAAGCAGGTTGCCTGGTCTCAGCATTCCCCACTATGGTGAAATGCATGGTATTTTTATTTAATTTATAGTAATTATTTCTAAATATGCATATAAGAATATGTAAATTCTATGCAGATACGTATAATCTTTCATTTTTTTGGTGAAGGATTTCCTCTTTTTGGTGATGCCTCCTCTCTGTAATTTGAGCACTGTGTGGCCTACCCATGCTAGAAAACAGTGACTTGGCTATTTCCAATGCCACTTTTAAAATGATATTTGGCTTTGTGAGTGCTGCTACAGCACAGCTCTTTAGTGGGCATCTAGAACTTACCACAGCTCCTTCCCATGCCAACCTCAGCTCTCTTGCAAACTCAATCAGTGCTTCATAGTATGCCGCCCTGGGATCCTACTGGGAGGAAGGGCAGGATATAAATCAAATCAAATCAATCAATCAATCAATTGATTGATTTTAATATTTCTTCCCCGCCTGCCGGCCAAAAGGCCCTCAAGGCGGCTTACAAAAAATATAAAAATACACCAATAAAACAATAATATATCAATAAAACATCAATAATACATCAATAAAACAATAAACAATAAAAACAATACAATTTGTAATACAATTCAAAGTTAACACAAACTACCTCCCTCCTCACTTTGGCAAAATAGGTGTTATAGACATTGGGCTACTTTGCAAAGCTAGCCACACTCTCTCAGTCATAGTCCTATCCCCATAGTTCTGAGTGTGGCATGGCCCCCTCAGCCTGCGGAAGCCAAGGCTCCGGCTTACAATGGTGGCAGGATAGCAGTTCTGGCCCTGGAGCCGCCAGTTCGCCTTGCGAGGGTCCCAAAGGTGGAGCCCGATGGGGGGAGGGAGAGTAAGAAGCCGCCGGAGGCCTTTCCTCGTCGCGGCCTTCCTGCGTCTTGGGCCGCATCATCATCATCCCCGGACAAGAAGCGAGCAGCCCCCGAGAGGAGACAGGGGCCGGAATAGCTGTCTTGAACTGGAGCGCGGGGTCTTTTTCGTCCCCCTGATCACCTCCTGCAGCAAGACATAGAGCATCCTGACAGAGTTGTGGATGCCGAAGATGGACCCATGTGAGTACCATGGCATGTGACAAACAACGTTCAATGTAAAAGAGATATACCTACTTTTTAACAATGGAGACAAACTGCTGCCAAACGGGGCTTCTGCAGCAGGTGTTGACTGGACAGCTGTGTCTCATAGGACCGTTGACAGTCAAATCACTTTCTTCCTTATGATGACCAAAAAAATTCAACAACCCTTGTGAACACTGGAGGACTGAGCCATTGCTGGCCAGTACCCCTTTTCCTTCTATTAAATATTCAGATATTTAACTTTATATGTGTTTTATATTGTTCTAAATTTTTAAATTGTGTTTTAAATTGTTTTTTAAAAAGATGTATTTTAAATTGTATTTGTTCTTAGTTACTGCAAACCGCCCAGAGAGCTTCGGCTATGGGGCGGTATACAAGTATAATAAATATATATATATATTTGTTTCTTTATTATATGTTTTGATACATTATGGAAATCCTTACAATGCGTGGGTCATGTGCTGCTTATTGCACAGCAGTACTTTTGTTGATGCGTATCTGAATTATCACAAGGTAGCAGATATTTGTTTTTCCACATCTGGAGATCCTCAGAAAGAGCACTGCAAGCTGCCCTCTTGTTGAGCATGAAGATGAAGCAGACAGTGGAGACAATGATACAGTTTGAAAGGAGACAATATAATGACCTGGGCTATATCCGTGAAGGGCTGTTATACTGTAATGGGTCACATCCTCTGCTTTTCTAATGTAAGAAAAAAGTGGCTGCCAGGTTTTGCTAGCTAGAGTTTGTTTTAACATCTTTGTATTACCAAATGTGCTGGCTGTCAGAATTTTCTATCTCACAAATCTACTGGCCCAATTAGTTGTAAAATCTGGAGACTCTTGTCAGAAATGCTGCCTGTTCCTTCTTTGCATACTCCAGCCCAAAATGTTTTTGTGCTGTATAATTAGAGCAGGAAATGCAAGGCTTTGTAGTCCCACTTAAATATAGATGTTCAGCATTACAAGTGGTGGTATAATTCACTGTCAATAATTTCGGCACAGTAGTGCCTGAATATAGAAGTTCCAAGCATGATCCCATTATAAAGTAAGTGTGTGTGAATGTGTGTTCATGGATCTCGTTGGGGTGAGGCTGAATGTCTTAAGTGATGCTGGTGCTGCACTGTCCTTTACATATATTCAGAAACAAATCTCACTGTGTTCAACTGAGCTTACTTCCTAGTCCTAACCTTTGACTGCATTCCTATAAAGATACCTGAAAGTTCGTCTTACCCCTTATATACCCAATCAATCACTGCATTCTGCAGGTGAGGGTCTCCTGCTGATACCATCTTATCAGGAGGTCTGCTCCGCACAACATAGGAAGCAGAACTTTAGTGCTGTGGCACCTACACTTTGGAATTCCCTCCCCTTTAATATTAGGTAGGTGCCATCTCTGTTATCTTTTCGGCGCCTACTGATAGACCCAGGCCCACCCTTAGCATGTGCGGGGCCCGGGGCAAAAGCATAGTTGCCCCCCCCATTCTTTCTCTCTCTATATATATATTTAGAGAGAGAGAGAGAGAGAGAGAGAGAGAGAGAGATATTTTATTTACGAATATATGTAATTATAATATTTACATATGAGGCTAACAACCTATTAAATACAAATATGATTACCTTCACTTCAGGGAATAGGCCTCTAGTCAACCATACATATCCATTTCTTCACTGGTCTCTCGACATCTGTCTTCCCTTTGTTGATATCTGCTAGATATGGCAGTCTATTTCTAGGCATATTTTCCCATCTTTATCTTCCTAACTAAACAATTGAAAACACTTTGTGCAGAACCATTGTTTTAAATATCAAGGATGACAGAATTTAATCATTTCTGTATATGTCTGGGCCTGGCTGCTTTGTTGATGGGCAATTACTTTCGGATTAAAATTAAAATAATACAAATATAAGAAACTATATATTTATTCTCAAAGATTTATTTTCCTTGCTTTCACTTCTGCAAAATCATTAATCAACTTGTCAAAATCTAGATTTTCACACAATGTATGTTCTATTGATAATAAAGTCAAACTAGACAACCTTTCTTGAGAAATCGTAGTTCTTAAATAATTTTTCAATAATTTCAGTTTAGAGAAACTTCACTCTGCTGATGCAGTGGTAACAGGAATTGTCAATAAAATTCTTAAAACAATAGTGAGATTTGGAAATGAATCATGAACCTTAGAAATCAGGTTTAAACATTGCAATGGTGTTGCATATGATAAGTTTTCCTCATTGCAGGAAATACTACAAAACATTGTAATTTCATCATACAAATCGCTACCACTTATATCCCGATTTTCACCATCTTGTAATTTAATAATAAATATAGGTAGATCTACGAAGAGCAGGCAGGGGATTCAAACCTCCCGCCTAAAATCAGCTCAGGAAGCGGCTGGCGAGATGGCCGCTGCATGGCTGAAGACAGAGGAAAAACCCAGCTGCAGCGCAGCTTCTCAGATCGCCAAGTGCGGGGGGGGGGCAAAGCGCAGGGGCTGGGGCAACTGCCCCGCTTCCCGGTGCCTAGGGGTGGCTCTGGATAGACCTTCCTCTTTCAAATAGCTTTTTAAGTAGACAGCTTACGTCAGTCTGCATGTATGTTGGAGTTGCTTTTTGAGATGTTTAAAACCTTTTTTAAAAGATGTTTTTAAAGATGTTTTGTTTTAATATATTTTAAAGTCTATTTTTAAGATGTTTTAGAGTGTTTTTATTGTTTTGTTTGCCGCCCTGGGCTCCTTCTGGGAGGAAGGGCAGGATATAAATTTAATAAATAAAAACAAACAAACAAATCCCATTGAATATAGCGGAATTTACTTGAGTAGACATGCATATGATTGCATTGTTAACTTTTGGTATGTAGATTTCTGTGTTGGGGCATTTTCAATGTGCTGCTGGATTTGTAGTGTGTTTCTTAAACCCTAATATGTTTATCAAATTTGTATTCCACTCCCTCCAAGCTCAGGAGAGCATATGGACTTATTCCATTTTATTGTATTGTTCTCACAACACTCCTATGAGGTAGGTTTTGGGTCAGCCATCTGGAGACCTCAGTCTTTTTTCTGCTTTGCTGGCTGAATTTCAGTCAGCTGTTTCTTTCAGAATCACCCTCCTCTTTCCCCACCAGGGCAGGGAGGATGTGTCATGAAGTCAAGGGACAAGGAGTAGTCACCAACCATCCAAGGGAGACTATTAAGCATTAATTAAGCTTCGGTTGGTAGCCCAGCTACGCCCCTATCTGGACAGGGATGACCTCGCCTCAGTTGTTCATGCTCTGGTAACTTCTAGGCTGGATTACTGTAATGCGCTCTACGTAGGGCTGCCCTTGAAGACAGTTCGGAAGCTTCAGCTAGTGCAAAACGCAGCAGCCATACTGCTGACGAGGACCAGCTGGTCAGCACATATAACATCTGTTCTGGCCCGTTTCCACTGGCTACCTATTTGTTTCCGAGCTAGATTCAAGGTGCTGGTTTTGACCTATAAAGCCTTACACGGCGTGGGACCGCAATATCTTGTGGAACGCCTCTCCCGCTATGAACCTACCCGGTCACTTCGCTCAGCATCTAAGGCCCTCCTCCGGGTACCAACCCATCGAGAAGCCTGGAGGACAGTTACTCGATCTAGGGCCTTTTCTGTAGTGGCCCCCGAACTGTGGAACAGCCTCCCCGAAGAAGTACGCCTGGCGCCTATGCTTCTATCTTTTCGGCGCCAGGTTAAGACCTGGCTATGCTCCCAGGCATTTTAAGCGTTTATGTTATAATTTAAATTTTTTATTTTTTATTTTTTCTTTAGTTGCTGCTTGTGTTTATTGTTTGTTGTCTGATTTTATTGTTGATATTTTGTATTTTAACCTTTTTGTACACCGCCCAGAGAGCCACTCGCTATGGGCGGTCTATAAATGAAACAAATAAAATAAATAAAAAATAAATAAAAATAAAATGGGCATGGAATTTTACAGGACAGCTAAAAGTTTCTTTGCTTTATATTTAAGACAAAGAATATTTCCTCCCCCCCCCCCCGAATCAAATGTGATGTGATAAAAGTATTCAGTTCTGTTAGGGTGCTTTCATGACCTTTCATTACTCTTCAAGTCCTTAAATCCCTCAGACAAATTCATGAGTTTGCTTTCATCTTCAGTAAGTCACAAGATGTCAGATAGCAACATTACAGTCAGAAAATGCAAGTCTGATTTTTCAAGTAGATAAAGCCTTTATCTTTTTCCTCCACTTGATATATGATTTTTTTTAAAAGAAAAAAGGGGAAAATAAGAAAGCTCTTTCCTTTTGGCTGGTATGAAGTGTGTTCCATTTCATGGCATGCAACTGACAGATTGCCACTATGAATAACTGACTCTTGGGGTCCAGCCCACTTTAATACAACCTTGTGCCCTGAGGCAGGATAACCTGAGATATAGAGTATCCCTGGCAAAGCTCTGTCCGTCATTTTCTTGAGAACCTCTGAGGAGCCCCCACCTTAAAATCTTGTTCGGCTAATAAACTGAAGTGTGGGCTTAATTAAGAATAGGTCTAGTGCATATGAATGAGTGAAGTGAATTGACTTTATTTATTTATATGGAAAGATTTACAAATCTTAAACATTTCTTTTACTATATCTCTCCAGTTTGCTTCCCTCATGTATAACCCAGTTGACTTAGAATTAATCTAAGCATTTAGAAATACTGCCTGTGGTAGAACTCTCCTGGTTGGACTGTATCACTCAGGGCCGGCCCTACTATTGAGCAGAGTGAGGCAATTGCCTAAGGTAGTAGATGCTGGGAAGCAGCGAGCAATGGAAAGGTGTTAAAGGGCAGGGATGTGTGTATCACACAGTCTGCCCTGCACCTTCTAAACTAGCCTGCCGCCTTCAGTGGCAGAGGGCACAACCAGTGTTCAGGTAAGATTCAACTGCCAGTGGGGTCATTTCCGAACATGGAATGAGAAGGCGGGAAATGTTGGGATGGACAAATCTGTCCATTTTGGATTATGTCAGCTTCTCAATTTTCCAATCTTAAGCTCAGCTCTCCACAATTCTGTATCAATTTCCTTTTTTCCCCTTAAAGGCCTCATGAAAATTTGTCAGCTTTTTAGTGTGCATTTCCCTTAATATACACATTCTTATATGCCATTTTGCGTAATGCATTTTTGCAAGCAAATTCTGCTAACATAATGTCATAATGTAACATATTTATTTATTTATTGCATTTGTATACCGCCCCATAGCCGAAGCTCTCTGGGCGGTTTACAGTAACTAAAAATATTAAAAACAAATATACAAGTTTAAAACACATCTTTTAAAAACAATTTAAAACACACTTTAAAAATTTTAATTTTTTTTAAAAAAAACACATGCTAAAATGCCTGAGAGAAGAGGAAAGTCTTGACCTGGCCCCGAAAAGAAAACAGTGATGGCGCCAGGTGCACCTCGTCATTCCATAATATGTCATTTTCACCAAATGCATGCATTTTTATGCACATGTTCCGCTAATTTTTGTGCACACGTTTTTGGACAAAATTTGGAGAAGTGAGAATTTCAAAGAATGGCTATGTTTTCATTTGCATTTCAGCAAGTGTAAAAAGCAGAGCTTGGAAAAGTTACTTTTTTGAACTACAACTCCCATCAGCCCCAGCCAGCATGGCCACTAGATTGGGCTGATGGGAGCTGTAGTTCAAAAAAGTAACTTTTCCAAGCTCTGAAAAAAAGTAGGTTTGCATGAAAATGGGCATGAGACAGAGTTTCTCCCTATGCCCTAGCTGGGAATGACACTATATTTTCTTTTGCTTCAGACAGCAAAACGTCTCAGGCCAGCCCTGGCATGACTGAAGAATTCAGGTGCATACTGTACAATTTCATGATTCTCCACATTAAAATATATTGTTGCATCTGGAGAAATCTGCTCATCTGGCTGAAGGCCAGGCTAGAATATTTCTCATTGATGTTCTACTTTTCTGTGTGCAGGAATTATTAGATATGGACATAAGACAAGCCTTTTGCGGGGGTCACCTACTAGTGATCCCTCTAGTTCAGCATCCTGTTATGTACAGTGGCTAGCCAGATGCTTCCTAGAGGTTCACCAGCACAACATGCAGGCAATAGTTTACCCCTGCTCTAGCCCTTCACAATTGGTATTCAGTTGCATGCTATGTACCTCTAATATAGATGTTTTAGTTAACTATCAGCAGATCCATGTTTCATGAATTTGTCTAATTCTCCCCTTAAACTCATCTAAACTAGTGACTATTACCACATCCTGTAGCAGTGAAGGCCATAAATCAGCGCTGGGGAACATGTCACCCTCTATTTGTTGTTGGATTACAACTTCCATCATCCCCCACCATTGGCCATGTTGGCTAAGGCTGATGGGAACTGGAGTCCAATGACATCTGGAGGGCCACAGCTTTCCCATCCCTTATTTATTTATTTATTTAATTTGTATCCCGCCCTTCCTCCCAGCAGGAGCTCAGGGCGGCAAACAAGGCACTAAAACACTTTAAAACATCATAAAAACAAATCTTAAAATACATTAAGACAAAACAGCGTTAAAAACATTATTAAAAAACATATTAAGCAATTCTGACACATAGCTCTCAACTTAAAAGGCTTGTTGGAAAAGAAAAGTCTTCAAAAGGCACTGAAAAGATAGAGACGGTGCCTGCCTAATATTCAAAGGGAGGGAATTCCACAGGGTAGGCGCTGCCGCACCAAAGGTTCCTTCCATAAGTTATTCGTGCATTATGTGAAGTGGAACTTTATTTTGCCTGTCCTGAATATACAGCCGTTCAGAACCAGTGAGGCCTTCAATCAGACAGTCGATGGGTCGTACATGACATTATATTCTGAAATGTGTAGTTTGCCTTTTAGACTGAGCCTTTGCGATGGCAAGGGAATATTGGGAATGATGGGCAACTGACCTTTCAGGGATGCTTATCCACCACTATTGATTTTGCCACTGAGGAATGCCTGTTGAGAGTCCAAGGAATTCTTGAGGTCTCCAGAACGTAGTTTGAAATCAGCTGCTCTATCATTACCCTTGGTGTTCTGTTTAGCAATATGTAATAAAAGGAAAACATTTGCCAATAAGTGAATTTGAAGCAGCTGTATTTAAACAGAGTGAGGTGTGTGTGTGTGTGTATTTATAGATTTCCTTCAATACCACGGAACTAAAGTAAAGCATTAACGTTCTGTTCTGCCTTGCTCAATGTGAGTTTTCTCCCATAAAAATGCTCCTGCCACCTCCTTCTTATATTTTTCTCACCAGAGTTCAGCAAGGGCAGGCTGAAGATTAAAATCTCCTTCTGTGCAGAAGCCTTGCACTACTTCTGATTTTTGAAGTGATTAGAATTTCATTTCTCACAGTAATTTCTCTTTTTCTTTTTCTTAGACTCACTCGCCCTATACATAACAACTATGGATGGGGAGAAAATGGATCTGGAGAAGGAGACATTCATTAGCAAGTAAGTGTATGGGGATTAGAAAAGTCTGTCTGACTCACAAAGCAGAAATGGCATTTAGTATCCTAGCCCCTTTCTAGACAAAATTAGCAAATGCTGCAGTGAAGTTTGAAGCCTGCTGGTCGCAAAATTGGAAATTGGTTTCCTGGGGCTCTCTGTAAACTCTTCATTACTTTACTCAATCATGCTTCATTAGTAAGTTAACAGACAGAATACCAGTGCACACTGGGAAACGTTCAAGCGCCAGCCCTTCCGTCTCCTTGAATGTCACTTAAAACTTGAATGTCAAAGCAGATTAGACATTGTGTCAAATTGCGTCTTCTCATCAGGCTGCAGCATGGGCAGCTTGCAGATCATAGCCACTTAACCTCTTGAAAATTGCCAGGTGCTTTCTAGTGTGCTTTGCAATGGGTAACATGAGGGTTTAATTCAAAGTGATTCTGATGGAACTAACACACAATCTCCAAAGGCATCCGGAAGAAAACAAGCTGACGAAAGGCATGGACTGAAGACATAACACATGATGTCTTCAACTTCAACTCTATTTTCTTGGAAGAAAATAAAATAGCTAAAAACAACAATGTGAAATATTCCAGTTTCATCTCATTAATATGAACTGCTGACTAAATTTTACTCATCCAAGTCCATGTTCCAAGTTCTGTTTTTCATGCTGGCTGCATACAATTAGTTGTGGCTAACAAAATATATTGGGTTTTCCCCTTGTGATTCTTGTGAGTTTTACCACACTTCTCTTGGGAATGCTTGGTTGTCAACAGCAATTTTTTTTACAAAAGCCTACTGCCATTGAATCAGCTTTTAGACACACAAACATACACACTCATACATGGCATTCAATCATCATATTAACTAATCTGGTATGATCCACTGACATATTTAAGGAAGTGTTACCTCCATAGCAATTGTATCCTCTCCACGAAACCCCATTGTGAATCCATAGTTGAGTGTCCTTTGTGGTTTGTACAATACTTTGTTTTGATTATTTTTACCTCTTCCCTGTAGAACCAGCTCTACCCGTAGGCAGAGTGAGGTGGCTGCCTCAGGTAGCAGATTTTTGGTGTCATGAAAAAGCAGCAGAATTGTTGAAAAGGTGCTTGTGGGACTTGCTGTATAAGGTGTCCAAATAACTTGACTGGCCTTGTGTTCTATGTATCATGTCTGGAGGAGGGCACTGACTGGGGGGAGTGCCATTTGCTGTTCCATTTGGAGCTGCAAAATATATTGGGCTGGTGCTGCTTCTTTGGGTGTCACAGAATAATCAGAGGGAGCAGGATAGAAATGTTTGAAGTAAATAATAAACAAACATTGTATTTACTACACATTAATGCATGGAGAAAATTATATTCAGTGATTACTGTGGGTTGTATAAGTTCTGTTCCGAGCACACCCTTTGAAATTAATGAACTTAAGTTAGTCATGTCTACTCATTTCAATGGGTCTACTCTGAGTAGGACTAGCATTAAATACCACCCTTTCTTTTTTAAAAAACAAACATGCAAAACTGTATATTTCACCCTTTCGCTTCAGCAAATCAATTGTTAGAGTTATTAGTTTCTCTCTCCTTTCCAGGGGATCCTGGGATTGTCCTAGCTTGTAACCATGCTGCATTTTTATTACCAGCAGTGAAATACTCTGTTTTGCTGTTAATAATTGTAACTTGAATTCAATCAAGTTTGATAAAATGCACTTGTCATTTCCTTGTTTCTTTCATTCTTCTCTGACAGGGCTACAGTTTGCGCAACATCTTATTTTAGTTGTATTACTAATTTTGTCAAAATGTATATTTCCTGTAATATTTGGCAAGGGCTTCAAAGAATTACAGCCCAATTGTAATCTGATGGTCTTGATAAATCAGGTTTCACGGAAAAGCAGAACTCTCTGAGAGTGACCTGCTTTCAGTGAGAAGACATGAGGCAAACCTAGATTTTTCAGTCTCTGTGATATTTTTACAAGGTTAAATATCCTCACACGCCAAGACTCCAAGTAATACTTTGTTACTTCCCTGAGCTACTGTCTTTGGTGATGAATAGTAACAAAATACTTTTAATCATATTATTAATATGCATTTATTCATATTTCACCCACTTCTCTGTTTGGATCAGATTCCCCAGCAGCAGTAGCAGCAGCAGCAGCAACAAATCTGTAAATTAAACTGTAAGCTGAGGTGAGGACAGATTTAAATTTCACAAGAAGTGCCAACAAATGGTTTTGAGGTGGTTATGAGGTGCATGATAACCTTGGATACTGCACTGCATTGGTTATCTCTTTGATTCCAGTTGCCAGTAAACCTGTGATAAGCCATTAGTTTGTGTTAAAATGCCCAACCCTATAGGGCATGTCTCATATCTTCATTGAAGGGTTATTGTTGACCCAACTAGAACGTCTCACTTGCTTCAGTATAGCCTAGTGAACTCTTGACCTCCTCTTGGGAAATTGTGAGATTGTGGAATGTATGGTCAAATTAACTTCAGTTGTGCTGTGTGTGCTTACCACAGTGGTTTTACATACTCGTAATAAAAGGCCTTTTTGCACACCTTCAGAATGGTGTATGGTTAACATATGGAAGGAGAAGTGGCAGTACCCACTGTTGTCAGTGACCTCTACCATTCAGGGGTAGGAGGCATAGCAGTTAAACATTTTTTGAAGAAACCTCACTTTTCAGTTGTATACATGTCCATGGCAGCATAGAGTTTGAAAAGGAGAAACTGAAATACAGCAAGGCTGCAGTCCTATACACATTCACTTGGGAGTAAGTCCCATGGAACGTCTGAGGGCTCATCCAGACGACTGCAAAATGTGTGACATGCCCGCTATGTGTGTTCATTATTTTTAGGTCGTCCAAATGACGTCTCGCGCTGTTATGCATTTTCGCGGGTTAAATCCGCTCCTTGCAATACCGGCAAAAATGCGATTTGCTGTTTAAAATCGGGAATCATCCGCTGTGCCTTCAGGAGTTAGGATGCAATACCATGGACTTTACAGCTGATGGGCGGTTCTTGGGCGTTTCCCCTTGCCCCTTCTCCTCATTCCAGCCAATCACGTATCTGCACTTTTGCACATGTGCGAGAATAAGCCCGGGAAAATTGAACCAAACATCGCAATGGTGGGGTGTTGGGGGGGGGTCTGCAACTACTGCGCAGATGCATTTTATTTTTTGCCAGCCTGCAAACTGGGTGGCCACTCTGGGTGAGATCTGCAATGCACAGCAAGTGAGAAAGGAGGGGTGGTCGGTTTCAGCCTGCCTCCGAAAGCCTTGTCAATTTCATTCTACCTGCTGGGGTTTTTGCTTCAAATCAGAAAAGCATACATTGGTTTAAGTGTAATATCACAAATGCAAACAAGAAAAAGGCTTCTGGTCAGTTTCAAGCCTGCTCCAGAAAGCTTTGTCAATTTCATTCTCAGTGGGAAGGAAAGGGAGAAGGAGAGGGGGGACAGTTTCTTGCTTTTTTGGAGAAATAAGTGCATTGCCAGTGTGTGTATCTCCTTAAATATCAATAAAGGCAGAAAAGTATACATTCGTTTAAGTGTAATATCGCAAATGCAAACAAGAAAAGGGCTTCTGGTCAGTTTCAAGCCTGCTCCAGAAAGCGTTGTCAATTTCATTCTCTGTGGGAAGGCAGGCGTGAAACCAACCAGCAGCCTTTCCTTCCCAGGTGAGAACTTCTTTACAGCCATATTGTGCTTCGTTGCAAAGGGGGAGAGGAGCATACGTAATTTTTTTGCTGACCAATTGGTTGATAGGGGGAAGTTTTAGAGGCGGCGCTTGGAAAAAGCAAAAAGAATGTATAATAATATCATAATAATAAATTTTATTTGTTGGTCGCCTATCTGTCCAGGTTAGTGGACACTCTAGGCGACTTACAATAATAGAGAGCAGTAGATAATACAAAATAAAATACAAGCAAACACAATCATAATCAATTTAAAACCAATTTCTATTTAAAACTTTATAAAATTAATCCTCCCCAATCCCATAGGCCCGCCTGAATAGCCAGGTTTTTAAGGCTTGGCGAAAACCCATCAGGGAGGGAGCATGTCAGAGATCAAAAGGAAGGGAATTCCACAGGGTGGGGGCCACAATCGAAAATGCCGTCTCTCTGGTCCGCACCAGCCTAGCTGTTTTAACCGGTGGGACCGAGAGAAGGTCTTGTGAGGCTGATCTTGTCAGGCGGCATAATTGGTGATTCTGTAGGCGCTCCTTCAGATAGACTGGGCCGAAACCATATAGGGTTTTAAAGGTCAGCACCAACACCTTGAATTGGGCCCGGTAAACAACTGGTAACCAGTGAAGATCTATTAACACTGGCGTGATATGGTCACGGTGACAGCTGTGCTTAATCAAGTGTGCCGCTGCATTCTGTACCAGCTGTAACTTCCAGACCGTGTTCAAGGGTAACCCCACGTAGAGCGCATTACAGTAGTCTAAGCGAGAGGAGACCAGGGCATGTATCACCCGTGGGAGCAGATGAACAGGAAGGTAGGGTCGCAGCCTCCATATCAGATGTAACGGATACCAAGCTGTCCGACTCACTGCCGAGACCTGAGCCTCCATGGACAGCCTGGAGTCAAGAATGACCCCAAGGCTGCGGACCTGGTCCTTCAGGGGTAATCTCACCCCATTAAGCATCAGGTCCGTAATACCCAGCCTTCCTCTGTCTCCCACAAGCAACACCTCGGTCTTGTCGGGATTCAGCTTCAGCCTGTTCTCTCCCATCCATCCACTTACGGATTCCAGGCACTTGGACATGGTATCCACAGCCAACTCTGGTGAGGACTTAAATGAGAGATAGAGCTGAGTGTCATCCGCATATTGGTGACACTTCAGCCCAAAACTCCTGATGATGGCCCCCAGCGGTTTCACATAGATGTTAAACAGCATGGGAGAGAGGATAGAACCCTGTGGCACCCCACAATTAAGAGGCCAAGGGTCTGATACCTCATCTCCCAAAGCTACCCGTTGGTGCCTATCTGAGATATAGGAATGGAACCACCGTAAAACAGTGTAGGGGTCTTACTGCTGCGTGTGTGTGTGCAAAAAAGCATTTTTTTAATTGGGAAAGAGTGAACTAAAAGGCAAAGTGAGGGCTATCAGATGACAAACTGAATATGGAAACCGTGGATTATCCCGCTCCGTTTGGATAAGCCCTGAGTAAGACATGGATAAGATTGCATTGTGGGATACAAAGCAATTTGAAAACAACAGAGCAGTTTAAAATACAATCAGCAAATAGCATCATCATGAGAGAATATGGGCCAATCTAGACATAATGGTGTCAGACCCAATCTTATACAAGTCATGTGTTTTTATACACGCAGGCAAGCAAAAGGGGCAAGCAGTTAAGTGGTCCTGAACTCCCCCCATGCCTGGTCCCAGTATGTCTCCTGATGTGATTTTTCTCCTAGCTAGGATCCCTACTAGCACTGGAGCCTGGTTCAGGGGAAAGCAATATTACAGGATTTACTGCAAAAATATAAGACTTTTTAAAAAAATGTTAACTTTTATGGCATGCTTTTGACCTATGTTTTTTAAGCTGCCATTTTATAACTGTTTGATGTTTTTAATGTATTTTGTTTTATTGTGCAAATCACCTTGCAAGGGCTATACCCCAAAAGGCAGCCTATATGTATATTCAAAATGAATGAATAAATAATAAAGCTATGGGTGGGGGAGAGCCCAGCACTCCTCACCCATTTTGCTCTTAAGACCAAGGTCTCCACCCCCCTCCCCATCAGGTTATATGGGGATGGGACACATCCTCATTTAAAAAGATGGGACGTCCGCTATCACGGTCTCTTTGACCCTAGGAGTAACCATATTCAAACAGCAGCCAATAAGTGCTTTTTAGTACAGCAGCAGCAGCAACAAAAAGTGATGGCATTTTATTCTGATATATTTTGGAGGTTAAAAGAATGAACTGGGGAGGATAACCTCGCATATGTTATTTTCATAGTGATATGTGGGAATCATATGGCTAAAGCCCCAACAAAACACTGAAAGCCTACCCAACAACATTGCAAAGTTATAGTAGCTATTACTCGTAAGGTACATTTATAGCATTTTGAATAGAGGGTTAGCTGCATGGCTCCAATTGTGATTAATGATTTTTATGCAGCTAAATCCCATCCATTCTACTAAAAATGTTTCTTTCTGGGCGGTTATAGATGTGCACATGCTAATAAGATATTAAAGGTACATTCTCTGATTATCACATAATATTGCGAAGTTATGTGCAACAGATTTTCTAGTCCAAATCATTGTATTCAGCCTGTAAGTTCGGTTCAGCTGTATTACTGTATAAAATAGAACAATTTGTTTAAAAATAGGGCTTCTAGTTTAATTAGGGAGAAAGTACATCCTCTAGGCTGTAACTGTGAATATAACTTAGCATATCACATTATATATAGTTCCAATCTATTTAGTGTATCTAAAGTAGTACTTGAAGAAAAGTCAGGGCTATTTCTGATGATTTTAGAGGGACAAAGACAGCAATTATATTTTGCAGAACTCTGAAAGTGTCATGGTTGGTTCAATATCATGCCAGGCTTTCTAGCTTGTAATATTAGCAATGGCTCATTTTCTGTAATGAGAGACTCTGTGATTAATGAAAGTGTAAAACCGTATCTTAATAGATATTAGTTCCACTGCAAGATGTAATATTACTTTTCCTATAGAATTTAATGGGCTTGGATGGAAGTGGGAGAATGACAGACGAAATATGGTTTTTTTTCACATGAGCAGAAACGGGAAATGCTCTAAACCCAGAACAGAAACAAGAGGAAAAAATCCAAAAGATGGTATGGATATTAGTTTTATTTTCTAAAATAGTTCAATGCATTTCATGCTGTACAACTATTTTTCAAGGGAACTTTTTCTCAGCTCTTTCAATGAAGGGTAGGCTTTAATTTTTACTGCCTTTCTGATATTCTACACGCCCCCCAAAACATGAATTCAAAGCTGTGTGTGGGATACTGCTATGGTTTAAATATCAAGACCTGCCAGCTCCCACAAATGGAATCAGATAGATCAGAGGACCCACTATGAACCAGGGCCAAGGAAAGATGACACCTTCAGTCATATCCCAGGACAACACCCCTCCCAGGTAATGTGCCTAAGCAGAGAAACTAATGTGCCCCAGCGATCACCACTGGATCCTCATCAGGAATAGTGATGTCAGTGAGCCCAAAGCAAAGTTTGGTCCTGAAAGTACAGCACTCACTTGGCAACATGAAACATCCCATGTTGGGGGGAAAACCTGAGATCATCAGTATGGTCAGGATCAGAGCTCCAATAGCACTTCAGAAAAAGTGGGGCAGCCAGGCCAGGTACTTAAATCCTTAGCTGCTGCATGAAAGCTGCTGATTCAAAAACTCCCATAGGCTGCTCCTAGTTTAGTGCCTCTATTGCCTGGCACTAGATCGTCTGACTGCAGATATTGGTAGACAGCTCCCCTATCTGGCTCAGAAAGCTCTTCCAGTGCAGCCCTAAACAGGAATACCAGTATGAATAGCAAACATGGGGCTGCACATGCCACCTCCACTCCCAACATTCCTGGCTCCACCTTCTCCACTCTGACCTTCCCATGTTGACCAGAGAGGTTTGAAGCATCCCCATTGTGAGGAGTCTTTTAAGAGTGTTCAGCTGAACATGCTTAGAAGCCTCCTTCAGACCTTCCCACTTAACACAGGAAGGTTGGGAGATATAGGGCTGGTCCATGGGATGCTGGGAGCATATGCAGCCCCGTGCCAACTATTCATGTTCATCTTCTCTAAAGGAGAGGAGGGCTGTAGCTCAGTGGTAGATCATCTGAGTTGTCTGCAGAAGGTCTCAGGTTCAATCCGGCCCGGCATCTCCAGGTAGGAACCCTAGTTTGAAACCCTGGAGAGCCACCGCCAGTCAGTGTAGACAATATTTAGTTAGATGGAGCAACAATCTGACTCAGTATAAGGGAGCCTCCTATGTTCCTTTCAGGAATAATGCCTGAACAGGGTCTGTGCTGTTCTACAGCTGTGTATCTGATGGGAGGCATGTGTGAAGGGGGTCAGAAAAAACCTATTGGGCAAAACAAGTCAAGATGATGGGGAAAAGCTACCTTTCTAATTAAAATGAATTAATTGCCTCCAAGTAAGCAAATAGCAGATTTAAGCTTCACATGAAGGCTTGACCTGCTGTTTTGATAATATAGTTTAATAATGAGGAATTAGAGTGATTGAAATATGCTTCCCTACATGCAGTGGCGTACCAAGGGCGGAGTGGTGGGAGCAGTCCACCCCGGGTGCAGGCAATAAGGGAGTGCAAGAAAAAAGGGATTGGCCGGAGAATGACTAGGTGGGGAGAGGGGGAAGCCAGGATAAGAAAGGGCAGAATGGCAGCAGAAGGAGACGGGCAGGGATGTGCAGACCCCCTCCTCCCTTGGAAGAGCCGCCGTGGAGCTGAGAAAAAGTGCCCCTGGCCAGGAGAGAGAGCCCCGCCAGCTTCCACTAAGACTGGATCGCCGGCCGCCACCTCCACCTCCTCGATGGCATCGGGGCTTCCTTCATCCTGAGTTCTGCTGTGCTTGGAAGGTGGAGGGCCATGGGAGGGGCAGGGAGAGGAGACCCCAATGTCCTTCAGTGTCCTTCCTCCCCTCTTTAAAAGCCGCTTTTGCGGCATTCTGTGGCATTTTCGCATGACATGCCCCATTAAAGTCAATGGGGTTCCGCCTTATGGCAATTTCCACTTTACAGCGGGGGTCCGTAACGGAACCCGCTGTATAAGCGGGGCCCTACTGTAATGTTGTCGTATAGAGGAGGGGGGTGTTAAAAAATGATTAGCTCCAGGTGTCAAATACGCTAGGTACGCCACTGCCTGCACACATTAAAGTGAGGTTTATTTTTTTAATGTTAGACATACTGTGGCATTTAAAGAAAAATATGCTTAATGTTTTGACCTGCTGTAATCCTGGCTGAGGTTATGTATTTCAACTAATGCCAGCACAGATTAATCAGTGCTAATACAAATGTTCTTGGCTGCAGATGAGAAGCTGGGCTGATGAGTGATTACTTTAACTGCCTGTACTATAGAGATGGTGCACAATTTATTTCTGTGAGAAACACTCATGCCATGAAGCTCAAAGGCATTAAAGCCTACACCAGAAGAAGAAAGGTGTAAACATAGATATATGGGGCCTCACTTACTGCGCAGCTGGTGGGTGGGGCCTAGTTGCAGCCGGGAGTGAAGCTGCTACCTCCATATCTCGTTGGGGCAGAGTCGCGCGTCGCGGCTATTATGCACGCGCGACGCACAGCGTGAAGGGGCGGGGCTTAATGGGCCTATTTAAGCCCAGCCGCCCCTTCCAACCTCCTCCTTGCTCAAGCGACGTTGAGAACGACGGGGGATCAGACGGAGCAAGGAGATGAGCAGCGGTGGCGGCGGTGGCGGCGGCCATTTTGCGACTGGGTCGAGGGACAGGCAGTTTGGTGGAGGCTGCTACTCTGCTACGGCAGCCATTTTGTACAGGCCGCATGGTCGACGCCATTTTAGGCGCACGATTCACAGCGTTTTGCCTTATTTTCGGGCTGATTTAGACCCCATACAATTAGTTCTGGTTGCAGGCAAGGGTGTTTGCGTTCCATAGGAGCGCCTGCGGCCGAGGTGGGCCTTGGTAACGGGGCCTACCCGGCCTAATACAGTGTGCACCCACCCACCAATACTCCCCACCCTAGTGAGTAAGGAAGGGAGACACAGGGGCTCTCTTTTAGCGCCACCTGTGGGTTACCTGCCTCCCAGTTAAGCCATTTATTAAATAAATAAATAAGTCCATTTATTGCCTTATATGGACGGCGAGGGACAGAGCAGCTGGGAGACGGAGCTGCAGAACAGCAGTTTTTTGCGGCGCAAGGAGCCTTTTGCGGGCCAATGTTGGCCTCCTTATTTCCCCATTAGGGGTGTGGGCTGCAGGCAGGGTGGTTGCGTGCCTGGAGGAGCGGCTGCGGCTGGAGTGGGCCTTGTTAAAGGGGCCTACTCAGCCAAACGTGGCTGGCACACACACACATGGCTGGTGTGGGAGGGAGACGCCTGTACTCTCCAGCAGCACCACCTCAAGGCTGCCTTGGCAGCCAGTTAAACAAGAACTCAACACAATTATAATCTGAATTACATGATTAGATTCTATTGAATATAAATAAATTAGAGGTGCTGCATGGCTTATGATTAGGGGTTTTATACATTAAGCAGTGTCTTTACTTTAATAATAATATTGGTATTGCATTGTTTGACACTGATACTGTTTGTGTATTTATTATTGTGAGCTAAATCACCACACAGCATTTCTAATAATTATTATTTCATAATTATAAGCCAATGACTGGGAATAAGGGAATCACACATACAGTCATGGGGTATAATATTAATAATAATAATATAATTATAATTATAAGTCGGGGTGGATTTAAAGCAATAATGCCACCCAAGAAAGGAAAAGGTGTGTGTGTGAGAGGTCCCCTCATAAAATGCAGGCCTTTGGGCATTTTTAAATTACCCCACCCATACGCCTGGGATAGGTTTTGGTGTAGTGGTTGAGGTTTGGACTGCAACACGGGAGATCAGGGTTCAAATCTTCCCAATAGCCGTGGGCTGCAGGCTTAGAACTAATTATGAGAGAGGAGGCCGCACAAGCCTTTTGAGCCTCAACAGGCCCTATTCCCCCCCCCCTTTGGTTGCCAAGGCTGGGTGTGAGTTCAGCCTAGGTAGGGGGCGCAAGACTGTGAAGGATGTGGTTGACACATTGGCAGCCTCTCTTGGCCATTGTGCAGGGTTCTTTGGTTAGGCTTATGGCCTTTGCATGACTTGGGCCTATATTAAGTTCAAGGTACTTTATTCTATTAATTTTATTACATGGTGGCTGCTTTGGGGGGTGCAGAGCTCTTTGGTTAGGCTTCTGACTTCCTGCTAGGCCCAGGAATATATTAGGTTGAGGTAGCTAATTTTATTGTTATTATATTACATGTGGCCTTTGTAGGGCCGGGTGAGCCTTTTGGGCCTTTCGGTCTTCAGATTTGGATACTAATGCTGTGCAGAGATGACAGGGTTTGCTAGAAAACGTCTACATCACCATAACTTAGATGTCAGTGATCCTTTTCCACGTGTCAGTTACACATTCCTTGTTAACTATGAGATAGAAGTTGCATTTATTTGAATTTGGTCTCATATCAACAACAAAGCATATAGCATTTGTTATATTCAAAGAGGAATATGTAAACTTCTGCAGGGAATTGAAGGTCTAGCAGATGATAATGTGGCTTGATGGGTGGATAGGAATAAAGAGGAAAGACAGGCTACTTATTAGGCTCTTATCCTCATTTCTAGGATTTTAGACCTTACTAAAACGGGGTGGTCTTGACAGTATCTTAGACTATTGTGACACGGAAGCTGCCTTTTAAGATTCAGGCAGACTCTTCATTCTTTCTTGATGATTTTACAACAACATTTCTGATATCATTTACCTGAAGTCATATATAGCATGCAACTTTTACATTGACATGTCTATTTTAATATGTAGGATATCAGTTACTTGAAATCAATATAGCATGCAAATTTTGCAATTTGAACACCTATTCTGACTGGTGCTTTGGAAACCCACTAGGAAAAAACTGCAGCGGGTCCAACTATTGGTGACAGCAGCATATCCTCAGTCTCTGTGCGTTGGGGTAACTGGGTTAGCTGCAACAACATAGTAGTTTGTAAGGTGCACTTACTCATAAATGATTTCCTTCCCTTTGCAGAAGGATATGTGCAACAGTGAGATAAGAGGCAAGAGGCCTTCAAAGGGGTTAGAAGAAGCCACCAGCATAAGCTGCTCAGGTTAGACTCAAGTTAGACTCAAGGTACTACAAACTGTGTTTGCAGGCTACCCGGTTTAAGGGGAGGTTTGTCTGTGTTATGGTGTTTTCCCCTGTTGGTTTCACAATCCCATACTCGAATTCTCAGCTGGCCTTCATGGCCTCCAACTCCCGTCTGGCCTTCATGGCCTACAATCTTCAATCTGTTTTAGTTATGGCGGTAATTGCCAGGGACGGAGTGTAACCTTTCTGGAATTCTTCCCTATAGTGGTGGCTGTTTATTTATGGGCCGAGAGGCTGAAGAACTCTACGGTCCATTTTTGGTGTGATAACATGGCCACGGTCCATGCTATCAACTCCCTTACATCTAGGAACGCCAGGGTTATGAGCCTTGTCCGGGGTTTTGTTCTCCAGTGCCTGCGAGGCTGAAGAACTCTACGGTCCATTTTTGGTGTGATAACATGGCCACGGTCCATGCTATCAACTCCCTTACATCTAGGAACGCCAGGGTTAGGAGCCTTGTCCGGGCTTTTGTTCTCCAGTGCCTGCGTTTCAATATGCTTTTTCGGGCACGGCATGTTCCTGGCATTGACAATAGTTAGACAGCCACAAAAACGCCCTCCCCCGGCACCTGGCTCCTCGGATGAGGAGACAGCGCCGCCATGGACTGCCATCTTGACGCGCCTGGAGGCTTTAGGTGAGGTGGTGGCCGGATCCAAGGGAGATTTGTCTCGATGGGCCCTCCAGCAATCAGATGTCTCCAGGGAAGGGAGTTGTACCTGTATAACATTGATGGACCGGCAATGTTGCTGGACAGGGATGGAGCAGCTGCGCACCCTATCCTGGGCTTACAGTTAGGCCTCAGTCAATGGGCTGCAGTGTGGTGGCTTGGCTGGCGAGGAATACTTTGGGACGGGCTCCTACCCACTTTGTTCCAGCTTGGTTCAGTGCAGACATCTCTGCATGTGGTGGTCATTCCCCGAGTTGGGAATGACCTCAGTATTTGAGGCAAGGTCCTCAGGTGGCGGGCATGTGCAGACATGCAGTTCGGGACGCAACGTTGGCCTCGGTTACCTAAGGGCATGGTCCTCAGTTTGGCAGGCATGTGCGGACATGCAGTTGGCGAGGCAACGGAAGGGCATGACCCTCAGTTTGGCAGGCATATGCGGACATGCAGTTCAGGAGGCAACGGAAGGGCATGGCCCTCAGTTTGGCAGGCATGTGCGGACATGCAGTTCAGGAGGCAACGGAAGGGCATGGCCCTCAGTTTGGCAGGCATGTGCGGACATGCAGTTCAGGAGGCAACGGAAGGGCATGGCCCTCAGTTTGGCAGGCATGTGCGGACATGCAGTTCAGGAGGCAACGGAAGGGCATGGCCCTCAGTTTGGCAGGCATGTGCGGACATGCAGTTCAGGAGGCAACGGAAGGGCATGGCCCTCAGTTTGGCAGGCATGTGCGGACATGCAGTTCAGGAGGCAACGGAAGGGCATGGCCCTCAGTTTGGCAGGCATGTGCGGACATGCAGTTCAGGAGGCAACGGAAGGGCATGGCCCTCAGTTTGGCAGGCATGTGCGGACATGCAGATCAGGAGGCAACGGAAGGGCATGGCCCTCAGTTTGGCAGGCATGTGCGGACATGCAGTTCAGGAGGCAACGGAAGGGCATGGCCCTCAGTTTGGCAGGCATGTGTGGACATGCAGTTCAGGAGTCAACGGAAGGGCATGGCCCTTAGTTTGGCAGGCATGTGCGGACATGCAGGTCAGGAGGAAACAATGGCCTCGGTTACTTAAGGGCATGGCCTTCAGGCAGTGGCCCTCACACTGTTTTTTGGTGCCTTCCGAATTGGGGAAGTCCTAGCTGGCTCCAAGCGAGACTCCTCTCGTCGTGCCCTTCAATTGGCAGATGTTATCATAGCAGGAGGTTGCGTTTGCATAAAGCTGAGACGGTCTAAGACCGACCAAAATTGTAAGGGACAATATGTCCGGTTGGCCCCATCCACAGTGCCTGCCCTCTGCCCAGTGCGGGCTCTACATGCGTTTATGGCAGAAAGGGGGCAGAGGGATGGATATTTATTTGCCCACGCAAGTGAGGTTCCCCTCACAAAATACCAGTTTTGGGCTTTAACTAAGCTAGCTTTACATAAGCTGGGGTTTGACCCCTCACAGTTTGGAACCCATTCCTTCCGAATCGGAGCTGCTTCCACGGCAGCAGATATTGGTTTTCCCCAACCAGGAGTACAAGCAGTCGGACGTTGGTCCTCTGGTGCCTTTAAGGCCTACATTCGCCCCTTTAAGGGGCCTGGGAACGCGGAAGCCTGATATGTTATATTTATTTTGGCAGGTGGCTGGACGGGGCAGGAGCGGACGAGCATCCTCATATGCGGCCACAGCATGATCTTCTGGGCAGCCCGGAGGGCAGCGAGGTCGAGCATGGGCTCGCAGCTGGGCCTCAGTCGTTGGGCTACGGTACAGTGGCTTGACCGGCGAGGAATGCATTGGGAGGGGCTCCTACCCACCCTGTTCCAGCAGAACGTAGTGCGGACGGCCCCGCACGTGGTGGTCATTCACCTGGGTGGTAATGACCTTGGTTTGCTGCAGGGCAAGGCCCTCAGGGTGCAGGCATGTAAGGACATGCAGGTGATAAGGCAAAGGTGGCCTTCGGTACGTCTGCTATGGTCAGACATGCTACCACGTAGGGTATGGCGTGGGGTCTGGAATCCTGGGGCTCTCGACAGGGCACGGAAAAGGGTCAACCGGCATATTCGGTTGGCTCTTCTTGGGCACGGGGATTTAGCCATTCCGCATCCCCATATTCAGCATTCCAGGGTTGAACTATACAGGGCCGATGGCGTTCACCTGTCTGACGCAGGTAACGACTTCTTCCTGCAAGACCTGCAGAGGTGTCTGCGAGAGTTTCTTCTCGGCAGTGGGGTAAAGGGGGACTAAATAGAGATTTGTCCCCCTTTTGTGGTGGGAAGGTGCGGGAAGGGAGATAGGTAAGGACAGCTAGGTGGCCCCCTTAGGCACCTTTGGAGGTGATTGGCGGTTTCGGAGGCCTGCCTGTCAGAGCTTTCCAGCTTGAAGGCAGGATATGGGCTGCCTCTGGGGCCAACTTATCTCATCTACCCAGGGGTTATCCAGCCCCGGGTGGGGATGACGTAGGAAGGCCCCCCTACTCACCTACAAGGTGTGGCCTGGGTAAAGGTAAGCACATGGGCTTGCCCTTCCTCCGGCAGGGGCTGGTCGCCCAAGAGCTGTATGGCAAGATACTTGCTTAGAGTCAGTTCCGCACCTAGGTTTCCTTCTGCAGGTCACTTTAAATTGGGTTTATTTTAATATAATTTAATAAAGTGGCCCTTGTTCAACCCAAGCTGATGTGTCTGTGTTTTATTTCACACCTCGACTGCAATTGGAGAGCAATGATTCTTTAACCCTGTAACTCTGTACCCTTTTCATCACAGTGTCTGTGTCAGCCCAGTCTCATAATAAAATATATTCTGAATATGTAGGATTCTTAGTTTGCATTCAAACTTCAGGGTTTCAAGAAGTTATTCTTATCCTTTGTAAATCGGAGGCTCAGGGGCAGTGATGGAATCACTGTAGAAAGGTTGAGAGATATATATGATAGCCCTTCCCCCTGATAAATTACCCTAATTGTGTAGAATGGTATCCCTTCCTTTAAAATTCCTGCAGATATTTTGCCTAAGTTGATCCTTTGAAATTCAGTGACAATGAGAGCTGTGCAAAGATTTTTTTGTCAAGCTGTGTTGTAGTGCTTTCAGGCTACAGTTGTGTACTAACCTACTTAGGAGTATGCCCCTTGGAATTCAGTGTGACTTACTTTTGAGTAGACATGTATAGGAAGTGATTTTGTTGTTGGTGACAATGAATCCTTAGTTCTAGGATGCTACCAGACTGTTACTATTTTGCAAGAGGAATTCAAGCGCATATCAGATACTTAGCTTTGTGCAATTAAAGTAGATTAATGTGCTCTGTCACCTGAGCACAACAAATCAACATTAAAAAAGAAATGGACTTTTTGCGGTTACGAAAGTGATGGGAAAGTACACTTAAAAGTGTAGGATGTTCATTGTTGTATAACCGTCCCATAAACACATCAGGACAAATGGTCAGTAAAGACCGGACATAGTCAATCACTGCATAAGCTTTGTGCAGCAAGTCAGGTGGAATGCTGTACAAAACAGGTCATCTGGAGGAGCCTTTAACAAATTCATGAACCGTCTACAGGAAGGAAATGTGCAGCATGGAATCTCCAAAAGGCAGTCTTTCTGAGAGAGGTGAGCAATCACTTTGGCTGGAATTGAAACCTCATGCTGTCCCTAAGGAAGAAAGACATGTTGACAAAGTAGGCAGGCTGAGTGAGGTGAAATCTCAGGAGGCTTGGAAGCAAAGGGTGAACAGGGAAATCCAACCTAAGCATTGTGGATGTAGTTTAAAGGAATATTCTCTGCCTGAAAACAAATGCCTTAGCATTTCATTCATTAATATATTTATATCTCTCTTTTCATTGTTATCATAGAATCATAGAATAGCAGAGTTGGAAGGGGCCTGCAAGGCCATCGAGTCCAACCCCCTGCTCAGTGCAGGAATCCAAATCAAAGCATTCCCAACAGATGGCTGTCCAGCAGCCTCTTGAATGCCTCCAGTGTCGGAGAGCCCACTACCTCTCTAGGTAATTGGTTCCATTGTCGTATGGCTCTAACAGTTAGGAAGGTTTTCCTGATGTTCAGTCAAAATCTGGCTTCCTGCAACTTGAGCCCATTATTCCGTGTCCTGCGCTCTGGGACGGTAGAGAAGAGATCCCAGCCCTCCTCTATGTGACAACCTTTCATGTATTTGAAGAGTGCTATCATATATTCAAAGTGGCCAATAGAACTAAAATTAAAATGATTAAAATACAATAACAAAAGAGAGCACAAAGCTAATTTTCAACATGGCCCAGCAACAGACAGAGATTAGAACAAAGAGGTCATAGCTGCATGCCTAATGCAAGCAGAGAAGGAGCCTGGTAAACAATGCTGATCTTAATACTTGGGCAGGTATATATGGGAATAAAGCAAATTTGTGGTCAGAAACCACTTTACCAACTTAAGAATGTGTGCCGAAGCCCTCTTTACAAATGTTCACCCCCCTGCAATTAGGATTATGTGAAAAGGAGAGCAGGAAATAGCCAATAGGTGCCACCCTTCCCTCATGTTCTCAACATAGTGCGCCACTTGTTGGGGGCTAGACTTCTGTAGTGGGCAACTCCTGTCTTCATGTAGGCACCCTGTATGGTTTAGAAACCTGAGTGTTCAGATTCTAAATTGTGCAGGGACTGTGTATGAGTACAGAAGATGTTCTGTTGCAGACATTCCGCACCCCAACCCATGGAAAAATATGGAGCCGAGTGACGAGAACACAATGGAGGGGCTGGGGCTCATGGGCTAGTCCCACTCTTCCCCTTGTGTGATTCCTAGATGAACTTCTGAAGGGATACACTTCTGAAGAGGGCTTCTGTCTTCAGCCAGAGGGGTAGGGAACCAGAGTAGCTAAAGGAACTAGGCATACAGTCACCCTGAGCTTTGATCGCTCAAGGCAGGCTCCCTCCATGACACCTAGGGATGGGATCTGTTAGCTGATGCTACTTCGAAAGCATTCCGTCAACCTAACTGGCAGTATCTATTCAAGTTCGTTCTTCGTTCACTTTCTGCTGCTTTGACCAGTCTATTTTTCCCCTCTCCAAAAATATTGATACTAATATTGATATTTTCTTTCAAAATATTGATATTTTTAAAGGAAATATCGATAAATGAAAGAAAACACCAGTATTCTGAAGGAAAATACTGATAATTTGAAACAAATTATAATTTGAAAGAAAATACTGATAAAGGAAAAGAAAGCAGTTTTGTCACCTCCTCCTTCTGTGCTGTGACTGAGGCTGGTCAGTTTTATTTATTTGATTTATATCCCACCCTTCCTCCCAGCAGGAGCCCAGTTTTCATGTTAGCAAGCAAGCAGAGACCAGCTGAGGAAAGCAGCTTCCAGTGCCCCCTCCTCCTAGAGTCAATGTGGTTGCGACTTGGCTTTTTCCCTCCCGTTTGGAGTTTGGATTATTGGAGTGCCGGGGGTAGCAGAGAGAGCGTGCTGTAATGCTGTGCTGTGAGTAAAAAACAGTACAAGAATATATTTGAGGAAATATTCGAGGGGGGAACTGTTGGGGGAAAGCCACTGAAGTTTGGAGCAAACAAGATCGCTCCGCAAAGATGGAGAATATGTGGGCCACTGAAAAATCCAGTTCTGAATCCAAATTCAGCTGAATTCTCACCCATCTCTAATGACATCCCAGCATGGTGAGAGACTAAATTAATGGAGGGTAAGGCTATCATTGGTTACTAGCTATAATGGCTATGTTCTGTTTCCACTGGTGGAGGCCATATACCTAAATACCAGTTGCTGGGAATCAGAAGAAGGTTATAGTGCTCATGTCCTGCTGGTGAGCTTCCATGGGGCATGTGGTTGACCATTGTGAGAACAGAATGCTGGACTAGATGGCCCTTTGGTGTGGTCCCGCTGGGCTCTTCTCAAGTTCCTAACAGGCTTGATTTTTGCCTCACTCTGTCTGTAGCTGAGGTTTTGCCCTAAGAGGCACAGACATCATCATTATTGAAGGAGACTGTCAAGGTATGGAGGAGGAACCCAAGTTTCCCTCAACTCCCTTCTGTCTGAGTTACAGCTGATTGACACAATATTTGTATTAGGACTCTAGTCTTATCAAAATTCTTAAACTGTCCTCATTTTTTAAAACAGATATTTCACTTGCAGAGGCCCCTTGAAAATTGCTGGTTACTCTTGACCAGGCCTATGAGTGCCTGCAAAGCAGTATAGATGCTGTACTACTATTAGTGCAAGCTAGAAGGAATCCAGTTGTCTGTGAAGGCATATCATTTGTACTGTAGACTTTCCATGGTATGTGGCCACTTCCTATTATTTCCCTACCCCCCTTTCCCCTCATAGTCTATGGAAAAGTGAATGGTAGTGAAGCAGAATCTATCACTATGTCCAAATCATAGTGGATCTCTTCCTTCACTATTAGCGGAAGGCAATATGCTTCTGAATACCAGTTGCTGAAAACCACAGGAGAGGAGAGTGCTGTTGTGCTCAGGTCCTGCTTTCAGGCTGCTGTGAGAACAAGGTGTTGGACAACATGGGCTTTTGGTCTGATCCAGCAGGGTGGTTCTTATGTTCTTTTCATGCTAATATGGGTCAGTGGGTGAAGTAACATTATTACTTGCTAGTCTCCTCTTAACCTTTTGTTTTCATTCAAGGTAGCCAAGAAGCTGTGACTGTAAAATACAGCAGATTTCTTAAGATACCTAAGCAGCCTGCTATTAGCAGAATAATGACTACTGTATATGTTTCTCTCTCCCTGTATATTAGAGACTCTGCACCACCCACTCTCCTCTAGGTTGTGAAAAGAGGTCTGTTCACTAATTGCCTGTCTCTTCTGCAGATTTCTGAATCCAGAATTCTAAAAAAGGAAAGATCAATATTTTAAGTTTCCTTTTGAGTGTATTTCTCTGCTCTCTTAGGAAATCAGACATGGCAGGGCAATAACGTATAAATGTAGGAGTTCAGTACTTAATCTTCGTGAAACCAAAGAACTCAGCAGATATTCAAGTGTGCTTGAGAAACCTTTGGTATACATTTTTTTCAGATACAGACGCTGGACTCCGGCAGATGAGGTAAGTTCTGCTTTCACACATGGCTATATTCTATAACACCAGTTTCATAGACCACAGGTTTTTAATGCTTCAGAAACACCTGTTGGAAAGCCTGTGTCTTTCAAGTGCCAAACAGACTTCATGCAAATATCTCGAACTGCATAGCTGAATAGCGACCGCTAGTTTCTACACGCACTCACGTACCCCATTCTGTTCTCCTTCCAGGCATTGTTAGCGTTCTAGCCAGGCAAAACCCCTCAAGGACGTGTGAAGCAGGGCAAGTGAGGGGTGTGGCTTTCAAAGAGGAGGGAGTTGCTGGAGAGATGATGTGGCTTGGGGTAGGGATGGGTGAGAATTCTGCCCACTCCGGATTTTTAGCCAAATTTTATATAGATCGCGTGCTTACTCTGTACTGCGGAGCCAGCATGCTTGCTACAAATGCAGCGGCTTTTCCATGACATCGGATTTGCTCCCAACTCCCCTGTGCTGCCCCTTTTCACAAAGCTTCTGAAAACAAAAATAGCAACTAGCATACTGCAGCCTTTCTCTCTCTCTCTCTCTCTCTCACACACACACACACACACCAGCACCACCACTTGTATAGGCACTTGACGCAGCTTTTTTTCCCAGAGCATGAAAACATTTCCTCCCCTCAGCTCCATGAATAAGAGATCGCTTCACATAATCACTCATGTTGTTGTTTTCACCCAAGCAGCAAGCTCTCCACAGCGAGCTCTTTAAACACACCCACCTCACCCTCTCTCCAAGTCTTCCCTTTGCCAAGTAGTTGTTGGCAGGGACGTTTTTTTTGGGGGGGGGGCGGTGTTGCAAGGGGAGGAGGAAATTGGAAAAGGAGGAGGAGGAGGCGATTGGCTGGCTGGGTAGGTAGGAGAAAGGAAGGAGAGAGAGAGAAATTTGACAGTGCAATCCTATACATGCCTACTCAGAAGTAAGCCCTGCTGAATTCAGTAGGACTTGCTTCCAAGGAAATGAACATAGTTGGAGCTGGGTTAGACTCCTCTCTCCCCTTACCCAAGCTGTGGGCAGGAAGAGTTGTTGGGTTCTCTCTCTCTCTGTGTGTGTGTGTGTGTGTGTGTGTGTATGTGCATGTTTTGGTTGTGTGTGTGAGGAGTGATGCTGCTTTGGCAAAGTTTTGCTGAGAATGTAGCTTCTCTCTCCATGTTTGTGTGTGCAAGTGCTCTCAGTCAGAGGAGGAGACAATTATCAGACAGCCACTTTCTTTTACTTTTTGAGAGGAAAAAAATCAAACCAGGAACAGCACAAGATTGCGATAAACAAATAAGGAAAGAAACCAGCTGTCAATTTTGATGGAATGCAGTTGAAATAAAAACATCAAGTGGATCCCATCCCTAGCTTGGGGAGAGTCTCTTTTGGCCCCTGACCCTGAGGTTTCCTACCCCCTACCCTAGGGGAAGGCATCGGACAGAATATTGAAAATGGAAATGCACCTGGTTGGCCACTGTGAGAACAGGATGCTGGACTAGATGGGCCACTGGCCTGATCCAGCAGGCCCTTCTTATGTTCTTAAATGGACTGCCTTCAAGTCGATCCCGACTTATGGTGACCGTATGAATAGGGTTTTCAAGGTAAGCGGTATTCCCACTGAGGCTGAGAGGCAGTGACTGCCCCAAGGTCACCCAGTGAGCTTCATGGCTGTGTGGGGATTCAAACCCTGGTCTCCCAGGTCGTAGTCCAACACCTTAACCACTATACCACACTGGCTCTCTGGACAGAATATTAGAGCTCTAGAAAATATCTGAATGCAGATAGATCTGCACTCTATCAAAATCGACAACTGGTTTCTTTCCTTATTTGTTTATTGCAATCATGTGTTGTTCCTGGTTTGATTTTTTCCCCTCCCAAATAATAAAGGAAAGTGACTGCCTGCTAATTGCCTCCTTTTCTTTCTCTGATTGTTTCTCACTTGTAAGGAATTGATCTACACTTTGGAACTCCCTGCCTATTGACATCAGGCAGGCAGCTCCACTGTATTCTTTTAGGCACCTGCTTACAACATTTTTGGTTAGGCAAGCCTATCCAGACACATAGATGTTGATGAGCTTTAATTTATTTTTAGTTTACTGCTGCTTTTAATTTGTCTTTTAAATGTTTTAATTACTTGTTTTTATTGATAATTCCAATATTTCTTGTAAACTGCTTAGAAGTTGTTATAATTTGTTAAATACTTTTTTAAAAAGTAAAAAAAAACAGTAGATGAAATGTTTTAAATAGGCATGGCGCCAGCAGGCAGCCAGGTATGGCACAGGCCTGAGGGCCCTTGGGGCTCAGAAGGGTTCCTGGGAGAGTGGAGCTCCACTCTGCGATAGTGTCGGATTGTGGGATGTGATTTGCAGTGCACGTCAATCCCCTACCCAGGTTGAAAATCATGCCCTGCAACCTGATGCTGACACGGAACACGGAGCTCCACCCTCCCAGACAACACCTCCTGATGCAGCTAGCATGGGCTTAAATAGACCCAGTCGCCTCGCCTCCCACGTTGCCATGTCAGTATGTGCAAAGATGTGCACATGCAGTGCACTAGCATGCTAAGGTGATGATGTGGGAGGCGGGGTGGCTGAGCCTATTTAAGCCCACTCTGGCTGCATGGGAGCCCCCCATTACACCTGGCACTGACCCTGGTTTTAAACATCCTCAAGCAGTGAGAAATAAGCATAAAGCAAATAATCCTTCTCATTCTGTTACTTAGCTTACATGTCAATTTAAACAATACTTTTCTTAGAAGGACTTGAAAAAAGGAAAATTTCAAAAGGAAGCAGAAGAGGAGAACTGAGAGTGAGGGCCTTTTCACACAGTGACTTACAGTGAGATAGGGGCTACTCGAATCCCTGTTTAATTCGCAGGGTTTACATGATATTGCAGGCAAAGGGATGGTGTGTTGCTGCTTTTCCCTTTAAATCCGAATTAAATCAACCCGCTGAAAATGTGAAAAGTGAAGGAAAAATTGTCTCCGCTTTGTATCTCTAGGGCATGCAGATGCTTTGCTCCGATGCTTTTGGGTGGGTGTGTCAATCATTTTCTTCACACCCACTCCCTCTCCCCTCTTTGTTTATGTCATTTCCTGCTGGCTGCCTTTCTGCAAACCTGCTGCAAATGGTCCTTTATTTTTCTTCCCCCTCCTAACTTGTGCAAAAAAGCATAACACTGTTCAAACAAATATTTGTATTTCAGCTGGATTGTGAAAATACAAATAATCACACTTCAGGGTTTTTTTTAAATACAACTTACTCTGGAACAAACTGAGCGTGCTTGGTTGCCAAGGTAACCAGAGGAAGTGAAATTTTGACCTTAAGAGGGTGTGGTCATTAGGAAGCTGCATGATTGATCCTTTCCCTCCAGTGTGAATGGAAAACAGCAGATTGGAAGTTAAGAACGTGAACCTTGCAAATCTATCGCGATGGCAAAAGCTGCATCATTAATCCGATGTGCAGCTCCCATCTGAACCAGCCCTGTGTCTATGGAAATAAAGTCTTTACTAATACTTTTGTTTATGCATGGGACACATATGAGATATTCTTCAACAGCCAGAGAAGTATATGGAATACATTATTGAAGTGGTTTAAGAGGCCTTCCTTTTTCAATTGTAAAGTGCAAAAATAATTCCTGACTTTTAGTAACTGACAAGTATATTTGGTGCAGCTTCACCCATGATACGACTTATTTCCTGCATGGAAAACCAAGCGATCTGCAAATTCTGTTCTTCCACATTGTCGTTATGCCAGACAAATCTTGCATCACCTAACTAAGAGATATGTAAACTTACAAAGCAGGGGAAACTTGCACGGAAGATCCCCTGGTCTATGTTAGGCATTGCATATCACATCTCAGCACAGCGTGTTTAAGAGGATGGGAAAGTAAGGAGTGACAAAAGCAAAAGGAGTAAAGGTAGGGCTCTTGAAATAAATGGCTCCAATGCAAGCTAACTGTGGCATGGTGGAGTGGGTGGGTAGATTCTTTCCCTTAAAAAGGATGGTGTGAGCTGTTTTCTTTGAGTTTAGTGTTGTCCTGGTCCTGAACCAGTGCCTGGCATCAGTGATGGACTGGATGAGGGCGAACAAATTGAAACTAAATCCAGACAAGACAGAGGTGCTCCTGGTCAATCCAAGGGCAGATCAGGGAATAGGGATTCAGCCTGTGCTGGATGGGGTTACACTCCCCCTGAAGACACAGGTTCGCAGTTTGGGTGTGCTCCTGGACTCAGCTCTGAACTTGGAGGCCCAGGTCTTGGCTGTGGCCAGGAGTGCCTTTGCCCAGTTAAAACTAGTGCGCCAGCTGCGCCCGTTCCTGGAAATGCCTGATTTGACTATGGTGATGCATGCCTTAGTTACATCCCATTTAGACTACTGTAACGTGCTCTATGTGGGGCTGTTACACAAGGGGTTCGTTTTTCACCTGGCGGGAGTGCCCAATGATTCACCAGGCGGGAGACCAGCATTGATCCAAATCACCTTTATTGATTATCACAAGCTTTTGCAAAAGGAGACTGACCCTCGACTCACGCCTGAAGGTTCAAGTCTCCCGCATGGTTACACAGGCATAGGTTATATAGGTTTCTTAACACACTCCTTGCTCCCCCCTCCCATCGACAGTACTTCCCATTTCTTTGCCATAGAATTGCATTGAGCCACCGCCCTTTGGCTGCTTGCCAACTGTGTACGTGTTGTCCACTCGCACCCCTCCCTCCTTGTGCCTTCAGTGCTTTCCACATACCCTGGGTGACTTTGCATCACAAGATGTTCTTGCTCCTGCATAAGTCCCCTTGTGGCTGTGTCAGCTGCTTCTTCCTGTTGCTACACAGCAGAGCGGTCCTATTGACTCATAATGGTCAGGCAATGCCTGTGCAATGTGTTTCACCCTTGTTGTTTCCAACTGCCTGCCTATGGAAAGGGGAAGTAACTGAGGCCAGTGCTAGGGGCTTTTCTGCTGCATACTTTTAAGCAAGCATAAACATTTCATTTTATATCTCCCCTTGATTTGTGTTATATCTCCCCCCTTGTATCACACCTTGATTGATTTTAATTTCACTCCCTTCTTGTATCACAGGGCTGCCTTTGAAGACTGTTTGGAAACTTAAACTGGTACAAAGAGCTGCAGCCAGAGTATTAACAGGGGCTGGTTACAGCGACCATACAACTCCCTTGTTACAACAGCTGCACTGGCTGCCAGTTTGTTTTCGGTCACAATTCAAAGTGCTGGTTTTGACCTTTAAAGCCCTACACGGCCCAGGTCCAGGCTATTTGTCAGACCGTATCTCCCTATATGAGCCTGCCCGGGCCCTGAGATCTTCAGGAGAGGCTCTTCTCTCAGTCCCAACACCCTTGCAAGTGCGATTGGTGGGGATGCGAGAGAGGGCCTTCTCGGTGGCTGCTCCTAGTTTCTGGAACTCCCTTCCTAGGGAGGCACGAATGGCCCCCTCCTTGCCATCCTTCCATTGGCAAGTAAATACTTTTTTATTCGGACAGGCTTTTGGGATAGAAGGTGTTTAGGATTGGGCTTTACAAGGCTTGTTTTATTGTTTTATATTCTTATTTGTATTGTTTTAAATTGTTCTTAGATTTTTAAGTGTCTTTTACGGTTTTAAGGTTGTGCATAGTTTAATTGTATTTCAATTGTATGTTTTTCTATGTTTTTACCTACATGTAGTTCTATTTGTAAGCTGCCCTGAGTTCCAGTTTGGAAAAAGGGTGGGGTAAAAATAAAGTTTCAATTCAATTCAATTGTTGTTTCTGTACCAATCTCCCTCATTGCAGGTGAACGTATGTGAGTCTACAGCATCATTAGAAGTGAGAGGTCTATTTAGCAGATGGAGTTTGTTATGTGGATTACAGAGACCCAGCTGACCTTCATTAGAAGTTGGGCATTTAATGTTACTGGTCCTACGGTTTGAAACACTCTTCTACCAAAGATTCATCAGATATCCTTGCTTTTGACGTTCAGGCATCTCTTGAAGATGTTCCTATGCCGACAGGCCTCTGAACATGTTTAAACTGATTAGCCAGTCACTTTAACAAATATTTGTATTGTTTTTAATGGTGTTTCATATTTTATGTTTTATAGTTGTACCTTGATATTTTATGACATGGCAGTATAGAAACACTTTTATAGAGAATAAAGAAATAAGGCTGAGAAGGAAGGGAAGGAAGCTCTGATTTTAGACCCTCACTAGGAAGTGCCAATGCCAGGCTTTTCTCTCGTGTCTCTCCTTAGAGGGGAGAGGTTGGTTTTCAAGAAGGCCCTGGGATAGTATAGGCTCATTCAACTTTTCTCATACCCCAATGTGCATCAGTTAACTGCACAATCAATCCAGGTTCGTGTTCTGGCGAAATGGCAGTGAGATGCTTATGGTGAGATGCTCTGCTAACCAAGTATAACATTTGCCTTGGGTTTTTTGCCAATGAACCTGAATGATTCTGACCTTCTGCCTAAGGCTTTGCGTTTTGACAAAACACTTCTCATGGATTGTTCACTTTCTTGATTTTCAATTCAAGATGTTTAGTGCATTTTTTTGGGACTGGGCTTTAAAAGTGAAGACTGGAATGTGGCTGGAAGGCTGGGTTTGGCATGGGTGATATGATTGACTTGCCCATGCCAAACCCAGTCTGAGTAATTCAGGTCAGAAGTAAAATGCTTAACTGCACTGCACTGACCATGTTGGCTTGGAGGAATTAATATAATTCACTAATAAGCAAAAAACCTTGTGGTTTAAGAACATACCTATAGCCCACAGCTATTCTATCAAACTTTAAAAAGCAGGGAAATTGGGCAGCTATAGTGAATGCACCAGGGGAGCAGGAGACCTGAACTCCTCTCGGAGATATTGTACTGCCCTACAAATTGGTCAAAATGCAAACACCATTTGGGTTGGTCTTTCACAGTCCAATCCACTTCCTGTGTAGCTTGGAAGAATTTGGTAAAATGTGCCTCTGAGCATATGGTGAGTGGTGGCAACTCCTGCAATCAGCCCAAATAATAGAAAGAAGACATGTGCTGTGCTGATCTTGTTTTAGCAGGGAGGAAGCAACATTATTAAGACAGTTGATATAGTTCAGATGGTTACTTTGAATATGTCTGATTTCCTTTGCAATTTTAGTGAAGTTTCTTATAGGAGTGGGAGTGGGAAGGAGCGTATTGGAGGGGGGCAAAGGAAGGTAGAGGGGAGAGCAGGTTTGATCATTTGCATGCTTATAGAGTTCAATGGTATTTACTTCCGTGCAATCATGTTTAAGATAGATAAAACTGACCATGGGGAGGAGGAAGGGGAGGAGGGGGAAGGGGAAGGAGAAAGAGGGGATTGGAAGGGGATGGGGAGTGAGGGGCAAAGGAAGGGGGAGGGGGCAAGAGGAGGGGGTAGGAGGAAGGAGGAGGGTGGGTTTGATCATTTGCATATTTTTTGAGTTCAGTGGGATCTATTTCTATGCAATCATGTTTGAAAATGAAAATGGACTGCCTTCAAGTCAATCCCCACCTATTGCGACCCTTTGAATAGGGTTTTCATGGTAAACGGTATTCAGAAGTGATTTCACCATTGTCTTCCTCTGAGGCTAAGAGGCAGTGACTGGCCCAAGGTCACCCAGTCAGCTTCATGGCTGTGTGGGGATTCGAACCCTGGTCTCCCAGGTCCTAGTCCAACACTGACCCAGGGAAGGGGCAGGGAGTGGGAGGGGAGGAGATTGGGTGGGTGGGCACTGGGCAGAAGGGAAGCCCCTTTCCTTTCCAAAAGGAAAACATTGTAAACAGAATCGTTCTTTTTCAGCCTTTCCCCCACCTTTTTATTCTACAGCAGACACATGTAGCCTCCCACCCAAATTTAAACCAAAGCTGTCCCTGGCCACATCCACACCAGGCCTTTATTTCACTTTGGACAGTCATGGCTTCTCTCAAAGAATCCTGGGAAGTGTAGTTAGTGAAGGGTGCTGAGAGTTGCTAGGAGACGCCCTGTTCCCCTCACAGACCTTCAATCAGAGTGGCTGACTGTTAAACCATTCTCTCAGGGGAATAGGAGTGTCTCAGCACCCTTCACAAACTACACTTCCCAGGATTCTTTGAGGGAAGCCATGACTGTCTCACATGAAATCAAAGTCTGGTGTGTGTGTGGCCCCCGATTAGCCAAGCCCAGCAGCTGTGAGGCTTTTAGAACTCTGACAGTTGGTTCTTACTGAGCATGCTCCGCGCTATCATTGGGTCCCAGCCAAAATTTATTAAATTAATTAAAAATCAGCCAGGCATTTTTTAAACTTTTAAACTGCAGCAGATGAAGGTCAGAGTATGGGGCCAGGTCAGTATTAGGATTACAGGTACTCTGTGAACATGGCTGATTTTTAATGAATTTCAACAGATTATAACTCTCAGAGAAAAAAGTCCAAAAGGGCTCTGAGGTTTCTCTCTCTCTTTTTACACTTTGAACTGTCTATTCTCTCTGACTGTTTTGTGTATCACCATGAAAATTGACAGGGTTGTTAAGCAAGCATTTCTGAGTTCAGGACTATAAGTTATGTAAGGTTTTTTTTAAATGAGCTTATGGGAAGCATCAGGATGGCATGGGGGGTATTTTCAATTTAACATTGCGGAATGTGAAAAATCCCCGCTGGCTATAGTATTCAGCCACTCTTGTGGCTGTATAATTACTGTATACAACTTCCTCCATTGGCTTTGCATGTATATGATGTTTTTAATATATAGTTTATTGAGGTTTTCACATTATTCCAACAAAACAGTATAATCCCTTATTCCCTCCTCATCTTCCCATGACCTCTACCTCCCTTGGCTCTCATGCTTTTCTTTTTCTTTACATACTTATTCAATTGTTTGACATGTTTTGCAGTGTTCAGGTTCATATGCTCAGATAAGGGTTAAGATAAATGAGTGTCAGGGCTCTGCTGGGTCCCAGATTAACTCCCGATGAGTTGGAGAAGTCTCTGTCCCTCCATTGCATTGTGCCTCCCACTTCTTCTAGTTGTAGATTTTACTCAGTGTAGTGTTCCAAAAATGCGCTTCAAATCTCTTGGAAGTTTTTGTCTTTTTGTGTAGTTTTTAGAGCAGAATTACCTCATGGGCTGCTAAGTGCAGAAGGTCTTATATCCAGTTTTCTGTGCTTGGTGTGGGCCAGGCTTTCCAATGTTGAAGTACAATTTGTTTTGCTGTCAGCATGGCTTGGTGAAACCATCCTTCCTGTCCTTTTGATAGCTCCCACCTGGCAGGGATGTCTCTTTACTGCTACACTATATTAAATATATTCTGATACTCTATTTTTATGGGGTTGCACATATGTCTCGGTGTTTACAACTTACATGGTAAGGTGTGTACCTCTGTTGAATGCCAAAGGTTTTGCCATAGCTTGATTAAAATGTGATAGGACTACCAGTGGTCAGATCTTTTAAAAAATGCTCCAGCAGCTAGATCTACCCTGCCTGCTCCCAGTTGGTCATCCTTGATCTCTAGACAGCTTGGTGTATAGTGAGTTCCAAATGAGATTCTCTTTCGTGGATTCAAATGTCCAGTAGCAGAAATTATCATATACACAACTGTGGTGGAAGATAAGGTTTCTGGATGGAATAATAATAATAATAATAATAATAATAATAATAATAATAAATTTACCCATCCTTCACCAGTAGGTCCCAGGGTGGGTTACAACAATAAAAAACACACCGCTAAAAACAGTTTAAGCAACCCAATCATTATTCTTGCAGACATCTGGATGGGGTTACACTCCCCCTGAAAGAACAGATCCGTAGTTTGGGGGTCCTTTTTGACCCTTCCTTGTCTCTTGAGGCTCAAGTGGCCTTGGTGGCACGGAACGTGTTTTACCATCTCCGTTTGGTAGCCCAACTACGCCCCTATCTGGATGGCGACGACCTCGCCTCAGTTGTTCATGCTCTGGTAACTTCGAGATTGGATTACTGTAATGCACTCTACATAGGGCTGCCCTTGAAGACAGTTCGGAAGCTTCAGCTAGTGCAGAATGAGGCAGCTAGACTATTGACAAGGACCAGTCGGTCTTCGCACATAACTCCTGTTCTGGCTCGCCTGCACTGGCTACCTATTTGCTTCCGGGCGAGATTCAAGGTGCTGGTTATGACCTATAAAGCCTTACATGGTGTGGGACCGCAATACCTGGTGGAACGCCTCTCCCGCTATGAACCTACCCGCTCACTTCGTTCAGCATCTAAGGCCCTCCTCCGGGTACCAACCCATCGTGAAGCCCGGAGGGTGGTTACTAGATCTAGGGCCTTTTCTGTGGTGGCCCCCGAGTTGTGGAATAGCCTCCCCGAAGAGGTACGCCTGGCGCCTACATTATTATCTTTCCGGCGCCAGGTAAAGACCTTCTTATGCTCCCAGGCATTTTAATCATTTTAATATTTTATCTTTTTAATCTTGTAATACTAATCCTTTTATCATCTTATATTTTGTTTAATTGTATTTTGTTTTCATTGTGTCTTATATGTTTTGTGATTTTATTATTATGATGTATGTATTTTATCCTATTCTGTTTACCGCCCTGAGAGCTACTTGCTATGGGCGGTATATAAATGCAACAAAATAAAATAAATAAATAAATAAATAAATAAATCCTTCATGTTTAGCATGAGGTGCATAACTTCCTGGTCATCTGGATCAGTTGTCCTTTATGTCAATCATCATGCCAAGCTATCCCTACCCCATCTAGATGTTGTGGGATTTTTTTTCTGTCCAGAGGAACCTATCTCACTTTACATGAGAGGGACTTGGATGAAATAGCAAGCTTGAAGAACAAAAGACCTAACGAGCTGTTTCTCAGAAGTGTCATTGTTATCAAAAAGGTGACTTTGCGCCAATCAAATTTTGCCCTTGGCATTCTAGACTCTGAAGGGAAGTTGAAGCAAAACCACCAAAATGAAATAATTGTTAATATCTCTTAAAAGAAATTGAGTAGCTCAGAGGAGGAATTATATGCTCTAACTGTTGTGTTTAGGAATTGAAAGGTGAGCAATTATTTGATTATATCTTATATATCTCAAAGGGTAAAACCTGTCTGCCATCTTTCTGCACATCTCCTTGCAGCCACTGAACATGAGTCACTTAATACACAAGACAGAAAAGAGGAGTTTGCAGTGTGACTCTGTAGTGGACACCACAGTGCTTGGAGGTTGGATGTTCATCTGCAAACATGTAGCAAAAATGCACCAGGACATGTTTCCAGTGTATTTGCAGACGTGCATCACACCATGTTAGTGATATGAAGTGGACAAGTTGCAAATATCTCTTTCATTTTGTATGAACTGCTGCCATGTCATAGAATACACAAATGTTGCAGGCAAAGTGCCAGGACAGGCTGAAGCTGAGTGGTGGAGCAGATGCTTTGCATGCAGTAGGTCCTAGGTTACATCCCTGGCATTTCCAGGTAGGGCAGGGAGAGAGCTCTGCCTGAAATCATGGAGCACTGATGCCAAAGGTCTTGGTATTGACTTGGTATAAGAAAGCTTCTAAATCTCAAATATCCAGGCACCTGCTGTGATAGAAATGAATGTTCAGTTTGGCTGCGGAACAGTTCACACACAGAGCCCATTGAAAAGAACAGAAGGAAAGGGCTTGGGAGGCAGGCTTGCTTAGGGCTAGAGAGGGAGGTGTAGGTACAAGAGGGAGGGGCTGTGCTCTGTTGGTGTGATGGGGTGGAGATAAGTGAGGAGGGTGGAATTTCACCTTTTGATTCAACATAACTATCTAAATCCATGGTTGTATTATGTAGCTCTAGTAAGGATACAGTTTAGTCCCATTACCAGATATTGCATAGGGCTGGGAGAACAGCACCAGCCTATTGAAACTTTGACAATAGGTTTTTCTTACAGTCAAAGCAAGCACTGAGGCAAACACATGGCACATTCCTCCATGTCACCTCAATGTGTGTAGGGAATCACATTTGAATGTTCCCCCTTCTTCAAAGTTTCTCTGTATTAAGAAGAGACTTGAAGAGTGCTCCCTGATGAGTTAACTTTCCATGTCAGGAAGACTTCGACATGTGGCTGCTTTCATACCTGGAAGTCTCCACAGTCTCTCAAGTCCTCTTGCTGTGAGTCACACAGCTCTCAAAAGAGTGAACAGAAACAGCAAGCCAGCATTTGTGTGAACAGCACGACATAAAAACTGTGGGATGGCAGAAGCTCCATCAGGGTCTCTGGAAGCCTGATGAAGGAAGGTGCTGGAGGGTGACCACACAGCACATGAGCACCTTGAACAACAACAACAACTAGCATTAGCATTTATTGCCCATCCTTCACCCAGAGGTCCCAGGGCAGGTTTAATGTGAGGGGCAGCATCTTAATAGAAGAGCCAGGCAGGTGCATTCCTTTTGGAAGAAATCAAAAACTGAACAGGATGAGACCCATTTGGTTCAATTTTCATTTCATTCTGAAATGAGCACATCATGGACTTAATGGGACTGCATATTCCTGTTTGTACTAGTGGTAGTTATGTTGGTATCCTTCACCAGGAGCAGCGGCAGCAGGAAATCCAGAGTGACCTGGAGTGAAGCAACACCCAGGGCATTCGTGGGAATGGAGCGAATGGCAGCCACTAGGAGGGGCTGCCCAAGTCAGCTCTACTTCTGCCATAGGCCACCGCAAAACAACAGAAGAATGAAAAGAGAAAACAAATGCAGATTAACAAAACCAATGTAAATCCAATGGACAGAGACCAAAACAAATGTCATATTAATAAATGACCAACAAAACAAATGAAGGGTATGAAAATAAATATAGTAATGAATTAAAAAAAACCTTGCTCACTCCAACTAAGGAGTCAGTAGGGCTAAAGTTAGCTGTGATACTGTCTCAGCTTCCCTTGTGAACAGTGGATCAATTGCATCTTCACCTGTAGCTCTAATAATAACACCTGGAAAATGAGAGATTGTGTAAGAGTCTATAGCAGCCTTCCCCAGCCTGGTGCTCTGTAGATGTTTTGAACTACAGCTCCGATCAGTCCCAGCCTTAGTCACAAACCTCATGTGATTGTATAGAATATATATAGTCATACTCAGTCTGTGACTATGGCTGACATGGAACTGAAATTTCAAACCTGTGAAGAATATTAACATTATTAGACCTAAATACCAAATAATAAGTATGCACTCTGCTGTACTGTGCAATATATACTGGTAAAGCACATTTGGAAAAAGTTTAGATAGACTGTCCTTTGGCTTTGTAGAAATTCACCTAAATTCCGCACGCCATGGATACAGTGAGCGAGCCAGAGTTGGCCAGTGGTTCTCTGGTGGTGTGGGATTGGTTCCAGCTTCTTCCTTCTGATGAAGTGGACAAGGTGCTTTCAACCTTAAGGCCAACCACCTGCTTACTCGACCCTTGCCCGTCGTGGCTCATTATGAGCTGCAAGAACAGACTGGGCGAGGGGATCAAGGCGGTGGTAAATGCATCCTTGGAAGAGGGTATAATGCCATCAGCTCTCAAAGAGGCAGTAATAAAACCAATTTTAAAGAAGCCCTCCTTGGATCCCCAAGATTTGAACAATTTTTGCCCAATCTCAAACTTACCATTCTTGGGCAAGGCGGTTGAGCGGGTGGTGGCGAAGCAGTTGCAAGCGCATTTGGAGGAAGCGGATTATCTGGATCCATTTCAGTTGGGCTTCAGGCCTGGATATGGGACTGAAACAGCCTTGGTCGCCTTGGTGGATGATATGAGGAGAGCGTTGGATAGGGGTGAGTGCACCTTCCTCGTCCTCCTGGACCTCTCAGCAGCTTTTGATACCATTGGCCACGGTATCCTTCTGGATCGCCTGGAGGGGTTAGGCATAGGGGGGCACTGTATTGCAGTGGTTCCATTCCTTCCCCTCTGATAGGCACCAAAGAGTAGCATTGGGGGATGAGGTTTCGGACCCTTGGCCTCTCACTTGTGGGGTGCCACAGGGCTCCATCCTCTCCCCAATGCTATTTAACATCTATATAAAGCCGCTGGGGACTATTATCAGGAGATTTGGGGTGCAGTGTCACCAATATGCGGATGACACGCAGCTCTATCTTTCATTTAAATCTTCACTGAGGTTGGCTGTAGAAACCCTATCCAAGTGCCTGGAATCAGTGAGTGGCTGGATGGGAAGGAATAAGCTGAAGCTGAACCCTGACAAAACCGAGGTACTGTTCGTGGGAGACAAGGGAAGGTTAGGGGATTTGGACCTGGTGCTCAGTGGGGTACAATTGCCCCTAAAAGACCAGGTCTGTAGCCTCGGGGTCATTCTTGACTCCCAGCTGTCCATGGAAGCTCAAGTTTCGGCTATGAGCCAGGCAGCGCTGTATCAACTCCATCTGATATGGAGGCTACGCCCCTACCTTCCCAATCATCTGCTCCCATCGGTGGTACATGCCCTGGTCTCCTCTCGCCTAGACTACTGTAATGCGCTCTACGTGGGGCTACCCTTGAAAACGGTCCGGAAGCTGCAACTGGTACAGAACGCTGCGGCGCGCCTGATTAAAGGCAGCCGCTGGTGAGATCATATCACTCCAGTGCTAAAAGAGCTGCACTGGTTACCAGTTGCTTACCGGGCCCAATTCAAGGTGTTGGTTTTGACCTTTAAAACCCTATACGGTTTTGGCTCAGTCTATCTAAAGGAGCACCTCCAGCATCATCAGCTGTGCCGCCCAACAAGATCAGCCTCAAAAAACATTCTCTCCATCCCATCAGTCAAAACAGCCAAACTGGTGAGGACTAGAGAGAGGGCTTTTTCAATTGTGGCCCCCACCCTGTGGAACTCCCTCCCAAATGATCTCCGCCATGCCCCTTCTATGATGAGTTTCCGCTGGGCCTTGATGACCTGGCTCTTCAGGCAGGCTTTTGGGGTGGGCTAGATTTTATCTTCATTGTTTTTAGATTTTCAATGTCTAGGTATTATATGCCTATGTTGTACGTCACCCAGAGTGGCTGGACAGCCAGCCAGATGGGCGACTAATAAATTCTATAAATAAATAAATAAAAGGTTTGAGATTGACCTGGACTGAGAAAAATCTTCCCTTTGACATATTCTGACTGGATGTGTGATTAAAAAGAAAAGAAAAGATAAGAGGAAGGAGTCCATCTCTGTGGAGATAGCAATCCCCAAACATTCTTATTACCACACAAAAGTTTCATTGCACTCTGACAAATGACATGCACTTTCTCTTTTTTCCCCATGAGTGTAATCCCTGGCAACTCATTAAAACACTTGCTTCTGAGAGAGGACCATAGCACACCAAAGGTTGCTGTGGTATGCAGGGCTGTGGAGTCGGAGTCGTGGAGTTGGAGTTGGAGTCGGAAGCAATTTTGGGTGGAGTCGGAAGAAATGTACTGACTCTGACTTCAAAATAAAATTAATATTTTAATATTAATATTAATTTATTAATATTAATACATTAATATACATTTGCTATTTATGAAGGAGTCGGAGTCGGACAGTAGAAAAATAGAGGAGTTGGAGTCGAAGGTTTGACATACTGACTCCACAGCCCTGATGGTATGGTGCTAATGCTTGTACATAAAGATGAAAGGATCTGTCTATTTTGGTTCTCTCAGTTTCTCATTTTTCCAGTCTTAAATTCAGTTCTCTGCATTTCTGCAGCAATCTGCAATTTTTTTAAAAAAAAATCATGACAATTCTTCAGCATTTTAGTGTTGAGTTCTCCTAATAAACACATTTTGTATGAGGTTTTTATTAATGTACACATTTTTCAAGCAATTTCTCCTACTATTAAGCCCCCAGAAAAGACTAATACAGCTGACTATTCCTCTCTACTTCAGGATTTGACACCCATTGGAGACGTGAACTTGGTCCCTACTTCTCTTTCTACTAGGAGGAGATCCGGCTCAACCCAAGGAACTATATCTCATGTTGATATCAGTGAAAAACAGATTAGCCCCTTTTGTGAGGAAGAGGAGTTCCTCCTCACTAATTTTGCTACTTTTCCACTACATGCCCAACGGGATGTCATTTCTAGATTGTATACTCTGTCCAACCGCTTACAAGCATTGATGACTTCAGCTGAACCTGTTCCGCATGTGAGGATGGAATCTCAAATTCCTTTAAATGTGAAGGATACCTCTTCTCTTCCACATGACCATCATATTGAGACTGTTCATTCCACTCCTACCCTGTCTAGTGCTTGTTCTCACAGGGTATTGACTCATCTTTATCTGACTTGGAGAATACAGAACAGGGGTCACCAGCCAGTTGTCGAGGACTGATCCCGTTAACTTCGCTAGCTCCTCTGAAGTGTTTTCCCCCTAATGTTTGTAGGCTGACACATACCTTTCCTTCTCCCTGACTGCCTCTGTCCCACTTCCCTAGTGTAGGATGGTCATTTAAGTTTGTGGATAAGTGGGCAAAGGAGGGGATCCAAGGGGTAAAGGAGGGAATCCAAGGGGCTGCCATTAATGTTGTTGAAGGCAGAGGGAGATATGAAGTAGGGAGACAGCCATGCTATCGAGGGAGGGTAGAGTGTAACCGATTGTTGATAACCCCCAAGCTGTCTTCCCGCTCAAACAACCTGGATGGACTCGGTGACAGTGCCCCTGGGTTGAAACTGCTGCTGGTGAATGCCAGGTCGGTGAACGGAAAATTGATGCTCATTCAGGATCTGGTCCTTGATGAGCATGCCGACCTGGCCTGTATTACAGAGACCTGGTTGGATGAAGCTGGGGGGGTTAATCTCTCCCAGCTTTGTCCACCTGGTTTTTCAGTACACCAGCAGGCAAGACCTGGGGGATGGGGAGGTGGGGTCGCAGTGGTCTATCGTGACACCATCCCCCTGTCCAGGTGCCCTCTCCCACAGTTCTCAGGGTTCGAGTGGGTGTACTTGAAGTTAGGTGGTCAGGACAGAATAGGGATTCTGTTGGTGTACCGCCCACCCCACTGCTCCACAGTCTCCCTACCTGAGCTAGCCGGGGTAGTCTCGGGGTTGGTGTTGGAGTCTCCTTGGCTTGTGGTACTTGGTGAGTTCAACATCCACGCTGAGACTGCTCTCTCGGGGGTGGCTCAGGACTTCATGGCCTCCATGACAACCATGGGTCTGTCCCAAGTATTATCTGGCCCCACTCTTGTTGCTGGTCACACCCTTGACCTTGTTTTCTGTGTTGGTCGGGATGACGGTGATCTTGGTGTGGAAGAACTTGTGATGGTTCCGTTGTCACGGACAGATCACTACCTGGTCGGGTTTAAACTCACTGGGACTCAGAACCTCTGCAGGGGTGGGGGACCAATTAGAATGGTCCGTCCCAGGAGGCTGATGGATCCGGATGGTTTCCTGTCGGCTCTTGGAGATTTTTCTGTCACCTTGGCAGGCGATCCTGTCGAAGCCCTGGTTGACGTCTGGAATAGAGAAATGGCCAGGGCAGTGGACATGATCGCTCCCGAGCGTCCCCTCTTTCGGAGTGGAGCCAAACCGGCCCCATGGTTTTCCAAGGAGCTGGTGGTGATGAAACGTGTCAGACGGGGACTAGAGCGATATTAGCGGAAGACTCAGAGCGAAGCCGATCGATCTCAGGCTAGAGCCTATTTGAAGGCCTACTCCGAGGCAGTCCGGGCTAAGAAGAAATCTTTCTTCTCGGCCTCCATTGCGTCTGCTGGGAGCCGTCCAGCGGAACTGTTTCGAGTGGTTAGGGGGCTTTTAAGTTCTGGCCCCCGTGAGGGTAATTCTGACCACTCAGCAGACCGCTGTCAAGAATTTGCGCGGCACTTTGCAGACAAAGTCGCTCAGATTCGCTCCGACCTGGATGCTAAAATTGATACAGTCTCTGAGGATGTAACTTTGGCGCCTGTTTGTCCAATTAAAATGGATTATTTTCAACTTGTTTTGCCCAAGGATGTGGACAAGATCCTTGGAGCGGCGTGTGCCACCACTTGTGTACTGGACCCTTGCCCTTCCTGGCTCATTAGAAGTACCAGAGGGGGACTGGTCGATTGGGTCAGGGGAGTAGTTAATGCCTCTCTACAACAAGGCAGAATTCCATCATGCTTAAAGGAGGCAGTTATAAGACCACTGCTGAAAAAGCCCTCCCTGGATCCCTCTTTACTGGGTAACTACCGGCCAGTCTCCAATATTCCATTTCTAAGCAAGATAATAGAGTGTGTGGTGGTCGCCCAACTCCAGAGATTCTTGGATGATACGGATTATCTGGATCCATTTCAATCTGGTTTCAGGCCTGGCTATGGGACAGAGACGGCTTTGGTCGCCTTGGTGGATGACCTACGCAGAGAACTGGACAGGGGGAGTGTGTCCCTGTTGGTTCTACTGGACCTCTCAGCGGCTATCGATACCATCAATCATGGTATCCTTCTGGGCTGCCTTGCTGAGATGGGACTTGGGGGCACTGTGTTACAGTGGCTTCAGTCCTTCCTGGAGGACCGAACCCAGAAGGTGGTACTGGGGGACTCCTGCTCGACCCCTTGGCCATTGACCTATGGGGTCCCTCAGGGTTCAGTTTTGTCCCCCATGTTATTTAACATCTACATGAAACCGCTGGGAGAGGTTGTCCGGGGTTTTGGGGTTCGGTGCCATCAGTATGCCGATGACACTCAACTCTATTTCTCTTTTCCACCTGAAGCCAAGGAAGCTGTACAGGTCCTAAACCAGTGCCTGACATCAGTGATGGGCTGGATGAGGGCAAACAAGTTGAGATTAAATCCTGAAAAAACAGAGGTACTCCTGGTCAGTCGGAGGGCAGATCAGGGAATAGAGATTCAACCTGTGCTGGATGGGGTCGCACTCCCCCTGAAGTCTCAGGTTCGCAGTTTAGGTGTACTATTGGACTCAGCTTTGAATTTGGAGGCCCAGATTACTGCTGTGTCCAGGAGCGCATTTGCCCAATTAAAACTGGTGCGCTAGCTGTGGCCGTTCCTGGAGCTGCCTGATCTGACTAGGGTGATGCATGCCTTGGTTACATCCCGCTTAGACTACTGAAACGCACTCTACATGGGGCTGCCTTTGAAGACTGTTCGGAAACAACATGTACAAAGGGCTGCAGCTAGAGTGCTAACCGGGGCTGGTTACAGGGACCATACAACTCCCCTATTGCAACAGCTCCACTGGCTGCCAATTTGTTTCCAGTCACAATTCAAAGTGCTGGTTTTGACCTACAAAGCCCTATACGGCTCAGGTCCAGGTTATTTGACAGATCGTATCTCCCTACATGAATCTGTCCAGGATTTGAGATCTTCAGGTGAGGCCCTTCTTGTGCTCCCCACACCTTCGCAAGTACATATGACGGGGACACGAGATAGGGCCTTTTCGGTGGCCGCCCCTAGGCTATGGAACTCCCTTCCAAGTGAGGTGCGATCAGCCCCTTCCTTGCTGTCTTTCCGGCGACAAGTAAAGACTGTTTTATTTCAACGGGTATTTGGGATAGAGAACGACCAGGATTAAGTGTCATAAGATTGGTGATTACATTTTATGATCTTATTATTTTAAATTGTCCATTGTTTTTAACATATGTTTTATGGTTTTAATTTTTCTCATAGTTTAATTCTATTTTAATTGTATACTTTTGTATGTTTTAATGGTGTTGTTTTTTAGTTGTAAGCCGCTCTGAGTCCTATTGGAAAAAGGGCGGGGTAGAAATAAAGTTGTTTATTATTATTATTATTATTATTATTATTATTAAGACATTTTGTATGTTATTTTCAGTAATACATTCATTTTCAGTTGTGGTCCCAATCTATGGAATACACTCCCCAGTGAGGTCTGCCTGACACCTTCCTTGACATCTTTTCGGTACCAGGTAAAGATGTATGTTTTTCCCAGGTATTTGATAGACTGAGATTATGTTCTCTGTTATTAGTATATTAGTATGTGTATGTATAGGGTTGTTGTTTTATTGTTTTGTTTGTATAGTATGATCTATTTGTTTTTGTTTTTAACAGTGTTTTAAGTTGCTTAGAGACCTTAAGGTAACAAGTGACTAATAAATCTGTATATAATAATAATAATAGTAATTAATAATAATAACATGACACGAGATATACTATAGTCAGCATGGATTTCTCGCATTCCACAATGTTAAATTAAAAATACACCCCCATGCCATTCTGATGCTTCCCATAAGCTCGTTTCAAAACAAAACCTTACAAAACTTATACTGTAGTCCTGAACTCAGAAACTCTAGCTTAACAACCCTCTAAATTTTCATGGTGATACACAAAAAAGTCAGAGAGAATCGAGAGTTCAAATTGTAAAAAGAGAGAAAAAAACCAGACCCCCTTTGGATGTTTTTCTGTCAGAATTCTCCTAATTTGTTGAAATTAATTAAAAATCAGCCATGTTCACAGAGTACCTATAATTGTATTACTGACCTTGCCCCATATTCTGACCTTCATCTTCTGCAGTTTAAAAGTTAAAAAAAATGCCTGGCTGATTTTTAATTAATTTAAGAAATTTAGCATTGAACTCAATGATAACCTCGGGCATGCTCATTAAGAACCAACTGTTAGTGTTCTAAAAGCCAGACTCAGATGCTTGGCTTGGCTAATCCAGGGGCCACACCCACACCAGACCTTTATTTCATTTTAGACAGTCATAAATGTAAATGTAATGCCCTCAAGTCGATTCCGACTTATGGTGACCCTATGATTAGGGTTTTCATGAGGCTGAGAGGCAATGACTGGCCCAAGGTCACCCAGTGAGCTTCATGGCTATGTGGGGATTCGAACCCTGGTCTCCCAGGTCGTAGTCCAACACCTTAACTACTACATCACACTGGCTCTCTTAGACAGTCATGACTTCCCTCAAAGAATCCTTGGAAGTATAGTTTGTGAAGGGTGCTGAGAGGAGACTCTTACTCCCCTGACAGAGCTCCAGTGGCCAGAGTAGTTCAACAGTCAGCCACTCTGATTGTAGCTTTGTGAGGGGAATAGAGCATCTCCTAGCAACTCTGAGCACCCTTCACTAACTACACTTCCCAGGATTCTCTGGGAGAAGCCATGACTGTGTAAAGTGAAACAAAGGTCTGGTGTGGATGTGGCCTTTCCCCCTTCCCATTCCTGCCCTCCTCCTTCCCTCCTTGCCCCTCCCCCAGGTCAATTTCACCTATCCTAAGCATGATTGCACAGTAGTAAATCCCACTGAACTCAAAAAGTCCATGCAAATGATTGATTTTTATCGTTGTCACTAATATGTGTATTTTATGCACACTTTTACCTGTATGTGTGTGTACACACACACACATTACTTGGCAGGAGAACTGCATTGCAAAATTCAGAAAACACTGAAGGTTTTGTTGTTCCAGCTTTCTTAGGGTCAAACTGCACAGTATGTTAAATGCGTTACCATATATATATATATACATTGCTGCCACATACTGGTCAGTGAGGGGGTGGGATGGGGGCAGTGAGGTTGCAGTTGTTTGGCTATATTGACGGGAGCACTGGATTGACTTCACCACTGCACCCAAACCACCCCAGTCATGTCCCCTCACCATCCTGGTCAGAGCTTGGAAGTAACTAGTTACAAGTAATGAATTACTTGTAATTTATTACTTTTTTGAGTAATGAGTGGGTAACTTCATTACATTTTGCTGGTAATAGAACGAGTAGTAACTTCATTACTTTTGAGGAGTAATTGTAATGTTTCCAGCATTACTTTTGTGCATTACTTGGGGGGGGAGCAGGGGACGTCTTCTGCTCCTCTGATTTGTGAATAAAAATCATGTGCTTCAAATTGGGCTTCTGTGCAGCATTGTTCTTCCTTCATGCTCTATGGGTGCTTAGGAGGTGACGAGGGAGGAAGTGGAGAGCGAGACAGGGTGGAGAAAACAATTGTTTAAAAATTGACAGGAGTGGAAGGAGAAAAGAGCTGGAGGCAATATATATACAAAAATATGTGTGTTGGGGTATCATCATTGCTGGGGGTTGGGTGAGGGGGTGTGAGATTCTGTTATGCCATTCTGTTAATCTTATGGATAAAAAAAAATTCTACTACCCTCTGTGTGTGTGTGCTTATTTTTAATGTTGTTTTAGGCTACTTAGATGTGCAGCAGCCAAGGCCAGCACCTTGTAGGCTTTTCTTTTAAAGTAACTAATATGTAATTGTAGCAATTACTTTTGAGTAAAAGTAAAGTAATCAGTTACTTTCAGAGCAATTGTAATTGTAACGGTAATTACTACTTTGTGGGAGCCATGCAACTGTAACTGTAATTTATTACTTTTTAAAAGTAATTTTCCAAGCTCTGATCCTGGTACTGGTACATGACAGCAACACTGTTGCTGGGAGGCCAGATCCATGCCACTGCCAGCTGTTCATGGGGCTGTTTAATCCCAGTCTGGTTTAAAGATAAAGAACCATAAGAAGGGAGGAGAGGGGGTGGCTTGAAGTTGCCCATCAGTAGTTTAGAACCTGGACAGCAGACTGAGTAGTAACCTGGCCCTAATCTCCCCCATCATTATGAAATGTGTTTTGGTTTAAATTACAGCATTAGTAAAATATACGCAGGAAACCTGGAGATCTCTATGCTAGCTCAATTCTCCCACGATGATGTTAGCCAACATTAGCCTATTGTTAATCATAGTGAACCTCCTTAAATTAAGAAATAACTATTTAGACATGAAGAATCTGTGCCCAAAGGCTTGATTGTAGCTGTTGATTTGCTTTTAACTTTTGTTTTTATCAGTATTGAACTAATTTAAAAGACTCGGTAACAAGCTGAATTAGAGCTAAGCCAAGAATCTTTTAGCAGAGCTGAATTGCTACTATTTCTTCCAGCTAGTGTGACAGGAGTACATTGCAACACCAAGGAAGGATAAAAATATGCACTGTTGCATTTTGTGTGACTAAAGCTGACCCTTCATTAATAATATGAATAAATATCTGAATTACAAATTTGCATACCAGCAGAGATTCATTTCTTTCTTTCAATGCTGGCAGAGCAATGTGTTGCTGTTGGGTTTTTTTTGGGGGGGGAAGTGTTGCTGAAGTTTTAGAACTGATTAAAAAAAAGTTGCGAAGAAAAACTGCTGGCATAGGCCAATATTGGATAAAACATCACTTTTTATCTTTCCTTTGGTTAATTGGAGTGAGTTAACATATGAAGTGTTTCACTTTGCTTCTCCTTGGTCAAACATATTGATATTGGTCTTTAAGTCATGGAAAAAAGTCTATTATTATTATTATTTTTTAAAGCTGGATCTTGTGTTAGTATAGCATATTTGTATGTTAGAGAAGTTTTCAGTACCCCTCCTTAATTTCTTTTTCAGTACCATTGCGAACTTATTGAGAGAGAATACCCATAAAAATCACTGTAAGAAAAAAGATGCTTAATCCCCCATGTGATCTAACAATTGAGTTTGCTACCCCAGGCAGCAAACATTATTTCCTAAAGACCTATAAATACAAACTACTGGACTATAGGAAGCTGGCAGCAGCTGCAAATTTTGAGTTGTATACAAGAAAGTCACCCCATTAGCCCAAGGACGTCCATCTGAGCAATGGGACTTCCACTCCCTCTCCTCCCTCTGTGCCCCCCAATATGCTCTGGAGGGTTGGGGGACCCCCAGAATGGAATGGGGTTGTGCATGGGGAGAGGTAGTTACTTGCACAGGTGGAAGTACTTGAGCTAATGGGATGACTTCAGTGGATACAATCTTCTATGTCTCAATCTGTGCATGCTTCCAACTTGGCACTATATTTGTTTCACTTGATCTATATTATCCAGTTATGTCTCCACAGCTGAGCCTCCAAAATATCAATCAATCATTGAATGAAAGGCCTACAAATGTTTTTTTCCCATTGAATTTTTTTTGCAAAAGCCCACTTCTTGTTGTTACTCTATAACATGCTCAGACCTACAGATCTCAGTCAATATTTTATACCGAAGAACATATTCAATGGCTTGGGTATAACATATTGACTGAGATCTGTAGGCCTGAGCATGAGTCTTCTAAAATCAGGGCCTTTGGGGGGATTTGGGAGCCCTCAGAAGTCTTTACTCATATGTTGCTCAACACTGGAGTTACTAAGTGACATATACAGTCTAGACTAAAATGTGACTGAAACACATATTTTTGAGATGACAAGGGCTTCAGAATCTACTATTTTAGAATCCTTGTAGTTCTCATGGGTATATATACCTTTGGGTATATGGAGTGCTCCTGTGTTCATGTATTGCCTGTGGGCTTCCCATAGTCATCTAGTTGGTGACTGTGGGAACTGAATGCTGGGTGTGGGAACAGAATGTTGGACTTCATGGGCCTTTGCTTTGATCTAGAAAGGTTTTTCTAAAGTTCTTACAGATAAGCAAAACAATTTGTTGATTGGCTGAAACTGGACAATCATCCTGGGCTCTGGTGTTAAAGCCATGCCATGCTGCATCTCACTGGTTGCCCTGTTCCTGTTGCTCTCACTGGTGGCACCTGATTTATATAGCTATATATATAGCTACTTTGTTGAATTGAGGGGCAGGGGGACAAGTCACAGTGATGTGAAAAGATGTGTCTGGACATCGATGGCCAGTGGAGAAGGACTGTTTTGAGTAGAAGTAGCAACAATAACAGAGGTCACAATGCAACTGTGTGTCTCCTTCAGGACTGAGAGGGGAAAACTCTGCGCTAGTCCTCATCCATTTTACCCTGCTGTCGAGGAAGAGGCCTGTAGTGATGGTCAGTAAGAGTGTGTGGGCCAGCAATTTTTCAAAATATGAGGGATATAGATTTGGTGTGTGTGGATACATATAAATGCATACTGTAAATGTTTATGCTGACTTCTTTATTCTAAAACATTGATATCCTGGACATGCTTTTATTTTCCTTTCTGTTTCCATAGCTATATGATTTATTTATGCCTTGGTTGTGGATATCCTACTGTTGTGAGTGCAATTCCTGTTCCTTGCAAAAGCTTGATATACTTATCATCATGTCTAGCATTTGATGCAGCAGCTGATGGTAGTGAAATGAGTAAACAAGCAAAGCGTGTAATGAGATGAGTAAACCAGAATCTGTAGGAGATGGAGTTTGGAACCTATAAGACAGCTACTTGGCAAAGTCTTGTTAGCTCACTGTGGAATGCAACCAAATGAATTTCCTTGATTAGGATAACTATCATTAGGAGCTGCAGTCCATAATTTTAAGAGTTTAATTAAATCTGAGGTTGCTACTCACTGCTCATTTAGAAGCCATGGCTGAAAAAGCCATTTTCTCTCTATCTAAGCTTGGCAAGTCTTCAGGCATATTAAATGAGGGTCTGAGATTGAGACATAGCATTAGTATTACTTTGCCAGAACTAACTACCAGCTAGTGAAGATACTCCTGTTTGAGGAGTAATATTTCATCTTGTGACTGATACCCTGACCCTAATAATACTGGGGAATGACCTATTTTGGATTGTCTCAATAATTGTATAGTTCTGACTGTGCTGTATTTTCTTTTATCTAAGTGACTGATTAACAGTATTTTTTTAAAAAAATCTGTATAGTTATGGAATGATTAAGATATAAAGCAGGCTTAAATCAGCCAACAAATAGCTTGATAAACATCCTGTTTTTATGTCTACCTATTCAAACTGGGTTTTTATGCCTATGCAAAAACAGGTAGGAACATAGGATCTTCCAGGGTTCTCAGTTGCATTGCAGCCTGCATGGATAGACAAGGCTCTCTGCTGCATAAATACAGCTTCATATGAGGAGCCTCTGGAATTCATGCAACTTTCCAGCTAGGATATGCAAACATCCCCACGCCCTTGGTCTACCCATGTTGCCTCTTAGGATAGATAATGCTTAAAGAAGGTTAAGAAGAGAAACAAAGATAGAAACTATCTTAGACTGTCAGAACTTTGGTCCATCTAACTCAGTATTATCTGCATTGATTGGCAGTGGCTCTGCAGGGTTCAAGCAGGGAGTTTTACCTAACTCTACCAGGAGAGGCTGGAGACTGAACCGGAAACCTCATGTATGCAAAGCAGACGTTCTGCCACTGAGCTTGGTCTCTTCCCTTTCAAGCACCTGACAGACCATTATACATGGTTTGGCTTGGTGGGTCACAAGCTGTGCTGGATGTAAGGCTGTTACTTTGAGTTATATATAAAAAATTCATCTTGAGAATCTATTGAATCTGAGGTTTTTTTAAAAATAAAATTGGGCTACGCTTTTGCATTTATTCTGTTTCTGAGCTACAGGCTTTTCTTATATCTTCTACTACACTCCACAATTTTTTCTCTGTAGTGACTGTGGGCTCATCCATACTGTTGTGTAAAGTGGCTAAAAATTCACATTTTCCTTATTCGCATTGCCCCCTGGTAGTCCAAACTGGATTGCTTTGTGCTTCCTACATACTTGGATTAAACGTTTTCCTCGTGGTTATTTGTAGGTATGCCCTTTATGGTTTACTTTACTTTTTTCCTGTTTACCTGCCTAGGCACCCACCACCTGTCCTTCCTCCTTAATCAAGTGAGCATACATGACTCGACAAGTGTGTTTGGTTTGATTACTCATCCCTTCTCCTTCCTATCCTCCCAGCATAGATCTGACCATCACACAGATTGGCAAAAATAGGGAGCGAAGGGAGAGAAACCAGTAGGAAAGGAGTTCCACTAACCTCCCTACAGTGCTGGTGAGAGTATCACAATGGCAGATCCATAATATACACTTAAAGCTTCTGGAAACCTTTCTTTTTTATTTTGGTTGATGCCATTCACTTTCTGAGAACCCGCCTCTTCTGATGCTGCCCACCCATCTCCTTTTTATTATGTTTCAGCCTCTGAGATCCATTGTGTTGTTGAGATCAGCTCAGATCAGATAACAGAGGGTAGGGCTGAGTCGAGGAGAGCAAATGGGAACCTAGCAGGCATAGAAGGAGGTGGTGTTAAACCATCCTCATAGGAAACAGTGGGGTAACCCAACCAGGGATTCCTTCTTGGCAGAGGTTTGTAATTGCTGTCTCCTTTTCAGACTATACCTGGTATGAGAAAATCCAGATTAGGGGAAAGTGTGGGAAGGAACTGATTGGAGGTAAATATATGGATTATGGAGAATTAAGGGACAGATAAGAAGCTCATTATCCACATTAAACTACAGTATAGTTATACTCTATGAGAAGTATCTCTGTTGGGGATTAATTCATTTTGGCATCCTCATGTAGTAGCTTCCTTCTCCTAGTAGCTTTTCACCAGTCAGCTGAAAAGGACTAATCTGTTAGTGAATAGTGCTAGAGATAATCAGCACTTAATTGGATTAGCTAATAGTTGATCAATGTTGGATGCTCATGTTCTGTTTTCCACTTTGACATAAGTCAAACTTTCACGGCTAAACAGATGCCCTCTTCACCTCTGCATTGTCTGAACGTGTCCTGAAAGCCTATTGCAAAACTGAACTGTGTTTGTACAGCATATTTACCCCTTCATGCTGGGGAACTCTCTTAAAGGCATTTCTCTCTTCAGCTGTCTGGTCTGTCAACATCATCTGTTACCTTCTCTTCAGAGTCATGCAGCTCTGTGGGAAATTTGGTGCCATGTTGCATGAATGTGCCTTAGCTGCTATAACACAAACAGCAGAGGCAACATAGTTTTGGAAAGCAGGGCTCAGATACCTTGTTTCTCACTTGCTCCAATATAGCCTCAGTTCATACATTTAGCCAGGGCAGCATTGCAGTAGTGGAGGAGAATCTTCTCTGGGCTGTCCTGGCTTGCATAAATGAGGACAGAACCTCTTAACATTTGTAAACATTTGGTGTAGGAATGTATACTTTATATTGTTAAGTTTGATTTGAGACCTTCTTTTGCATAAAGCTACAAACAAATATTGTTGCTATTATTATTTGTAGAAAATGACAAACAAATGTTACTGTCGTCGTCGTTGTCATCATCATCATCATTCTGGACTCCAATCACAGAACCGCTCCCTCTTTATATATAATAGATAAATACAATTGTCCATTCACTGCTGTTTCTTGGTCACACAGGGCTCCTACCTCTCTGTGTGACAATGATTCAGGTAGAGAGAAGGCAATGGATCTACAGAAAAGCACATTGCCTCACTCTCCTGTCCCCTGCAGGGTGTTCTCTGCAGGATATTTCTCCCACTTGTCCTCTTGTACCATATAACTGCTTTCAGTTTTCTTCTGTGGGAGAGGTTTATAGGTCTGCAATAAGGAAGACTGTTGTGGGAGAGGAAAATCCCTGCTCCCTTCTTCTGATAATGATGCCACCAGTGCCTGGGGCTATGGACAAGTTTGTCTATACTGTGTCCAGAATTGCAGCCTTTATATTCAGGCTGCCATCCATCCCCCCCCCAAAGTCATACAAACCCCTTGCACAGAGGCTGACTGAGGAATGTTGATGTAGCAATGTGGGCTCACATTCTGTGGTCAGAGCTCTGCGCTGATATAAAGAGACAATGTAGCCCTTTATGCTGGTGTAAACTTGAAGACCTTTAAAAAAGCATCTGCTGTCATCCAGGGGAGGCGTCTTGAGTTCTATATTTTCACCACCCTCATGTTGTTCTTATTTCTGCTAGAGAGCATTTTGTATTGATTTGTTGTAATTGGTTTTGTGCAATTTTAATTTTATGAGCTGTGTTGGGCATTATATCTCAAATGAGAAGATGGAATATGAATATCATAAATACATGAACAATACACATTTTCAGTGCTTCTTCACTTCATGTAACTGGGAATGGGCTGCAGCTCAGTGGCAGAGCAGGCACTGTTTACCATGCAGAAGGTCCCAGGTTTAATCCTTGGCAACCCCAGGTAGCTCTGGGAAAGATCCCTGTCTGAAATCCTGGAGAGCTGCTGCTAGTTGGTATAGACAATATTGAGCTAGATTATGGACCAATGGTCTAAGTACAAGGCAGCTTCATATTATTTTGCATGCCAGTTGGCTGGAAACCACAACTGAAAGAGTGCTATTGCACTCATCTCTTGTTTATGAGCTTTCCAATAAGCAACTGGTTGGCCACTGTGAGAACAGAATCCTGGACTAGATGGGCCTGTGGACTGATCCAGTGGACCTCTTCTTATGTTCTTCTGAATAACACCTTGAGGCCTATTATTATTATTATTATTATTATTATTATTATTATTATTATTATATCCCACCCTTCCTCCCAGTAGGAGTACAGGGCAGCAAACAAAAACACTAAAAACACTATAAAAATCATAAAAGCAGATGTTAAAATAAAACATAATTAAAAACAACTTTTTTTAAAAAAAGGTTTAAAAGGATCTTAAAAAGCAAGTCCAACACAGATGCAGACTGGGATAAGGATTGTTAAAAGAGGAAAGTCTTCAGTAGGAGCTGAAAAGATAACAGAGATGGCACCTGTCCAATATTTAAGGGGAGGGAATTCTAAAGGGTAGGCGCCACTACACTAAAGTTCCACTTCCTATGTTGTGCAGAACAGACCTCCTGATAAGATGGTATCTGCAGGAGGCCCTCACCTGCAGAGCGTAGTGATCAACTGGGTATATAAGGGGTAAGATGATATTTCAGGTATCCTGTTCCTAAGCTGTATAGGGCTTTGTACACCAAAACCAAAACCTTGAACTTAGACTGGTAGCTAATGGGCAGATGGTGCAATTCATTCAGTAGTAGGATGACACATTGGCGATGCCCTGCCCCAGTGAATAGTTGTGTCGCTGCATTTTGCACTAGCTGCAGCTTCTGGACCAACTTCAAGGGCAGCCCTAAATAGAGCGCATTACAGCAACCTAACCTGGAGGTCACCAGTGCATGGACCACATTGGTCAGGCTATCCCAGTCCAGAAACGGCCCCAGCTGTCTTACCAGCTGAAGCTATTAAAGACACTCCTAGCCACTGAGTTCACCAGGGCCTCTAGTGACAAAGATGGATCTAGGAGCACGCCCAGACTACGGACCTGCTCTGTCAGAGGGAGTACGACCCCATCCAAAGCAGGCAGCTGACCAATTATCCGAACTCAGGAACCACCAATTCACAGCACCACTTATTCGGGAACCACCTTCACAGCACTTGCTAGGATTCAGACTCAGTTTATTGGCCCTCATCCAGCCCACCACCGAGTCCAGGCACCGGTCCACCGGCTTGCATGGCCTCTCCCAATTCAAATGTTACAGAGATAGCTTATCACCAGCGTACTGCTGACACCTTGCCCCAAGTCTCCCAATGACCACTTCCAAGGGCTTCATATAGATGATAAGCAGAATGGGGGACACGATGGTACCCTGCAGTACCCCACAGCACAGCTGGGCTCCTGCTGGGAGGAAGGGCGGGATATAAATCAAATAATAAATAAATAAACAAACTGCCAGGGTGCTGAGAAGTTATCATCCAGCGCTATTCTCTGAAAATGATCCTGGAGCTAGGATCGGAACCACTGTAAAACAGTGCCTCTGATACCCATCTCACCAAGTCGATTCAGAAGGATACCATGGTCAAGAGTGTCAAAAGCTGCCAAGAGATCAAGTGAGAAAAGCAAGGATGCACACCCCCTGTCCTTCTCCTGATAAAGGTCATCTGTCAGGGCGACCAAGGCCAATTCAGTCCCATAATGAGGCCTGAACCCAGGTTGGAATGGGTCAAGATAATCTGTTTCATCCAAGAGTACTTGCAACTGCTGCACCACAACCCTCTTGATCACCTTCCCTAAAAGGGGGGTATTTGCAACCAGGCAGTGGTTGTCACAAACCAGTGGGTCCAAGATGGGATTTTACAGGAGCGGTTGGATCACCGTCTCTTTCAGGGCGGCTGGTGCCACTCCTCCCCACAACAACGCGTTGACCACACTCTGGATCCACTCAGTCAACCCCCCCTCAGCAAACTTTAATAAACCAAGAAGGGCAAGGGTCAAGAGGACAGTTGCTGGTCACATCATTGCAAGCACCATGCCCACGTCATCAGGCCACATCAACTGAAACATCCCAAGAAGTTGGGATTTTACAGGGCTATCCTATATATGCTAGGGTAAATTCCATTGAGTTCAATAGATTCCCAGATGTGTGTACAGCAGTGCAGCCATAGTTTTCTAAGTTGAAATGACATACTGATATCAGTAGAAGTACTTGTTCGGGGGAAGAAAAACAAACAAACAAACAAACAAAAGCAGTCTGGCACTACTGAGTGAAGTATCTATAAAGCAAAACAACTTATTAGAACTCAAAAGCTGAATTAAAGTTAAATAAACTGGTACAGGTCTTTGTTAGGAAACTAAGAAAAATAAACATGGGTTGCTTAACACTTTCAGCTGAGCTATGAAACGCAGAACTCGAATAACATGTTGACCCAGCTACTTCTGGCATTAATGTAGTATTAATGTACAAATTTTAAAAAATGTAAATGTACTGGCTTCAAGTCAATTCCGACTTATGGCGACCCTATGAATGGGGTTTTCATGGTAAGCGGTATTCAGAGGCAGTTTTACCATTGTCTTCCTCTGAGGCTGAGAGGCAGTGACTAGACCAAGGTCACCCAGTGAGCTTCATGGCTATGTGGGGATTTGAACCCTGGTCTCCCAGGGCCTAGTCCAACACTCTAACCACTATGCCACACTGGCTGTCTACAAATTAATTAAGGTATATGTTTTTATTTAACTTTTAGGGTTTTGTGTGCCTCCTGCCCTATCTGAGCCACCTGCCCTGTTGTGAATTTGTTCTCATGAGTCAAGGCAGTGAGGGAAATTACCTCAGTTCTTTCCTCTACTTACTGGTGGCTATCATCAATATAAGCTGTGCTGTGTGGGCAGTTTTAGGAACAGTTGTCTTGGATGGAGACTCTGGAAATGTTTGTCAATTCTCACTGTGCTAGTGGATTTCATTAAAAGTCAAAATTGACCTATGCTAGATAAATCGATTTTGATTTTAGTGGAATAGAGTTCCCTGTAGTAAGTAAAATAGTTAAAAGATGGATTTTCTCTCCCACTTAAAAGCCTGGTAAAGAGAATTCTGAGAGTTCTAGAGGGAAAGTTGTTAGAGGAAAAGGGAGCAAACTATAAACATTTATTTAAACAAAGCTCTAGCAATCAACCATTTGTTGATTGCAATTTGATAAAAAGGGGGCATAGGATCAGTGAAGTGTCAAGTCAATGGCATCTGAAAAATAGCCCTATTAGTATAGTTGTACGTTTAAAAAATGGCATTGGCCAACAGATGCAGGAATCTGCTATGTAGATTACTTGAGGAGGCACATTAAGCACTCTACTGAACCACCACATACAAAAGAAGCTGATTATATCAGCAATGCCATTACACAATATGTGGATTAAGTGGGGACAGGCACATAGTCTCCTTATCTCAGTTCTCCCTAAATAAAGAGGGTTACTTTTCTTCACCACGCAAGCAAAAAAGGACAATTGCTCATGATTATCATCCGTTGCCTATTTCTTGTTGGCCGTTTTTCTTACCTTATTAAGAAACATGACATTACTTTTGTAATCTGCTGTATAGTGTTTGTGTGTGCAATAAATACATATATATGAGAAATATTATTGTATACTATGGGGTTCTGTTCCCCATGCTTTTCAACATCTACATGAAACCGTTGGGTGCGGTCATTCGGAGCTTTGGAGTGCATTGCCATCAGTATGCTAATGACACACAGCTCTATTTCTCTTTTTCATCTTCTTCAGGTGAGGCTGTCAATGTGCTGAACTGGTGCCTGGCTGCGACAATGGACTGGATGAGGGCTAATAAACTGAGGCCCAATCTAGACAAGAATGAGTTGCTGCTAGTGGGTGGTTCTTCTGACTGGGTGGTGGATGTCCAACCTGTTCTGGATGGGGTTGCACTCCCCCTGAAGGAGCAGGTTCATAGGTTGGGGGTTCTTCTAGAACCATCTGTCACTTGAGGCTCAGGTAGCCTCGGTGGCACGGAGTGTCTTCTACCAACTTCGGTTGGTGGCCCAGCTACACCCCTATCTGGACAGGGATAACCTGGCTTCAGTTGTCCATGCTCTGGTAACCCCCAAGTTTGATTACTACAATGCACTCTACGTGGGGCTGCTTTTGAAGACGGTTCGGAAACTGCAGCTTGTGCAAAATGCAGTGGCCAGATTGGTAACAGGGACCAGATGGTTCAAACATATAAATCCGATTCTGGCATGCTTGCATTGGCTGCTTGTATGTTTCCGAGCTCGATTCAAGGTGCTGTTTTTAACCTATAAAGCCTTACACGGCTTAGGTCCACAATACCTGATGGAACGCCTCTCCCGACATGAACCCACCCATACACTCCACTCCACATCCAAGGCCCTCCTCTGGGTGCCTCCTCCGAGGGAAGCTGGGAGGTTGGCAACAAGGGAGAGGGCCTTCTCAGTCGTGGCCCCAAATTATGGAATGATCTCCCTGACGAGGTGTGCCTGGCTCCAGCACTGTTATCTGTTCGGCGTCAGGTCAAGACTTTCCTCTTCTCCCAGGCATTTTAGCATGTGTTTTTAAATTGGTTTTTAAAAAATGTGTTTTTTACATTTGTATATATATTTTTTAATGTTTTTAATTGTAAACCGCCCAGAGAGCTTTGGCTATTGGGCGGTATACAAACGCAATGAATAAATAAATGGTTTGGTTAATATAAATAATTTGCCCTCACAGAGAAGAGGTCAGATAATTAGGATAATTTCTATGTGTACTTTTGTGTTCGACTTATGATACAAATAACTGCAGTTATGCAGTGGTGGCTGCTGCCTACTAGACTTGGTGGGGCTGCTGAGAGGTCACACAGGCATGGCCAAGTTGTCCTGGTTTCCCCCCCATCCTCCATTGCAAAGATACAGTAGACACTTGCTGTTTTACAAATAGTTAGCACCTTATTAAACTGAAAAATGTCTCACTTTGGTTTAGAAGGGGTCCCTGCTATCATAGTTGCTTCTCTGCTGTGAAAAAAAGTTGTGTGGCTTACTCCTGTTCTTGTTCTCTCCATATCAACCTCCTTTGCAAAGAAACAGTGGACACTTATTAAACACTGCAGTTTTATTAATATTTAGCACCTAACTGCCTTATCTTGGATGAGAAGGGGTCCCTGCTGTCACAATTTCTAGTGTGTGAATTCATGCCACAATAACTACATCACTCAGAGGTAGATTATATAGCCACGAGAGTGGCTGTATACTATAGCCAGCATAGGTTTTTCACATTCTGCAATGTTAAATTGAAAATACCCCACATGCCATTCTGATGCTTCCCATAAGCTCTAAACAAAACCTTATAAAACTTATAGTTCTGAACTCAGAAACGCTTGCTTAACAACCCTCTCAATTTTCATGGCGATACAGAAAACAGTCAGAGAGAATAGAGAGTTCAAAGTCTAAAAAGAGAGAAAAAAACCCCAGAGCCCTTTTGAACTTGTTTCTCCAAGAGTTCTCATAATCTGTTGAAATTCATTAAAAATCAGCCATGTTCACAGAGTACCTGTAATCCTTGCCCCATACTCTGACCTTCATCTTCTGCAGTTTAAAAGTTAAAAAAATGCCTGGCTGATTTTTAATTAATTTAATAAGTTTTGGCTGGCAGCCTATGATAACGCGGGACATGCTCAGTAAGAACCAACTGTCAGAATTCTAAAAGCCGGACTCACAGCTGCTGGGCTTGCCTAATCAGGGGGCCACACCCACACCAGACTTTGAATTCACTTGAGACAGTCATGGCTTCCCTCAGAGAATCCTGGGAAGTGTAGTTTGTGAAGGGTGCTGAGAGAAGACGCCTGTTCCACTGAGAGAGCTTCAGCGGCCAGACTGGTTTAACAGTCAGCCACTCTGATTGAAGGTCTGTGAGGGGAACAGGGCGTCTCCTAGCAACTCTCAGCACCCTTCACTAACTACACTTCCCAGGATTCTTTGAGAGAAACCATGACTGTCCAAAGTGAAATAAAGGCCTGGTGTGGATATGGCCAGGGAAAACTTTGGTTTAAATTTGGGTGGGAGGCTACATGTGCCTGCTGTAGAAAAAAAAGGTGAGGGAAAGCCTGAAAAAGAATGATACTGTTCACAATGTTTTCCTTTTGGAAACGAAAGGGGCTTCCCTTCTTCCCAGTACTCACCCACCCAATCTCCTCCCCCTCCCCTCCCTGCCCCTTCCCTGGGTCAGTGTTGGAGTATAAACTGGGAGACCAGGGTTCGAATCCCGACACAGTCATGAAGCTGACTGGGTGACCTTGGGCCAGTCACTGCCTCTCAGCCTCAGAGGAAGGCAATGGTGAAACCACCTCTGAATACTGTTTACCGTGAAAACCCTATTCAAAGGGTCGCCATAGGTGGGGATCGACTTGAAGGCAATCCATTTCCATTTTCAAACATGATTACATAGAAATGAATCCCATTGAACTCAAAAAGTATGCAAATGATCAAACCCTCCCTTCTCCCTCCTATCCCCTCCCTCTTGCCCATTCCCTCCCCCTTCCTTTGCACGTTACCAAATTCTTCCAAGCTACACAGGAAGTGGATTGGACTGTGAAAGACCAACCCAAATGGTGTTTGTATTTTGACCAATTTGTAGGGCAGTACAATATCTCAGAGAGGAGTTCAGGTCTGCTGCTCCCCTGGTGCATTCACTATAGCTGCCCAATTTCCCTGCTTTTTAAAGTTTGATAGGAATAGCTGTGGGTTATAGGTACATTCTTAAACTGCAAGGTTTTTTTCCTATTAGTGAATCCTCGTTGAATTCCATGGGGAATGCTCCCTGGTAAGTATATACAGGATTGCAGCCTGAATTGGTTAGTTTGACAGGTGCCACACAGGACTGCTAACAAGGGACGCCATACATTTCTAGATCTATGGAAAAATATTATCCCCCATCTCCCCGCACCAGCTTATTCATTTCTACATCTTTCCATAACATGGAATACATTGCTGGAAAATTAAGTGGACTAGGGATTGGGAGACCAGGGTTAAAATCACCACTTATAGACAGACAGACAGACAGACAGACACACACACACACACACACACACACACACACACACATATTTCCAGCCTGCTTGACCCTGATTTTAAATTGGGGGAGGGGTGGAAATGCAGGTTTGGAATCATGAAAAAAACTAACATAAAAAACAAGCCCTGGCGAAGTTTCCAAAATGCTATGTCCAGTGTTTTACTTTCACAGTTCTGAGCATGTTCAGAACCAATATATGATTATGATATAGACTAAGACTAGCAAATGGGGCTGTTCTTGAAGCAGCCTAAGATCCTCCCTAATTTGCTATAATGGCTGTGTTAGATATGCCTTATAACAACAGATGGAGTAGGAGTCTTCCTACAAGGCCCGACAAGCAGGCAGACCAGGGGGAGGGACCTCTTTGCCATAGCAACACTTCTGTATTAGGATTGTCTAGTGGTGCAGAGAGAAGATTGGCCTGAGTATAAGAATCTGATTGGCTGGAAAACAGTAGATTGACAGAAATGTTTGTAGAGCTTCTCTGAGTTCAAATAGAAGTATAAAATGTGTGTGCAACTAGAAAGAGTGTGTGGCTCTGAGATTTTGGGGGAAAGTTTGAAAAATTGTTTGACATTCTCTATGGGAGGGCTGTTCCCCAGTAGCCCCAATGGGCCAACCACTAGTTAAGTTATGAACAGCTTCATTTCTCCTGATGAAAATTTAGTTTCCTCACTGAAATTTTTAGAACAAGGGATTCTCTGTTAGCTTGCATAAAAGCAGCTATTAATTGATGGACTGCTAAGTCTGATGTCTGATTATTGCCACTGTAATTGGTTTTACCTTTTGAGTTGGCAAGATGATTACTTTGTATCTTGTAAATGATTAATGGCAATCCTACGGTTATCTCTGCTTAGGCCTTAAGATATTGGCCTGATTCACATGATACATGGTAAGCCAAATTATGGTTTACGAGAATGACGTGTATGTGTGGGCTCACTTGCCTTGAGCTGTAGCCAAGGTTTTTTCTTAAGCCAAGGAGAGAGCTCATGAAGGAGAGACTTTAATCATGAGCCTGGGTTTGGATGATATGCTAACCCAAATCTTGGCTTAGCTCAGTGTAGCACAGGAATAAAAAGGACCAGAGAAGAGCAGTGGTTTCATGCTCCTCTCTAGAAGCCTGCATGTTTATTCTGCTCCATATGTTTGGCTTACCATATCACATGGACCAGACCATGTTGTTGGTTTCTCATGACTCTGACTTTTAATGTAAAAAAAAAAAGACAGAAAGGACTGAGATCATTTCCCATCCACCCACAGGAGGTGGTGGGAAGGATGTGTATGGAGGGATTAGAAGTTGTGTTCATATGTGTGGGAGAACTACATATTCCTCACTAGGGATGTGCTAGAATGCCACCCAATTTGGATTTGGTACTGAATTTTCCATTAATTTGGTTATTCTATTGTGGTGGATCAGATTTTTATGTAGCGATTTTCTGCTGCTATTTTTTTAAAAAATCAGCCTCTAAAATATTGATATTGAGAGCTATAATTTTATCAATATTTCCTTTTGAAATATTTATATTTCTTTTAAAAGCATTGATATTTCCTCCAAAAACATTTATTTATTTATTTATTTATTTATTTGTTGAATTTCTATACCGCCCGACTAGCATAGCTCTCTGGACGGTGTACAACAGAAAAAATATAAATATATATACAATAAAATTGTATGATTCAGTGCGAGGAACACAAGTAAAAATCCACAGATCTAAAATCAATTAAAACATACTTAAAAGACTAAAATGCCTGAGAAAAGAGGAAGGTTTTAACTTGGCGCCGAAAATATAACAACGTCGGCGCCAAGCGCACCTCATCAGGAAGACTATTCCACAGTTCGGGGGCCACCACTGAGAAGGCCCTAGTTCTTGTTACCATCCTCCGAGCTTCCCTATGAGTCGGAACTCAGAGGAGGGCCTTCAATGTTGATTGTAGTGTACGGGCAGGTTCATATCGGGAGAGGTGTTCCAGCAGGTATTGTGGTCCTGCACCGTATAAGGCTTTATAGGTTAAAACCAGCATTTTAAATTTGGCCCGGAAACATATTGGTAGCCAGTGCAAGCGGGCCAGAACAGGTGTTATATGTTCAGACCGCCTGGTCCTCGTAATCAGTCTGGCCGCCGCATTCTGCACAAGCTGTAGCTTCCGAAACGTCTTTAAAGGCAGCCCTACGTAGAGCGCATTGCAGTAATCCAGTCGCGAGGTTACCAGAGCATGGACAACTGAGGTGAGGTCCTCCCTGTCCAGATATGGACGTAGCTGGGCTACCAATCGAAGTTGGTAGAACGCATTCCGTGCCACCGAGGCTACTTGAGCCTCGAGTGACAGGGAAGGATCTAAAAATACTCCCAAACTACGAACCCACTCCTTCAGGGGGAGTGTAACCCCGTCCAGAACAGGGTGAATATCCACCATCTGATCAGAGAAACCCCCCACCAACGACATCTCAGTCTTGTCTGGATTGAGCCTCAGTTTATTAGCTCTCATCCAGTCCATTATCACAGCCAGGCACGGGGGGGAAATGGAGCAGTAAAAGGAGTAGCTAGTGGACAAAGAATGAACTCAAATCGTTACCAGCCTGTTAGGTTGACTCAATGCTTTCGAACCAGCTGATGGATCCCATCCCGATTCCCCATATTGTTAAGTACATGAGTGACTATACAAAATGGCAGGACCAAGTCAAGGATCTCCTAAGGTGAAGCTTTGTGGAAGTAGGTATATAACAATTCAAACTTCTGTAATTTTGTGCTGTTAAAACAGACTGCTATAACCTGTAGGATAAATAGATATTAGATATTTTATTTATTTATTATTTTATTATACTTGTATACTGCCCCATAGCCGAAGCTCTCTGGGCGGTTTACAGTAACTAAAAACATTAAAACAAATACAATTTAAAACAGATCTTATAAAAACAATTTAAAACACAATTTAAAAATTTAAACAGTATAAAACACATGCTAAAATGCCTGGGAGAAGAGGAAAGTCTTGACCTGGTGCCGAAAAGATAACAGTGTTGGCGCCAGGCGCACCTTGTCAAGAACATCATTCCATAATTTTGGGGCCACCACTGAGATGGCCCTCTCCTTTGTTGCCATCCTCTGAGCTTCCCTTGGAGTAGGCACCCGGAGGAGGGCCTTTGATCTTGAGTGGAGTGTACGGGTGGGTTTGTATCGGGAGAGGCGTTCCATCAGGTATTGTGGTCCCAAGCCATGTAAGGCTTTATACGTCAAAACCAGCACCTTGAATCAAACTCGGAAACATACAGGCAGCCAGTGCAAGCGGGCCAGAATCGGTTTTATATGCAGTCCCTCCCCTCCCAACTCAGCCAGTCTCCCCGGAAGGATACCATCGTCGATGGTATCGAAAGCCGCTGAGAGATCAAGGAGAATCAGCAGAGTCACACTCCCTCTGTCTCTCTCCCGACACTCCGACACGAGTCTAAGTCCTGGCGGATGCTAAAGATTTTATCCTGGAAGTGCCTAGCAAATTCATTACAGCGGGCCTCAGATGGTTCTACCTTGTCCCTGGGGCCAGAGTGTAATAGCCCCTGGACAATTCTGAAGAGCTCCGCTGGGTGGCAGAGTGATGATTCGATAGTGGCAGCAAAATATTGTTTTTTTGCTGCCCTTACTGCCCCTAAATACAGCTTACCATAGGCACTTACCAATGTATAATTGCATCCATCAGAAGTTGGTCTCCATCTGCACTCAAGCTGTCTCCAATATTGTTTCATTGCTCTCAGCTCTGGGGTATACCATGGAGCCGTACGAGCTCTACACAGGAGCAATCATGTCAACCGCCCAGGTCATTTCGGTATTCCACAGTTCAACCAGGGTTTCGACAGGAGCGCCAGCCCTATCAGCCGGAAAACTCCCCAGAGCCCTTTGGAAACCATCCGGATCCATTAGTCTCTGGGGGCGGACCAACTTAATAGGTCCCCCACCCTTGCAGAGGGGAAAAGCTGCTGTGAGTCTAAGATTCAGCAAGCAGTGATCTGTCCATGACAGAGGGACTGATGTAAGGTCCCCCACATTCAGATCACCAACTCCATGTCCAGTTGCAAAAACCAGATCTAGAGTATGCCCTGCTACATGTGTTGGGCCAATGGCGTATTGGGACAGTCCCATGGTTGTCATGGAAACCATGAAATCCTGAGCCACCCCGGATAAGGCGGCCTTGGCATGGATGTTGACATCCCCCAGAACCAACAGTCTGGGGGATCTCAACAGTACACCCAAGACCACCTCCGTCAGCTCAGCTAGTGAGTCTGTTGGGCAGCGGGGTGAGCGGTACACCGACAGAATCCCCAGTCTGTCCCGCTGACCCAGCATAAGGTGCAAACACTCCAGACCAGTAGTCACATGGACAGGGTGCTTGCAGAGGTAGATGGAGCTCATATAGACCACAGCAACCCCCCTCCCTGACCCTCAGGTCTACCCTGATGCTGAACCAGGTACCCTGGTGGACATAGCTGGGAGAGACTGACTCCTCCCTGCTCACCCACCCAGGTCTCGGTTATACATGCCAGATCAGCTGCCTCATCCACAATTAAATCGTGAATGAGGGAGATCTTATTATGCACCGATCTGGCATTTAGGAGCAGCATCCGGAGGCCTGACAGCTGGCTGATAGGGCAACCAGGTGCCAACCTGCAGAGCAGAAGCCCAAGAAGGTGAGGGCGGTGATGGTATCCAAGCTGCAGCAACTGCAGCAGCACAAGCAGGCAGATGGCTGTCCCTCCCTGGGCGGTTATGGTCCTCTTCCCCCTGCAGGTACTGGGTCTCCCGATATAGATTTTCTATGGATGGACATAAGAGTTTATTAAGAGCATGCCTAGTTTTTGCCTTGTTTTCGAGCTTTGTTCATGAGTTCTCTTTTAAGTACCCTTGGGTATCTCATGACTGTTTACAGACGACTATTTTCCCCCAGTGGAACAATTATTAGAACAGCATCTCCCTTACTGCTTCCTCTATAGCCCCACCTCCAGTTCTGCTTTGCTAAAAGTCCTACTGGGTGGAAGGGTGGGATATAAATCTAATAATATAGATAAATAAATAATATGAAAAGAGGGGGGTGTTTGCTTCAGGAGTGTTTGCCTTGTAGTGTGGTGGGAATCAATATATTTTCACTAAACAAACAAAAAGCTTCTCGGAGATGCTGTTGGAGAGGAGGAATGTATGCCACCCAGAGATAAAACAGACGTTAAGAAATAAGAAAATATTATTGAACAGGAATTGAGAGCATGGCTATTTCATGCACCATTTTAAAGCAAGGCTGGGAGCCAAAAGTGGATAGGACTGAAACAAAAAATGATTGGGGATACCCCTTCTCTCTTTCTGTTTCTCTTTGCCACCCCCAATTTCTCAAACACTGGAGGCATTCAAGAGTCAGCAGGACAGCCACCTTTCAGGTGTGCTTTAACTTGGCAGAGGGGTTGGGCTCAATGGCCTTATAGGTCCCTTCCAACTCTGATTCTTTGATTTTTATCCCCTTCACACCCATCCACATCAGGCCCCCTTCACACACACACACACACACCCTCCCTATTCACACACATCTATCCACAGATCCCTATTATGCACACTCACATCTGTTTAATTTAATCCTGTTTGTACACCGTCCAGAGAGCTATTAGCTATGGGCGGTCTAAAAATGAAACGAAATAAATAAAAAATAAATAAAAATAAATCTGTCTATTCACATTCCCGTTCAGTGGGCAGCAGAGATGGCGAAGAGGGAGAGGGAGAGGGAGACCTAGAGGGAAGCAAGTACATGCATGGGAAGAGGAGGCCTGACCACGGAGCACGGCAGCAAGTACATCTTTCTTACCTTGTGCATCTTTCCGGACCGATCCCCACTAGAGCATCTCTGATCTTGTGTGCCTGCCTGCAGCTCAGTCTCTCTCTTTCTCCACTTTCCTTGCTCTTCTGATGGCTGCATCTGAATTGCACCGAGGAAAGTGAGAGAGGCAGACTCCTAAATATTGTGCACACTTTTTTAATGATGTGACTTCAACAAAAGCAGTCGGAGCTCTGGTGGGCTAAACTTGCGCCCTTCTTGCAAATCCAGCTCTGGTTCTTGGAACAATCAAATGACTGTGTTCTCTAGGCAAACATGTCTTCCTCTTCTTTGAAGGTCAGCATATATACCAACCTGTTGTATTATTTCTGAATGGCAAGTTGTTCCATGAAGTATTTCTGTTTGTTTTAAATATCTGTATAGCCTATGAAAAACAAACTTAAAAAAAAAAAATCTGATAAGAGTGAAAATGTTGATGGTTTGGAAGATGCATGTGTTTGACTTAAATCGTAAATGCAATGTGGCTTTTAGCTTTTTCATGGCTATGACTACACAGTTTAATTTTACACTTTGTAATGCCACTTGTGTACTTTCTTTAGTCTCTACTGCTAGTATACGCAAACACAGTGCAGGTGCATTTCAATTCATTTGGAAGCCATCCCAGGGATTTCTGTTGTTGTCAGTTTGGCAGCAACCATTTACTGCAAGGCCTTGAAAGCAAATCTCATCAGAGAACCACTTATTGAATAAAAAAATCCCTTAAGAAACCTATGAGAATGAAAAAAACGACAATAGTGACAATTTATTCAATTACAATCATTGATTAGATTTATTCCCAAAGATGAAACCAAACACTACAGGAACCTCAAATATAGTATAAAATAAATATAGCATGGGGAAGGCAGCTACTCAGCACATCTGTTGACACAAACTAAAATTTTATTCAGCAGAGTCCTTAAAACCCAATCAGCCAAAATCCTGTTTAAGCCTTTATGCCTCATGCTCTGCGGTTATTCCTACAGTGGTTTTGCATGTGGGTTAGCCTACCCTTGTACTGAATGCTGAAAAAAAATGAATTGAAGGCTTTAGCCAGCAACCAAACCCAAGATCTGCCAGGATGAGCAGAGTGTGAAACAGGTAGATCTCTGGCTGATGTCCCTCATAATTCCCGACAGTTTTTAAAACATATTTTATACCCATCTAAAAAACCTTTAAAGTTTTTGTTCTTATAATAATAATAATAATAATAATAATACAGTGGCCTACTTCTCACTTTGTATGGGGTGGTATACAAATGTAATAATAATAATAATAATAATAATAATAATAATAATAATAATAATAATAATACACTCTGTGTCAGTTAAGAATAGAACTGTCAAATTTGCATAAACCCCAATTGTACTGGAGGGTTGGGGGGGAGTCAGATTTATAGATCAGTAAGTACTAGGGTTTTTACAACAATAGATCAGACCACCAAAGTGATGCCCTCCAGATGTTTTGGAGAACTGCCATTAAGCCCAGCCAGCATGCCTGGGGATTATGGAAGTTGTAGCCCAAAACATCTTAAGCACATTAGGTTGACAAACGCTGCAAGAGATAAGTATGCTGGCTGAGGCTGATGGGAGTTGTTGTCCAGAACATCTGGAGGACAAAGAATGAAACAGACTACAACCTTTCTCTTTCATTTCCTTTATAACAATAAATAGGGCCTTTTTGGTGGCGGCCCCTAGGTTGTGGAACTCCCTTCCTAGGGAGGTAAGAATGGCCTCCTCTGTGCAGTCCTTCCATCGTCAGGTAAAGACTTTTCTCTTCCTACAGGCTTTGGGACCTGAAGGTCTTAAGGACAGGGCTTGAAGTGGGTGCTGTACTGTCATTGTTTTATCTGCATGGCTATTTAAACTAAGTTTGCAGTATTTAAAATGTTGTTAAATGGTTTTAATATTTCAATAGTTTAATTATATTTTAATGCAGATTTTTGTATGTTCTTAATTATGTGTACTTTTTATCTGGAAGCTGCCTTGAGTTCCAGTTTGGAAAAAGGGTGGGGTATTATTATTATTATTATTATTATTATTATTTTATTACATTTGTATACCGCCCCATACAAAGTGAGAAGTAGGCCACTGTATGCAACATCATTGTTGTTCCAATGGTACTTCCAGGTATTCTTTTCAAGTTGGACAGGAAGGCCTAAATCCAAGAAAGAGTTAGGCATTACAGTGGGTTTAAGCAACCCTAACCCTGTGTTGGATTTGGGCCAGACTTTTTAAAATGAAACCCACAAATTCATTAGTATATTTAATATATAGGTTAGAGGAAGCTAAAATATTTCAAAACTGGAGATGAGATAGGATTTATTTCCCCTTCCAATAAAATCCAATATCATTTGTTGTAAAAATAAGGGCAGAATCAAGTGAGGTTACAATAAAGAATAAACTTTCACAAATGATTTATTGGGGAAAATTAATCCACTGTCTGGATTCTCATCTCCAAGCTAAAGCTGGTTGCTCCTCGAAAGCTGTGCAATTTCACCCCCCCCTTTTTCCAATTTGAACTTCAGTATCTGGCTCCCAAATATCAGGCACAGCAGATATTTTCAAAATAGCTTGAGACATTTATGGCTTCAGGAGATTCAGGGCACTTTAAAGCTGGCAGGTTTCTTTGTACTTCATGTTTCCTAGAGATAAAATGATCATGTTGCAATTCACTGTGAAAGGGGCTCTTTCTAGTCCTATCATTTAAAGATATCTTCAGGTACAGAAATGAGCTTAAAAAAATAATTCTGCTGCCTCTAATTTTAAACTGGCTTTAGTAGAGAACAGGGCACTAAAATGCAGTGCAAAAAAAGAGAGGAAAAAAATAAATAAAGGGATATTCAGGACTATCTTTGTACTGAAAGATTCTTTTCCCTCTCCCCTTTTCAGTCATTCTAGGCCACTAACAGACATCCTGCCTCTGCTGCCAAATTGCAGATCTTTGTAACAAGGATTCATAAGAAGAGCCCTGCTGGTTCAGACTAAAGGTCTAGCTAACCCAGCATCCTGTTTCCCACAGAGGCCAACCAGATGCCTCTGAAAAGCCGATAAGCAGGGTATGAGGGCAATAGCTCCCCCACACAGTCGTTACCTGGCAACTGTATGTGTACATAAGAACATGAGAAGAGCCTGCTGGATCAGGCCAGTGGCCCATCTAGTCCAGCATCCTGTTCTCACAGTGGCCAACCCTTCCCTGGCTCTCCCTGTCAGGTTCCCACCTGCTTGTGGCTACTGCCTTTCACTAGGCACCACCAGGGACACCACCAGTCCGGACCGTCCTTTATATGGTTTCTCACTCCGCTCTAGCACAGATCTCACTAGATCCCACTGCTAGGCAACACCACCAGTCACGTCCTGTAACCAATACTCCCAGAGTCTTTGCCTGAGTCTCTCTCTAGCTGGTTCCCCCAAAGCCCGCAAGCAGGACCCGAGTGAAAGAACACTCTCCCCTCCTGAGGCTTCCGGCAACTGGTTTTCAGAAACATGCTGCCTCTGACTAGGGTGGCACAGCACAGCCATCATGGCTAGTAGCCATTGATAGCCCTGTCCTCCATGAATTTGTCTAATCTTCTTTTAAAGCCATCCAAGCTGGTGGCCATTACTGCATCTTGTGGGAGCAAATTCCATAGTTTGACTATGCGCTGAGTAAAGAAGTACTTCCTTTTGTCTGTCCTGAATCTTCCAACATTCAGCTTCTTTGAATGTCCACGAGTTCTAGTATTATGAGAGAGGGAGAAGAACTTTTCTCTATCCACTTTCTCAATGCCATGCATAATTTTATACACTTCTATCATGTCTCCTCTGACCCGCCTTTTCTCTAAACTAAAAAGCCCCAAATGCTGCAACCTTTCCTCGTAAGGGAGTCGCTCCATCCCCTTGATCATTCTGGTTGCCCTCTTCTGAACCTTTTCCAACTCTATAATATCCTTTTTGAGATGAGGCAACCAGAACTGTACACAGTATTCCAAATGCGGCCGCACCATAGATTTATACAATGGCATTCTGATATCGGCTGTTTTATTTTCAATACCTTTCCTAATTATCCCTAGCATGGAATTTGCCTTTTTCACAGCTGCCGCACACTGGGTCGACATTTTCATTGTGCTGTCCACTACAACCCCGGGTCTCTCTCCTGGTTGGTCACCGCCAGTTCAGACCCCATGAGTGTATATGTGAAATTAAGAGTTTTTCCTCCAATATGCATAATTTTACATTTGTCTATATTGAATTGCATTTGCCATTTTTCCACCCATTCACTCAGTTTGGAGAGGTCTTCTTGGAGCTCTTCGCAATCCCTTTTTGTTTTAACAACCCTGAACAATTTAGTGTCATCAGCAAACTTGGCCACTTCACTGCTCACTCCTAATTCTAGGTCATTAATGAACAAGTTGAAAAGTACAGGTCCCAATACCGATCCTTGAGGGACTCCACTTTCTACAGCCCTCCATTGGGAGAACTGTCCGTTTATTCCTACTCTCTGCTTTCTGCTTCTTAACCAATTCCTTATCCACAAGAGGACCTCTCCTCTTATTCCATGACTGCTAAGCTTCCTCAGAAGTCTTTGGTGAGGTACCTTGTCAAACGCTTTTTGAAAGTCTAAGTACACTATGTCCACTGGATCACCTTTATCTATATGCTTGTTGACACTCTCAAAGAATTCTAATAGGTTACTGAGACAGGACTTTCCCTTGCAGAAGCCATGCTGGCTCTGCTTCAGCAAAGCTTGTTCTTCTATGTGCTTAGTTAATCTAGCTTTAATAATACTTTCTACCAGTTTTCCAGGGACAGAAGTTAAGCTAACTGGCCTGTAATTTCCGGGATCCCCTCTGGATCCGTTTCTGAATATTGGCGTTACATTTGCCACTTTCCAGTCCTCAGGCATGGAGGAGGACCCAAGGGACAAGTTACATATTTTAGTTAGCAGATCAGCAATTTCACATTTGAGTTCTTTGAGAACTCTCGGGTGGATGCCATCCGGGCCTGGTGATATGTCAGTTTTTATATTGTCCATTAAGCTTAGAACTTCCTCTCTCGTTACCACTGTTTATCTCAGTCCCTCAGAATCCCTTCCTGCAAATGTTAGTTCAGGTTCAGGGATCTGCCCTGTATCTTCCACTGTGAAGACAGATGCAAAGAATTCATTTAGCTTCTCTGCAATCTCCTTATCGTTCTTTAGTACACCTTTGACTCCCTTATCATCCAGGGGTCCAATCGCCTCCCTAGATGGTCTCCTGCTGTGAATGTATTTATAGATTTTTTTGTTGTTGGTTTTTATGTTCTTAGCAATGTGCTCCTCACATTCTTTTTTAGCATCCCTTATTGTTTTCTTGCATTTCTTTTGCCAGAGTTTGTGTTCTTTTTTATTTTCTTCATTAGGACAAGACTTCCATTTTCTGAAGGAAGACTTTTTGCCTCTAAGAGCTTCCTTGACTTTGCTCGTTAACCATGCTGGCATCTTCTTGGCCCTGGCGGTACCTTTTCTGATCTGCGGTATGCACTCCAGTTGAGCTTCTAATATAGTGTTTTTAAACAACTTCCCAGCATTTTCGAGTGATGTGACCCTCTGGACTTTGTTTTTCAGCTTTCTTTTTACCAATCCCCTCATTTTTGTGAAGTTTCCTCTTTTGAAGTCAAATGTGACCATGTTGGATTTTCTTGGCAATTGGCCATTTACATGTATGTTTAATTTAATAGCACTATGGTCACTGCTCCCAATCGGTTCGACAACACTTACATCTCGCACCAGGTCCCGGTCCCCACTGAGGATTAAGTCCAGGGTTGCCGTCCCTCTGGTCGGTTCTATGACCAACTGGTCTAGGGAATAGTCATTTAGAATATCTAGAAATTTTGCTTCTTTGTCATGACTGGAACACATATGCGGCCAGTCTGTCTGGGTAGTTGAAGTCACCCATTACTACCACATTTCCTAGTTTGGATGCTTCCTCAATTTCATATCTCATCTCAAGGTCTCCCTGAGCATTTTGATCAGGGGGACGATAGATCGTTCTCAGTATTAAATCCCTCCTGGGGCATGGTATCACCACCCACAATGATTCTGTGGAGGAGTCCGCCTCTTTTGGGGTTTCAAGCTTGCTGGATTCAATGCCTTCTTTCACGTATAGAGCGACTCCGCCACCAATACGTCCTTCCCTGTCCTTCCGATATAGTTTATATCCAGGGATAACCGTATCCCACTGGTTTTCTCTATTCCACCAGGTCTCCGTTATGCTCACTATATCAATGCTCTCCTCTAAGACCAAGCACTCCAGTTCTCCCATCTTGGTTCGGAGGCTCCTAGCATTAGCGTACAGGCACTTGTAAGCAGTGTCCCTCTTCAAGTGTCTTTGGCACTTGTGGTTTGGCCTGTGGTAATTTTGCCCTTCTGAATTTATATCCTGTGCCCCTGCTCTCACAATGCCTACTTCTAGGCCTACCCCTTTTAAAATGTCATCATTTCTTTGGTCTTTATCCCAGGGGGGAGGTTTATTCCGAACTGGACCTTCCTCAGCTCCTGTCAGGTTTCCCCCTTCAGTCAGTTTAAAAGCTGCTCTGCTACCTTTTTAATTTTAAGTGCCAGCAGTCTGGTTCCATTCTGGTTCAAGTGGAGCCCATCCCTTTTGTACAGGCCCGGCTTGTCCCAAAATGTTCCCCAGTGCCTAACAAATCCAAACCCTTCCACCCTACACCATCGTCTCATCCACGCATTGAGACTGCAAAGCTGTGCCTGTCTGGCTGGTCCTGCATGTGGAACCGGAAGCATTTCAAAGAAAGCCACCTTGGAGGTCCTGGCTTTCAGCATCCTACCTAGCAACCTAAATTTTGCTTCCAGGACCTCACGGCTGCATTTCCCCATGTCGTTGGTGCCAACATGCACCACGACCACTGACTCCTCCCCAGCACTGTCTACCAAACTATCTAAACGACGGGCGATATCTGCAACCTTCGCACCAGGCAGGCAAAACACCTTCCGGTCTGCACGCCCATCACACACCCCACTGTCTATGTTCCTAATGATCAAATCACCCACTACAAGGATCCCTCCACCCCCTGGATATATATCCTCGGCGCGAGAGGATAGCTGCTCATCCCCCAAGGAATGGGTCCCTTCTAAGGGATCGTTTCCCTCTTCCTCGGTTGGATGCTCTTCTTCCCCGAGACCATTGTTCTCCATGATAGCAAAAGAGCTATCATCCTTGGAGTGGGACACAGCTATAATGTCCCTGAAGGTCTCCTCCACACACCTCTCTGCCTCTCTCAGCTTTTCCAGGTCACTCACCTTGGCCTCAAGGGAATGAAGTCGTTCTGGAGAGCCAGGAGCTCATTGCACCGAGAGCACACCCACGACTTCTGTCCAACAGGCAGATAGTCGTACATGCTGCAGGCAGTGCAAAACACTGGAAAGCCCCCACACCCCTGCTGGCTTCTTACCTGCATAGTTTTGTTTAAAGTTTATTACGTCAATGGGTTGGGGACTGCGGTTTAGTTGAGGTCAGGGAACAGACGGGCAGAGTGGGGGGCCCTGGCCTCCTTGCCCTGCTGCCGAACTCGCTCTGCTGCTTAACTCGCCTTGACGTTTTGTCAGCTGGGGCCTTGACGCTTCGTCAGCTGGGGAGTAGAACCTCACTATAACACTGGGGTCAGGGACAATGCACTGGTGTTATAGGACTTTTGTGTTACAATGAAAACAGCACTGCAAGGGTTAAAGCCAATGAGTATTGGAGTACCAGTTCCAAGACAGACAAAACACCTGTTGCCTCTGTGGTAAAGGAATTGAGTGAGAAGGAAGAAGCAAAGAGGGAAAACAAGAAATTAAAACTCCATAGACAGTATGTAACCTAAGAACTTGAAGAAGGCTCGAGAGATAAGCATCCCTTAGGCAAAAAACATCAGGAAGGAAAAGGGCAAGAAGAAGGAGGCTGTCAGGAAATAGATTTTTAAAACTAAAACGGAGAGGAAAAAAGACTCAGAAACACTCAGAGGAAGCAAAAAACATCAGGAAGGATCACCAAGGACAAGGATCACAGAGGATGAAAAAAATGGTTTAGAGTATTTTACTTGGGGGACATAGTTACACAAACATGGTATTTCCAATTCCGCAGTACATTGAGACGTCACGCATTATAGCAAGGTTCTGCTCTGTGTGTGTGTGTGTGTAAATTTTTCTCTTGATAGCACTTTTGAGGTTTCAGTAATAAATAAGGATATAAACTTAGGAAAATAAAATAATCAATGGCCTGCTAGGATTTAGAAGCATCTGGTACAGCACACTATGAATTTTAGGTATGGCAGAATTTGGTGGCATTTCCACCTCAAGTGGGAGCCTTTTTGGATGAAGAATAGGGTAGAATTACACTAAATAAGTAGCTAAATATAGCGCCCCTACGCCAAAATAGGGTTTTGGACAACTGTAATGCGGTTACATTTTTTGTTTTGCCTAGATTTTCCCTGACCTGTAAGATTGGACCCTGATTTATGTGTATGAATCTCCTGTCTCTTGTTTTATTTGTTTTTGTATGCTTTTATTGATTTTAGGTTGTGTTTTTGTTTTAATCAATATTGTTTTTATATTGTACATAGTGCACACCACTTAAGAGACTTTTAAAACACATAAACAGTTTAGAAATGCTTTTAAATAAATAAATAAAATATCTATGGATATTCAAAACCTGTCAGGCAGGGCCAGCCCAACTAATTTGACAGAGTGAGGCAGTCACCTCAGGCAGAAGTTGCTGAGAGATGGAGAGTGGTGATGAGGAGTTGAACGATAGAGCTATTTATACCACATGGCATGGACTACCCTGCACCCTCTAAGCTAGCATGCTGTATTGTCTGTTGCCAGTGTTGAAGCAAGGTTCGCCAGTGTTGAAGCAAGGTTCATCTACTTGTCTGGTTGGTTCTGGCATGGCATGTCGAATCAGCTGGCTGCATGTTATCGTTTCCACTGGCAGAATAATGTCTTGGGCCAACCCTGCTGTCAGTAGGCAAGAAATAGGAAGCCTTTTGCCCATTGATGCCTTGGGTTCCAGCTCCCTCCGTTCATGGAACTGGAGAGGTTTATCCTCCCTACAACAGAAAACATTCAGAGGAGAAATTATTCAAGAGAGATTTTCTCTCTGGTTTATCTCACCCCACTCCTGCAAATCCATGGTTTGTCCACCCTACAGAAGAACTGGGAGTGTTTCATCGAACTTTTAAGCTAATGTCAGTTGAAAAGTTGCTTTGCATTCCCACTATTAATGGCTAATGCTCTGTGATTTGTAAGGGCAATGCTCTGTAGAAATATATCAGATATAGTAGAAATATCTCACTGTACATGTCCCAGTACTGATGACCCAGTGGTAAAGGCCTTAATGGCTCTGTGATCATATAATGGGATAGGATTAAAGATGAACTCTTGAGAGAAGAAACAAGATCCATTTTTTCTAAAGATGTGTGGAAAAAATGGCACTGTTTTAATGTACTGCCATCGCTGTACAAATCACTGTAGCACCACCAGTGACACATTATTATGGCTTTTGTACATGCCCCTGGAAGGGAGACAAGAGATGCTGGTGGTATTAAGGCCATCACTCTAATAGTCGTACATGTCTGAATTGGAGTAGGACAGACACAATAAGCTCAAGCAGAGAGAAGCTTAAGGAAGCTCAGCCAGAATCAAAATTCTTCTTGGGTGGGTTGGCTATTCATTTTTATGTCTCAGTTTACAAAAATACATGCATTTTCAGCCTTACATTGATACAACATGTACAGTTCATATTCCAAAGGTAAAATAAATGGGGTTCACTGATATGACAAGGGCCATAATCTGTCAAAGCTTAGCTGCACCTAAATACCTTTAAAATCAGAGTAGGAAGTTATTGGCACAGGACTGGGAATGCATTTCTCTCCTATGCACCCTTTACAGTGAGGCAGTGTGAGCCCATTTAGCTTACTGGATAATGTGCTGCAGCAGGATGTGGGGATCCTGGGTTTCCCGGTTTAACTTTGGATTTGCTAGGTGCCCTTAGAAAATTCCATGTACCTCAGCTATCACCCCATCTGTAAATTGCGGATAGGAGCCACTACTTTTCATAGCATTGTTGAACCAAAGAACATAAGAAGAGGCCTGCTGGATAAGGGCAAAGGCTCATCTAGTCCAGCATTATGTAGGAAAATGTGAATGTATTATATGAATTTTTCTTTTTTCTATGGTAGAATGCATTTCTGCTTATGTTTCTAAATGTTAGTTGCTTGGAGACATTTTAGGTGACAAGTATTAATAAGTTTAATAAATAATACTTCTGTACTCACAGTGGCCAACCAAATGCCCATGGGAAGGCCACACACTAGATATGAGCACAACAGAACTCTCCTTTTAGGCTTCTGGAGAAAATAATCTGTCCATCCCCCTCTGACCTTTTCTTCCTAGCAAAATATATTTTAAAAATTAATCTGAAGTTTCATATTAATCAAAGTCTGCACCATGTTTAACGATTGAGAAGTGTGTAACATAACCTTGTCTTTAAAATTCACTCTTTACTCCCCTTCCTCAGAAACCAGACACTCTCTCCGTCTCATATCTGCAAAATCAACATAATATAATTTATCACACTCATAGGGAGGTATGACTGGCTAGGGAAAAACAAACTTGGGGAATCTCCACATATTTCTAATGGAGTTTCTTGGAATAGTTCTTGAATTATCAAAATGTAAAAATAACATAGTTTGAATAGGTTCCCTTATATCTGAGACTTTAGCTGGAAAGGAGGTGGTGTTTTCCAGCCATCCAGTTTTCTCTAAATAATACTTTGAAAAGGTCTACTTGACTATGTGTTCCCAGAGTTGTTGTCCATCTTATGTTTTAAATCACTTGAATTCCTGTGACTAACAATGCAAACCTTATGCAAGTTTATTCAGAAGTAGGTCTTACTGTGTTCAGTGAAGCTTGCTCTCAGGTAGATGTGCATCAGATTGCACTGAAAGAGCTCAATTGGAGGAGGAGTTTATAAACATGTATGCTTTAATTTAATACATGGTGAGTGCTTGGGAGTAGCTTGACATATACATCCCTTGGCAGCTTCATGTCCCACAGCTGTCAGAAGTACAACTGGTGACACAAGAAGGATAAGGCTATCAATGTCTACTAGCCATGATGGCTATGTTCTGCTTCCATTGTACGATGCAGTATGCCTCTGAATACCAATGCTGGGAATCACAGATGGAGAGAGTGCTCAGGTTCTCAGGTTCTCCTTGCAAGTTTCCCATGTGCATCTGGTTGGCCACTGTGACAATAGACTAGATGGGTTTTGGGCCTGATCCAGCAGGCTCTTCTTACGTTTTCAAGGCAGGTCTTCTCAGTTGTGGTGCCCAGACTCTGGAACTCCTCCCAGGAGGCTTCCCCAGCTCCTCCCTGTTAACCTTTAGCAATGGTTTATCTTTTTCCCTCCAGGTGATGTTGGACTCCATTTCCCAATAGTCCCAGGCAGCATGGCCAATGGTCTTGGATGATGGGAGTTGTAGTCCCTTCGGAAGAAAGGGCAGGATATAAATCCAATAAATCATCATCATCAACAACAACAAATTGTTGTCCAGCAACTTCTGGAGGGCTACAGGTTTCCCATCAGTGCTTTATGAAAATGGGGAAACCATATTATTTTGATGAGGCTTCAACATTGGCTTATTTGTTTCCCCCTAACTTGTTTACTGTTTGGCTCTGTAGTTGGTTTCCATTTTTTTCTTTTCCTTTTTTTGTTGTTGCTTAGTATTTAATTATTTGCAATGTTGTTTTTAAATTTGTATTTTGTTTGCTTTTATGCTGTTTGGGCCCCAAAAGCGGCCTATAAATTTTAATATAAATGAATATGTATATTAAAGGCTTGCCTAGATCCTTCCCTGTTAACCTCATATCACCCCAGTGTTGATTGAATTACACTGGTTGCCAGTTGTATACCGGGCCCAATTCAAGGTGTTGGTTTTAACCTTTAAAACTCTATACGGTTCCGGCCCAGTTTATCTGAAGGAACGCCTCCAGTATCACCAAATATGCCGCCAAACAAGATCAGCCTCACAGGACCTTCTCTCGGTCCCACCGACTAAGACAGCTAGGTTGGTGCGGACCAGGGAGAGGGCTTTTTCGATCGTGGCCCCCACCCTCTGGAACTTACTTCCCTTTGACCTTCGGCATGCCCCCTCCCTGTTGACTTTTTGCTGAGCCTTGAAGACCTGGCTCTTCAGGCAGGCCTATGGGATCTCTGGGGTGGGTTAGGTTTTACACTGTATTAATGTAAGATGGTCTTCAGATGAGATGTTATGATATTAATAATGTGATGATTATGTATATGAGCAGATTGTATTTTATATTGTACACCGCCCAGAGTGTCCGTTCGGTCGGACAGATGGGCGTCTGATAAATAAAATTTTATTATTATTATTTTTGTAACCTGTAGCAGTGGCTAATCTGTTTTCCTCCAGGTGATTTTTTTTTTTTGTATCTCCCTCTCTGAACTTCTACCTTTAATGTCAGAACTCTATTGTCAGACAGGACAAAAAGGGGTGCATACTGGGAGAGGCTGAGGATCTGCAAGATCCAAGGGTCTTCTGTTGCCCCCAACCCATCCCTCTGATGCAGGGGAGGGGGGAATTACACCAGCTCTGGAGCTGACATAGTTTATTACTCTCCTCTTGGTTCCAATGGGAGGGAAAATTCTTATTTGAACAAAAGTCTCTCTGAAAGGAGGAGAAAGCAAAAGGAGGAATGACACTCTCTTCCACATTTTGCCTGCCGGTGCAAGCCTAGAAGGACTCTGGATTTGGCTGCTGTTGATTCTCTCTCCCTTTACCCAGTAGGACTGTTCTCCCCGACACAGAAGTGACTCAGATGTACACACTTCCCCATGTCTTAAAAACGTATGTGGAAAGCAGCAGCTCTTGGATTCCCAAGTAACAACAGTGCCAGTGTACTTTCATCCCATTAGTATGTTGAGATTTCCAGTGGCTAGTAGACCAATTAGAGATTTAGTAAATTAGAAGAGTTTAGCTTAGTGTAGCTTGCTGAGCACTCTGTGCTGCATGGGTGTGATTTTACCTGAGAGAAAGCGAGCTTTTAGCTTGCTTTAAATCACTCAGACTTAGACTTGGGTTTCAAAATAAGAAAAGACTACTTTATTAATAGAAATACATACTGGATAGGAAAGTTGCTACTTCTATCTATCTATCTACGTTGGAGGCTGCAGTGACCATGCCTGGACATTGCTCCTTGTGCTAGAGAAGAGGAGACAAAGAGTACATGGCTCCTTTCTCCTTCAGTGGTCAGCAGAGAAGAGGGAAACAGGAAGATAAGTCAGAGGTGTGAATAGCTATCAGTTTACATGGAAGGCAGACAGAAAAGATGAGCGTAGGTCAGTGGCATCCTAGCCAGCTATGAGGACTATCTCTCTATCTCTCCCCCCATGCAAAGAGGTCCAAATGGGAGTTGCTCTTGTCACATTTCTAACATAGTAGACTGAAAAATCTCCAGAGCAGTTTTAAAAATATTCCTGACACATTTCTTTTTATTAGGTTTCCTCTGAGTTTTTCCACACTGCATCTCCAAGAACAACAACAACACACACACACACAAGGTCACAGCAACCTTTTCCTCCTGCAGTTTATAAGCACCATATGTGGAAGACAGAAGCAGCACACAGGAGATAAAGTAACTGTAGCCAGCTGCTTCTCTGTGGATGATTAGCTCTCTTAAACACCAACACAGCCTTCACTTACTCACATAGAACTGGAACTGATCACATTTTCCAAATGGTAAAGGCAGTGCATAAGACCATCTCTCTCTCTTTTTTTTTTATTTTTAACACACACGCAATATATTTTATTTCCTAATTTTATTATTTTTAAAAAATGTACATCCCACTTTTTAACATAAGAAGAGCCCTGGTGGATCAGACCAATGGCTCATCTAGTCCAGTACTTGCTCTCACAGTGTCTATGGGAAGCCCACAAACAAAACCTGAACACAACAGCACTCTCCCCACCTGCAGTTCCCAGCAACTGGTATTCAGAGGCACACTGCCTCCAAAAGTGAAGGTAGAACATAGCAGTTCTCGAAGTGGTCCACAACAGTTTTAAATTAAAACAATGTTCTAGTCTTGGAAAAGTACATTTAGTCATGAGCGATTCTAGCTAGCCAATACCACCCATTCACCAAAAAACCTGGAGTGTGATGTGTTTCTTTCATGTCATTGTAAAAGGTAGACAGGAATGCATTCCCAGCTAAGTAGGAAGTCATTGGAGAGCATGCTGAGACAGTGGATGTTCCAAAGGACAGGAAGTTGTCTGGCTGTTCACAACCTTCCAGTCCTGACCCATGTTATTTAGCATTTTTTCCCTTGTGAGTTAGAAGAAAGAACATTTGAAAGTTTTGGCTTTGTTACTCCCTGTGCAAGTTGTATGACATGTATTCTACTGAAATAGGAAAATGCCAAATTATATGCAAGGACTGCAATATGTATTTATATTGTCAGAAGCATTCTGAAGGTGAAATTGGTGCTGGTAAATGTTATGTTTTATTTCTAGGCTGCCTTTTGGCCAAGAAGGCCCCCAAAGTGGCTTACACACAAATAAAAAACACAAATACAAATAAAAACAATGCAGTTTACAAAAAATCAAATTAACAAAATTAGTTAGTTTGTAGAACCACTTCCAGATTAGAAATGGAAAGATCTGTCAATTTTGGTTCTCTCCATTTCTCATTTTTCCAAAGTTAAATTCAGTTCTCTATATTTCTACAGCAATCTGCAAGTCTTTTTGGAAAAAAAATCCTCATGAAAATTCTCCACCATTTTAGTGCAAATTTCTCCAAATAAACACATTTTTGTAGACAGTTTTGACCAAGGTACACATTTTTGAAAGCCATTTTTCATAATTTCATGCCTGTTATTTTCACTCATATATTCATTTGTGTGCACACATTCCCCTAAAATATGCATTTTTGTAAATATTGTTTATTTGGTGAACTGCATTGCAAAATTCCAATAAATGCGAATTTCGAAGGATGGCTGTGTTTCAGTTCTCATATTGTTTTGGAAAGTGTGAATGTGATAAATTCTGCTTGAAATGTGAATTGAATCGAAATTCTCACCCATCCCTATTCCAGACTGACAGCAGCTCAGCCGCTCCTCAAGAGAGGAGTTTTGTGCAGGTTAAGGAGTCAGGCCAGAACTGGAGGTTTTATAAGGTGAGATATTTCCTGATTGGCTCTCTGTGTCACATGATCCCTGCTGAGCTGGTAACTGCAGTACCATCCTCCAGCATCTGCACAGGTGGTGCTGAAGTGCAGCAGAAAACAGGCTAGCAGCTCCCTCCTTCCACAACCATGGTGGTGCAGAAAGTAAAGCAACTGCATCTGGCCAGCAGAATTCAGAGCTCTGGTTTTCAAAGGGATTCACTATTCCCTTGAAAACTTGCCTTGAGTTGTCTTTCAGCTACTTTTGTTAGGGGGCAAAAAAAGCTGCCTTCCCACAAGTATTAGAGCCCTTGTATTCTCATGGGAGATTGTATTTATCACTTGTGATGGACATCTATGATCACTAGGAAAGCACACTCGTCACTGGCATGATAATGAGAGGCTTTTGTAGCCTAACAAAACCCAGTATCATTCAATTTACTCCAGTCGCGTACAGCTCATGGCTTTTGATGTCTGTAAGCCACAGTAGACCTGCCTGTAATCTCTACACATGTAGCTTTAGCAGCAGTTCTTAGGGGAACATAAATTGAAAGAGGAGAAATGCAATACAGAGGGAAAAAACATTCCGTTCATGATTTACAGGGTCTCCGGAGCCCCAAAGCACTAAACAGGTTGTTTTACATGGAGAAACAGACCATGGAAGTAACTATCCCATTAAAGGGAGATTCAGGATAAGAATTACAACATAGACAGAAACTTGGTTTCTGTGTAGTAAAATGATACCATCAGGATGCTACAGAATAAAAAGCAATTACTTCCAATTATTATTGCAGTGTCAGCCCAGTAAACTAACTCAGCTGGTATCTTAAGTAATAATTTGCAAACATCTGCAGGCTAAACTATTCTGTGCATGGACAGAAATTTAATGTGCATAGGCACACCGTAAGAAAGGAATCAATTTGTTTTTAATAAATAACAAATAAATGTTGGGGACCAAGTGGATTCTCAGTAGAGATGGACAAATCTGTCCATTTTGGTTTCTCTGCATTTCTCATTTTCCCATTCTTAGTTAGGCCCATTTCCAGATCAGTTTGCTATTTAAAACAGAAACTTGTTGGCACTTTAGTATGCATTTCTCCTAATGTACACATTTTTGTATGCAATGTTGCCTAATATACACATTTTTGCAAGCAATTTCCCCTAATGTAATATATATGCGTGTGTATGTTATTTTCAACTACATATTCATTTTTGTGCACAATTTTGAGTTGAAGAACAGCATCACAATTTTTGGAGAAGTGGGAATTCTGAAGAATAAATGGTGTCAGCTCATGTATTGTTTTGGGAAGTGTGAATTAGGCAGATTCACATTAAAATGAGAACCAAACCAAATTCCTACCCCATCCCTATTATAAGGCATATTGGAACATGGGAACATCTTCCTCTTCAAGATTTCAGATGAGAAATTCCCTGAAACCAGACATTAGAATTAATTACATTTATATGCCAACCTCCTCTAGAAATTCAGGATGGCATAGATGATGTTATACCATTTTATTTTCATAATAAATGTGTGATGTTGGGTAGACTAGGAGATTAGCATCTGCTGGATCATATGGACATGACCATAGCTCCGTGGTTGAACATCTGCTTTGCATGCAAAAGGTTCCACTTTCAATCCCTGACATTTCCAACTAGGGTTAGGAAAGGATTCCTGTCGGAAACCCTCAATAGGCGCTGGTAATCAGTGTGGACAATACTTAACTAGATAGACCAGTGGCTTGACTCAATATAAGATAGCTTCCTATGTCACCAAGATCCATGTTTGGCATATTATGTGCCCCACCTATTTGACAATGGAAAAAAGATGGAGAGTTCCGTGCTCTAACCCAGTTCTCAAAATTCTTCTGAAAATAATAACTGAATATTAAGTTTTGATGTATTTTAACATCTAGTGATAATCTAATTTCAGTATTTCATTTATGATTTTGAAGTTTGACAGCATTTGATAGCAGAGATTCGATTGCCAGATTTTGGAACTCTGACAGCATTTGACAGTGGGCAACTATGGCATTTGATACTTGATACAATATCAAATAGTATGTGATTAATGCACTGTAGTCTTTGATTGCTGACTTCTGATATTTTGCTCTGTTAATATTTGCTAGTCTATAAATATTTGATTCGCTATGTACTTGTTCTCAGTATCTTGTACTGCATTTTTAAATAGCCAAAGCGTTCTTGAAAAACACCCTTGTAGACTGCACAAATTCCAGATTCTAAAGCTCATATGTGTGAGGGCTGGGTGTGCTGTGGTGGGAATGCACACTGAACATGCTAGGGGACATTTTCTTTATTATTGATGCACATACTTCATGACTGAGCAGGTAGCTCTCAAGACAGGGTCTGGTCCCTGATGATCCTAGGCTCAAAAAGCCTTGGTCGTACGTGTTTGTGTATAGTTGATATTCATATTTCAAATACAGACTGATGTGCTGGCCCTGTACGTGGGAGCACATCTAAATATGGCCTACATACATAAAATCCAATGCACTCATAGGCCAAAGTTGTGCAGTCCTTCTCGAAGGAAGAAAAAGGTAATTGGCTGTGCAGTTTCGACCTACACACATTAGACTGTAATTAGAATGTGTACAGGGTATATTTACATGAGTTGGAACCTAAGTGGAAAAAATATTTATTGGCAAATTCTCTTATAAACGGGAGAGGAATTAGTTTGATTTCCCTGTTGCATCATAGTCACATGGAGAAGAAAGGTGACTGGATGCAAAAAGGGAGCTCCTGTAGAAGAGGGGATTCTTGGCAGGTGTAGCTTCTCTTCCTGTATGACAAACTGCCAAAATTCCTTTTTCTATAACAGAACAAGAAATGGGACAGAATTTCCATCGACCTTTGTATCTGGTCATTCATTTACCCAAATGCTAGTAGAATTCTAGGAGGTGACTTTTTCTGCATTCATTAACATTTTTGAACAGCTCAAGGGAATGGACTCCATCTATAGCTGTAGTCCAGCATCCTCAGGTTACATATTGAAAAGAGTATTAAATAGCAGAATTTAGAATGTATCTCCCTTTCATTCCTTTTTTTAAAAAATCTTGTTCTTGTTAAAGGGTTTTTATTGCTGTTTATTCTTTTTTTACTTCACATTGAAATAAATAGTGCTCATGGTGTATTTCACACATGCACAATTTTAATTGAAGGGGAAACAAACCTCCCTGCAGTTTGTCTTCACTTAGGAAATTATAAACACACATCCCAGTTCAGCAAGGGAGATCAATAAAAGGAAGGAAGCCTAACAGGTGATGCAGGTGTGCATTTGAATGTACATTTTATTTTGTGCTGGCTGACTGGGCCAGATTGAAATGGCTGGGAGCATCTTTCATTTGTGGGTGGGGTGTGCATCATCATCCAGGGCTGCTGCAAGACTAACATATTGGCATCTCCGGAAGATGTGTCTGTATTTTGAGGAGGCATAGTTATAGGTGCATCACATTCCTCCTTGCATGCCTAGGCAACCTTTTGGTCCAAAGGCATGCAACTAGTTAATGCCTGCCTATAATTCTTACTATTTTGTAAATTATTCTCTGACTAGTATGTCCAAGGCAGCACATGGGAATGTTGATCATTTGGCTCTTTCACAGAGATAAGCTCAATGCATCCCCACCCCAAGGCCTCTCCACCTGCTACCATGATCACTAGTCAGCTATATATCTTAGCTACTTCTCACAAGTTAAATGCTGTTTTGACCTTGAAATAGCATAAACATTGTCACATGCACTAAGAAATAATTCAAATAGCAGGTGTGATTCATTAACATTTAACAGTATAAAAAGTCCTACAAACCCATCCCATATTGGAACAGAGCATAGACCACCATTGGTCACGGTGCTAAATGATGGTCAGCTCCTATAGGAGTCCATTCACTATCATTCTGAGGGTTCCCAGGCAGCAGGAGGGAAGTACGATTGACTGCTTTGCTTTCTGTTTTTGTATGCTTTGTAGTTAATAAAACTTACAACTTTCGTTCCATTGATGTTGTTATTCTCTCCAGATCCTTAAAGAGCCTTGCCCTTTGGCAAATTGGCTTGGGCAATACAGCTAGCTGCATGTAATCAGAGATGGATCAGGCCAGAGGGTTAAAAAAGTGAATGCAACAACAGGCACAGCATTCTTATAATTGCCTCTAGTTGTGGTCCTTAGAGATTGTCATCCCATAATGCACATTGTGGTTTAGTGGTTTGAGCAGCATCCCCCAATCTGGTGCCCTCAAAATCTTTTTGGACTGCAATTCCCAGCCACCCCCACCAGCATGATCAGGAATGATAGGAGCTGTAGTCCAAAACATCTGGAAGGCACTAGGTTGGGGAAGGCTGGGCTAGACTGTCTGAGTACCATAAAGATGCCTGAGTTGCTGTCAAATTGCACCCCAGACAAAACCATAAGTGGCAAACCAGGAATGAACCTTGATTACAGCTCATGGCTTGTTGGGAGCAAGATAACCAAAAAGTCTGGCTTTGCACTTAATACTAAGCTAAACCATGGCTTAGGTCTGGGTAATGGGACAGCAGCAGGACCAGGAATCTAGAACACAGGAATTTGCCTTAAAGCTAGTCAGACCATCAGTCCATCTAGCTCAGTATTGTCAACACTTACTGGCAGAGGCTCTCCAGGGTTTCAGGCGGGACTCTCTCTCAGCCCTACCTGGAGATGCCAGGGATTGAATTTAGGGCGTTCTGCATGCAAGTCAGATGCTCTACTACTGAGCTACGGCCCTTCCCCAGCTAACTATGCCCAGGTAAGGACATGAACCCTGGACCCTCAGATCAGGGGAGGAGGGAAGTGGCCACAGTTTTTGCACTGAGTACCCTTATTCTCACTAAATTGTATTTTGGCTTAGCATTACGCGTAAACCGGGCCAATGAATAAAATATATAATCAATAAATTGCAAAAGCAATCATAATAACATAGGAAAATAGCAATTTATTTAACTTCAAGATATGTCTCTATGAAATTACCAGGCAGGGAGCCCAGTTTGCTACCTTGCCAAATTTTTTAAATCACATACTTTAAATTGCACCTGAAGGCATCAAAAAGCAAGATGACTACTACAACAGGTACTCAGAAAATGACTAAAGAAACAGAGGGACTGGATAACTCATCTCTAAAGTGTGTCTGCCAATAGATAGTCCCAAACTGGAAAGCTTGAGACATGCTGTCATTAAATCCATTCTCAAGCTATTATCATTGGGGAATATTTTGCCAGTGGGGGTAGATATTGCACCCAAAATGATTATTGGTATACATAGGAATGTATTTTTAAAAAACTCACTAATTGCACAGTTTTATGCCTGTGAATGCTTTGAATACTTTTAAGACTTCTAGTTATATTCAACAAGAAGTACAAAACAACAACATAAAAAAGAATATATCTTTGGTCTTAAACGTTGATTAAAGTATACATGCCATTGTATTTCAATATGTGGATTTTTCTTTTTTAGATAAAAATAAAGATTGATAAAGCCCTGCAATATTTAATAGGCCTTACTTCCTGGCAAGTGTGTTCAGAAATGCAGCTGAGGATCCAGTCCTTTACCTACCTTCTTGAGAGTAAGTCCCACTGACATACGTGGGACTCTCTTCTGCACTGTGAGACTATGATCCTCCTGTGCACAGTTACTTGGAAGTAATTTCGAGTGACTAGAATGAAGCTTACTGCTGAGTAAATATAGGATCAAACTTAAGACTGAAATCCTGTACAGGAGGGGGGAAATACACACATAGCTGGAGTTGTCCTGAACATTTTTATTGCTACCAGTCACCCAAAAGGATGGGCAAGTAAGCGAGCATCTTTTCCATTAAACCATGGTTTGTGCATTCATCTGGATTACACCTTTCAAAACATCTCTTACTGCTCATGTAGTTCTTGTGTACTGGACTGGGGTAGGATTGTAGCCTAAGAGGTTGTGATAATAGTTTGAGTTTTTTTAAACTACTCCAGAATAGAGTATTCAGAGGTGATGGTAATAAATGGAAACAAAACATTACCTTGAATATTGTCACATTATTCTCATGGTTAATATATTTTGTGTGAGATGTAAGATTAGACTATGGTGGCTGATGGGTGCTGAGACCTTGGGAGAACAGCCTTAAGGCCAGACAACATACAAGGCTATAAGGAGAGACATTGACTCAAATAGATAAAGCAAGGATAATTTGAAACTGAATGGGCCTGCTGTGATCAGGCTGGTGGACTTGAAATTCATTATAAAGCACAATCAATTATGTGAGAGCTGGGAGAGTTTTTTGCAAACATTCTCATCACTTTAGGTGTCTTGATTTTTTGCCATTCATCACTGTCTCCCTGCCCAGTTTCACAAAAGATTTCTTGCTGTTCCTTGACACCTTACACTTCTCACAGTTTACTGTAATCTTGTAGAGGACAAATTTGTTCTAAGGATGAACAAATGGTAAAAGCAAGCTGGGCCCACAGTGTTTTCTGTTTTCACCTCTTTAACTGAAACAACCAGTCTAATGACTTTAAAGCTTATCATCTACTAAAGGCATCACAGCCTAGTTCTCAGTGAGGTGGTATAACTGTGTCTCGTCTGGACTACATAATGAACACTTGGATAACTGAAACCTCCTTCATAACTCCCCCCATCAAATTCCCTACAGATAGAAAGCTAGCATCTCAAGGAGAAAGGTTATTGACTAGCTTTCTCTCCTACATGCTTTTTTCCCTATGTATAGTCCCCAGCGAGGTGGCCAGTGCAATGTCTGCTGCAACTTCTTGGGATCAAGTTTCAATTGATGCACAACATAGGAAATGGACCATTAGTGGTGTGGCACCTACCCTTTGGAATTCCCTCCCCTTAAATATTAGACAGGCACCATCTCTGATATCTTTTCGGTGCCTACTGAAGATCTTCCTCTTTCAACAAGTATTTTAAGTAGAGCCCTTATCCCGGTCTGCATCTGTGTTGGACTTTTTAAAATGTTTTTAAAGCTTTTTAAAAAAGTTTTTAAAAAAGATGTTTGTTTTAATATGTTTTAAAGTCTTTTGTTTTTAAGACATTTTAGAGTGTTTTAGTGACTGTGTTTGCCACCATGGGCTACTTCTGAGAGGGAGGGTGGGATATAAATTTAATAAATAAATAAATTTAGTCAATGAGTATTTAGTCGTGTGTTCTCCCTTTGTGACTCTGGAGTGATGGCTCTTACACAGGTTTACCACCTCAGTGAGAACTAAGCATTGATTTTGATATTTCTGCCTAACCAAGACACTCTTAAGACAAACAGTGTAATGATAGAGATAGTGATGTTCTATTAAAAATGAATAGGAGGTTACTATTTTTCCACAATGCACAAAACTATTTCAATGGACAACTGAGAGGGAGGTGATGAGATAACTTCCCAGAAGTTATCCCAGCTTTTGCTGGGGGGAATTATCTTCTTGCAGTGTAACAGTTCACACACATATGGGGAGTTCCTTTAAATCAGGGATGGGACACCTTTTTGGAGCCTCCACTCCCATCAGCCCCAGCTAGCATGGCCAATGGTCAGGGACGATGGAAGCTGTAGTCCAACAACATCCGGAGGACCACATGTTTCCTATCTGTGTTTTAAATTGATTTCTGTCCCAGTTGCCTGTTTATTGGCCATTCATTCTGATTTGCTTGCACAAAGTTTGTGAGGGAGTCAGATGTTGTCGGCTGTTTATTTTGACTTCAATCTGATTTGTCTGTCGGAAATGTTGTGTCAAGCAAGTGTTATCCCACATTTTCCATTGCGTTTCCCCATCACTTCCAGTTAGGTTTGCCAGGTCAGAAGCCTCCCAAGCCCAGGGATTTCAGGGGCGGGCCCTAGTGATGTCCCGGGGTGGCCCCTAGTGATGTCATTAAGCATGATACATTAAGCATCACCACAGTTGCTTGCAGCATACAACGCAAACAAAAAAAATCTCTGATTGGAAATTAAGATAGAAATCTTAGCTAGATGAGAGTGTTTCCAGGTTCAACTGAAGTGATGGGATCATTCCTTCTCACATGCTTAGACAGCTTGGGTAAGGAACATTTAATCTAGCCTACTTGCTTCAGGCAAGAAAGGTTTAAGGTCAGGCTAGTCACTAGAAAACCATTTTAGGAAGAAGGGAGCCTAATGTTGTGGAGATGTTAGATAGGAGCACTCAGGAGTAAAGATGGATGCCCCTGAAGGCTGCAATTCTAAAAACACTTCCTAAGGGCCTAAGCCCCATAGAACTCAACAGGATTTATTTCTGAGTACATATGGTTAGGATTGTGCTGTGGGTAAGGCTTGACTAGGGATCCTCTGCAACGATATCCATATCAAAGCAGAGTTGGCAACCACCTGCCTGGAATGCCCTGCCTGCGCTTTAATGTAGCTGCTCCAAACCTCTTTACAGACTTGACCCTTCACTGCAGAGTGAGGTTTGAGAAATGAGTAAGAGCTAAGAAGATTCTCTACTCTTTCGTGCCTACTCTGTGGGCTGCTATAAACTTAGTTTGCCAGCCAACCCAATTCCAGTCAGTAAAAATTGACAGAGAGAAATCACATCTAGTTTGGTCTACTTTCACAGGCAGTAGATTGGGAACAACAGCAGTTGAAGCCACACTTCCCAGTATGTGAATTCTTTTTTACCACTATTGGACAAGAAACAAACTATCATGCAAATAACAAGGTGCATCAACAGTGGGTTTAAGGGGGTTGAGCTGACCACATGGAACCACTGTTGTTGCTTCTATGGATGTAAGGGAGTAAGGTGAGAGGTAAATGAAATGCAAATGGAAAAAGAAAAATAATAAGATAGAAAACTCAGCATCCCGCAACCAGTCAGGGTTCCTAACCAAAACTAAAAAACCTCTGGCAGCCAGTTAGCCAAGGTCACAGAAATCCCCATGCAGCCCAACCTGACCCAGGGGCTGCAGCTAGTGCAGAATGTTGTGACATGCCTGCTGACATGAGTGAGACCCTACAAGCATATAACACCTCTGCTGTGAAATCTGCACTGGTTGCTGATTTGCAACCAGGCCAAGTTCAAGGTGTGCTTTTCATGTTACGGGTCCCACATAGTACTTGTTCTGCTCTTGTAAGAAATTGATCCTTATGTGTGGCAGTACCTACGATTTGGAACTCTCTGCCTATTTACATTAGGCAGGCATCTTCATTGTACTCATTTTGGCGCTTGCTAAAAACATTTTTTGTTTAGGCAAGCCTACACAGGCATGTAGAAGCTATTATGTTTTTTATCTGTTTTTAACTCATTGTTGGTTTTATTATTTTGAATGTTTTTAAAAAACTGTGTGTAACTCTTTTAGCTAATAATTTTATTGTGTTAATTCCTTCTATAAACTACTTTGAGGTTTTTTACAATAAAGTGGTATATAAATGTTGTAAATAAAATACATAAATAAATTTTGAAGTCACTGTGGCCCTTGGGTCTCTTTCCTCTTTTGTGCCAAGTCAGGCCATTTGGTAACATCTAGCTTAGTACTGAGGACATGGATAAGCATTGGCTCTCCAGGATTCCAGGCAATAGTCTCTTCCAGAGATTGAATTTTCGACCTATGCATGCAAAGTATGTGCCCTACCACTGAGCTACAGCCCTGTTTAAAAAAGTATCTTTTACAATTGTCTTTTCAATTCACTACTGAATGCACAGCATACTAGAGCAGATCCACACTATGCATTTAAAGCACATTCAACATACATCTGAACCACATGAATCCCAACACAGAATCATGGGAACTGTAGTTTGTTACAGGTGGTGGGAACTATAACTGTGAGCGGGAAACTACACTTCCCAGGATACTTTGGGGGATGTCATGTGCTTTAAATGTGAGTTGGATGTGCTTTAAATGTATTATGTTGATCTGCATTACTTCATAAACTTTGCCTGCATATATATCATTTTAATTAATTTTTAAAATGGAAATAAGCTACAAAATTTACTGTATGACCATGGGCTAAGCACCATCTCTAATCTGCCCCTCAGGGTGAAAACAACAGAGGAGGCCATGACCACCCCAAGGAAGAAGGCACACTTAAAATGTAGAGGAAATAATAATTTGTAAATAATAATTTACAGTCATACTGTGAAATCAGATACATATCAAGACATAGTATGAAGAAATGTATATATAAGCATGAATGTCAAAGTTGTTTATTATTTACACAACCTGTAAACAGTGCAATCCTATGCTTGTTTACTCAGAAGCAAGTCCCAATGAATTCATTGGGGCTTACTCAGACAGGGAAGCATGCACAGCATCCTTATTCAGTGATAAGGAACTTCACTCACCCAATCCAAAATTTAGAATCATGCTACTTTAAGTAGGCTTGCAACTGTTTTATATTTGTTTTAGGATTATTGGATTTTAAATGGCTTTATTTCTTGTGAGCGGCCTTGGTTTCCAATCCTACCTCACAGGGTAGTTGGACATATTCCATATACACACACAGTGATGTAAAAATATATACACCCCATACAATAGTTTATTGTCAAAACCAATTGGCCATTGCAGAACATTTTTTTTAAAGTATTAGTTTCCTGCCAAATAAATGCAGTGACCCTAAGTAAGCCCTGTCTAACTGCTTTAAAAAAAAATCAGAGGGGGAGAGAAAGGTTTATGACACAATCCTTTGCTATGTTCACTCAAAAGTCCCATTGATCTTCAGCACAATCCTAACCATGTCTATCCAAAAGTAAGTCCTACTGAATTCAATGGGGTTCACTCCCAGGTATGTGGAATTAGCATTGCAGCTTTACTCCCAGAAAAACTTCATATTGGGAAGGTTTTCAAAACAGATTATGAATAAGACAAATATACTGCCCTTTTCAACAGTCCAGTAAAATTGAAACTTATTTGACTCATTAATTAGAAAAGTATAACACTGCAGCATGTATACTTTTTAAAACTTCTGTTCAAAAATTATTTGAAAATTATCATATGCCATTTTTTGCAAGTAATTTAAAAAAACCCTGCCTGTGCGCTTTTATGCCTACCAAGATCCTGTTGTGATCTTCTGTTGTACAATCCTATGCATGTCTATTCAGAAACAAGTCCCAGTCCTGCACAGAGAAAATACTCTTTATGCTGCTGAAAGCTATGTATTTACTGAATTCCTGATGTGAAAGGAAACAGGAAAAGGAAACTGTTCTCAGAACTTGAAATGGGGTTTAGGTATTGCCTGGGGGTCAGCAAATCTTGTCAATCACAACCCTGACTTAACTTATTGGCTAAAAACCTGAAAGGGAAGGAAGTAGAGCATCCAGTACTAACAGAAGTTGCAGGGGGGGGGGAAGGTGGCTGACATTTTGGGTTGTATCTTTTGAACCAGGCCACCTAGAAATGTATTTTTTTTAAAACGAAAGCTAAGAGTCCAGACATTAAGGTGACTTGGAGACCTGGAGAGAGCCCCTAAAAACCGGAGTCTCCAGGTGAAAACCGGAGACCTGGCAACCCTACTTCCAGTGCATGTTCCCATCCCCACTTATTGCAAAGAGACCACTTTTTCGGAGGGGGGGAGAAGCAGAGTTGTTACAGAGGAGCACCAAATCAGCTTTAATTGCACTGCCTGAATTTGCTGCTGTGTCACTGAAACTGCCCTGGAACCTTGGTGGCACGTAAATACTATAAATAAATATTATTTACTATTTATTTATGCTGGGAGGAAGGGTGGGATATAAAACAAACAAACAAACAAACAAACAAATAAAAATAGTGTGCATGTGACTGATTGTGATCAGATCCATGTATGCAGTGATTTACTATTTGAAGTGACAAGGGTAGACCAGGAATGAAAATTCTATATCAAAGTGACAAAATAGTTTGCTAAATGAAATAAATAAGATGTTCAAAAGCTGAACAGAAGGAGGGGTTACTGAGGATGGTTCTTGCCTGGGGCACCATTTAGCCAATGACCTAGACCCCATCTGCATTATACATTTAAGCTGTATCATACCACTTTAAACAGTCATGGAATTTACGACTAGGTTCTTTTTGGAGGAGACTTAATAACGAAGCCAAAGCCTGTTTTAAGGTTATTTATTCAGCAAAGCTCTTTACTGGAGCAAAGTACATAACTCGACTAGCAAATGGCAGTTGGGTACAGGCATATATATACCCCTACATTCGTCATAGCCATAGCAATGGTCTCATCCAATTATTCTATGCTACTGTGATGCTCTGCCCCCATACTAGCTACCCTCCTCTATGCATTCCAGCGATATCAGTATCCTTGACACATGTTCAGTCTGCTACAGTAGTTCTATTCACCATTGTCTACATGACTCCCCTGCTCAGAAGGAATGGCGGCCAGAATCCTCCTCAACAATCATGGCTTCCCCCAGATCATCATGGAAACTGTAGTTTGTTAAGGTGCTAAGAGTTGTTAGAAGATTCATATTCCCCTCACAGAATTCTCAAGAGTGGTTTAACAATAAATATACCTTCCCAGGGAACACTGGAGATTGTGGCTCTGTGAAGGGAATAGGGGTCTCATAACTCTCAGCACCCTTAATAAAAGCCATTCCCAAGATTCATTAGAGAAAACCATGACAATTTGCAGTGATATAATACTACTTTAAATGTATAGTGTAGATGGGGCCTAAGACAAGGTGTTTCAACACAGTAGTTCTTTGTCTACTTGGCATCTCTGATGTGCACATGGAGGTTGCTGTTTCCAAGGACAACCTTATTCATTTCAGTAGTGGAAGCATATCTACCTATTCCTTGCATGTGCAAATGTGCACGCTTTGTTGAAATTAATGGGATAGCATATGCTTATAAAACCTAATTAAGTTGTTCATGGGGCTCTGGTTTAGGATGTGTGCATGAGAGAAAAAAATCATTCCATGGCTTTAAAATCTCAATTTGGTAATGAATGGAGTCTGTTGAATTAACTGTTTCTGAAACACCCAATTAAGTGAATGCAAGCAGTGTTGCTTTCTGCACATGCAATTATTTTTACACTTTAACAGAGATTGCATTATTTTATTTAGGTAGAGAATTGTGTTAGAACACTTTAGTTATGTTCTTAAGAATTTAAAAAAAACCAATGAGAGTATAAGGAATTCATCTAAGGACATTTCTTGAATAATGAATTCTATTATAATTGCCCACTGTTACATTCTTGATTTGTAAGCTATACTGCTATTTGGCTTCAACATGCAAATTCAGTGTTATCTTCTTCCAGTAAACAGATTGCTCTGATGATATACAGTGGTAGTTAAGCCAACTGCTTTGTTTACCAATTTCACTGCATGCTTCATTGGCTTTCTCTCTGCAGCATCGCCCCAGCATATGATGAAGGAGGCTCAGATATGCAGCTGATAGTGCTTGAGAGCAATCTATTGGCTCCAATCCAAAAAGCCCTGTGCATATACCTGTGGCATTTCCAGGTGTGCTTCTGACTGAAGCCATTCATGCAGCTGACCACTGAGTCATTGAGCCAGACCATTGGTCCATCTAGCTTAGTATTGTCTGCACTGGCTGGCAGTAGTTCTCCAGGGTTTCAGACAGGGGACCTTCTGCATGTAAAGCAGATGTTCTACAACTGAGCCATGACCCTTCCCCTTTGGTTGTTGCTCCAAAGGATCAGTTCACCTTTATGAGAGCTTTTCAGGAGGTTCAACAGGCTGCTGGAGAAAGGGGCTGGTGCTGTCTCAAGGCACATTTGATCCTGCCCATTATTTATAGAGGAATTCAAATTAAAGATTAAGTGGCAGGTTGGCCACTTACATAAACTCACTGGGAGCTCTTGCAATGATTATATTGGTGGCCACATCTAAATCCACCTCATTGTTCTCGCATGCAAAGGTGTCATGGCAAAGTCTTTTAAAATTTAGACGACACCTGAGATGGATAACTTGGCTTATTTAGTTTTATCCTTTAACAAAGCTGTAGTTAAAAAACGATGACAGACAAATGGGGGGGGTAGACCCTGGGAAAGACCTATGTTCAGCAGGGTTTACCAACAATTTCCTAACTGGTTAAAACAGGGAAGGGGAACATGTAGCCCTCCAGATATTGTTGGCCTACAACTTTCATCATCCTTGACCATTGTCCATGTTGGCTAGGGCTGATGGGAGTTGGAGTCCAACAACATCTTGAGAATCACAGGTTCCCCATCTCTATTATACAGAAACAAGTGAGACCTGCAACAAAACATAGCCGTGTGCAATGCTCCTGTTTAGTGTTCCAGTCATCCATGCCATCCTCCAGCATACTCCATTCCATTCGCCCTACCTCCTGACTTTCAGTCAGCATTCTGTGGCTGAGTTCATTCAGTCCTCTTTGAACAGTTTTTGGGTCCCACCCCTTTAGGGTTTTTTTCTTAAGATTTGTTTTGCATTTTGGCAAACCTTGAGGTTTCTCTGAGCATCCTGATATCTCCCTGTTGTGTTTGGATGGTGCCATTTTTGCTACATAAGGATCAGCACTTGCCTCTGAACTCTAAAAACAAAAGGAGTAATAGCTGTGACCTGTATGTGCCTAACATTTTCCCCAGTGTTGGTTTTCAAATTATTGCCATTGTTCACAATATCTTTGGTGTAGTTGGTGTATTTCAGAATCACACAGGCAAACATACCCAGGGTCCTGCCTGCAAGGACCTTACAATCTAAAAACAACACTGAGAAAAATAACAGAGGAAGGAAGGAAAAGATGAATAAGGGGAAATGCAGTTACATGTACTTAAAACTGGGTTGCAGTTGGGAATAAGAATCAAGGGGATAAGTTAAAGGCACATGGATGCTGAGGAGCGATTAGAAGACGAAAAGTGATACCACATATATGTTCACGGAGAGTGTTCCACACTTATCAGAAAGCAAGTTGGGGGACAGTAAATGTGAAGGTGCAGAAGTTCTTCTTGTGTTAGGAAGATATATCCTTGACTTCATGCCTTTTAAGGCAAGGGCTCCTTTTTGGGCCTCAATATTTTGGCAGTAATGTGTACAGCTGTTTTAGAGGGTCATTTTTGTGAAGACCCTGCTATGAACAATTTTGTTTCCCTACCCCACCCACATTATCTGTGATGACTGTTCAGACACTGGCAAAAGTGGATGTTTCCAATCCTCAAAACGTTTTAAAAAATGGTTGATTAATTTGGAGTTTTTTTGTAATGCTCTAAATCTGTCTCTTTTACAAATTGTTGCCACTTTTGCAAACTTGACTGGCTGGGGTTTTTTTGGAAGGGGGTAAAGGAGATTATGGAAACTATGTTATATAGCGCCAAAGGATGTGGTCTGAGGGAAGGATTGCTCTGCACCTGTTTCTGAGAATGCTGATTATTATGCCCTGGGCTCCTACTAGGAGGAAGGGTGGGATATAAATCTAATAAATAAAAAAAAATTAAAAAATTAATTTGTTTCGTAATCACGTTGAATTGGGCACACACCGAGAGTAGTTCTTGAAGCCTCACGGAAGGCATTTGTCTCTGCCTGTCAGCAAGAGGTGTAGTAAGAAGGCTACTTTCAGACCAAAGCATGGTGGTTTCTCAGCCATTGTCCAGTTCCCAAGTTCCAAAGCAGCTTGCTGTCAAATCCAGTTAACAAAAAACTATTCCTTCATTCCCCCCCCTTTTTTTACTATTATACCACTTTATCTGCCATGGCTTACCCAAGAGAATCCTGGGAACTGTAGTTTGTTAAGGGTGCTCAGAGTTGTTAGGAGACTCCTACTTCCCTCACAGAGGTACAATTCCCAGACTGGTTTAACAGTCAGTTCCTTTTCCCAGGAAACCCTTGAATGTATAACGTTTACATACTACATAGTATTTAAAATATAGTACTGCTTTAAATATATGTCACACTAAAATGTTGATGAGTTTTCATGAGGACATTTTTAATGTTTTAATGTTTTTTCCAGTGATGTGGAAATGTGAAGAACCAAACTTAAGACTGGAAAAATGAGAAATGGAGAAAAGATGAAATTGACAGATTTGCCCACTCCTAGCTGCAGATTGCCTGGGCATTCATATTTTAGTTGCTTAGTCTTTTTCCTTGTTTGTCAAAACTTCCCACTACTGGAAACTTTGCTCTGTACCTCTCTCAGGAAAGAGAAAAGAAAATTACTCTTTTGTCTGTGTCTCCTTTTCTCATCTTCACCAATAAATATCTGCCTTTATGTACTTTATGTACTTTACTGAGAACGCCCAAACAGAAGTGAGTTTCAAATCTGTGCACAAATGAATAGAACCATGGGCCTTGTTTATATTGTTATTCACGTGGAGGGAGATATTTATCAAGTATTTGTGTACTGCCTAGCTATCATTCTTCAGTAATGCCAAGACTGATCATGTGATGCTGGCCTCACAGAAGGGGAACTGTACCTATGCTATGGTATTATGAGCTGCATCATTTATATAACTCTCTTTTCAAGCAATCTGATAACAACTATGAAATCTTCCAATCTTCTAATGACATCCCCCCTCCCCAGTGAAAAGAACTGACAAACACACATGAAGAGCAATAACCTGTGAAGTCTTTGTGGTGGTTGTGACACCTGTGGCAGCTGTCTCCTTTGCCTTCAGGAAGTCATACATATCAGAGCAATATAAATTGCTGTAGGGGGAGACACTGCCTGAAGTACAAACGGCTAGTTGAGCCAAGGAATGGAGCAGTTTCCAAAAATAGCTAATCCCTTGTTGCAAAGTAATGTGTGAGGCAAAGGACATATACTTCATCTGGAGAAAGAGAGTGAGCCGTAAATGCAGAGATGAGTTGGAACAGCTCTATCTAGGACAAAAATTACCACAATCTGTAACAATGAAAACATGGAAAAACGGGCATGGGGTTATATATAATTTTGCAACAGACCACATAGTAACTTGATCCAGATCAATATAACTGACTTGTAGAACACAAAGGAAGCACTAGAAAGAGGGGAAATGGTGATGAGAACATAAGATAATGAACAATACCCACATCTGTGTAACACAAGGGTTGGGAACAGAGGAGCCAGTCAAATTAACTGTCTACAGAGTGATGGTCAAATGTCTTCAGACTGTAGTACTAAAAGAAAAAGGTTCCTCTTCTCTGCCTGTGGTTATGGCTAGCAGAGGCTTTCGACCTCGTTGATTTTTTTCCTGATAGAAGACGACAGCTGGAAACTGAACAGTTAGGAAACAATCACAATGTTAAAGCGTGGCTAGACTGACATCCGTCATTGTAGGGCAAGGGGAGTAAGATGGCAGTAAATGCTGGGATTTTAACATTGTGTATGGCAGCCAGTTGGCTTTTCTTCCTGTGACCTGCTAGTTATTGCATGGCAATGGCTGGGGATTCAGAGCATTTGGCAACAAGCGAGCAGGAAAAACTGGCTGCATTCCATCTCCGAAAGTGACAGCTGTTTTCAGACAGCCCCACAGGTTAGAAATGCCACTAAAATTTGAACTCCTCAACTATTTTCCATAGCACAGACAATTAACAGTTTATTAAAATGTCACTAACCATCCTCAGTGTTAAAGTTTCAGAGATTTCCACAGCACTTCTGAGAGTGAGTGCTTATTTCCCTGACAGCATATATACAAGATCATGAACTTCCTCCTCCTACTCCTCTTCCTCTTATGTCTTATTCAGTGTGTACAGAGTAACCAAATTCTAATTTGTGGTGAATTGTTATAGGTTCTCCTTGCTGAGGCTCTTCCAAACATGTGTGGACCCATTTCCTCACACACTGTTTATTGTCATGTCATTTCTCTGTCATGACTCCTCATTAGTAGGGTTGTCATGAGAGCAGAGGCAGCTGAGACCTTATAGTGGCATCTTTTGGCTCCCAGGAACCAAGGCATCCGCCACTGGTGAACAAAACCACAAGGAGGAGCATCTCCTTTGGTGAGACAACACAACCTATAACTGATGCCCATTGCTGAAGTCTATCCCTTTGTGTGAATGAACAGCTGTGGCTCACCCAGGACAGCATGCTCTAAAATCCACTGCCTGCTAAACCAGAACTCAGGATGTCTTGCAGAAGCTGCTACATTCTCCCAGGCTATTTCATCTAAGGGACATATTTCAGCAATGGGTACACAGACATTGGTCCCATCTGCACTATACATTTAAAGCATCATCATACCACTTTAATAATACTATAACTTCCCCCAAAGGATCCTCAGAATTGCAGTTTGTTAAGAGAGCTGAGAGATGTTAGGACACAACTGGAAAGGGGGATTGTTAAACCACTTTTGAAACTAGCTCCTAACATCTCTCAACACCATTAATAAACTACAGCTATAGTGTTCTCTGATGGAAGCCATGACTGTTTAAAGTGGTATGATCATGCTTTAAATATATAGTACAGATGGGGCCATAAACTTATAGAATCACAGAATCATAGAATTGTAAAGTTGGAAGAGGCAGGCAGAGAGAGAAAGAGAGAGAGAATAGCATGTTTGTAGACTACACTAGGGATGGGATCCGTTGGCCAGGGCTGGTTTGAAAGTATTCTGTCAACCTAACAGGCAGGCATGGATGTTCTGTATCCACTAGACACTGCTTTTACCGATCCATGTTTTTCATTTCACTTGATGTTAATATCAATATTTTAAAAGGAAATATTGATATTTTGAAGGAAATATCAATATTTCCTTTAAAAATATCAGTATTTTAAAGGAAATATTGATATTACAATCAATGTTTTCAAAAATAGCCATGAAATCCAATCTTTGAGAATAAGCGACTTAAGGAAAAATTCAGTACCAATTCTGAATTGGGCGGAATTCTAGCACATCCTTACTAGACACAGACTGAGCAGTCTAACTTAAAATCCCTGGTTAACATTACATTTCAGGCAAGCCTTCAGCAAATTGCTCTCCCTGGCTCAGTTCTACCAGGGTTCAGTGGAAACCTTTAAGTCTATTGCTGTGAGGATACATTAGATAGGAGCGTAAAGGGGTTTGTGCATCATATAATACGAATAACAGTTGAATAATTTTGCCCCCATTGCCTTTGATTCTGACCAATTGTTTACTCCAGTCCTCTCCTGCCTACTTTTGAACACTCTCTTCCTCCCTAAGGTAGTCACTGCAAAATATTTGTGGGAAGCCGTTTACACAGCAGCCACATATAACTCAGCTTGAGTGCCCTGGCTGTACACAAACCATCTGCAAAAACAGACTGTAAAATGTACACCAAAAATAATGACCCAAGCGAGCAAAGAGACACTACACTCATAAATAAGAGACGAAGTCAGAGACCCTCCAAAGATATATTGCAGGGTTTCTTGGTGAACTGAACATCTGCAGGTGTCTCTTAGATTAACTGCCATTCTTTTCAACATGGCATAGTTAGTGACTTATTTATTCTGTTGGCCAGGTATATGGCACAGACAACCAGCTTAAAAAGAAGCAGCAAGATGGTTTCCTTTCTTTTATTTTTACTGCTTGTATTAGGCATGTGAGTGATCAAGCAGTATTTCTGACTGAGATGTTGGCACTTCTTTTACACAGTAACACAAACGCCATTGACAAGAAGCCTATGAAAGGCTGGATGGAATTCCTTATTCATAATCATTCCTTTCTTGGCTGGATTGCTGGTTAATAACACAGAATGGTTCGTTAAAGTTTCATTACCGAGAGCTAATGGTTAGGAGATGGTTGCCTGATAGATGGGGATCACTCTTTGTTTTTGAATGAGTTGATACTCATGATAGCTGGGAGAAGGTAATACTACTCTAGCTGAAGTGAGGAGGCAGAGAGATGTCAAAGACACATTTTGCATTAGGAAAGGAAGAGAGCTGAACATTTTTAGCTGGAGTTAACCGAAACTAAGGGGTGCAGTCTGGACAGCTGTCCAAACAGCTCTCTTGGGATCTGGCTGGTCAGAGTGTCTGTTTGGCAGTAGCAGGGGTGGGAAACCTCAGGCCTGAGGGTTGAATGTGGCCCTCCAGGCCTCTCTATCTGGCCCCAGAACTCTTCCTACACCATGCCTCCTCTTTAGGCCGCCTCCCTCTCCCAGCCCTGATCTCCACCCTCCTCAAATGCTTTTGTATGACTCAAATGTTCCCTTGAAGTGTGGTCATGCCTTTTCCTTGTCTGGGTGAAGGCTGGAGAGATGTGTGTATGGGAGATATAAAGACCTTTGACTTTTGTATAGCTGGAATGTAGCCTACTGTACAAAGGTAGCAGTAACATTCTCAGTAGTGTAGCAGCAGATTCAGAAGTGCAAGGTTGCATCATTGTAGTCACACCCTGCCCCCTCACAGCCACACCTCCTTTTCCACTTTCCTTTGTCTCCCTTGCTTTCTGTGTCTTCTCCGAGTCCACACCCCACTACAACAGATGTCCATAGAGCCATTCAACATGAAAGGGAAGGCTGTGTATTAGAATCATAGAATATTGGAGTTGGAAGGGGCCTATAAGACCATCAAGTCCAACCCCCTGCTCAATGCAGGAATCCAAATCAAAGCATTCCCAACAGATGGCTGTCCAGCTGCCTCTTGAATGCCTCCAGTGTCGGAGAGCCCACTACCTCTCTAGGTAATTGGTTCCATTGTCATATGGCTCTAACAGTTAGGAAGTTTTTCCTGATGTTCAGTTAAAATCTGGCTTCCTATAACTTGAGTCCATTATTCTGTGTTCTGCACTCTGGATGATTGAGAAGAGATCCCGGCCCTCCTCTGTGTGACAGCCTTTCATGTACTTGAAGAGTACTATCATATCTCCCCTCAGTCTTCTCTTCTCCAGGCTAAACATGCCCAGTTCTTTCAGTCTCTCCTCACAGGGCTTTGTTTCCAGTCCCCTGATCATCCTTGTTGCCCTCCTCTGAACCCGTTCCAGTTTGTCTGCATCCGTCTTGAAGTACGGAGACCAGAACTGGACACAGTACTCAAGATGAGGCCTAGCCAGTGCTGAATAGAGGGGAACTAATACTTCACACGATTTGGAAACTATACTTCTGTTACTGCAGCCTAAAATAGCATTTGCCTTTTTTGCAGCCACATCACACTGTTGGCTCATATTCAGCTTGTGATCAACCACGATCCCAAGATCCTTCTCACATGTCATATGGCTGAGCAAGGTATCCCCCATCTTATAACTCTGCATTTGGTTTCTTTTTCCTAAGTGTAGAACTTTGCATTTATCCCTGTTGAATTTCATTCTGTTGTTTTCAGCCCAATGCTCCAGCCTATCAAGGTCCCTTTGAATTTTGTTTCTGTCTTCCACGGTATTAACTGTGCCCCCCAATTTTGTATCATCTGCAAATTTGATAAGCATGCTCTGTACCTCCTCATCCAAGTCATTAATAAAAATGTTGAAGAGCACTGGGCCCAGGACCGAGCCCTGTGGTATCCCTGTGAGAATTTTCTCAGTGGCTGACTCACTTCCTTTCACTGATTGCCTTGTACATAGGGAACTGTCCCTGGTCCCCAAAAAGTAAACAGTCTATGATCCCCCGAAACCCTGGATGATGATACCCCTGAAGATCCCTTGATCCACCTTTCCCCCCCCTCTAGTCCCGCCAACGTTTGCCTCTGGCCCTCACCCACCACTGGCATATAGCCCCTGGAAGGTTGCCTGCTACAGAATGTGGCCCTCAGGGTGAAAACGCTCCCTACCCCTGGCCTACATGTATGCTCTTCTTGTACACTTGTGAACAAAACAAGTATTACAAAGATACATTCAGTCTGCAGTGCTCTCTCGTGAAAAAAGGAAACCAAACCTGGCAATGCTACTGCTGCCCCTAGAACTTCTTCACTGTTCAAGACAGTGGGCAATAGGGTAGCCAGGTGAAATAGTGTACACAGCATCTGCATCATTAATAGTTACTAGAAGACGACAGGGCTCCTACACCTTTAATAGCTAGCAGAAGAGGGGATTTCAGCATGTAAAGCTTGTCATGAAGGTGGTGGTTATTCTTCCTCAAGCACCAACATGCCTTGGGCCACTCTGCAGCTGCTTATCATGGATACCCCGCTGCAGTGCAAAAAACAACATGGGAAGCTCCCTTGTCCTACATGAGCCTTTTGACTGAAGTTGCCCTCTTTTTTGTAGAACTGTGTGCTCCTCAGAACTACTACTTTTTATTTGTTTGACCTTCCTAATGAGAACAAGTTGATGCAGCTATGGTTAATGAGCCAATTCTTCTTCTCAAGAATAGCATCCATGAAAGCATTTTTTCTCTAAGCTTTACTGAGGGAATCAATTAAGACCTATCCTATCCTTTTTGTTTTATTACTGTTTGCATTTGGTAAGCCTTCCTCAATGGGATAATTAATTTGTCAAGAGCAAAACTACCCCTGAAGCCCACTGAGATTCCTGAACCGGCAATTCAAGCTTTGCAGTTAATTTCACAAACTAATTTTCTGAGGCTGCCTACCTGAGCTGAAGTGGCTTGTTGTTCTTGTTACAATGACAAGGATCAAAATTTCATAAAGTAACATTCTGCCTGGAATCAATGGTAAAGTTAAGGCTATCAATGACTCCTAGCTACCATCTTCTGTACTGGAGGCAGAATGCCTACAGGAAACCTAGCTGCCGGGAATTACAAGTGCTTTGCGTTCAGGTTCTGCTTGCAGGCTTCCTATAGGCATCTGGTTGACCACTGTGAGAACAAGATTCTGGACTAGATGGGCCTTGCATCTGATCTAGCTGGGTAATTTTTATGATAGGATACAGCTACAGGTATGTTTTCCCAGTACAAAAGCAACTGAAAATTCAACCTGGGTCTCCATGGTACTAGTCTAATGACAACATTTATTTATTATTTTATTTATTTATTTTATTACATTTTTAGACCGCCCTATAGCAATAAGCTCCCAGGGCGGTGCACAGCATAGTAAAACAGGTTAAAATACAAAAACACAATAAAACATAATTAAAAATTTTCAATTTTAAATTCAAATTTTTAAATTTTTAAAATGCCTGGGCAAAGAGATAGGTCTTTACCTGGCACCGAAAAGATAGCAAAGAAGGCGCCAGGCGTATCTCATCAGGGAGGGCGTTCCATAGTTCGGGGGCCACCACTGAGAAGGCCCTAGCTCTAGTTATCGTTCTCCGTGCCTCCCTATGCGTTGGGACATGGAGAAGGGCCTTCGACGTCGAGCGCAGCGACCGGGTAGTTACATAGCGGGAGAGGCGTTCCGCCAGGTATTGCGGTCCAATGCCGTTAAGGGCTTTATAAGTAAGAACCAACACTTTGAATCTGGCCCGGAAACATATTGGTAGCCAGTGCAGCTGGGCCAGGACAGGTGTTATATGATCAATTTTTTTTGTCCCAGTAAGAACTCTGGCCACAGCATTCTGCACCAGCTGAAGTTTCCGAACCGTCTTCAGAGGTAACCCTACGTAGAGTGCATTACAGTAGTCCAATCTAGAGGTTACCAGAGCATGGATAACTGTGGCAAGGTTCTCCCTATCCAGATAGGGTCGTAGTTGGGCTACCAGCCGAAGCTGGTAGAACGCATTCCGTGCCACCGAGGCTACTTGAGCCTCCAGTGACAGGAGCGGATCTAATAAGACCCCCAAACTACGGACCTGCTCCTTTAGGGGGAGTGTAACCCCATCTAGGGCAGGTCGGGCATCAACCATCTGGGCAGAGAGCCCTCCCACCAACAGCATCTCAGTCTTGTCAGGATTGAGTCTCAGTTTATTAGCTCTCATCCAGTCCATTATCGCGGCCAGGCAGTGGTTTAGTACATTAACAGCCTCACCTGAAGAAGATGAAAAGGAGAAGTAGAGCTGCGTATCATCAGCATATTGCTGGAAACGCACTCCAAATCTCCTAATGACCTCGCCCAGCGGCTTCATATAGATATTAAAGAGCATGGGGGACAGAACTGAACCCTGTGGGACCCCATATTGGAGTATCCAGGGACTCGAGTAATGCTCCCCAAGCACCAGCTTCTGGAGACGATTCTTGAGGTAGGAGCACAGCCACCACCAAGCAGTGCCTCCAACTCCTAAGTCCGCAAGATGTCCCAGAAGGATACCATGGTCGATGGTATCAAAAGCCGCTGAGAGATCAAGGAGAACCAACAGAGTTACACTCCCTCTGTCTTTCTCCCGACAGAGGTCATCATACAGGGCGACCAAGGATGTTTCTGTACCAAACCCCGGCCGAAAGCCCGATTGACATGGATCCAGATAATCAGTTTCATCCAAGAGAGCCTGGAGCTGGTGAGCGACCACACGCTCTAAAACCTTGCCCAGGAACGGAACATTTGCTACCGGTCTATAGTTGTCAAGATTTTCAGGGTCCAAGGAGGTTTTCTTTAGGAGCGGTCTCACCACTGCCTGTTTCAGGCAGGGTGGTACCACTCCCTCTCGTAAAGAGGCATTGATCACCTCCTTGGCCCATCCGGCTGTTCCGTTCCTGCTAGCTTTTATTAGCCATGAGGGGCAAGGATCCAGAGCAGAAGTGGTCGCCCGCACCTGTCCAAGCACCTTGTCCACGTCCTCGAGCTGAACCAACTGAAATTCATCCAATAAAACAGGACAGGACTGTGCTCCGGACACCTCATTAGGCTCAACTGCTACAATATTGGAGTCAAGGTCCCGGCGGATGTTTGCGATCTTATCTTGGAAGTGTCTCGCAAACTCATTACAGCGGGCTATTGATGGTATTATTGCGTTCTGAGGACCAGAGTGTAAAAGTCCCCGAACAACCTTATAAAGTTCCGCTGGGCGGTTAGAAGATGACTGAATGGAGGCAGCAAAGTACTGCTTCTTCGCTGCCCTCACCGCCTTCACATAGAGCTTGGTAGAGATCTTCACAAGTGCAAGACCACAGCCGTCGGGAGTTCGTCTCCATTTGCACTCAAGCCGTCTCCTTTCTTGCTTCATCACTCTTAGCTCCGGGGTAAACCACGGAGCCAATTGAGCTCTGCAGAGGAGAGGGCGCACCGGGGCGATCGTGTCAACTGCCCGGGTCATTTCCGTATTCCACAGATTGACCAGGGTTTCAACAGGAGCGTCAGTTTTATCAGCCGGAAAACTCCCCAGAGCCTTCTGAAAACCTTCAGGATTCATTAGTCTCCGGGGGCGGACCATCTTAATAGGTCCTCCACCCTTGCAGAGGGGAGAAAACATTGTGAGCCTACACCTCAATAGGCGATGATCTGTCCATGACAGAGGAATAGATGTAAAATCCCTCACTCCCAGATCACCATCCCCTGCTCCAGTAGCAAAAATTAAGTCTAGAGTGTGCCCCGAAATATGCGTAGGGCCAGTAACAAATTGAGACAGCCCCATGGCTGTCATGGAGGCCATGAAGTCCTGATCCGCCCCAGACAAAGCGGTCTCGGCATGAATGTTGAGATCCCCCAATACCATAAATTTGGGGGATCGCAACACCAAACCCGAGACCACCTCCGTCAGCTCACTAGGCCTCATAAATGAATCTCTGCAGGTGCTTTTAAGGAAGAGAAGGTTTTCTGTCATTCTCTCTACCAAAGTGAGCGAAAGAAAGGATGATCTCAAAAGCGGGAAAAAAGATCCACCAGGTGGTGACCATCGGAGCAACAGGGTAAGCTGTGAGCTCTGCTAACCCTGCAGCCTTTTCTTCGAAAAAAGCCTTGACACAAATTACAAAACTCCTCTTAAAAATATCTGACGGAACCAGGAATACCTCCTGCAGAGTTAGATCAACAGCAGTACTTCTCATCTTGACAAAACAACCTCTCACTGGACACATCGTGAATCAAAGCAACCCGAAAACATTAAAATGGCAGCGAAAACATCAACATCATCAAAAAGTGAGTTAATGCAGCCCTTAATCCCTGATTCAGAGCAAGACCCAGCTACAAGCCTCCTCTCTATGCAAATTGCCTCCTTACAAAGTTCACTGTTTCAAAAATGGGACGATAGCTTTAAGATCTTAGATGAAAAAATCTCATCCCTGGCAACCAAAATGGCCGACGTTGCTAAAACTGCAGATGAGGCCTTAGATTTAGGCACTCAACACACAGAGGTGATCAAACACATTATTCGCAATTAAAAAGAAATATTAACCCACGTCGATGACCAGGAAAATCGAAGTCGTAGCCGGAATTTAAGAGTGCGTGGGATTAAGGAATGGACTGATAATAAAAATATTATTCAGGTTTTAATATCTTGGTGGTCAGCAACCATGCCAGAAGCAGGCATTATTGCATCAGACATAGAACGCGCACACAGAAGTCTGGGTCCTCGCCCAAAAAATAATGCCCCTCCTAGAGACATTATAATTGCATTTTATAATTTTGCAAAAAAAGAAGAACTGCTTAAAATTGCACGTACAAAAAATCAAATCGAATTTGAAGGCAGCCCCGTCTTATTTCTACAGGACCTGAGCACTGCAACACTGCAAAAACGTAAAGCATTTCGCCCTGCTACAGAACTACTAAGAAAAGAAGGCATCAAATATCGGTGGGGCTTCTCATTTGCGCTAATAACAGAAATGGATGGCATTCAACATAAAGCATCAACTAAAAAAGACATGCTAAATTTACTGGCACTATTCAACATCAACTCTCCGTGGGACGAAGAAGAAACAGAATCAGATGAGCTGTTCAACATGTTACTTGACTGTGACAACTGGAAATCCTTCCCTCATACCATGAGACGCAGAAGACGTCCAAGAGTGGACACAGTCAGCAACTCAATGACTACTCACAGAGCACTAAGATCCACATCTACAAGAAAGAAATGAACATTCACGGATGGATCACTATAAGAATCAACATACAAACAGATTTCTCAAGGACTGAATCACAAATTTCTAACATGCACAAAGGCTAAGTTGGTGCAATTTATCACAGGCCAGGGTTGGCAGAAACATAATGAGCTATTTAGTTAAAAGTTTTATCTATTTGCTACTATTCAAATTTATACTATCTTATTCTTCTCTGAGGTAATAGACCTCAGAAATTCGACCGACTAATACAGGGCTGTCAATGACAACACCTGTAAGCAGAGTAAGCTTACTCTGTCTTTTATTAATCAGGTACGGGGGTTACATGTTGGGGGGGAAGTTATGTTTTATTTGGGGTTTTCAGAGCTACACATTCAATATATGTTATAATATATGGTTAAATACAGAAATGTTAAGATGGAAATGGTACAAAGATAAAGGATATTGGTATATTCAGGTGATCAAAACAATCAATGTACTTATCTCTAATGGCTGAACTTAAAATACTAACTCTAAATGTATGGGGCATGGGAGACGTAATCAAAAGACGGAGAGTTTCAGACTACATCAAAAGTCAACAACCCTCAATTATATTTCTTCAAGAAATATATAAACCAAAACCTAACTATCATCTTCTTCCACATAAATATTTTGGTAAGCAATTCTTAGCTACGGGAGGAAATCACTCAAGAGGAGTAGGAATTATTTTTGCTAAAATATTAGATTTTCAGGTTCAAAAACAACAAATAGATCCAGACGGCAGATATATATTCCTTTCAGAATCACTACAAAATCGTAATTACACCCTAGCTTCAATTTACTCTCCTAATACTAATCAGCTAAATTTTATATCTAAAACACTCAAAAAACTTCAGAAATTCGCCTCAGGTGAAGTTCTTATAGGCGGGGATTTAAACATATGCAGTGACCCTATACTAGACAAAAGCATACGACTACCAAAATCGCTTGCAAAAACATCATCTCCCATACAGTCTCTACTACAAAAACACGGGTTAATAGATGCATGGCGCCACATGAATACTAATATCAAAGATTACACATATCAATCACCCAGATTTAAAACTTTCTTGAGACTAGATTACATCCTAGTATCTTCAACACTCCTCACTAATATCACCAAAGCAGAAATATACCCCAGATTGGTATCAGATCATGCTGCAGTAGGAGTAAATTTAAACACCCTAAAATACACTCCATACAACTCAATATGGAGATTTGATTCTTCCCTTACTACTGATCGATCAGTCACTAACATACTACAAGAAAAATTAAAAGAATATTTTGAATTCAACACTACCCCTGACATTACAATGAACATTTTATGGGACGCAATGAAAGCAACAATGAGAGGTCACTGTATAAATGAAATGGCCAAAAAGAAACGTCACACCGACCCAATTAAAACCCAATTATTAAAAGAAGTGGACAAATTAGAATCTCAGCATAAACAAAATAATTCAGACACCACATTAGGAGAACTACAACAGAAAAAAAAAGAATTAGAAGCTATAGATTCTATGAAAATAGCCAAATCTCTCTGGTATACTAAACAAAAATACTATGAATGGGGAAATAAACATTCCAGATTACTAGCTCATGCTCTAAAATCACAATATACAGCTACTACAATTACAACAATTTCACATCAAGAGAACATAACCTCTGGTATTAAAGAAATTAATAAATGCTTCATGGATTTTTATATGAAACTATATAATACCACACCTATTAAAACAGAGGAACTCCAAAATTTTCTCCTTGTCTTTTCCCCACCCACTCCTTCAGATGCTCAAAAAACACTTCTAAACCAAGATATAACAACAGAAGAGGTTTCTACGGCAATCATAAACCTCAAACACAATAAGGCACCTGGACCAGATGGCTTTAATAGCACATTTTATAAAATCTTCAAAGATATATTAACTCCACACCTCACACAATTATTTAATTATATTTGGTCAGGTGGAATTATCCCAGACACCTGGAAAACATCCCGTATAATAGTTATACCCAAACCAAATAAAGATAAATCAAAAGTGGAATCCTACCGCCCAATAAATCTTCTTAACCAAGATCAAAAATTATTTACTTCTATATTAGCAAATAGAATCAATTCAATGATAACTGATCTTGTTCATGTAAATCAAACAGGATTCATTAAAGGAAGACATATATCTGATCCCATCAGAAGACTGCTTAACATCATATATCACGCCAAAACAAACAAAAAACCATTAGGTATCTTATCCTTAGATATATACAAGGCCTTTGATTGTTTAAACTGGAACTACCTAATTAAAGTACTAGATAAATATAAATTAGGAAATAGGATACTAAACATGATTAATCGATTATATGACATCACCACTGCAGTAATTCGCACTAATAATCTGGATTCTGACCCCATAATAATACAAAGAGGCACGAAACAAGGATGTCCTCTCTCTCCATTACTATTTGCTCTGGCTCTGGAACCTCTAGCCATGAAATTACGCTCACATGCTCAAATACAGGGATATAAAATTAATACGACTGACGAAGAACATCTATTAAATTTATATGCAGATGACATGACATTAATGTTAGGAAACCCATCACAATCAGCCTCAGCACTTAAACTGATGCTTGAAACATTTACAGAAATATCCGGTCTTAAAATAAATTTCAACAAATCCTCTATAATGTTTTTTCATGTTGGCCCTCAAGACCGATTGACCACCCGCAAAATACTGGGAATTAATATATGTAACTCTGCTTTTAGATACCTGGGAGTTTTAATTCCCAAAAATACATCAAAACTGTTTTATATTAATTATTACCTTTTAATACGAAAAATGAAACTAGATCTCAATAAATGGAAAAAACTCAATATAACCATATTAGGCCGAATAGTGACCGTTCGCATGAAAATAATCCCCAGATTTCTTTATTTATTTCAAGTACTCCCTCTTCTTATTACACATACCACTATTCGCAAATGGCAAACCATGATAAATAACTTCATCTTTCAAAATAAAAGACCAAGACTAGCAATGACATCCTTTTACACACACACAAGTTCTGGAGGTTGGGGTCTTCCGAATTTACATTTATATTACATAGCATTTCAACTTCGCCAACTTAGCTTCATCATAATGAAATCAAAAAAATCTTGGATTAGATTAGAAGAAAATATGTTATCGAAAGGCAAGATTTGGAATCTACCCTTCTTACCAATCACCCACACATGGATTAAAACTATTAATAATCCATATACAAAATCCACATTCTCCATCTGGAAACAATGGCAATTAAAATTATCTTCAATATACTCCCCTTTAACTCCCTTACCTGCTTACCCGAAAGCAGGGGATGACTTCTTGAAAAAATATATAGAAATAGGAGAGGAGAAAAATTATTTTAGATTGAGAGATTTTTTCCCACAAGGTAACCCAATCACTATTCAACAACTAAAAATTGATATTCCATCTTGGAACTTAGATTGGTTACATACATACCAATTACAAACTACCCTAAAGGACCCTCAAATCAAAACATACGCTACTAAAAATATCACACAATTTGAAAAAATATTACTAGATAGTGGTCGCTCTGGTAAAGGAATAGTCTCTAACCTATATAAAATATTACTAGAAATTGATATGGGAAAACTGACAGGTCTGAAAAACCAATGGGAAAAAGATCTGGGATATCAGCTAGAAACATCTGAATGGTCTTCAATCTTTCATTCTAAACACAGCAAAACAATTTCTGCAACACATAAAGAAACTATGCTGAAAACAATTCACAGATGGTATTATACACCAGTACAACTCTCTCATATATCTTCATCAACATCTCCCTTAGGTTGGAGAGGATGCAATCAGAAAGGAACATACTTCCACCTATGGTGGAGTTGCCCACAGATCAAAAAATTTTGGACTTCAGTACATACCGAACTTAACAACATTACGAAAGAAAAAATACACTTAACACCGGAACTATTTTTATTATCTTTATTCAAAGATGAAAACAAAACATTAAAATCAAAACATCTGCTATGTAAACTACTCATAGCAGTGAGACTAACAATATTACAATACTGGAAAAATCAAGATGGACTTAACTTGCAGATTTGGTTCAACAAAATATGGACGATAGCTATACTGGACAAAATCACGCTGCATCTTCGATTTCTAAGAGGTGCTGCAAAACCGGAATTGTTCACGTCAGTATGGTGGAACTACATGGAATACACCTCACAACGAGACCTACATACCCAGCTTTCTTCATCTGCAAAAACTATCTGGTTTTCCTAAACGAATAATAATACTCCTACAATTTTAAACCATCTCATGTTAATATTGTATTTAATTTTCATTCACTACAATAATCACCTGTATACCAATACTTACCAATGTACTTTCCATAACATAGCACATAAACCGAATCAAAACAGGAATTGGCTCTAAAGTGGGGGGAGGGGGGAGGGTATTAAAGTTAAATTGATGTCTTTTTGTATCATTATATTATTCATGTTAAATTACTATGAAATCAATAAAAACAATTTAAAAAAAGCGGGAAAAAAGAAAAGGAAAAAGTCCTTGGAAAAGAATTGTGAAGCTCAAAATGGACGTATTGTCATGAACTGTTTCTTTTTTCTGGCCAACGACAACCAGTCATATCTGTATATGTGTTTTTTCCTGTGTTTATATTATTCAATAAGACTTGGTTCATCAACAATGTTCCCTGGGGAGCTGACTTGCTGAGAATGTGGGAGGGTAGACAAATAGTGCTACAGTCCTAGTTTTTTACTTTTCAAACAACTTCATAGGCTTGTTCATTCATTAATTTCAGTATGTCTTAGGTGGATGCTGCACATTGAGGACTGAGAAATTTGTTTACTACAGATTATTTATTTCCCATTTGAGTTGTCTGATTACATGACACTCAGTTGCTTACATGGCTCTGTGCATGTATAGAAATGAAAGTTTCCTCGCTTGAACAGACATCTATTGCTACAGATGGCATATAGAACGTTTAGAAATTCAGGCCTGAGGTGCTTGCTTTACAACAGTCCTGTGCAAGATTTTATTCAACAAGGTGCATGTATTAAGGACATCTGTTGCTGTTTCAAGTACATCAGCCTTGTGCTTCCATTGCTTCTCCTTAGAGTCCTGCTTACCTTGAAGGGTCTCATCTAGGCACCAGGATTTGGCTGAATAGTTACAGGGTCATAGCACATACTTATGCATTAATGAGAGCTGCTAACAACATTCAGGGCACATCTGAAAACTTCCAGTGAAAATTAAGGAGAGCTATGCATATGCAAGGATAGGAGGATTGGGCTCTATGAACCATTTGTAACACTACAATAGAGTGCAAAGTTGTGTTAGTTTATGGGCTGCCTTCAAGTCAATCCCGACTTATGGTGACCCTACAAATAGGGTTTTCAGGGTAAGCAGAATTCAGAGGTGGTTCACCATTGCCTTCCTCTGAGGCTGAGAGGCAGTGACTGGCCCAAGGTCACCCAGTGAGCTTCGTGGCTGTGGGGAATTTGAACCCTGGTCTCCCAGGTTGTAGTCCAGCACTCTAACCACTATACCACACTGGCTCTCAGTTGTGTATGCAAGTGATTAACTTACTTAATCCATTGAGTGTCTTGATTTTGATTCTCATCTTCATGTTGAGTTGATTTCCACCGTTGTAACTCAAAAGAAACAACTTGACTGATAGAGAGGTAAGTGTCCCTAGAAGCTCTACACTATCTAACCCGATATATGTGTTATGTGCTGCTCTCTAAGCCAAACAAAACAAATGCAGGTGGGCCCCGCTTATACTGCAGGTTCAGTTCCGGACCTCCACCGTAAAGCGGAAATCGCCGTAAAGCGGAACCCTATTGATGATAATGGGGCGCATCTCGCCAAAATGACATCAAAATGGCGTGCGACGGAAATAAAAGCTGTAAAATCGGAACAAGCGCCTTAATGCGGGGACTTTCCCTAATTGAAAGCCGCCGCATTAGTGAAGCGCTGTAAAGCGAAGCGCTGTAAAGCGGGACCCTACTGTATAGGAGGATTGTTGGTATGCCCTGTCTGTTGTGCAAATTATCACTATTGGGAGTCAATAGGGCATCCCACTATTGGTGAAGTGAAGGCCTTCCTATTTGCACAGGCATTTTAATTTTTAGATGATTTTTGGATTTGTCTTCTATTTTGTTTTTTAGCTTTTCAGGTTTTTATTTTGTCTGCTTGTGTTTTGCTATGCTTATTTGTTAGTTTTAAATTGTCTAAATTAACCTATTTCACACTTTTGTACACCAGCATGCATTTTTTTATGAAGAGTGGTTAAGAATTTTTTCTCAAATAAATAACTACATTTGGGGCTTTTAAACTGTGAGAGAAGCCTCACCATGGAGGCAAGAGCAGTTCCTGGGAAACTCTCCACACATACACCATCTTTGTATCTTGATTGTGCCTGAAAAGAAAGCATGGGTCTTCTCTTGTATGCCAGTCTTTCAGTGAGGCTCTGCACATGATCACTTACTTGTAGTGTTAATTAATGGGTGCTTTGGGCCAATAGAGCAACTCCATCTTTTATAGCTTCCCTTAAATTGCTGCTTTAGGGAGCAAAAATGCACATTTTTCTTTAAACCATCTGAATAATCTGTGCTTAAGGCATGATTGACATCTGCTGGCCAGATCTCCGCTTGATCTTAGTTAAGCTCATTTATTACTGATAGTATTTGTTTGTAGTGCATCTCGGGAGACATACTTTAATGTTTCAGAATATGTGTTTTGCATGCATTGTCAACCCTTTGCTGGAACCTTCAAATCAAGGACAAGGAACAGCACTGGACTCCATCTCCTATCTTTCCTGGTCATTGCCATGCTGCCTGGGGCTGATGGGAGTTGTACTCACTCCAACAGTGTCTGGAAGGCGATGGGATCCTCATCCCTGCTTTAAATGATTCCATGGCCTCATATGACCCCATTATTCCCCACTGATTTGAGGTGGGCACTGTGCCAAGGAAAATAAAATAAAATAAAAATGAATTTTGATTCAGTAAGACAAGGATCATAGGAAGTATACAGGGTCAAACTTGGCCCATGTGTATTATCTTACATTGACTGGCTATGGCTCTCTAGGGCTTCAAGCAGAAGTCTTTCCCAGCCCCACATAGACCATTGCCCCCCTTACGTTCAGTTGTGCTGACTGGCAGTGGATCTCCAGGTGATCAGACAGGATCTTTCTCAGCCTTACCAGGATATGCCAGGGATTGAACCTGGAGCCTTCTGCATGTAAAGCAGATGCTGTAGCGCTGAGCTGTGGCCTGAAAACATCTGAGCTACATGTTGAACCACTCTATCTTCTGTGTTCCTCACAGAAAGAGAGACAGGAGAGAAAAAGAAAAACCTGCAGTAAAGGGGTTAAAAACTACTGGAGCGGTTGCCAGGCTTACCAAGGCCAACATCTGGTTGACAAGGGCAACCATCTAGATAAAAAGCAGAGCACTCGGACAGAGGAGTGTGGGGGTTTAGTATGGTGAAAGACTTGTGTATGTATAACTTAATGTCAGTAAAGACTCTGAAAGATTGCTTCGCCTAGTCTGGCTTTTGCGGTTGAACCTGTATCAGAATCTTCATTTGAACCATGCACACGCACACACACTTGCAACAGGGGTTATGGGCCCAGGATCCGGTTTACTTTGAGGTTCTGGAGCTGGTTCTGACCCGTGACAGCGGAGCCGAGAAGCAGGGTGAGTCGAGGCATCGGAAGGTACAGCTGGAAGCGAAAGCAGAGACAGAATGGCGATAAACCTGTCAGCCGGGATGCCGATGGAAAGACTGACTGAAGTGAATTATAGCAGTTGGAAATTGAGGATGAAAGCGGTTCTTGTCAGAGAGGATTTATATGAAGTAGTTGAAACCACCCCACCGGCTGCTCCGTCAGCGGCTTGGACGAAAAGAGATGAAAAGGCGAAAGCATTCATTACGTTGGGACTGTCTGATAATCAGCGGTTGCATGTGAGGGATGAGCTGACTGCACATCAAATGTGGGAAACTCTAAAAGCAGCTCACATTCAGCAAACAGCGGGGAGCAGGCTATGTTTAGCCAGACAGTTGTATAAACTACGTTTCACAGACGATGGAAACATGACAGAGCATCTTGCTGAGTTTCGACGTCTGTTCGCTGAGTTACAGGACCGAGGTGTTGAACACAGTAACCTGCAAAAATCATATATTGTGTTATCATCACTCAGTGAGAAATGGGATAATTTAGTGACAGCCATGGAAGGATTACCAGATGGCAGTTTAAATTTTGATTTCATCAAACAGAAACTGCAGCAGGAATGGAGCAGGAGACAAGAATACAAAAAGACTGAGACTAAAGAAGCCATCACAATGAAACAATTTAACTCCAAGGAAAGACATGGCCTTAAAACATGCTATTTATGTGGATCTCGAGGACACATACAGAGAAACTGTGTAAACAAATGGAAAAATAGAGATAATGGATGGAAACACCCGAGTGTGAACCTTATAACGAAAGAGAAGAATGAAACAAGTGACTGTAAATGGCTTATTGACAGTGGAGCGTCAAATTGCCTAATTACCGAAGCAAGCCTGTTTCACACATCAAAGGCTGTGAAAGAGTTTATTTGTTTAGCTGATGGATCGCAACGGGACGTCATCGCTAAAGGAACTCTGAGGCTAAGTAAACTTAAAACTATTCTAACTGATGTTCTGTTAGTTCCTAATTTACAATGTAACGTGCTTACAGTTAAGAAATTAACTGAAATTGGTTTTAATGTGGTATTTGAAAGAGGTAAATGTATTATAAAAAGAGGCAATGAAATATGTATGACAGGAAGTTTGCAGAATTCTATGTTTGTGATACAAAACAATCACAATGAACCAGAATGTGCTTGGTTGAGCATAAACAAACAGGTGCATGAAAATTGCATTCATGAATGGCATAGAAAACTGGGTCATGCCAACTTTGAAAAGATTAAAAACACTCCAATACACAGCAAGGACTTAAAATTAAAAGGCTGTGAGTATGCATATGATTGTGATGCTTGCTATAAGATGAAAACAACAGTGGCACCTATTAATAAGACAGCTGAATGCACAACCACTGAGCCATATCAGCTAATTCATATTGATTTATCTGGACCCCTGCAATGTTCAAAGGGAGGAGTGAGATTTTTCATGGTGATAGTGGATGATTTTACAAGGTTTACTCACGTATACTTGCTAAAAAGGAAAAGCGAGGCAGAAGACAAATTACGGTTATTTATAAAGAAAATAGAAACTCAACATGGGGTCACTATACGGAAAATTCGCTCAGATCAGGGGGGAGAATTCACTAGTCATGCGCTGCATGAATTTCTTGAAAAGAAGGGAATAGTCCAGAATTTAACTGCCCCATTTACTCCATCTGCTAACGGGGTGGCAGAGAGGAGAAACAGGATCGGTATTGGGACCTGTACTTTTCAACTTGTTCATTATTGACCTAGAATTAGAAGTGAGCAGTGAAGTGGCCAAGTTTGCTGACGACACTAAATTGTTCAGGGTTGTTAAAATAAAAAGGGATTGCGAAGAGCTCCAAAAAGACCTCTCCAAACTGAGTGAATGGGTGGAAAAATGGCAAATGCAATTCAATATAAACAAGTGTAAAATTATGCATATTGGAGCAAAAAATCTGAATTTCACATATACGCTCATGGGGTCTGAACTGGCGGTGACCGACCAGGAGAGAGACCTCGGGGTTGTAGTGGACAGCACGATGAAAATGTTGACCCAGTGTGCGGCAGCTGTGAAAAAGGCAAATTCCATGCTAGCGATAATTAGGAAAGGTATTGAAAATAAAACAGCCGATATCATAATGCCGTTGTATAAATCTATGGTGCGGCCGCATTTGGAATACTGTGTACAGTTCTGGTCGCCTCATCTCAAAAAGGATATTCTAGAGTTGGAAAAGGTTCAGAAGAGGGCAACCAGAATGATCAAGGGGATGGAGCGACTCCCTTACGAGGAAAGGTTGCAGCATTTGGGGCTTTTTAGTTTAGAGAAAAGGCGGGTCAGAGGAGACATGATAGAAGTGTATAAAATTATGCATGGCATTGAGAAAGTGGATAGAGAAAAGTTCTTCTCCCTCTCTCATAATACTAGAACTCGTGGACATTCAAAGAAGCTGAATGTTGGAAGATTCAGGACAGACAAAAGGAAGTACTTCTTTACTCAGCGCATAGTTAAACTATGGAATTTGCTCCCACAAGATGCAGTAATGGCCACCAGCTTGGATGGCTTTAAAAGAAGATTAGACAAATTCATGGAGGACAGGGCTATCAATGGCTACTAGCCATGATGGCTGTGCTGTGCCACCCTAGTCAGAGGCAGCATGCTTCTGAAAACCAGTTGCCGGAAGCCTCAGGAGGGGAGAGTGTTCTTGCACCCGGGTCGTGCTTGCGGGCTTCCCCCAGGCACCTGGTTGGCCACTGTGAGAACAGGATGCTGGACTAGATGGGCCACTGGCCTGATCCAGCAGGCTTTTCTTATGTTCTTATGTTCTTATGTTCTTATGTTCTTAACAGGTCCTTGCAAGATTCCATGAGAGCCATGCTTGAAGATGCAGATTTAGACAATACATTTTGGGGTGAATGTATTCTTTATGCAGTGTACATACAGAATAGACTACTGCATAGGATGATACGAATGTCTCCTTATGAAAAACTAACAGGGAGAAAGCCAACAGTAAAACACATTGAACGCTTTGGAGCCAAATGTTGGGTTCATATTCCCAAGATTAAAAGGCGTGGAAAAATAGCTCCAAGAGCCAAGGAAGGACGTGTACTAGGTTTTCAAAATGCCTATTATAGGATCTGGAATCCTGAGCTGAAACAAATCATACTTAGTCGAAGTATCAAAGTTGCAGATCCAACATGGAAACAAAGTCAAACAATTGATCTAGGTGAAGCACACAAACCTCAATTGATAAAAGAGGAGCAAAGACATCCAGGTCATAGTGAAGGGGAGATATTGCAAATTCCTTTGAAAGACGCTGTAAAAGAACAAGGTTATGAAAAACATAACATTAAGAGACTTAGCATTGAAGACACAGAAACACCAGGGACAAGTACAGAAATAAGAGTAGACAGAGATGTTAACACAGAAACCATGCACGACAGTATAAGATGCTCTGAAAGAGCTAACAAAGGACAACCTCCTCAAAGATACACAGTTGGTATAATTCAACATGTTAACAATGAAATAGAACAGGCAAATCACACAGAATGGGTGAAAGAAGGGCCTATGGAGTCAGGAACACTGAATTTACTGTGGAAATATTGTGAGGATGAAAATATCTAAATCTGGTGAATATGCTTGGTGTATGTAACATAATTCATTCTGAAAGAAATGATGTCAAATAAAGATAGCAAATGATTTGTAAGTGAAAAAAAAAAACCAATGTATCAAACCGGCAACTGAAGTATTAATGTAACATATGTCAAAATAATCTGTGTACGAACAGCAAATGTAAATAATGATGTAAAGAAGTTTCTAATTTCTGTGAGAAACAGGTGGGGGCTGTTGAACCACTCTATCTTCTGTGTTCCTCACAGAAAGAGAGACAGGAGAGAAAAAGAAAAACCTGCAGTAAAGGGGTTAAAAACTACTGGAGCGGTTGCCAGGCTTACCAAGGCCAACATCTGGTTGACAAGGGCAACCATCTAGATAAAAAGCAGAGCACTCGGACAGAGGAGTGTGGGGGTTTAGTATGGTGAAAGACTTGTGTATGTATAACTTAATGTCAGTAAAGACTCTGAAAGATTGCTTCGCCTAGTCTGGCTCATTTGCGGTTGAACCTGTATCAGAATCTTCATTTGAACCACGCACACGCACACACACTTGCAACACTACAATGACAAGTCCAAAACTGCCATCAGGTGCAGTTCTTGGACTACTTACTTCAGAGTAGCCCTATTAAAAGACATGGGAATTTTTCAGCATAAATGCTTTGAGAATGAATGCTTTCCATTTCAGGTTGACTAACATTCAGAAACATGGGATTTGGTACAAGCTGATATATTGCTATATTGAAGGGCAGGAAATGGTGTTAACAGTTTAACTTCCCACTTAATCTTGGACCACTTAAAACAATGGAAGATGGCCAGGGACAGAGCCACCCCAGAATTTTGTCCTATTTGTAATTAACAACTTTTCACGGCTAGTATTAGGCAGTTTCAAATGTAAACAGTTTTGCAGACCGGTTTTGTAATGTTCCATATCAAAAAATATCAGAGGCTAAAAACTTGATTCACACTGGAGTATTTAAAATGCTATTTTCTAGACAATATCTGCAGGGAACAAGAATTATTTTTTTAAAATACTGAAAACCTGTAAGTGGATTCCTACTATCTAAAAAGGGGGAAAAAGAGTGGGGTGAGAAGAGAGAGAAAAAACATGTGGTTCATTATTGCAGACATTGTGTGATCCACAGAGGCCCTTTAGCTATCTCTCTGACCTTTCCAAAAAGCAGTATTTTTTCTCAAGGTCAGGAGTGTTAAAAATGTATGAGATTAATGTAAACTTCACTAGCCTTTTAGTAATCTAAATGAGGATTGTGTGCCCTCCTTACCCTATGAGGCATCTGCTGTCTTTACCTGCGACTTTTGGCTAGAGTGCCATTCTGGCATAGAACAACATGTTAAAACACTAGGGGTGAATATCTATTTGCCAAACAACTATTAAGGGCACAGAAGCACATTTTGCAGCCAAGGAATGTAATACTAAGAATGGTATCTGATGGGGGAGGGAGGAAGTGTTAGAATAAGTACTTTATTACAATAAATGTAGCTTAACCTTGTTCTATTATTAATATATGTGCTCTGCTGTGGTGGTGATGTGTGCTTTACAAGTATGAAATCATTTTAGTTATCAAATAGAATATTTGATCCTGTAAAATCTTACAACCCACTTAGGGCCAAACTAGGGGACAATGTTAACCATCTCCCAATTGTGTGTGTGTATGTTTAATAATAACAAAAAAGAATGAGTAGAGGAGGAAAGGAGGGGGATGTTTAACCCTTCCTACTGGCTGTTTTTCTGTTCAAAATGATGCTCTCGCCTGTTTTTCTATCCTTGAAAAATCAGCAATCCATTAAAAGCAAGCAATAAATGCAGTAAAATCCATTGGGCCACAATACCCACTCATCAGCTGTAGGAAGGTGCTGCATCTTCTCTGAAAAGCCACCAGGCCAAGAACTGCCCCAGTGCCCATTATTAGGAAGGTGTTTTCCGCAGCCTTGGAGCAATTGCACTAAAGACCCCACTTCTTGCCAGAGATGCGCCCACCTCAGATGGCAAGAGCATGTGCAGCAGTGACCACCCTGAAGAAACTAAGCAGTTTCTGGGCTTGCATGGAGGTGGGGGAGCTGAACTGAGCTGCTAATGTATGACAGCCTGCTCCATGTGGCACCAGGACTTGAGGCTGAATTGGAGCTTTCTGCTGATTTCATTGCCTCAAGTAGCTCCTGCTTTTCCTCTGGCCATCTGTGCTGCAAATCAGGTGGATGGTCCATAGGAGGCCTCTGTTAGACTGTGTAGGACAGAGCTGGGTGTGTCACACAGCCTACTCAGCACCCCAAGTTAGCCTACTGTCCTCAGGTGTGGTAGAAAGTGCTGCCCCACCACCAGTGCTGAAGTAAGATTGGATTGTCTCCTGTACATGGAATGGGAGACACCATCGTGTCTTTTGCCTCAGGCAGTATAATGTTTTGGGCTGTCCCTGGATTCTGGCTAAGTTATTAGTAGTTGGCATGAAGCTTTAGACAGCCAGGCCTGATGCCAGCAGGTAGCCAGGGTGGGCCCTGGCTAAGGGCCTGAACAGCTCCTCCTTAGAGTGGAAGTGTGGTGCTCCTGCACTGCAATCTGTGGCATTGTAGGGTCATGCAACCAAACACTGCCATGGATTGCAGAGTGGGAGCTCCCAGGCATACACACACAAATCCCCGATATCGGCAACATGGGCTTCAGTAAGACCACTGCCGCACCTATCTGTCACATCAGAGTGTCAATGCGTATGCCCCATGTGCTGCGCGCAAATGCCTGCCATCACCCAAGATGGCGGCAGGGGTGTTCCGTAAAGGGTTGATACCCCTGCTGGCATCTTGGTTGATGGCAGGCCTGCGCATGGAATGCATGTGGCATGCGCGCTGATGCAAGAGGTAGGTGGGACGGACAGGCCTATTTAAGCCCCATGCTGCTGTATTGGGAGGAGGTGTTGGGCTGTATAGTGTGGTGGGCCTGGCGCAGGCTGGTGCCCAAGGGCCTAGTCACGCCTGGCGCCCAAGGGCCTAGTCACACCTGGCACAGGCCCTGTAGGCAGCTAGAATTACTGCTAATTCCCTGCTCTGTTCCCACTTGATAAGTACATGGATATCAGTCCCCAGGGAACCTACATATCTAAATTTCATTTTAAGTTTCTTTATTTTGGCTTGCCATTTTGAACTGTGAGATGCCAAGAAATCTGTGTGGCGAATTGAAAGTGCTGTGCCTCGTTTGATGCTGGAGATCTTCTGAGCTCTTCCTTTTCTCTTAGTTCCCCAAAAATGCCAGATGTAGTGCATTTTTGTAGCCTGACTGAATAGTTTGGATGGAACTGCATTATCCCCCGCAATGTGAGAGGCAAACATTGTGGAGCAATTTTCAAACTCTTCTTAAACGATGTGAAGGCAATCCTTTCAGGGTTTTATTCCCTAGTGCTCACAATGAACAACTGAAGCTGCACTATATTACTTGAATCCTCTGTGAAATTGGAGAAGCAAATTAGCTGTGAAAAATGCAAGAATTTCTGAAATACGGGGACTAATGTGACAACCAAGTATTATGGCATAATTGAATTAGTTCTGTGGTACAGATTTTAAATAAGGGTAACAGAATAGAGCAAGGCTCTTGTTCCTAAATGAAAGCATGGATTTAACTTTCTGTGGCTCAGGAGCTGCAGTTCAGAGTAAGAGAGAGAAAGTGTCAAAGAGGATTTTTTGCCACCTAAGTACGAATATTTGTCAAAGCTAAAGGTTCGCAGTTAAATACTCTGGTATAAACTAGAGAAGTCTTTTGAGCTAGATCTAATTTATTTATGACTGAACCACACGCGCTGTTTAAATAAGAGCTCTGTTTCCTTAAAAACTTGTTGATTTTAAGAAATATGAACATGTTCTATGATCCTTTTGGCTTCTTTTTGTCTCCATTCCTCCCAGCCCAAGACTGTACACTCATTGAATGTAACGTGTGATCACCCTTTTATTTTCATCATGACCAAGATTCATGTTCAGCACTAGGGATGGACAAATCAGCCTGTTTCTGTATTTTGTGTCAGTTTCACATGCTCTCAATAATAGGTCTGTTCCATCCTCATTTTTTGCATTTAGAAAACCACACACATGCAAAAATTCACATATAAATTGTACACATTTTGTACGCATTTTCCCCTGAAACATGCATTTCTCTGATTGATATTTGTGGTCTAAACTGCATAAAAGTCCAGGTCCAGCAAATCAGGTCGGTCTGCTGCAAAACGTAAACGGAACAATTTTCTCTTCCATCCCTATTCAGCAATGGTTCAGATAGTGGGGCAGCTAGTATTTCCAAGACCTTGTTTTTCAAACGAGGTTGAGTTGCAGTCTCAGCCATCCACAAGATTTGGATACTAGTGAATAACTTACACAAGGTGAATGGAAATTCAACATGTAGTGGTCATGGAATCTACTCTTCAGCCAAGACAGTCCATAACCAGGTTAATTTGAAAACATCAAATTTATGCCAATTCAGCCCCATTGAAACTAAGTCGGCCTCATTCCAATTACTAAAGATAAACTGAACTAAGCTGCTCCAAAGCCACATATCTTTTGATGCCAGCCTTTAATTACTATTACCTCCCTAGCAAGAAGGATCCATACTGCAACACTCATTTAGATACCCCTAAAATACTAGAGGTGTCTTTTGATTAGGATTGGACAAATAACCTTGTGCTTACCCCAAAAATGCATTATGCACTTTGAGTGCTAAGAACTGAATCCTTGGAAATCCTTGCTGAATACATCCAGCACAGGTATTGAACCAACTATTGTGGGGGGACCGTCTGGCAAGACATTATGCTCTCTGATGAAATTATGCTCTCCACAAACTCCTTCCCTCCTGCTGGAAGTGACACTCAGAACATCATTTCCAGCCAGAGGAGAGAACTCATGGCCCTCCGCCATTGCCTCTGGAGCTTTCCTCTGACAGCTATTCCCTCCCCATCCACAAAGCTAGCTTTTTCTTCCCCTGGGTATGAGAGAAGGGGTTACAGGAAAAGGAGATTTAGATGGATAGAAGTAGAATTAAGGTGGTGGTGGCGAAACTGCTCACAGTGGGCCATACCTGGCTTGATTCAGCTCACAGTAATATGAGTGGAAGTGCTCACATAAGCAAACACCCTGCCTATCCCCATTCCTAGTCTTGATGTGAATGGAGATCTGCATGGATACAAGCAGAATCAAGGTGAGGATCCTGCTCAAGGTGGCTTAATTCTGCTCACAACAATTTCAGCACAGAGCACTCTGCATTGAAAGCCCAATGGGGCTTAAACAGGCCCACCTGCCCCACCTACCTTCAACATCAGTGCAATGCATGCACATGCCTGCCATCACCCAAGATGGTGGCAGGGGCATCAACCCCTTAGGGATGCCCCCACCACCATCTTGGGTGATGGTAGGCATGTCCATGCAGTGTGCTAACATGCTGACACGGTGATACAAGAGGTAGTTGGGGTGAGCAGGCTTATTTAAGCCTGCACCGCCTGTATTGGTGGAGGTGTTGCCTGGGAGCTCCTGCTGTGCGGCAGCATGAGGTTGCTGGGTCCCACAACCTGATGCTGGTGCAGATCGTAGAATGGGAGTTCCACCCTCCCAGCCTAACAATGGGCCCTTCAGGGCTGCAGGGGCCCTCAGCCAAGGCCTGACTTGGCATCCCGCTGGTGCCGGGCCTGTACTTCAGTCAAAATTGCCACAAAAATGTGCTTATTAGAAGAAATGCTGAAGAATTTAAATGAAGATTTTTTTAAAAAATAGCAAATTGCTGCAGAAATGTGGAGAACTGAATATAAGACTGGAAAAAAAGAGAAACCGAGAGAACCAAAATCGAGAGATCCTTCTGTCCTTACTCATAAGTAATCTGGGAGGTTTTTTTAAGTATTAAAAAAAATCCTAAAATGAAATTTCTTTTATGACAAATAATTTATGACACTATATGTGTTTTTCACACACAATGAAACATCAAAGGAAGTGTGCTAAGCATGAAAATCGTGTATCACCACTGTAGACATGGGGTTCAACTCTCCTGCTCACCGAGGTTGTGTCCTTCCTTTCAGTGGAAGAAGCTTGTCCATCCCTTTGTAATCACAGTACTAACTCTCTCCCTTTTCCGAGGTGAATGGAATATCCAAAGGATTAGGGGAACGCAGATGAGACACTTTGGATGGCTGGAACGAGTTTGGCTATATATCACTTCCCTATCCCTCTTTCCATGCACTTTAAGAAGCCTCTCTGTACATCAGGGGTGGGGAACCTTTCGCCATCCAGATGTTACTGAACTGTGACTCCCATCAGCCGCAGCAAGCATGGCCAATGGGTCCCCACCTCTACGGAACATAGTATTGATGAGACCACTCTACTTCTTGAAGTTGTCCAACTAAGCAAACTCCACTCTTTCTCCAAATAGTTTGGGCTGCAATCCCTAACTATGCCTATTCAGCAGTTCTACTGAATTCAGTGCGGCTTACTCCCAGGTAAGTGGGGATGGGATTGTCACCTTAATGTGACTCATACCAGTGTACACTTTATTTTGGAGCAGGTGTATTCTGTGAAAAAAACCCCAAACATTCTTAACTGAAAAAATAAAATAAAATAATGGAGCAATTCTAGTTCCCTTCATTAACCTGTTACCTTGTCATTTTCTGTAAGGATAAAACAATACAGGAATACCCCGCTATACGGACCTTCACTTTACGGACACTCGCGAGTACGGACATATTTACAGTAGCACCATTCCCGTTTACGTACGCTCGCTTTACAAGAACGGACACTTAATGGCATGACGCCACCACCCGATCAGTTTCCAACTACAAACTTTTTCTTAAAATAAGGCCTACTGTGTTTATTTTAGCTATAAATGCATTATTTACATCAGTTATGCCCGTATATGACAACTGCAGTGCAGTATATGCATTGATAAGTGAAAAAAAGGTAGTGCTTCACTTTAAGTACATTATCAGTTTACGTACTCACTCTGGACCCATTGCGTACGTTAATGCGGGGTATTCCTGTAAATGTTTGTGCTCTTTTAAAGACTGTACATTTAGAGCTTTTAAGTAAGTATTTACTATTGTTACTACTGCTACTCCTATTACTGCACCTAACATACTCAGCCATCAAATGACTATCACATTTTGCCCTTGAAACTTTCAGCCCAGTTTCTGCATTCTTTCCTTTCTTCCCTTGACTAAAGAACTGCAAATTTTACAAACCTGACTTATTGCTCCTTTTGGGCTCCTTCATTCAAGGCAAGAATAATGTTTTCCTACTGTGCAACTGTTCAAGCATAAGGGTACTTAGCTCAACAGGAAACCATCTGCAGCTCAAGAACCTTCCACGCAGAGTGGCTTCAGATGTACTATTGCTGTACAGGAACAGGATGTGAACATCCCTTATGCTTCCTGTTCCACCACAACAATGTCACATCTCTCATGGGCAGCAGCTGCTCAAGATGCTTCCAAGTTGGGGAGATGCAATGGCTGTATTTCAGACATGACCATATTGTTCTGGAACAGGAAGACAGAGGAACTTACATTTCTTGTTATTGTAGGGCAACTTGATATCAGTCATTGCTAAGCACTCTTTTAAACATGGCTTGGCTAGGCAAACCATTAAGTACCAAATCTTCTTCAAACACAACTTCAGGAACCGAAATATAATGCTTCCCAATTTTGGTCTTAATCAGGATTCAGATAAAGAGTTCTGTTAGGAGTGCTGATGTTAGAATGGGTTTTTAAAATGACACGAAAAAGATACCCACTTTAATAATTTCAGGAGTAAAGAAGAGAACTGATATGTCTTCACACCTCTGACCATGACCCGCTCCGACAGCCTGGAGACACTGTACCTATTAGTGTTAAACTCACTGGTTAATGCCACTTATGTATTTTTAATTCGCTTTCTCTGATACATCCATATCAGATCACAGTGTTTTCACCTTCCAGATGCTAGCCCAGTGAGTAAGTGGAATTTCCTCCCCTACATCTCCCTCCCAAATCATCCTGACCATCGTGTCCATAGTATCTTCTCTTAATGCAGAGTTTGTGTTTGAAATCAAACCCCTCAGCTCATCTGCCACACCCAAAACCACAGGCACTAAAGGTGTGAGATCTCTAGTAGTTTTCTCCAAAATATCTGTGTTAGAAATAAAATAATTGATCTGATGGATATTAAGCTATTTTACTTGGCCATTGACTAATTGATCTTTCTATTGTTCTTCTATAAGTGGATGGGTGTTGATATAGAAGTCCCTACGCTGATACTGTACCCCTCCTTTCCCGATCTATAAATTGTGGCTCTTTGTCTACACTGTAGTGTAGATGATGAATGATTTAATACAGGCATCAAGGGAGACCTACTTGGGATTAATTTAGATTGTCATGTTTTCCATATCATAAATGTGTACCTTGTGAATGCATTACCTAGTTTTTCAATCATATGTGAGTTTGTTGGACAGTTGCGCCTGTAGAGGGATATCCTTTGATCCTGACAGTTCCATCGTCATCCGAAGTTTGTTTTTGTTGTCACCGAATTCTGATAAAGGTGCAACTGAATTAATTGGTGCAACCATTACCTGTCAAGCAGACTCCTCTTGGACCAGATATGTACTTTGCTTGCAGGCAAAGATATATTCACTACTGCACAAGTAGCAAAATTTGCTCTAAGAAGCTAAGAAAATACAAGTCAGGCTCCAAAAAACTTAGGGGATGAGGATACACTTTTTTCCGACTGTATTTTTAACACCTGCATAGCTTACTCTGGAGGGGCAACGCATGAATTTTTCCATTTCTTTTTGTGTATATGTTTGTTTGATGAATATGTTAATTAATTGTTTGTTGTATTTATATGTGGTGGCCTATGGCTTTAAGCAATAAAGTTGTCTTGTGTTCTAATTGGTGTGATTGAAAAGCTTCATAATATCTTTTCAGATCTGGAATTCCCTATTCTCATTGCACAATAAATAACGGCCATATCTTTTATTATCTTATTCTGAAAAATGAAATTATTAATGGAAGTCTGCCATTTTCCAAGCATCTTTCCTAGAATTAAAATATGAAGCACCTGGGGAGTATTGACATTTTTATTGCTGCTATTCTGCCTAATAGCTTGCTCAATTTTTCGTTTCTTTCCTAATTCTTTGAGCACTGGACATAGGTTTAAGGCAGGGGTAGCCAACGTTTTTTGGCCCAAGGGCCACATTGAAAAATGGCCACCCTTCTGCGACATGCTTTGCTCACATGCCAGAGGTGAGTGTGTCCAATGCTTACTCTGTCACGAATGCAAACACACACACTCAGACAAGCACATAAACACACACAGGCGGCTACAGAGCTGGTAGATTGTGAGGGGGTAGGGTGGAGGAGAAGAGAATACGCCCCATGGCCTGCATCCAGTGCATTCACTGCCGAGGTCTGTTGCAGATCTGTGGGGCCACCCAGAGCATAGGAGGCTGTAGCCTGGGCACCTGTGGCAGGAGGTGTGTCAACCTCAGACCTCATCCTGACCATGCTGCAGAAGTGTGTTGGGGATCTGGCATGGCAAGCTTGCATGGTCACTGTGACAAGTGTGGTCTGCATGGTGCTGTTGTCAATGGGGGCTTCACTGCCTCTTTGGGCCATGGCAAATAGATCCTCCATGCAGTGGGCAACGTGCCAAGAACTGGACTCCATCATAGAGGAGATTACTGAGCTCATCCCCCTCCTCCATCAGCTGGAGGTGGTTGGTGAGACCACTGGGTATGGGGCTCAGAGCAGGGTCCAGTCTGCTGGTCCGACTGCTCTCATGCTGCCACTGCTGCCCATAGTGGTGGTTCCATGCTGCTATAATTGAAGTTCCCTCCTGCCCATGGTACTGGGACAAGATGACATTGCCTCATCTGCTGTTCCCAACCTTTATCCCAGCAGGTGTGGCCTGGCCCACTCTCTTGCTACCTGCTGTTCTTTTCCTTGTTGGTGCCTCACTTTGTGCCCCCCCCTTGCCACTTGTCTGCTCCATGCCATATCCAACTGGGTGCCCTGCAGGAGGTGTGAGGTTGTCTTTGCTGCTGTGCTTTCCTTCTTTGACTATTTGGACTGTGTACTCATTTCTGTCATTGCAATAAAAGACCTTTTTTTGTGCATCTTTGTCTCTGCTTCTGTGTGGTTTCATAGCATAGCTAGCGTGTGCGTGATGCAGGGTGTGTGCGTGCGACATGGGGGGGTTGAGTTAGTGCTGCGAGGGATTTCTGTGCACTTGAGCTTTGTTTACAATTATGCTGGTGGGTGGGTGTGACATGTTTGGGTGCATGATTGGCCACATGAGTGATGGGCAGTAGGGCTGAGCATGCTGGGAACTGTACCTGGATTGGGTGCACTGGGCAATATTGTGATGGTGCTATGGGGAGATCTGTGCTCCATCCTCTGTGATTCTTTTACTTTGCCTGGCACTACCCTCTCCCATCTATCACCAAACAGGATTAGAATGCAGCAGTATATGTGTGGGTGGATCACCAACACATATGTCCCTTGGAGGATTTACACCCTTAGGTTTTCTTCGCCCATCAGCAGAATTAGTGCAATTATCAGAATATGTTTTGGGCTTAGATTGGATGAACAACCTTCTGGATGCCTGAGTGTCACTTCAATACAGTAGTAAGACCACCAATTCATTAAGTTACCTAGATTTTTTAAATCTTCCTATATTACTAAGGCTGGTTATACAACACTTGAAAACGACTGCTTGGGCTATTTCTACCACTATTTCAGGAAACTTTTTTCCAGTCAATAAAAATAAAGTGGGGATGGTGGTCATGGGGGAGTTTGCTTTCTAAATACTATTTAACTTCTTTATCTAATTGTTTTGACACAAACAGGATGTAAATGGGTTTTTCTTTCTAAAAACTCTAAACAATTTCAGTTTTTACATCAAATTAAAGTGGCTTTGAAAGGAAATAATGCATCTGCAGATGGTGCTGAATTGCATAAAATTAATTACTACATGTGCAAGTTCTCAGTAATTAATTCCATTGAGGCTTGTAAAATCCATTGCAAGCACAATTCGATGTTTTTAGCCTTCCTTTTGTACCTGAACATCATATGGCAGACCATGTTGAAATAACAAGGAAAAAGTCTGTACTGTTGCCCAGGAAAGAAGGACTCCATTTTCTGCTTCTATAAACCTGAAACAACTGTCTATATCCTGAAAAATAATTTTGATCAAAAAAGAGAATTCCAGTGTGTTTTCCTTCTGTATTCAACAGTAACATTACAGCAGGAGTATCCAATATGGCGCTCTCCAGATTTTTTTGATTTTTTTTTTTACTACAACTCCCATCACTCTCTACCATTGGGCATTCTGGTTGGAGCTAATGGGAGTTGTAGTCCAAAATATCTGGAGAGTATCACGCTGGATACCCCTGCATTACAGGTTGGTAAGGAGGGTGTTACCGATTGGGGAGCTCCAGATCACATTTTGGGGGTGGATGGGATGGAGGGGACACTCAAGATTCACAGGAAGAAGTTCTACAGCAAGATCAAATTGCAAAAAGAGAGAGAACTATATAAATAACACTTGTAGTTATTTTAAACCTCATATTTAACAAAAGCTGTGTTATCAAGACAAGTCAAACAGTTACTGCTCATATTTCTTTTCTGAAAGAAAGGAATCTGCGCTTTTAGTACCCTTACGTAGTACATAGGCCTGTTTAGGGCCTAACTACATGATACTTTAATTGGGTAGTGGGCAGTGCTGTGTACGGGCTTTAACATTTAATGCTAAGTGCAGGAGGGGGATTTTCACCTGGACTGGAGCACATCCAGGGGGAGTCCCCCCTCCTGGAGGCTAATGGCTGCACTGTAGGATGTTTGCTATGGCTTCACAGGGACCTCCCCATGTCCTGCAACCCCAGTGAAGTTTGCCCCCTACATGGAGTACTACATTTTTAAAACTGCAGGGGAAGGAAGAGCCATAGCCCACTGGTAGAGCATCTGCGTTACATGCAAAAGATACCAAGTTCAATCCCCAACATTTCCTGATAGAGGGTAGGGAGAGACCTCTGTTTGAAATCCTGGAGTGCTGCTGCCAGTTAGGGTGGACAGTACTGAGCTAGATGGACCAATTGGTCTGATTCAATATGGCAGCTTGCTGTTTCCTGGCTATGATGCCTCATTCTTTGCATTTAATGTAACATGTAGTTAGGGCCTTAATTATTAATTACAATAGTTGCTGAGAGACATAGGCACTTTTGTAGCATAACAAAATGTGGCCAGTGTGGTTGCCATCTTTGAACCAGGTTTTGTAATAGTTGTGGCTTTAACACAGCTTGATATTTAGCACATTAGCAGGTGACAGCATTTGTTGCTATGTTGCAAAAAAAGTCACCGGCTGATTTCTGCATATGAAGCTGATGTTAAAAGCACAAGAGCAGTTTAGGCTATTTTTTTCCTGGTCAGGTGGCAACCCTAGACTTTCTGACACCTGGTGATGGTGATGTGTACTCTCTGATCTTCCTAAATCAGGGGTGAGGAACCTCAGATCTGGAGGCTGAATTCGGTTCTCTGGGCCTCTCTATTAAGCCCTCAGGATTCTCCCCCCAGGCCACATCCCTCATCTATTTCATGCGTTCCTTGAGTCCTTTTGCCTGGCTGTATTGTATTTCTGAACCATCATAGTGCTTCTGGCTTGCCTGAATGGAAGTGTATGTGTGTCTCTGTGTGTAGAAACCTTTGACGTTTGTGCATCTAGAAGGTTGTCTATTATACAAAGGAAAGGGTCACATCCATTGCTCCATCCATTTTTGTCTCTGGCCACACCCTTCTCTGGCATGTAATCCCCAGAGGTTTACCTATAATGGAATGCAGACTTCCTGCTGAAAGATGTTCCCCACCCCTGCCCTAAATGGTGCCTCAGTTGTGGTCCGATCAAATTGTGGTGAAATAGTGATTGCACTAAGTTCTATTAAGATGAAGACATAAGCTTTAAAGCTTCACAGCTCCTTTTTGCAGGCTGAATGGAAGGCCAAAAAGGTGCCTCCTGAGGGAAGAAATAATCTACATCTTCTCAGGAGGTGAGTTCTGGATTATTCTTAGGCCATGGTCCAGTGGTGGTGGGCAGAGCAGTGATGCTTAACTGACCTCCTGTCACTGGTATTGCTGTGGCTTACCAGGAAGGGCAAGGCAGCAGTGAGGTTGGTGCAGTGTAAACACACTGGGGGAGTCCCACATTGACTCTGCTGATGCATTTATACCATGCTGACCTTGCTCGGTCCTCTCCTTGTAAGTTGCACTGATGCTGGTGATGGGAGGTTAGGTAAATGCTGCTGCCCCACCAACTGCTACTGCCATGGTTAAGGCGAGCTTGGACACTCAAGTGGTGGACTTGAAACACTATTTGAAGTTGTGAGGCTTGGTAGCAAGCATTCTGCAAATCAAAGACCTCCACATAGGTGCACAGTAGGCAAAGCGTTCAATGTGAGGGATTCAGTCTGTATAAATTCTAATACAAGCTCACTGGATCTAGACTTGCCCAGCTGATGTGCATATTGGAATGCAATTCTCCTTCAGATTTTGCACATTTCTGAATTTTGTGATGCAGGTTTCAGCTGAAAAACCATATAAACATTTTGAGAAATGGATATTTTGAAAGTAAATATGTTTTGAAATTCACATTTTGTGAGAAAATATGTTCAAAAATACATATTTAAATCAGAATGTTCAAAGTTAAATTGCAGATTAATGTGGAAATAGATCAGAATAGACTTGTGAATGAACACATGAAAAGGTGACACAGGCCAGGAATCGACTGAGCCATCCGTCTCCACCTATCAGAGCTGGAGCTTGCTTTTGCTGGACCCTGAGTTCCTCCCCATCAGCCAGTCATGCTCTCCCCTGATTCCCTTCCTCAGTGTATGCAGTGCAGCGTATGTGTGCCAGTTGTGTGAGAGAAGAGTAGTCCTGTGCATGATGATTGAACTGGCAGCACAGGAGAGAAAATGGCTCTGGGGAACAGAGATATAACAAGGTGCTCATAACTGGGCTGCCAAAAAGAAAAGAGAGTGAGTGAGTGAGAGAGCGCGTGTTAGAATCTGGAGGGGAGAAAAGAAGTAATAAACAGCTGTGGCATATGTGTGTAAGTGGGGGGGGAGACTAATGAGCACTAATGTTTTGAGCATTAGATATGGCAGGGTTGCATTTGCTCTTATTTTTCAGGCTGGCTAAGAGTGGGAGGGGAGCAGAACAACACGAGAGAGAGAGAGAGAGAGAGAGAGAGAGAGAGAGAGGCTGCTTCCGTTAGTATCTGCAGCTAGAAAATACAAGTCCTCATTGGATAGTTGATTGCTGTGACTCCAAAGGGATGCTTCCCACATTCTGTTCCAACGGCTGCATGCAAAAATTTTATATATACCTAGGAAATGCTTTCACATGTGTATGTGACAATTGTATCTTGTTTGGTGCAGGTACATGCACCCCATCTAACTGCCATTGGCAGTTGGATCCATGCCATATCACCTGTGAAATATTCTTCCAAGTAGATGCTGTACCTCCCTTCTTTATCAGCAGGATTTGCAGAGCATTATAGAAAGACTTGAAGGGCCAGTTCTCCCTTTCACCCCTTTCACTACCTTTAAGGTTATAAATATGTCAGACTTTTGAATGCGTAGGCTCCATGTATGTATGAAGGCAGCAGTCCTATTTGCATAAACTTGGATCTGTCCCAATCATGTGTAAAGCAAGGGGTGCGGTGCGGTGGGGTGACGGCTTTAGTTTTTAGAGTGTTTGTGCAGGTAAGTGGATTTGAACCTTTTCTCTGCCATTTGCTTACAAACCCATAGCCCGTCCCCCAGTCACTTTTCTTCCTGCTGGGCTGACATCTAGCCAGTATGGATTCTAGGTGTTTTTTAGGGGGGGTCCCAGGGGGAGCTCCTCAACTCATCCTCATTGCTGTTGCTGTTGCCCATTTGTTTGTCCTGTTCCCTGTGGGGGTAGTCTGCATTAGCAATGGGCTCCGTTTCTGCAATAATCGGATTTGCCATCAGATTAATTATTCTTTCTGATATTCTCTGTCTTTGTGGAGAGAATTTTGAAGTAGCAACTCTCTGTGCCTGGTTTCTGATTCATTCTTTTTTTCCTATTAGATTTTTTAAAAATTTGGTTTGAAATCATTTATAGTCTGAGTGATACTTTTATCGATCTACTTTCTGTGTGAGTTCTTCAAATGTGTATTCCCTTTCACTGGTGTCAATGAAGTGTTGATTGTAACTGATAGATGGAAAGCAGCAGCAGGAAATGAGGTATTGATTGTAAGCAGCAGGGGGAAAGACACTGACTTGATTATCTGCCTTAATCTGCTCTGCAGTGCACTTGAAAAGAAATGTAAACAGACAATAATTACAGAGTTCAGAAAAAAGATCGATACCGGTGGAGACTTGTGAATAAATAGTGATTATAATATCAATAATTCTCTGCAAAGCAAAAAAACCCACAACAACTGGAAAAGGTTGGAAAAATGAAAAGATATTGGAGGGAAAAGGAATCAGATCATTAACAACCACTAACGAGCCACACTTAAAAACGGAAAGTAAAAAAGGAGAGGATTCCATCCCTAGTCTGCATCACCTCTAGAGGAAGAGGGCAAGAAGAGCAGAGGCTATTGCTTGCTCCTGTAACTGCGCACTTGTTTGGTAAGAGTAGGTGAACAGCAGTAGCAAGGAAAAGGGATAGCCATGGACCCAGGATCTCTGGCAGGGTTGGCAGTGAGCCCCTTGCTGGGGCATAGGCCTCATCATATGCCCGAAATTTAGGGATGGATGAAACTGTCAATTTTTGGTTTCCTTCAATTTCTCATTTTCCTAATCTTAAATTCAATTCTCTACCTTTCTGCATTAGTTTGCTTTTTAAGAAAGAAATCCTCATGAGAATTCATCAGCATTTTAGTGCACATTTCTCCTACTATACACATTTTTACAATCAAGCCCCTCTAATATAATACATTTTTGCATGCTATTTCCCCTAATATATGCATTCTTATGCCTACTGTTGTAAAACTTATAGGGTTCTCTTGGGTAGAGAAAGAGACCGACAAAAGTAGATGCGAGTTCAAGGCTTTTTATTTTTAAAACTACTGCAGTAGGGTAAACACATACATTTCACACAAGGGGTGAAGCATGAGTTCCAATCCCCCCTTTTCTTGCTTCTCCTTTTTATATGTTTTTGCAGATCACAAAGGCTTACACAGAGAGGCGCAGAAAGGCTTATCTAACCAGGCAGGAAGGAATGTATATAATCAGCAGAACAAGACATACACAGTTGTGTATGTGGGTGTAGCTTTCTAACTCAAGCGTTTGCAAGTCTCCTGTTGTCCTGGGATATGGCCTTGGTCTGTTTTATCTGTTTTTACTACACCTACTTTCCCCTAATATATGCATTTTTGTACACATTGTTTTGGTTGGAGAACTGCATCATCAAATTTGGGAAAGCGCAAATTTTGAAAGATAGCTGATTATCAGTTCACCTCCCTGGTAGACTGTGGGAATGCTGTGGACATAGTATACCTCAACTTCAGCAAAGCTTTTGACAAAGTGTCCCATGATATTCTGATTAGCAAGCTAGCTAAATGTGGGCTTGAGGAACAACTATCAGGTGGATTCACAATTGGCTACAGAATTGTACTCCAAGACTGCTTATCAGTGGTTTCTTCTCAAACTGGGGGGAACTAATGAGCGGGATACAACAGGGCTTGGTCCTAGGCCCCATGCTCTTCAACATTTTTATTAATGACTTGGATGAGGGTGCAGGGAAAGGTTATCAAATATGTAGATGATACAAAATTGGAAGGGATAGCTAATACCCTGGAAGACAGAAACAAAATTCAAAGTGATCTTGATAGGCTGGAGCATTGGACTGGAAACAACAGAATGAAATTAACAGGGATAAGTGCAAAGCTCTACACCTAGGTAAAAAAATCAAAGGCATACTTTTAAGATGGAGGATACTTACTCAGCAATACTACATGTGAGAAGGAATTGTTCTTAATCAAAAGGTGAATATGAACCAACAGTGTGATGTGGCTGCAAAAAGGTAAATGCTATTTTATTAACAGAAGCATAGTTTCCAATTTGTGTGAAGTACTAGTTCCCCTCTATTTGGTACTGGTTAGGCCTCATCTTGAGTACTGCATCCAGTTTTAGACACCACGCTTTAAGAAGGATGCAGACAAACTGGAACAGGTTCAGAGGAAGGCAACAAGGATGATCAGGGAACTGAAATCAAAGCCCTTTGAGGTGACACTGAAAGAACTAGGCATGTTTAGCTTTGAGAAGATAAGATTGGGGGGAGATATGATCGCACTCTTCAAGTACTTGAAAGGCTGTCACACAGAGGAAGGCCAGGATCGCTTCTCGGTCATCCCAGAGTGCAGAACACGGAATAACAGGTAAATTACAGAAATAACGGAATAATGAATACAGCAAACCAGATTTCAGCTGAACATCAAGAAAAAACTTTCAGACTGTTAGAGTGGTATAACAATGGAACCAATTACCTAGGCAGGTGGTGGGCTGTCCAACACTTGAGGCATTCAAGAGGCAGCTGGACAGACACCTGTTGGTTATGTTTTAACTTGGATTCCTGCATTGAGCAAGGGGTTGGACTTGATGGCCTTATAGGCCTCTTCCAACTCTACTATTCTATGATTCTATTGTTTCAGGAAGTGAAAATTAGATAGTTCCACATTCAAATGCAAACTAAACCAAGTTTTCTTCCCCATCTCTACCAAGGATGCCAACCCCTGATGCTGGTCCTGATCAGAGGCCAGCTGTGGGAGAACTGACATCATGAGAGAGGCTGCATAAGGAAATAACTTGTGGAAAAGGGCAAGGCACCCCAACCACGTGGCTCCCATTTGCTGCAATAATTTCTTCTCTATAGGTGAGCTAGAAGATGGAATGCTGTAAACAGAATGTACTACTTTGTGCTCATTCACACCATTTATCCCACTTTAAACAGTCACGGCTTCCTGCAAAGAATCCTGGGAAGTGTAGTTTGTGAATGGTGTTGAGAGTTGTTAGAAGACTCCTATTTTCCTCACAGCTACAATTGCCAGAGTGGTTTAACTGTCAGTCCCTCTTCTCAGAGAACACTGGGAATTGTTTCTCTATGAGGAGAATTGGGGTCTCCTAAAAACTTTCAGCACCCTTCACATGCTACACTTCCCAGGATCTTTTGGGGGAAGCCATGACTATTTAAAGTGGAATAATAGTAGAATAAATGTATGGTATGAATGTGGCTTCTTTTGCAAAGGTAGAAGGCCAGCCTCTTAATATTTAAATTGTTGTGACCTGCCCTGGGATCTTAGGGTGAAACACAGGTAAATAACAACAACAGCAATAGTAGTACCAAGTCAGGCCAAACCAGAATCCTTGTATTACTTGCCAGTCACAAGCACTGATGTTGCACACCTCTGTTGTCTTCAAGGCCTGAAAAGCACTTTGACATCTCAGCTCAGATGGTCTATAGTAGTTCCCTCAACCTTGAAGTTTCCAATTCAAGCCCAGGGGTTCCTGGAATGCTGTAAACCAGGGTTTCTAATACAGTGCCTGAGAGGAATTCCCCTGATCCCTACAAAGCATCTTAGCCCCTCTCACTGCCCCCTTGGTCATAAGGTGGCAAGGGTGGTTACTTTTTTCTCCCTTGAAAAGTACGTAGAGCTGAAGGAGGAAATTGGAAGGGTGTCACTCTTTCCCACTTCCTCTTTCAGCTCTGTGTGCTTTTCAAGGGTCAGATTAGTTCTACTGGATCCTGCTTTTACCCAGATCCCTTGGAAAAGTGAAGTGAATGTGCACATGCTTTCTTTTTCCATCTCTCGATGATGACAGCACGGAAAGGGGAGAAGGAACTGATCCAAAGTAGTGGGGAGACAAGTGGCCAGAAGGAGTATTGCCAATGTCACCTGCTTAAAAATCCCCCAGTGTGCCCACAGGAGTAAAATAGTTGGCGACCCCTGCTTATAAACACTTATTTTTCATATGGTTTGAAGCAACCCTAAAGCATTTGAGGGGAAAATTAATAAAATGATCAGTTTCTTCATGCACAATGACCTTTGACTAGAATTCTCATATGGGAGGCAACCAGAAGAAGAAGATAGCATTTTCTGCACTTCACATTCTCAAAATTCCATACTCGTGAACAGTCTTGCTATGTTCATGGAGGTGAGGGATGCATGCACGTATTTTCTGTAACCTTTCATACCAGACAGCCACTGGATAAATGCCAAGGAAAACCTGATCTGATTTCTAATCAGTGGACAGGCTGGTTCATGAACTCAGTGAGCCAAAAAAAGAAAGCAATTTTTACTTCAGTAATCTCAAAATTGTGTTTATAACAATGGACAGAATATTGATCCAGGGCTGGGATATTTTGGTGCACAACAAAATACAGTGACTGCCTTGCCTGAAATCACATTTTTATTTTTAGCCCTTTTGGATTAAACACAAAGCACTGTCTGGCAAACACTTATGAGAACAAAGTTTGCAAAATAGAAAGCAGCATGTAAAACTGCTTTGCATTTTGTTAAATATAGCAGAGGTGTGGAACTTGTTGAAACCTTAAGCTCATAATTTATATTTGCTATGTTTGTGACGCACACTATCTGATACTTAATGACAGGGCTATAGGTATTTTTCTGTTTAGCACATGTTTGCCTGGGCAAATGACAACAGAAAGGTCCTTCAATGTGTTGGCTCCCCATCTATGCAATTATCTTTCCTGTGAAGATCTTGGCAACAAGCAACCCACTTTTTATATTCCCCAAGTCTTTTAACATTTGATGAGTTTTTACTACCAGGTTTGGTATTCTCTTTTAATGCCCCCCCATTTTAGCTGTTGTTTCAGTTCTTTCATGCTTATGTATATTTATGATTATGTATTTGGGAAGGGCCATAGTTCAGTGACAGGGCTTCTGCTTTGCATACAGAAGCCCCCTGGTTCAATCCCCAGCATCTCCAGGAAGGGCTGGGAAAGATTCCTGTCTGAAACCCTGAGCAGCACTGCCAGTCAGTGTAGACACTACTGAGCTAGATGGACCAGTGGTCCAACTCACTGTAAGATAGCTTCCTTGCTTCTCCTCTTAGCCCTCTTTATGCATTATCTCTCTTAAGAGGCAACATTGGTAGAGTGCCATTCTGCTGTGGAGGGGATTGTCTATCCATGGAGGCTCTGAGTGAGTTTAAGAATCCTGGAAGTTCAGAGTTGCACAGGGTGCATCCATGGATAGATAAGGGCACCCACTGCAGAAGAATATTTGCTGTTTAATCTTGAATATATATCCAAGAGTGGGTTGCTAGGCTGGCTGAATCTTGACAACCCTACCAAAATCCTTGTCCCCCTACCCAAATATGAAATGGCTGCCTTGGTTGGAGTGGGTAAACAATCTTAATACATGATGTTCCCATTATTTCCACATCCTTTTGCAATTTTCACTGGTGGTTCCACCCCCCCATTGCATTTTTTAATATGAGGATGGGACCACCTCCTTTAATTAAATATCCTGGGAAACATCCAAAATGCTTGGGAAATCAGATATTTGATTAAATGACACTGCTTCTCACATGAAGTTACATGAAAGCTGAAAATTAAATCTAGGTTCATTTTATTTAATTAATTTAATTAAAATGCTATTGCATTCTATCTGAAAACCTTGGTTATCTTTGTTAACTGAAATGTGCAGTTCTCTGAATTTACCCTTCATTCTTTCTATAGCCCTGGGTATATATATATATTTAAAAAGCACCTCCTAAATATAAGTTTTGTTGATTTGATTTCAGATTAACTCTATGCTTTCTTAGTCTTTAGACTTTTCCAACCTGTACACTATTAGTCAATGGCTTTCTTGGGTGTGAAGTTCAGGGCCACCATCTGGCTCCATCCACCCTCCCAGCAATGAGAGAGAGAGAGGAGAGAGAGAGAGAGAGCAGCATGTGATGGGACTTGGAGCTTTGCTGTGCACATTGCAGCTTGCCTCATGTCAGCCGGGTTCCACCCACCATTTTCATTTCCTCAAACCTGCACCTAGGACCTTGTGCGGCCCAGAGACATTCCTGGAGAAATGAAAATGGTGGACGGCTGGAGTCTCAGTCAGTGCTTTGCCTCACAGTGTGTGTTCCACAACCACCTCAAAAGTCTTTTTTAAAAAAACAAGTGGGGCATCAGCGGCAACATAGGAAAGAGGGAACCCAGCCCATTTGCCCAGCCCGGAAGGCTTTTTAAAAGGTGTGGCAGAGAGAAGAGTGGCCCAGTTAGTTAAGGACTTATAAAAGATGGAGCAGCAGTGGAAGCAGAAAGTGGAGTGTCAATGGAGGGAAGGGAGTGTCTGGTGTGGATATAGGGAGAAGCAGGAATAATGATGTCCCTCTCTTAAAAGACAACTCACTCAGGCCTTCCTCAAACCTTGGCAATACCTCTGCCTCTAGTCCAAACATGCATTTGAAGACCCACTACTTAATTTTTTACCATACATTTTTATAGTGATAGCGCTGCTGGGATCAGGCTACAAGCCAGTAGTTGCCAAGGAAGAGAAAGGTGAATGAAGGATACATTAATATGTCTTATATCAACATCTTCAAGTTTCAGCTACATTTTCTTTATGTAGACAACAGAAATGTTTGGCAGGCTGGCTGCAGGCCACGGGGAGGTTGCACTGCCTTGTTGCTGTTGCTAATACAGTGCTATCAATGTAGATGGCACTTTAGGGAGTTTCACAACAAATAAGGCAGATGTCTGCCCCAAGCAGTTTACAGTCTAAATTATCCATAGTGTGTTCTTTTTAAATAGACCAGTACTAGTACTATGACAGACCCACTTAGGCTTCCAGTACCTCCAAAAGGGCTATTAATAAGCCCTAAGTGTCAATCATAACAACATGATGATTAAAGATTCTTCACAATAAAAAATAATCTTCAAGGATTATTATTTTCATACTCTAGAGCAGCCTTTCCCAACCAGTGTGCCTCCAGATGTTGTTGGACCACAACCCCCATCTTTCCTGACCATTGGCAATGCTGTCTGAGGCTGATGGGAGTTGTGGTCCAACAACATCTGGAGGCACACTGGTTGGGAAAGGCTGCTCTATAGAGTGTTTGGACAGGATAAGTCATAATTTAAGGAACAACCAGTGAGTCCTGCAAAGTTTAGAATGGGGGCTTTGCATTCCTGGCGGAAATGGTTCATTTCCTTTGTGACCTTGGCTGTGTCATTTATGCCTCCTTTGCATCTGTTGTTGCCCAAGAATTAAAAATGTCAATAGCCATTCTTATCTTGCTGACATATTTGATTTGCTTAGTTAATGCCCAAATCATGCTTAGGGATCTCCTGTTGGAAAGTGGTGATGGAAGCACAAATGCCTACAATCCTGTCTGCCTAATCTGTTTTTTACTACGATTGCAGAGATGCAGCTGGGAGATAGATGCATATACCTGCCTGTGTAATAACTACTCTGCTCTCTAGGGAGCATGTTAGCATTCTTTTCTGAGAGGGTTGATCTGCTCATAGATTAGATAATCAAACACACCGACACACATTATGCTGAGAAGTTGCTTCAAAGGAGAATCTTGATGGAAAAATGCAGCTGCCTCTTGGTCAGCCTGACTGCATCAGCCTGGCACATGGAAGGGCTAAATAAAATTGAGGATTAAAGTTAATGACATTTCAAGAAGAATAGCAAGACAAAAATAAATCCATTCTGATCTTACATACACATGTATAAAGCCAGAATAACTCCCATGAAAACAAGAGGATTAGGTATGGGAGAACCCTTCGCTACCAGAGCCATGTGTGTCTTACAGATGATATTACTCTTATTTCTTCTCCAGTATCCTGGGAATTTGGATCAGAACCTTATAATACAGGTGAGTACATGCTTCAATAATTAATAAGTCCTATGCAGCAGTAATGCTGTAGTTCTTTTTGCTACAATTTTGTTTCTTGGAAGGGCGGGGGGAATCACAGATATTCAAGCCTAACAACATACGGTTTTTGACTGTGTGGGCAAGGCCCAGAAAATGGACAGCTATCTGAATACCCTTCTTTCTCTTAGCATTAGGGCCCTGATCTATTTCTTTATTATGGCATTTATATCCCCCCTTTCCCCCAAATAAGCTCAAGAGGGTGTACATGGTTCTTCCCCTCCCCATTTTATCAACACAACAAACCTGTGATGTAGATTAGGTTGAGAGACAGTCACTGGCCCAAGGTCACTCAGTGAGTTTCATGACAGAGTGGAGATTCTCTCTAACTAACACTCCAACACTCTAACTACTACACCACTTTGCCTTGAGCAAGAGAAGCAAGTTTCTACATTGATTCCTTTGTGGTGGTGCTCTGTGGGATATAAAAAAGTACTCATTTAGTTTTCAGGATTTAGCACACATTGCTAAACATAGGAAACCACCTTATACCAGATCAGACTACTAGTTGAGGTAGCCCATTACTGTCTACTTAGATTGGCAGCTGTTCTCCAAGGTTTGCAACCAAAGTCCTTCACGTTATGTGATACTGCAGACATAGGGGATTGAGTTTAGGGCCTTCTGCATGAAAACATGAGCTGTTCTACTGAGCTACGGTCCCTCCTCGTGATTGAATCTGAGTTGGGTGTGAATGCATCAAGCATATGGTCAGGCCTGGCATCAGCATCTGGAATTCTGAGGCAGTTACTAAGAGCCCAGTAGGGCCCACCAGTGCTGACTCCTGTCTCACACCCTCTATGCTCGGACCTGCCTCGTACTCTGGTTGTTGTTTTTTTCCTGCTCTGGGCTCCTATGGGTAGGAAGGGCGGGAGATGAATTTAAGAAATAAATAAATTAATAATAATAATAATAATACTTTGGGCACCTGGATCTGTGAGTTTCCATTTCAGTTTCTCCAGGGCTATATCGGGCATTGTGGGGAATTAAAATGGCAGCTCCCAGGCAGCCTTGGAGTACTGTTGTCATTGCTGGGTAAATGTGGGGGGCAAGAGGGACCCCACCAGAGGGCATTATGCCCAGGCAAGCCTGGAGTTGGTCCCGTGTATGATGATGGACTGTGCCAGGGTGACAAACCTGATCACTGGTTGATGAGAGGCTATTGAATCTCAATGTCCACTTTCCCTGAACTCTGAAGCAAATGGTTAGCATGACACTTTATGGACAGGAGCCTAAGTCTCTAGAAAGGTTATGCTGATCAGATTCCTGGCTTGTCATTTTTGTCTCAAGCACAATCAATGCAACCTCTTCGAAGAGTACTGTTGCATGCCACCCCAGTCTCTGAGTGGTGAGAGATCTCCAGGGGTCCCTGTACTTACATAGGGTTTGGTTTCCTTGGAAAGAAGGTCAGCGGACACTGTGGTGTCTTTATGAAATATGGTTTATTTATTTACACATGTTCCAGCCTGAGCTTATGATGGAGGGGTTCAAAGCATCAGCAGTCCAATAGATCTTTCTTTTCCATCAAGCTTACAGGAGGCATCCTAAAGCTGTGCTGCAGGGAGCCAGACTCTCTGTATGTCTCCAGTTCCCAGCCTTTCCTCAGATTCAACTAAACATAAGCCTCTCTTAAGCTCCTGGACGTAGCGTCTCTCTCTCTCTCTCTCTCTCCTTAAGAGTTTCAATAACAATGGGATCTCCCTAGCTCAGTTAATGGGCACTTGATAGACCCATTAGCTCACCTGACTACTCTATTAGATTAACAAAAGAGACTCATCCGACCAGAGCTTGGAAGTAACTCGTCATTTTTAACGAGTTACTTTTAATTCATTACAATTTTAAATAACGAATGGGTAATTCCATTACATTTGGCAAGTAACGGAACGAATAGTAATTTCCCTACTTTTCAGCTTCAACTTTAACGTTTCCACGTTAGGTTGGACGTTACTTGGGGGCGGGAACAAGGGGAAGTCAGCTCCTGGCTGTGATTGGTTAACACAAGACATGTGCCTCACACTGATTGGACCTCTGCGCAGACTGTCTCTTCCCTCGTGATCTGTGTTAGGAGGCACGATAGAAGAGATGAATAGGCAGGGGGAGCCTGCTAGCGTCTGACTCTGAGAGGAAAAAATGGACGCCGGAGGAAAAAGCCAGGGCAAGGAAGGCAGAATGGCAAAGAGCTGTGGAGGTGAGTGACGATGATTTGTGTGTGTGTGTGCCCCGGTGTGTGTGTTTTCGGCTGGAGTCTCTGGTTTTGGGGGGGGCTCCGGCTCTCTGGCTACCACCCCTTACTCTCTGGACTCTCCGCTTCAATTTTTTTAAAAAAAGTTTCTAGGTGGTCTAATTCCCAAGATATACACCAAAACGTAAACCCCCCCTGCACAACTTTTTTTTAAACAGATCATGCTCTAGCTACAACTCCCATCAGCCCAATCCAGTGGCCATGCTGGCTGGGGCTGATGGGAGTTGTAGTTTAAAGTAACTTTTCAAAGCTCTGGCTGCAACCCCGCCCTTTTATGATTGTGAGTAAAGTGCAGACTTGTGTTTGTGTTGTAAATCTCTCTCCCTCCAACCCTATTTTTAAAGAAATTAGGCAGGGTTTATCACAGTTTTTATTATGTAGGAAACTAATACTCATTTTTTAAAAAAATGAATGAAGTTTATTTATTTATTTTTATTATTTTATTTATATCCCACCCTTCCTCCCAGTAGGAGCCCAGGGCAGCAAACAAAAGCACTAAAAACACTTTAAAAATCATAAAAACAGACTTTAAAATATATTAAAACAAAACATCTTTAAAAACATTTTTAAAAGCTTTAAAAACATTTTTTTTAAGAAAAAAATTAAAAACATATTAAAAAGCAATTTCAACACAGACGCAGACTGGGATAAGCTCTCAACTTAAAGGACTTGTTAAAAGAACAAGTTCCTTATCACTTGAGGCTGCAGTTTTCCCTGGTTGAGTAAGCCCCATTGAATACATTGGGACTTGCTTCTGAGTAAACAAACATAGGATTGCACTATAAATATCTTTACAGGTTATATAAATAAACATATTTGATAGTCATGCTTATATAAATATTTTCATAGAATCATAGAATCATAGAGTTGGAAGGGGCCTATAAGGCCATCAAGTCCAACCCCCTGCTCAATGCAGGAATCCAAATCAAAGCATTCCCGACAGATGGCTGTCCAGCTGCCTCTTGAATGCCTCCAGTGTCAGAGATCCCACTACCTCTCTAGTAATTAGTTCCATTGTTGTATGGCTCTAACAGTTAGGAAGCTTTCCCTGATGTCCAGTCGAAATCTGGCTTCTTGCAACTTGAGCCCATTATTCTGTGTCCTGCACTCTGGGATCATTGAGAAGAGATCCGGGCCCTCTTCTGTGTGGCAACCTTTCAAATACTTGAAGAGTGCTATCATATCTCCCCTCAGTCTTCTCTTCTCCAGGTTAAATATGCCCAGTTCCTTCAGTCTCTCCTCATAGGGCGTTGTTTCCAGTCCCCTGATCATCCTTGTTGCCCTCTTTTGAACCTGTTCCAGTTTGTCTGCATCCTTCTTGAAGTGCAGAGACCAGAACTGGACACAGCACTCAAGATGAGGCCTAACCAGTGCTGAATAGAGGGGAACTAATACTTCACATGATTTGGAAACTATACTTCTGTTAATGCAGCCTGATATAGCATTTGCCTTTTTTGCAGCCACATCACACTGTTGGCTCATATTCAGCTTGTGATCAACAACAATTCCAAGATCCTTCTTGCACGTCGTACTGCTGAGCCAAGTATCCCCCATTTATAACTGTGCATTTGGTTTCTTTTTCCTAAGTGTAGAACTTTTACTTCCACCCAGTTTTGTCATGCTGTGTCCCTATAAGTATCCAATTGCATACTATGGTTGTACAATACTTCCTTTACATTTTAAGTATGCCTTGGGGTAGTCATGGTTCTCCATTGTTTTCATCCTGAGGGGCAGATAGGCTGAGAAATGGTGAGTAGCCCATGGTCACCCACTACACTTTATAGCTTATTTTCATTTTGAAAAATTAATTAGAACAATTTACATGCAGGCAAAATTTATTAAGCGGATTCACACAATATGTGTAAAGCACATCCAACTCGCATTTAAAGCGCATGACTTCTCCTAAAGAATTCTGGGAAGTGTCATTTCCCCCTCACAGTTATAGTTCTCACCACTCTTAACAAACTGCAGTTCCCATGATTCTGTGGTGGGATTCATGTGCTTCAAATGGGTGTTGAATGTGCTTTAAAGGAATGGTGTGGATCTGCCCTAGGTATGATGTTCATTCGAGAGTGAATTGAAAGGAACAATTTTAAAAGATACTTCTTATTCTTACTCATTTTTCAGACCTCTTTCTGAAGTAAAGGGTCAAATCTGTAAAAACATTTGGAGCAGCTACATTAAAAGATAAGGGCAGGGTATTCCAGGCAGGGGGTTGCCAACCCTGCTTGGATATGGATGTCTTTGCAGAAGAACCCTAGTCAAGGTTTACCAACAGCACAGTCCAAACTATATCTACTTAGAAGTCAGTCCTGTTGAGTTCTATGGGGCTTAATCCCTTAGTAAGTGTGTTTAGAATTGCAGCCTTCAGGAGCCTCCATCTTTACTCCCCAAAGCTCCCATCTAACATCTCCACAACACTAGGCTCCTTTGTCTCTGCTGTGGCCTTCTGGTGACTGCCCTAGCCTGAAGGCACTTAACCCTTCTTGCTGAAAGCAAGTAGGCTAGATTAAATGTTCCCTACCCAGGCTCATATATATAAAATATAAACGGCATTTTGTCAAAAGTATTTTTGTCTACATTTTATACCTCATCCTTGGTTTTCCAAGCTTGGCATGGAATGCTTCTCATACAGAATTAATTTGAAATGCTGCATATTTATTATCATAATCATCATATTCAAAATAAAAAATAAATATACCGCCTTCAAGTTGATTCCAACTTATGGTGACCCTATGAATAGGGTTTTCATGAGGCTGAGAGGCAGTGACTGGCCCAAGGTCACTCAGTGAGCTTCATGGCTATGTGGGGATTTGAACCCTAGTCTCATTTTGTTCTCACAACAACCCTGTGAGATAGTAGGTTAGACTGGCCCAGGCAGGGTTATTCAGTGAGCAAATAGGATCTCTTTTAATTGTGCTATCGACCTGCTTACTTCCACTCTGACTGGGGGATTTTGCAGCATGGGGAAGAGATGGGGGCACATCACAGCTGAAGTTCACCCATATAGGAGCATTATCTCTTGTTTATTACAGAGACCCCTGTTGCAGGTTTTGCTGCTGAGAGCAGCAGTCAGTTAGTGCGGCCACTTGAGTCACAGCTTGTTGATCCTGAGGAGGCAAAACTAGAAAGTGAGGTTCAGAAAGGAGGCCCTGTGCACGAGGAGGAGGAGGGCATGAAGCAGTGCCAGTTGCCCACAGCCACATCTGCAGAACAGCAAGTACCATGGTTTGGCTTTGAGAAAGCTTGTACATTTGTGAGCCAGAGTGGGAAAAATGTTGTTGTACGATGCAATTACTGCCTTCCAAGGATCAAAAATCTGAGATCAGCTGTTTCCCCCTCATCCAATGTGAAGAAACATTTTGAAGTAAGCCTTTGTCATGCTGGTCCTCAAAAAGTGTCCATTGTCTATTTGTGTTTAAATTGTGAAGTTCCTCTTCCATTTTTTCTTGGATTCATGCTTTGTTCTTCTTCCTCAGAGGGCACACCCTGAGAAGCTGAGAACAATTGAAGAAGCAATAAAGGCAAGGAGACGTGGCCTTCCTGAACCAATGCATGACACCCCTCCTCCCCAAATGCTGAAGCAGCAGCAGACAACCCTTGAGAGGTGGGGATCTGGCAGGGATCTGCTTCTTCTGGCAGCCTGCGTACACCCTCGCTTCAAACTAGATCGGCTGGAATTGTGTCAGGCCACCACCCATACCAACAAGTAAGAACATTAGGGAAGCCCTTTGGGTGGATTACTCCAAGGGAAATGTTGTCTCAAGGGAGGCATCAGAGGGCTTAAGGTGGTAGGCAGGGGCTGGGCCTTTTGTTCCTGGGGCTCCTCATCACAACCTTGGGTTGCTGCAGGTCATCCTTAAGGGTCTGCTGTGCTGCCCCATGAGTGTGGTGACTTGGTCACCTTCCTACCTTCCATGTCATCATCCACAGGCTCAGGCTGGACCCTGAACCAGGGGACATGACAAGCATCAGGAAATGAAGAGCAGATGATGGTTTCCTAACATATATGTGTTAACATATCCTCTCTCTTTCTTAGATACACAATGGAAGCCTTGTTGAAAGCTGAAATAAAGATGGGTGTACTTAATGAGGACAGTGATCAGTCTTCAGATAAAGACCAGGAAGGAGATGACTTAGAAGATGACTTCTTTAACTTTCTGTCCCAGGGCAAGAAGTCAGCAGTGGACACTGCTGAGGAGGAACTGGTGAGGTACCTGAGGTCTCCCAGCAGGGAAGTGTCATCACTCCATGGCTTTCCACGTGTGCTGCGGTGCTTTTTGCAGCACAACACAGGCATGCCTTCAAGCGCCGCAGTAGAACGCCTGTTCAGTACTGGTGGCAACGTAATGACTGTAAAAAGACATTCCTTGTCTGACATGCTCTTTGAGTATCTTGTTCTTTTGAGACATAACAGAAACATATTATAAAAGCATTTCAAGTGTAAAATTTGATTTCAAGAGTTGGGGTATCTTCATTGCTTGGGGGGATGTGATATTCTGTTATGCCATTATGTTAATCTTACAAATAATTTTTTTTTATTCTACTACCCCCTGTGTGTGTGTGTGTTTATTTTTAATATTGTTTTAGGCTTCTTAGATGTGCAGCAGCCAAGGCCAGCACCTTGTAGGAGTTTTTTTAAAAAAGTAACTGAAATGTAATTGTAGTGATTACTTTTGAGAAAAAGTAAAGTAATCAGTTACTTTCAGAGCAATTGCAATTGTAACGGTAATTACTACTTTTTTGGGCCAAGTAATTGTAACTGTAATTTATTACTTTTTAAAAGTAATCTTCCAAGCTCTGCATCCGACCAGCAGAGCAGGTTTCTTACCTCCAGGTGCAGCGTTCCAAATCAGAGGCTGGAATGAGACTTATAGAAATAATCCATTTCAACCCCAAACCCATAACGCTACCTTCTTCCCTGACAAAGGTCTGTCCCAGACCTGCAAACAGCTTTTCCTATAAAGAAATTACAGATACAGGTTAGTAAGATCTTGAAATATACATCATCAAAAGCATAGTCATAGTACAGTCACATTTCCACACAAGTACAAAAACAGTCCATTCCTTTACACAAAGGTTTCAATTAACTGCTCTCTTTTTAGGCTTCTTCTTTCTTGGAGCTCCAAACTGCATCCAAACTGCTTATTCAGTCTTCATACTTGGCAGTGCCCAAGATAGTGAGTTTCCAACCTGTTTAAGCCAGATTACAGCCTCAGTACTGAAGCTCCTTTGTCCTGCCTTGTGCCACTAGAGAACAGCAGCCCTCAAACACACACACATTTCCCCCTTGCTCACCCAAACAGTTGCACACACACAAAATCTAACAGGCATAGGATAATAAATCTTAAACATTAAAACCTTGCTGCAAAAACCTATCCATATAATTCCTAAAAAATCATTAAACAGCTCATATCCCCACAAGCATGCAAAAAGCACAAATCAAAAGCATTTGAAAAGGCAATACTAAAAGCACCAGGATGAATTCCTACAACAAATCAGTTCCCAGTCCCATAAGCACAACCCCCACCCCCAGACCATGCAGTTACCCACATGGCCCTTTGTCTTGGGGCTTCATGGAGTTCCCAGTGCAAGCTGATTCCTCCTGCTGCCTGCAGGGTTTTGGGATGCATCTCCAGGAACACACATGTTTTCTCATCAGCACACTCGCTGCCCTGGGAAAAGTCTTTAAGCCAGTCCACTTCATCTCCTGCCTCAAACTCCATATCAAAGTCCTGCCACAAGTCTATCTGGGGGCATCTTCAGGACTAGCTGGCCTAGCCCAGCCAGGCTGGCAGAAAAAAATTTGGGGAAAGAAGTCATGTGGAGATTTTATCTCACCCATCTCTCCAGACTCTGGAAGCTCCTCTTGGACTTGCACTGCCACCTGAGGCTTCTCCTCCTGAACCTTTTCTTGCACAGCCATTTCTCCAGGTGCTGGCAGCTCCTCTCGCACACATGCCTCCAACTTTGCAGGGTTCCAAATCAGAGGCTGGAATGGCACTCATAGAAATCATCCATCTCAACCCCCAGACCAGAGCTTGGAAAAGTTACTTTTTTGAACTACAACTCCCATCAGCCCCAGCCAGCATGGCCACTGGATTGGGCTGATGGGAGTTGTAGTTCAAAAAAGTAACTTTTCCAAGCTCTGCCCCAGACCCATAACAGTATATAGCTTTAGCAGTTGTCCCTCGAAGGGGCAAGATGCCAACGCAGGCATTGGCAACAAACCCCAGCCAACACTTTAGAAACACCAGTCATAATGTGGCCTATATGTGTTATTTAAACCTGTGTGGCCCCCCTTCAGATTTACGCTGATGGCATATTGGCCTGCAGGCATGGGTGATGCATATGGAAAAGTCTAGGGCAGCCTTTCCTAACCTTTGGGTTCCCAGATGTTGCTGGACTACAGTTCCCATAATTCCTGATCATTGTCTATGCTGGCCAGGACTGATGGTAGTCCAGCAACATCAGGGGACCCAAAGGCTGGTCTAGGGGATGGGGCTAGCCTACTCATTCACAAGAATGTTCATATGGAACGCCTGAGGAGGGTGTTTGTGTGAGCTAAGCGTGGCAACACAACCACAGTTATACTGGAAGCAGAGGTGTAGTCATCCAGAGTCTTGGGAAGTCTTAGACCCTTTACTTTTTTGGGAGCAGGGTCCCAATGTCTTCAGCATCTTGTGAGACAATCAGCATGAAAAGGGAGTGTGTTAGCCACTGAGAAGAATCTTCTAACTCCTTGTCCTTTCCTGCTGATTGGAACCAATCAGAGTGAAAGGAGGTGAGTCAGCCATTGAGAAGACTCTTCTCAGCAGCTAACACTCTCCTGTTTCATGCTGTTGTTGTGGGAGAAGGCATTAACAAGGATCTCATTCTTAGCCCAGCAGCAAAAAAGGGTGTGTGGCTGTGACAAACATGAAGGGACCTTGCACTTCTGAATTTGCCACTGTACTACTGGTTGGAACTTAGCATATGTATGAACCAGGCCACATGTGCTGCATAAAATGTGAAGTAGCCCTGCAAGAAAACTAGCCTTCTATTCTATGTTTGATAACATTTCCAATTTCTTTCCAGCAGGGGGAGTCAGAAAATAAGATTCACCAAATAACCTGCTGTATGACTTGCTGTGTTTCTAACTTGTTGAACCTGAATCCTGCCGTTGGGCCTCATTTTCTTTCTCCACTGACACTGTCCTCATCCCCCCATCATATTTTTTCCTAATGAGGCTATGAAAGTGAAAGACCACAGCAACAGTATCTTCTGTTTGCGGAGTGTGCTTTTTACACTGCTGTGACATATTCCCAACAGCAAGCATCTATTGTGGCTACTGATGGATCCCTGACAGTGGTCCTGATTCAGGGAACTGTCTATGTGGTGAACCTAGTTGTGTAGAGCTAGCTGACATAGGCAGGCATGTAAAGAGGCCTTTAGTATTAGATGTTCAAAGTGCATTATTAAATAGTGGGGATATGTTTTCATTGCCTTGTACTCCACATCTATTCCTTGGAGGCTTCCCATAATGCAAGCCAAAATAATTTCTAGAAGTATTGAAGGACATAATTTAAGAAGGCAACTGGTGCTCCATGTGTAATGAATATTATTTTAGTATTCAGATTTACAGTATTTTGGCTGTTTATAATTTTAGCTGTATTTCAGAGTATTTTAGCACAATTATGGTCACAAGCCTGAAGGACAGTGCAGGTTAGACAGTCTAAACTAGGGATGGTTCCATAATTCTCCTCATCTAATTCCCCCCCTGTATTTTGGAGCAGCAAATTACTTGGCCTTTTTTTTTTTTTTGCAAATTATCTGGTTTTGTTTCTGAATTGTAACTGATGCATTAAGAATTCTCTGTTGTTCCCCATCACCACCATCCTCTTCATCACCAATATATACGTATGTATTGATAGTATATTGCAAAAAAAAAGCAATCTTATTTTTGTGTATGATACTTTTACACATTGATGACACGCTAAAAAAAGTAGATGGGACTGTACATATACTAATAAAAATGTTTTGTGTGGTGCTTTACCAATGCGCAGAGATACATATGTGCACCAGTGAAACAAATGGCTGGGTCTACCATTAGGCAGAATGAGGCAGCTGCCTCAGATGGCAGGTGTTGAGGGAATCAATGGCAAGATATTGGGAAGACAGAACTGCATGTACCCTACAGCCTGTCATATGCCCCCTAATCTAGCCTGTTGTTCTCAGGTACAATGGAGGATGCTGTCCTGTCAGATGGGTACTGTACTGAAGTGAGATTCAACTGCCAGTCCAGTCACATTTTATGTACAGAAGGGAGGGGTAGCACAATGTCTTTGCTGGCCCCAGTGAAACACCACACAAAAAATACCTTGATGCAGTCATGTGGATGGTCACATCAATATTGCTTTTTTGGCAACTTTTATCAATGTACAAATATGCATTGGTAACCCAGAGGGCAAAAACTGCAAACAAACTGAAGAAACAAAAAGTTTCTAAATTTAATTTTAAAAATTATTCTGGCAAATCAGAATTCAGGAGGAGAGGACTTGCAGGGCAGAGTGAATCAGAGAAACAATACAGGAGGGGAAGCTGTGGCTGGATTACAAGTCCCATCATTCCTGACCATTACCCATGCTGGCTGGGGCTGATGGGAGTTCAACAACATCCGATGGGCCACAGGTTCTCCATCTTTGCATTATGGGATGGAATGGCCCAAAGCAGTAGGAGAGATTAATGAGTGCTGGAAACATGTTATATTACTAATATTAAAATGTTATTAATAACATTTTCGGTGTACCTTAGAGGGCATCTTTCCTATTGTTCTGGTCATTTTTAATTTTTTAACTGGAAGTAGTCTGCAATGCTGTGCACACTGAATGTGGGAATAGGTCCCATTTAACTCAGTGGGGCCTCCTTTTGAGTAGAGATGCACAGGATTGCTCTGTAAGCCCAACTGAATTCTATGGAATTTACTTCCAAATAAAACTGTGTGGGAGTAGGCAATACTACTTCTTTTTTAATGGGAAGGACATTTAATGAAGTATGAATATGTAATTTTGTCATTTAATAACTTTTACATAATGAGAAGTAGATATAATACATAGATATTTTATGTTGATCTTGTTGGGGGTGTGTTTCTTTTTCTGGTTACTCCCACAAGGTTTTAATCACTTATAGTATGCCCAGAAAAATCCATTCCCCTTCTCTTCCCCCCACCCCCGTTGCTGCCACTTCCTCTCGGGAGAAGCACTAATTAGACAGCATGGCATTTTTTTAAAAAAAGGATTATTAAATAAATTGTTGACTATACAGAAAAAGATCTGCAGCACTGGAGAAACGGCATTAAAACGATACCAAGGGCAAAATGCTTCTGGCCTTAAGACTATTTCCCCTCTGCCACACATTTAGAACTGTCAGTCAGGATACAGAATTGTAGGCCAGGCACTGTGGGTGAAAGTCCTCAGACCCTTACCCAGGGTAGGAGCCTGGGGGAGGGGAAGATTGGTTTAGTGGTGTTCCCCTTGAGTGTGAGACATGGGGAGGAGATTTGGAGTGGCACTATTATCTTCTGCCTGATGGTATGGGATTCGCCTACTACTAGGCCTTAGTTTGTTATCTGTAGCCATCTCTATATTGTGTTAGTCAATGGTGCTAAGATGTATCTGGGTGGGCAGGTATCAGGAAGTTGCGAAGATATTGCCCCAGTTTCAGTGGTGGTGGGCAAGGGAAAGTATAGTCAGAGTAGAGGTGCTGACCACCACCTGGGGAAGAGGCCAAAATATTTGGTCCCTGTCCCCCATTTCAGTCATCTCACTACTCTGGAAGTTACTGGTAGCTTATCTGCTGAGCCCTCTGGTCTGGTGGTGCTGTTATTGCATGCTAGATTAAGGCCACAATAAGACCATGACTTGATAATGGATGAAGGGGCTGACTTGGCATGTATCACCGAGACTTGGATGGGTCAGCTGGGTGGGCCTGACCTAGGGATGGGCGAGAATTTTGATTCAGTTTGCATTTCAAGCCTAATGTATCAAACTTGCAATTTCTGGAACAATATGACCAGGGCCGGTTCCAAAGGGCGGCCAGGTTGGGCACTGGCCCGAGGGCCCCGCAGCTCTAGGAGCCCCTGGAGGGGCCCTGAGGGGCCCTCTGCTCCCCTTTCGCGATCCCGCAGATTGCAAGACGAGCTTCCGAGCCGCCCACCATCCCCCGCGCTTCACCTACCTTTCTCTGCTGTTCACGCAGGGTTGCCATCAATAAAGATGGTGACCGAGGTTTCCGTAAGGGACTGAAGCCTCTGCCGCCATCTTGGTTGATGGCAGCAATGCGTGCGCTGCATGCCATCAACCAAGATGGCGCAGAGCTTGGAAAAGTTACTTTTTTGAACTACAACTCCCATCAGCCCCAGCCAGCATGGCCAGTGGATTGGGCTGATGGGAGTTGTAGTTCAAAAAAGTAACTTTTCTAAGCTCTGAGATGGCGACAAAGGCTTCAGTCCCTTACGGAAACCTCGGCCGCCATCTTTATTGATGGCAACCCTGCGCGAACAGCAGAGAAAGGTAGGTGAAGCGCGGGGGATGGCGGGCAGTTCTGAAGCTCGTCTTGCAATCCATGGGATTGCGGAAGGGAGGCAGAGGGGTCCGGGGCAGGCTAATGCCCAAGGGTCCCCGCATTCCTGGAGCCGACCCTGAATATGACGATCGAAACACAGCCATCCTTCGAAACTTGCACTTATTAGAATTTTGTGATGCAGTTTGCCAACCAAATAATTCTTACAAAAATACATATATTAGGGAAAGTATGCATAAAAATGAATATATGAGCGATGCACTGTATGATGAGAAATGGCTTACAAAAATGTGTATATTAGTCAAAACTGCCTATACAAATATGTTTATTAGGAGAATTCACACTACAATGCTGGAGAATTTTCATCAGGTTTTTTTTTATAAAAAAACTGCAGATTGCTGCAGAAATGCGGAGAACTAAATTTAAGATTAGAAAAATGAGAAATGCTGCTGGTCTATCCACCATCCTGTTGCCTAGTGCCATCCCTGACCAAACTGGCTGAAGTGGTCTGTGGCTTGATGTTGCAGAACCCTAGGATGATAGTTCTGGGTGCCTTCAATATCTACGTAGAGGCTGCATTTGAGCCAACCTCATGGTTGGTGTGCACAGGACCTCCACCCATGACAACCATGGGGCTGCCTCAAATGGTCATCCCTCCAATACATTGGCCAGGGCATACCCCTGAAGTAATCTTTACCCAAGTGGTTTGAGGGATGGACCAAAAGTAGGGGCCATGCAATGCACTCCCTTGTCATGGTCTGATCATTACCCAGTGAAGTTTGGACTGGCAATGAAAACTTCCCCTATAAGGGTGGTGGGCCTGTTCGGATAGCTTGCCCCCAGAGACTGATGGAAGCTGATGTGTTCCTGTTTGCTCTGGGGGATTTTCCAGTGAAGAAAGCTGACAATCCTGTCAAATCCCTGGTCTTGCTATGGAATGGTGAAGTGACATGGGCAGTTGACACGATTGTCTCTGAACATCCTCTCTGGAGTTGCAGAGTGGCTCCTCGGTATTCTGGGGAGCTTTGGACTACGAAGCAAGCTGGATGAAGACTGGAACAAGTCTCACTCTGAAGCTGACTGAACACTGGTTGGTGCACATTGTCTTGCCTACCATGTGGCAGGGATGGGATCGATTGGCCAGTGCTGATTCGAAAGCATTCCATTGACCTAACAGGATGGCATCAATTTGGGTTTGTTCTATATCCACTAGCAGCTGCTTTTACTGATTCGTGTGTTTTTTTCACTCTGAAAAAATATAGATATTAATATCAATATTTTTAAAGGTAATACATTTTGAAGGAAATACTGATATTTCCTTTTAAAATATCGATATTTATGAAGGTAATATTGATGTTTTAAAATAAATTATCATTCTTATAATCAATGTTGTAGCGGTGGATTTCCCCCCCAATCCAAACTAGGTGGAATTCTAGCAGATCCCTAGGCAGTGCAGGCTGTGAAGAAGGCTCATTGAAGAAGGCTCGCACTGCATTCTCCAGTAGCCAATTAGCAGAATTATTTTGAAAGGTCCTGAGGTTACAGACTCCCACTGTGGGGGAAGGGGCCTCTGGAGCATTTGAGGTTGCACTGTGACCAACTGGCTATGCATTTTAAGGATAAAGTTGCTTGACTTAAGAGTGACCTTGTCTCTGCTGTTGTTGCAGTTTCTGCTGAAGTACCCAGTGCTGGAGTCAGTCATGTGTTGTGGGATCAGTTTCAGCTTACACAGTCAGCTGATGTGGACAAGGTACTGGTGACTATACATCTGACCATGTGGTCTCTTGACCCCTGTCCCTCCTGGCTTATTAAATCTAGCAGAGGAGGTTTGACTGGTTGGGGACAGAATGTCAGTAATGCTTCATTGTGTGAGAGGGTGGCTCCTACTGTCTTGAAAGAGGTGGTGATGATGCCACTCCTAAAGGAACCAGCCCTGGACCCCTTCAACCGGAATAAATATCAGCCAGTCACAAATACTCTCTTCTTGGTAGACAGTAGTGGTAGGGCAGCTTCAAGCATTCTTGGATGACACAGATTATTTAGGTCCATTCCAAGCTGGGTTCAGACCTGGCCATGGGATTGAGTCAGCCTTGGTTGTCCTGATGGGTGATCTGTACTGAGACTGGGACAGGAGGAGTGCAACCTTACTCCTGCTTCTCGATCTCTCTGTGGCTTTCCCCACCTTCGACCTTAACATTTTCCTGAACTGGCTGTGTGGAATGGGAACTGGGAACACTGTTTTATAGTGGTTCTAGTCCTTCCTACAGAACCAAATCCAGAAAGTTGCACTGGATGATTATTTTTTGCCCCTCCTCCAGCAGTTGTGCTGTGAGGTGCCATCTTTTTCCCAACACTACTTAATATTTATATGAAGCTGCGGGGAGTGGTTAATAGGAGTTTTGATGACACTCAGCTCTATTTCTCTATAATATCAGAATGGGGAGAGGTTGTGCAGGCCCTGAACTAGTGCCTGGATGCAGTGGTGGGATGGATAAAGGAAAATAAGCTGAGCTTGAATCCTGGCAAGATGGAGGCACTGTGGGTGAGTGCTTCTTGTGTCTGAGAAATCCTGGATGGTAGGGTTGCCAGGTCAGAAATATCCCAAAGCCTGAGATTTTGGGGGTGGGCCCTAGTGATGTCATTGGGACAGGCTCAAGCGATGTCATGGGGGCAGGCCCAAGTGATTCACAGGGTGGGCCGAAGTGATGTCATTAAGCATGATACATTAAGCATCAACCACAGTAGCTTGGAACACATAATTCAAACAAAAACATTACTCTGATTAGAAATTAAGATAGGAATATTAGCTAAAAGATGGAGCCTACATAGGGAACATTTAATATAGCCTACTTGCTTCTGGCAAAAAGGGTTTAAGTGCTCTCAGGCCAGGCCAGTCATCAGAAGTCCATTGTAGGAAGAAAGGAGCCTAGTGTTGTGGAGATGTTAGATGGGAGTACTTGGGAGTAAAGACGGATGCCCCTGAAGGCTGCAATTCTAAACACTTACTAAGGGACTAAGCCCCATAGAACTCAATAGAACTTACTTCTGAGTAGATAAAGTTTGGATTGTGCTGTTGGTAAAGCTTGACTAGGGATCCTCTGCAAAGGTATCCATATCCAAGCAGGGTTGGCAACCCCATGCCTGGAATGCCCTGCCCCTATCTTTTAACATGGCTGCTCCCAATTTCTTTACAGATTTGACCCTTCACTTCAGAAAGAGGTGTGAGAAATGAGTAAAAGTAAGAAGATTCTCTTCCCTTTTCTGTCTACCCTGTGGACTCACTTTGACAGCCAACCCAATTCCAGTGAGTAATATTTGACAGAGGGAAAACACACATGGCTTGATCTACTTCCACAGGCAGCAGCTTGTTGTGTTGTTGTTATGTGACATCAAGTTGATTACGGCTTATGGTGACCCTATGAATTAGCCATCTCCAATAGCATAAACCACTCTGTAGGTTCAGGTCTGTGGCTTCCTTTATGGAATCAACCCACCACTTGTTTGGTCTTCCTCTTTTTCTACTCCCTTCTGTTTTTCCCAACATTATTGTCTTTTCTAGTGAACCATGTCTTCTCATTATGTGTCCAAAGTATGATAACCTCAGTTTCATCATTTTAGCTTCTAATCATAGTTCTGGTTTAATTTGTTCTAACATCCAATTATTTGTCTTTTTCTCAGTCCATGGTATCTGCAAAGCTCTCCTCCAACACGACATTTCAAATGAGTTGATTTTTCTCTTATCTACTTTTTTCACTGTCCATCTTTCACATCCATACATAGAGATCAGGAATACCATGGTCTAGAATTATCCTGACTTTAGTGTTCAGTGATACATCTTTGCATTTGATGACCTTTTCTAGTTCTCACATAGCTGCCCCCCCCCAGTCCTAGCCTAATTTCTTGACTATTACTGTGCCAAGGTCAGAGCTTGGAAAAGTTACTTTTTTGAACTACAACTCCCATCAGCCCCAGCCAGCATGGCCACTAGATTGGGCTGATGGGAGTTGTAGTTCAAAAAAGTAACTTTTCCAATCTCTGAAAGGTATTGATAATCCTTGACAAGTTCAATGTCCTCATTGTCAGCTTTAAAGTTACATAAATCTTCTGGAAGCTTGGGAACAACAATTGCAGCCACACTTCCAAATATGTGAATTCTCATTTACCACTATTGGGCAAGAAACAAACTGTCATGCAACCAACAAGGTGCATCATCTGTAGGTTTAAGGGGGTTGAGCTGAGTGTATGGTACCACTGTTGTTGCTTCTATGGATGAAAGGGAGTGAGGATAAAGATAAATGAAGTGCAAATAGAAAAACAAGAACAAAAGACAGTGATGATTTCCTAAATGCAATATCATACGAACCACAACAAGATTCCTATGAGTAAGGAGAAAACTCAGCATCCTACAACCAGTCAGGATTCATAACCACAAACCAAAACTAAAAAAATACTGGTAGCCGGTCAGCCAAGGTCACAGAAATCCCCATGCAGCACAATCTGACCTGGGGGCTGCAGAAAGTGCAGAATGCTGTGGCATGATTGCTGACATGAGTGAGACCTTACAAGCGTACAACACCTCTGTTGTGAAATCTGCAACTGTCTCCCCATTCAAATAGTCTGTACAGCTGTGGTGACAGTTCACCTGGGTTGAAAATGCTGCTTGTAAATGCCAGGTCGGTGAATGGTAAAACAACGGCCATTCAGGATTTGATCCTGGATGAGCACGCCGACCTGGCTTGTATCACGGAGACCTGGTTGGATGAAGCTGGGGGGGTTAATCTCTCCCAGCTTTGCCCGCCAGGTTTCTCCGTGCAACAGCAGGCGAGACCTGGGGGACGGGGAGGTGGAGTTGCAGTGATCTATCGTGATACCATCTCCCTGACCAGGTGCCCTCTCCCACAGTCTTCAAGGTTCGAATGTTTATATTTGAAGTTGGGTGGCCGGGACAGAATAGGGATTCTGTTGGTGTACCGCCCACCCCGCTGCTCAACAGTCTCCCTTCCTGAGCTAGCCGGGGTGGTCTCGGGGTTGGTGTTGGAGTCCCCACGGCTTGTTGTATTGGGTGACTACAACATCCATGCTGAGACCGCTCTGTCGGGAATGGCTCAGGACTTCATGGCCTCCATGACAACCATGGGTCTGTCCCAAGTATTATCTGGCCCCACTCATGCCGCTGGCCACACTTTGGACCTTGTTTTCAATGCGGGTTGGGATGATGGTGATCCTGGTGTGGAGGAACTCTCTGTAGTACCGTTGTCATGGACAGATCACTACCTGGTTGGGTTTAGACTCACTGGGACTCAGAACCTCTGCAGGGGTGGGGGACTGATTAGGATGGTCCGCCCCAGGAGACTGATGGATCCGGATGGTTTCCTGATGGCTCTTGGGGATTTTCCTGTCACCTCGGCAGGTGATTCTGTTGAAGCCCTGGTTGACCTCTGGAATGGGGAAATGGCCAGGGCAGTGGACACGATCGCCCCGGAGTGTCCCCTCTCACGGAGTGGAGCCAAAGCAGCTCCTTGGTTTACCAGGGAGCTGGCGGCGATGAAACGAATAAAACGGGGACTAGAGCGACATTGGCGGAAGACTCGGAACGAATCTGACCGAACACGGGCTAGAGCCTATTTGAAGGCCTACTCCGTGGCAGTGTGGGCAAAGAAGAAACTTTTCTTTTCTGCCACCATTGTGTCTGGTGGGAGCCGTCCAGCGGAGCTGTTTCGAGTGGTCAGGGGTATTTTACATTCAGGCCCCCGAGAGGGTAATATAGACCACTCAACAGCCCGCTGTCAAGAATTTGCACAGCACTTTGCAGATAAAGTCGCTCAGATTCGCTCTGACTTGGATGCTAAAATTGATACAGTCTCAAGGGATGTAACCTTGGCTCCTTCTTGTCCAATAACAATGGATTCTTTTCAATTTGTACAGCCCGAGGATGTGGACAAGATCCTTGGAGAGGCGAGAGCTAGACCCTTGCCCTTCCTGGCTCATTAAGAGTGCCAGAGGGGGACTGGCCAACTGGGTGAGGGGAGTGGTAAATGCCTCTTTACAACAAGGCAGAATTCCAATGTGCCTAAAAGAGGCAGTTGTAAGACCTTTGTTGAAAAAGCCCTCCCTGGATCCCTCTATAATGGGTAATTATCGGCCAGTCTCCAACATTCTGTTTCTGGGTAAGGTAATAGAGCGTGTGGTGGCTGCCCAGCTCCAGAGATTCTTGGATGAAACGGATTATCTTGACCCATTTCAGTCTGGTTTCAGGCCCGGCTACGGGACAGAGACGGCTTTGGTCGCCTTGGTGGATGACCTACGCAGAGAGCTGGACAGGGGGAGTGTGTCCCTGTTGGTTCTACTGGACCTCTCAGCGGCTTTCGATACCATCAACCATGGTATCCTTCTGGGCCGCCTTGCCGGAATGGGACTTGAGGGCACTGTGTTGTGGTGGCTCGGCTCCTTCCTGGAGGGACGAACCCAGAAGGTGGTGCTGGGGGATTCCTGTTCGACTCCTTGGCCGTTGACATATGGGGCCCCTCAGGGCTCAGTTTTGTCCCCCATGTTATTTAACATCTACATGAAACCGCTGGGAGAGGTTGTCCGGGGGTTTGGGGTTCGGTGTCATCAGTATGCGGATGACACCCAACTCTATTTTTCCTTTCCACCTAAAGCCAAGGAAGCTGTCCTGGTCCTGAACCGGTGCCTGGCATCAGTGATGGACTGGATGAGGGCGAACAAATTGAAATTAAATCCAGACAAGACAGAGGTGCTCCTGGTCAGTCAAAAGGCAAATCAGGGAATAGGGACTCAGCCTGTGCTGGATGGGGTTACACTCCCCCTGAAGACACAGGTTTGCAGTTTGGGTGTGCTCCTGGACTCAGCTTTGAACTTGGAGGCCCAGGTCTCTGCAGTGGCCAGGAGTGCTTTTGCCCAGCTAAGACTGGTGCGCCAGCTGCGCCCGTTCCTGGAGATGCCTGATTTGACTGCAGTGATGCATGCCTTAGTTACATCCTGTTTAGATTACTGTAACACACTCTACGTGGGGCTGCCTTTGAAGACTGTTCGGAAATTTAAACTGGTACAAAGAGCTGCAGCCAGAGTACTAACTGGGGCTGGTTACAGGGACCATACAACCCCTTTGTTACGACAGCTCCACTGGCTGCCAGTTTGTTTCTGGTCACAATTCAAAGTGCTGGTTTTGACCTATAAAGCTCTATACGGCCTAGGTCCAGGCCATTTGTCAGACCGTATCTCCCTATATGAGCCTGCCCAGGTGTTGAGATCTTCAGGAGAGGCCCTTCTCTCAGTTCCAACACCTTCGCAAGTGCGATTGGTGGGGACGCAATATAGGGCCTTCTCAGTGGCTGCCCCCAGGTTCTGGAACTCTCTTCCTAGGGAAGCACGAATGGCCCCTTCCTTGCTATCCTTCCGTCGGCAGGCAAAGACTTTTTTATTCCGACAGGCTTTTGGACTAGAAGATGTTTAAGATAGGACCTCATAAGGTCTGTTGTATTGTTCTATGGTCCTATTCTTAATGTTTTAAATTGTCTTAGTATTTTAAGTGTATGTTTTATGTTTTTAGTGTTATGAATAGTTTAATTATATTTTAATTGTATATTTTTGTATGTTTTTTACCTATGTGTAGTTTTTATTTGTAAGCCGCCCTGAGTTCCAGTTTTGGAAAAAGGGCGGGGTAAAAATAAAGATTGATTGATTGATTGCCAATTTACTACCAGGCCAAATTCAAGGTGTGTTTTCCATGTTACAGGTGCCACATAGTACTTGTTCTGTTCTTGTAAGAAATCAATCCTTTAGTGTGGCAGTACCTACGATTTGGAACTCCCTTCCTACTGACATATTCATACGCCTTCATTGTACTCTTTTCAGCACCTGCTAAAATCATTTTTGTTTAGGCAAGCCTATCCAGGCATGTAGAAGCTATTATGTTTTTTATGTTTTTAACTCATTGTTGTTTTTATTATTTTGAATGTTTTTAAATACCTGTCTTTAACTGTTTTTGCCAATAATGTTATTGTTTTAGTTTCTTCTGTAAACCGCTTTGAGTTTTTTTACAATTAAGTGGTATATGGATGGATGGATTGCCTTCAAGTTGATTCCAACTTATGGTGACCCTATGAATAGGGTTTTCATGGTAAGTGGTATTCAGAGGTGGTTTATCATTGCCTTCCTCTGAGGCTGAGAGGCAGTGACTGGGCCAAGGTCACCCAGTGAGCTTCATGGCTGTGTGGGGATTCGAACCCTGGTCTCCCAGTTCATAGTCCAACACTCTAACCATTACACCACACTGGCTCTCAAAGTGGTATATAAATGTTGTAAATAAAATACATAAATAAATTTCGGAGTCACTGTGGCCCTTGAGTCTCTTTCCACATTTAGGAACAAAGGAATCTGCCTTATACTGACTCAAGCCATTTGGTACCATCTAGCTCAGTACTGATGACATGGACTAGCATTAGTTCTCCAGGATTCCAGGCATTAGTCTTTTCCAGAAACTGAATTCTGGACCTTTCCATGCAAAGCATATGCCCTACCACTGAGCTACAATCCTTCCCCTGTTTAAAAAAGTATATTTTTAAATTGTGCTTTTCAATTCACTAATGAACGCACATCATGCCTAAGGCAGATCCACACCATTCATTTAAAGCACATTCAACACACATTTGAAGCACATGAATCCCGCCACAGAATCAAGGGAACTGTAGTTTGTTAAGGGTGGTGAGAACTATAACTGTAAGGGGGAAACTACACTTCCTAGGATTCTTTAGGGGAAGTAATGTGCTTTAAATGTGAGTTGGATATGCTTTAAATGTATTGTGTGGATCTACTTAATAAACTTTGCCTGCATGTAAATTGTTTTAATTAATTTTTTCAAAATGGAAATGAACTATAAAGTGTACTGAGTGTCCATGGGCTACTCACCATCTCTCAGCCTATCTGCCCCTCAGGATGAAAACAGAAGGGAATCATGACCACCCCAAGGAAGAAGGGCATACTTAAAATGTAGAGGAAATAATCATGTACAACCATAGTGTGAAATCAAATACTTATTGGGACACAGCATGAAGAAATATTTATATAAGTATGACTGTCAAAGATATTTATTATTTACACAATCTCTAAAGATATTTATAGAACAATCTTATGTTTGTTTACTCAGAAGCAAGTCCCAATGTATTCAATGGGGCTTACTCAAACAGGGAAGCGTGCAGAGAACTGCAACCTCAAGTTATAAGGAACTTCATTCACCTAACCCAAAATTCAGAATCATGCCACTTTAAGCTGTTTTTGCAACTGTTTATACTTGTTTTTGTGATTATTGGATTTTAAAGGGATTTATTTCTTATTGTGAGCAGCCTTGGTTTCTAATCACCAACCCTACCTCACAGGGTTGTTGGAAGGACTCCATACACACACACACACACACTACAGATATAAAAATACATACACTCCATATAATAGTTTGTTGTCATTGCAGAACAGTTGCTCTTTGCAGATGGTCATTGCAGAACATTTTTTTAAAATCAGTATTAGTTTCCTATATAATAAAAACTGATTACCTAAGTATGCCCCAGTTAATTGCTTGAAAAAATAGGATTGGAGGGAGAAAGATTTACAACACAAACACAATCCTTTGCTATGTTCACTCAAAAGTCCCATAATTTACAGCACAATCTTAACCATGTCTACTTAAAAGTAAGTCCTATTAAATTCAATGGGGTTTACTCCAGGTATGTGGCATTAGCATTGCAGCTTTACTCCCAGAAAAGTGAGTATTGGATTAAAGCTTCATATTGGCAAGGTTTTCAAAACACTGTCCTCTTCAACAGCCCAGGAAAATTTAAACTTGATTGACTCCTGCACACAAGAGAGAAAAAGAATGAAAGTTATATACTTAGTAAATTTATGAGATTTTCAAGTAAGCAGGAAGAAACAACCATTTTCTGGTGTTGCAATGGGGTCTAGGCACTGCCTAGAGGTCAACAAATCACAACCCTGACTTCACTTATTGGCTACAAACCTGAAAGGGCGAGGTTAGAGCAGCCAGCTATGAGCTGATTTAACAGAAGTTGTGGAGGAGGGGCAGCTGACGTTTTGGTGAACCAGACCACCTAGAAACTGACTTTTTAAAAAATTTAAAGCTGAGAGTCTGAAGGTTAAGGCGACTCACCCAGAGAGGACCCCCAAAATCCAGAGTCTCTGGGAGAAAACCGGAGAGCTGGCAACCTTACTGGATGGGGTTGCACTCCTCCTGAAGGAGCAGGTAAGCAGTCTGGGGGTTCTCCTGGACTAAGCTGTAACTGGTGTCCTGGTGTCAGGAGCTAGAAGTGTTTTCTATTGGTTGTACCATTTGAGACAACTACAGCCATTCCTGGACCAGGAGAGCTTGACCAGAGTATTTCAGGCATTGGTGATTTTATGATTGGATTACTGCAATGCACTCTATGTGGGGCTTTTCTTGCACTTGATCCGGAAACTGCAGTAGGTGCAGAATGCTGCAGCCAGATTGCTGATAGAAATGAGACCCTCTCAGCATATAACACCTCTGCTCAGGCATCTGCACTGGGAGCTGATTTGTTACCAGACTGAGCTCAAGGTGCTATTACTGGTATATAAAGCCCTTAATAGCTTGGGACAAGTTTACTTGTGAGACTGCCTTATATGAGTGAGTCCACTTGAATGCTTTGATCTGCTGAACTAGCACTGTTACAGATGCCACATAATATTTGTTCTGCACTTATAAGAAATCATTCTTTTAGTGTGGCAACACCTGCTCTTTGGAACTACTGACATTAGGCAGGTGCCTTCACTGTATTCTTCCCAGGACCTGCTTACCACTATTTGTAAGTAGGTTTGGGATTGCAGCCTTAAACAACATTACATTATGCTGGGTGTCACTGAACTTTCCTTGAACTGGTAACTTGGCCATGTCTGAAGAAGCTGAGCATTGTGAGCATTATATAAATGCACCAGATCCAGCAGCAGCAGCAGCAGCAGCAGCTTCTTCCTCCAGAGACTACATAAATTACTTTTTATTCCCTGCATTTCACCCAGTTTCTCAGAGATTGTATACAGCCATGCTTTTTCACATCATGTTATTTTTATTTATTCTACTTTGCCTTGCTGTCCACAAGGGATATTCCAATGGCACACTAGCCAGTAATAGCAGCAGTAAGCAGTATTAACAAATCAGCAACAACTTGGAAGAAAACAGGAGTAGCTGCAGCAGAGCAAATAAAAAGAGCAACAGTCTTTCAACCACCATTGGATTAAATGCTTGCATAAATATCATCCTAGCAAGCAATGAACGAGCTTGGTGGACCGTCTGGGGCTGCTGATTCCACAGCCTGGGCACCAATGACAAAAAGATCTCAAGCACATATGAATTATGGGTGAATTCTCATTCAGCATCCAATATTATACCTCTCTTATTAAACATCAAATGTGATACATTCCCTGTAGAGCTCTTCCTACTATTTGCACTGGTGGCTGTCAGGACCCTTCCACAAGTCCTTTTTAATTGTGCATTCACAATGATTTGTTCTCATGATAGTATTGAGGTGATCAGTGGCATCACTAGGGTTGGTGTCACCTGGTGAGAGCGCATGCGAGCGCACACACACAAGATCAGCCACCCATGCCCCTGGGAGGGCACGTGCCAGAGGGGCACCCAGCCGGAGAAGCAGGCCTGGGAATGCCGGCATGCCTCCCTCGCCCCGCCGACGCTGCTCCCAGTCTTGTCCGCCCGGCTGCCTGCCTCTGAGGAGGAGTTGACTGCTCCAATGCCAACCCGGAGCGCTTCTCAGCTCCTTTGCTGGGTAACGGTGCTGGCGCCCTGCCCCGCGATGGGGTGGCTCTGGGTGTCACCCTCCTCATGGTGTTACCCGGGTGCGGTCCGCACTCCCCGCACCCCTCTAGTGACGCCACTGGAGGTGATTATACGCAATCCTGTTTTCAAGACTGCGCCTGCAAAAGTTGCAGACATACAGCTTTGTTTCCCATAAGTGCATGTCCTTGTAATGTCCTGCTGAAATCCTGTTACTTTTTATACCCACAAATGTTCCAGGCTTTTAGGATGTGTGTGTTTTTGAGTTACAGTGCAAGAGTTCTCTTCCAGACAATAGCAATGTGATAACATTGGGGAAGCATCACAGAACAATTAATAAAGCAGAATGATGTGTGGATGGTCCAGTATAAACCATTAATGTGCTATTATTGCATCACTGACATGATGCAGAATACACCCACAAAAACCAGTCTGGATGGAATGAAATAATGCTCTCAGTTTCTTACAAGGAGAGATATTGGGGGGGGGGGAGATCTGGAAACATGCAGATCTGGAAACACAGGCAATTAATTTTCTTCATTACACTAAATAATTTATTTACTCCACAAATATGACAAGTCTACTTAGCTTCTGTGCACATTATATATAAAAGACGGAAGAATTCTCTGCCTACCGCTTCACCAGATGTATTTATAGTTATTATTCTAAATGGAAATTTCAGAGGGCAAAATACATAAATTGGCAAAAGCATCTGAAAGAAGCATGAACATTTTTTTTTAAGTGGCAGCAGTAGCAACTCTATCACACACTGTGAAAATAGAATCCCAGGTCAGCAGCATTCAGTGTGAAAGGCTGCTCAGAATTCCATCTCTTCTGAACAAAAAAGAAAAGAAAAAGGAAGTCATATTGGAAGAATCTGACAATTCACAGGAGGACTGAATCTGGGATCGTTTCCCTCAATGAAATTATCATTAGAATAGCCTGGGGAAATGCATCTGTCAAAGTGACAGCTTACGTATGGCTGGTGAATTATAGAATTCTTACCAGTTTCATAGACTCCTGATTTGATATTCCAATAAGCCAAGGCCAAGTACAATACAAGGTAGCTCACCCCACCCCCTTTTTAAAGTGTGACACATGTGAAGATGCTACACATTTTGGAATCAAAAAGTACATTTTGGAATCAAAAAGGACCCCACAATTCACGGAAACTGCTTCTCAGCTTTTAAGAATATAAAACCATGTTTTTGTGTATTAGGCTCTTCAGCAGACATCTTAGTTTGAAATTTCCTGTTTATATTTTCTGAGTTATTAATCATGACTAATGAAAAGAACATTCATACTAAACAAAATTGGCCCATTTGTTTCAGCCTAGGATTTATGTTTGAAGATAACAAAAGGACAGCATGACCATTTGATGGGGAGACAGTATGTAGGTAAGCATTGCAGTGCATAGCCGGGAAACGAAGAGGCAAGACAAGATGAAGTATGGGTAAATCAAGGGCCACGTTTATTGAAATAAAGCCAATTAAATGCTTGATTGCATAATACATGATCTACAGAGACAAGTGTGGGACCTAACTCATACCCAATCGGGCGAGGACACCCTGCCAGGGGAAAGGGGGTGGTCCAAGCCCAAGCCGCTTCTCTGGGCCCCATCCCCGCAGGGTGGTTAGGGAGGTCTTCCTGCTCCACCCCCCCTCAGGGCCGCACAACTCTGAGTGGGTGTTACAGGTTAGTCCCAAAGGTGAGCCTTATCCTGCCAACTGGCCGCACAACCTGGAAGGCAGGCCTCAGAACCCACCGATCACCTTAAAGGGTGCCTAAGGGTGGTCACCAAACCCTATCCTGTGAAATTCCCGCACCTATCCACCACAGAAGAGGACAGCAAGGGCAAGCCGGACTTCCCTATTTACTTTCCGACAAGCCTTGTTCAGGCCCCTGGGGTCAATCCCACCCCTCCAACTCTTCCTGGGGAGGATATCGGACCAGACAATTACTGTCCAGGCCACCTCCATCGTATGGCCGCAAAGCCCAGGCAAGCCTGAATGACAAGGGCTTTCCCCTTCAACAGTCCCAGGTCATTGCCTCCCAAATGTATCACCAAAACATGTAGAAGGTGCTGCACCAACAAAGCATCAAAAAGCATTGGCAGGTGGAGTTCCCACAGCATGCCACGTCTACCCAGCCACTGGACCAAAGCACAATGGCTGAGCCCCAACTGGGTTCCATGCCTGGTCTGCGACACCCTCCTCTTGGCCCAGAACATCATGCTGTGGCCACAAATGAGTACCTTGACTCTCTCCAGCACCCTCCAACCTGTTAAATTAGAAACAACAATATGCTCAGCAGCACAATGGTTAAGGAGGGCCCTTAAATGGCCTACTGCCAGTGCCCCACTGCCTGCATGGCTGTGCTCCCACAGCCCAACATAGCTACTATAGAAGCCACACCCATCTGGAAAGAGTGCGTACCGAACTGGTTGGGATCCAACCCCAAACATGACTGTAATTAGAAGCTCCAGTCAGCCCCTCAAAGGCAGAGAGTGGTCACTGCACTCTATTATAATGTGAGTAGTAGTTTCCATAATGTCGCATACTGGGTAATCTGCATCTTTATTATCCGAGCAGCCCTTGCTGGCTCAGCATAACAGCAGATCAGTTGGGATTAAATATGGTATGTTCTGAATGTGGAAAGAATTGATGAAATGATCCCTAATAAATCATGGCCACAACAGTCTTGGACACAATGCACCATGTGCAAAGTCCATCCCTTCTACTTCTCAGGTATGTTTGCTACTCCTGATACAAGTCTCAAAGATGGCTATTTCTGTTCCTCCCTTCTCAGAAACTGGTCAGGTTACAGTGAAAAGGCCCATCTGCCAACGGACCAAAACGGAAACTTAGTCAAAGGCTGACCATCCTGGTGCCAAAATAACAACCCTCTATACTTACCTCTAAGCCGCAAAAATGAGCCTAAAGCCTGGACTGGACACAACCTGTGTACAGGGAAGAGGCCAAAGTGATGACCAAACCTCAGCCCCTCTGATCAGTCTCTGACTTGCACAACTGAATCCAAACACAGCTGCCACTTACTGAAATATCACCTCCTCCAAAGCCCGACCAGACCTGTCATTTCTAAAAAGGGGGCAAAGCAACTCTCTCATCCAAAAGCCCCCCCCAAACGCTATAACAGCACTGCATGAAATGAGACTGCCACAGAGCTAGAACTACATAAAGATACCCAAAGCCCATGAAAGCCCAACAGCCTCAGCCCATTCCACTGGCTATGCCTTTGCACACCAGCTATCCTGAAAAATAACTCTAAAGCCCAAAGCCCCAGAGGCAACAGAGTGAATTTACACTCTGCCTCCAATAATAAGTTCCATCGCCAAAAGAAACCCAATTAAATTGCTCCAAAATTCCTGGTGCATCTAATGGTGGGCACCCTATGCTTCAACTCCCCTAACTTCACTGCTGGTAAACGGCAAGCTTGCACCACTGAGTCAAGCTCAATTCCCAGAAAAGGTAAACACAGGCGAAGGGCCCACAGTTTTTCCCATGGCCAAGGCACCCCTAGCTCAGCAGACAACAGTCAAAATACAGACATAGGTCAAAACACTGCTATGAGCGAGCATAGGAGGATAGTCAAATGGACCCAGTACCTTACCATCAGCTACTTCCTTATCTATTTTCTCCTGCACCACTAGCTCCATTCCAACTACCAACTTCAAATTCCCTGACATGTAAGGGCTATGCTCTCTAACAAATAAAATCCTAAAACCAAACCAAAATTTTTTATTTATTTATTTATTGCATTTGTATACCGCCCCATAGCCGATGGTGGAGCAGGGCTTAAATAGCCACCCTGCTCCATCCCCTATGTGACAGGCATGCTTGGCCATGCCATGCCCAAAAGGGGAGGGGCTTTGAAGCCATGCCACATTTTCCCCGGCATGACTGCAAAGGCCTGTCATCACATTTTTGCTCTGGATATTTATTCTGAGGGGGGTGGGTAGGAAAAACAGGCAAGAAGAAATGCTTGTGGGTTAGGTTGCCCTTTAATAGTTTGTACCAGCAAGTCAGTTTATAAACCACCACAATCTCCCAGACTTGGTTCATCCAGTCTTTTATATGTAGAGATTTTTTTTATGATGATGCTTTTTATTGTTGCTTCTGTTCTTGGACTTGCTTCCTTTTAAAAAACAAAAAATTGTTAAAAATTTAAAAGAAAAAAAAAAGAAAAATTTTATGAAACACCTCCCATCATGCTGCTACACATCTACCACAAAATTTGCATAATTTATAGGTTCATAGGACACATTTCCAAACCAACTTGCTATGAGTAATGAAATTCACAGTGCCACAGTTCAGCAACTGAATATCAAATGCAGCTACAGGGGCTGATTTCTACATCATTGCACACGTGTTGAGAGCAGAGTCTTATTCCTCTATAGTAAAATCTAGCTGAAACATAGAGCATGAGCATCAGGCAAGCATGCAGAAGTCTTGCTATCCCATGCTTGAAGCATTGTTCAGCCTGATTTTCTCATCTGTCCTTACCTTACCTGTCCCCTCATTTTCATCATACCCTAGAATTTGCTCCTTTGCTTTTTATATCTCCAAATGTGTCTGTAGAAGCAAACAGCATTTCCTTTTCTTTACCATGCAAAAGGGCAATATAAACCAGTGAGCTTAGAGCAGGAGGGGGGTTCCTGTGGCCCTCCAGATGTTGTTGAATTCCACTTCCCATCAGCCTTAGCCAGCACAGACAATGGCCAGGGTAGTTGGGAATTGTAGAGCAGCAAAATCCAAAGGGCCATCGATTCCCCATCCCTGCCATAGTGCATGAAGAACAACATTGTTCTTGGAAAGATAGCCTCGCTGTAAGGATATGTGAGGAAAAAGCATAGAGTGCTCACATTTTAAAAAAAATGAATCACAGGAGATATGCACTCCATCACCAGAAAGGAAGCACACAGCGCTGAAGGAACTAAGCCTTGCTATCAGAAACGGGGTAGCCTTTCTTATATTCAATACTGGCTTTGTTAAGTTTAGAGAAAGCATTTGAGTGCTACACCAAGAAACTGCCCAGCCTCTCAAAAAGTGGAAAGATATTCTTTATGAAGTCTGGAGTTGGGATCAGAGTTGGATTCTTTATGAAGTCTGGAGTTGGGATCAGAGGCCAAGTCATAAGCGGTGAATATCACAGGCGCTAAGTGCTAGTGATACTCATGGACCAACTGCAAGAGCAATAGATCATGGACCAGTCGTGATCTGCAAGCTCCATTCAGCATATCTGTGAAGAGCACAATTTGAATTCTCTCGAATTCTATCAAATTCAAATAGTAATGGAACAAAATACAATATAAGAAATAAAAGAAACAATAAAAATACAATAAAAACCATACAGCATCAAGCACAGTACCTTGCAATTGCTACAACAGGCAGGAAAAAAAAATTAAATGGCCTTCCAAAACCCTTAGCAATTTTCAAGTAGTCCATGGGGGAAAAAAATTGGGATGTACTGCAATAGATGGATTAGCAGAGGTAGGGCAGGAAAAAAAAATCACATTTCCCCAGACACAGGTTATTGTCATTTGAGTGCTAGGATGTCCTTGAAGCAAAAATGCTATCTTGAGGGAAGACAGCTGAATCTCCCGGAACACCAATTTAGCACTTACTGTGCTGAAACTTAATTGTCTGAAAAAGCCCTAATTCCTTTCAATGTTTCTATGTGAAACAATGTCGAATATCATGGCAGTCTGCATTCATACAGTTGTGTATGTGGTTGTCTTTACTGTCCAGTCACACATCAGCAGTATTTATGTGTGGTGGTAAACCATATTTAATGGTTTGTTGTGAATGTGCAGATGGCTCCCACTTTTTCCTTAGGGTGAGTGGGAACAACAAACTATGATCCCTGGCTTAGAATTACACTGAATGGCTTGTTCCAAACGCATCATAATTTCATAAAACATTTTCTGCTGAAGTGCTAATATCTCTGTTTTGTTAATCACTGTAAAACACACACACACACACACACACACACACTTTTGATTAAAATTAAAATTTAAAAATAAACAGTTACTTTTCTAAATATTTCTAATGTTTTTTAACCTAACACAAGTAAGTGGTTAAACACTGAGACTATAATACAAGTAAAGGATTAAATACTGAAACCCCAAGATAATAACTAGGTAGACTGCTCCTTCTTTGCAATCATTAGGTAGGTAGGACTGCCTCCCACCCCTTTGTGTACTCATCCTTTGTCTCCTCGCATTGGAAACAAAGTAACTTTATCCATACTGTTCTACATTTATTTGAATTTGGTATCTCCTGGCACCATGACTAAAACCTCCATTCTATCCAGGGATAGATGTGTGTGTGTTGGGATGGTGATGAGATCGGCAATGCAGAATTAAATAAATATACAAGAGCCTGAAATACTTACTGGGTTGTGATGTCTTCCTGGTAAATGCTAGCAGTGTACAGGAGTCTGAAGATTCACCTTGTATCTGTATTTTTTTTAAAAAAAACTGTTTTTGAGTCACACTGTGCTCTCCCTCCTTTGATCTTTGCTCCAGATTTTAAGATGCTTATGTAAAATGAAACTGTGCTTCCCATTCACTATATTGGGAAATGAAAAAATGGCTATAACTGTTTCCTCTTGTGGCCACAGTGGATGAAATTAGCAAGCAAAGGAGCCCCTCAAGAGTGATTTAATCCTGCCAAATTGCAGACAAATCAGTCCAGGAGATTTCTGTGGAAGAGGTAAAAGGAATTCACTTTCCTCCGTATTCTGTTTCATATTTTCCAGAGGAGTAGCTCTGTGTATGTGCGTGTGTTACTCTTTCTCACCTTACAATAATTAAGAGGTGGCTGAGCAGCATGCGTTTTTAGAAATGTTGTAGCTTCGCACTGGCATTTACGGTGCTCTAAGCCTTACATGCCTCCACTAGGCCTTACAATGTGAGGCTTTCTAGAACACTGCCTATAGAGTTCTGAAGAGTTTTTTGTTAAAGCAATGTAGGTTTTTTAGAAAAAATTAAGCTCCTAATTGTTAAAAAAAATCTGTTTTGTGCTTTAACAAACAAATAACTCTTGAGTTCTTCAGTGCTCCACAAGAAATATTTTGGACAGCTTCATCTTTGGGTCTTGAGAATAAATGAATGAATAAAGTTTATTATGGTACATAGACCAGCGTGAAAATACAAGGTATAAAATTCAGAAAAATAGAAATATTCAACCAGACATTTTCAGAATTTGACAGTTAAAACGAGAATGCTGCTACAAGTGAGTTCAAGTTAAAATCAATACTGTATTATTGGCCTGTAATCAGATTCCTTCTGCAGCGTATAGCAGCGGCACAAAAGCTTGCTACCTTGGCGGTTACTTGCGAGGTAGAGTCCGATAAAAGGAATTCCACATAAAAAGCCTCATCCCGACCAGGAATATTTTGAAGGATGGGAATAATGAAGACAGAATGTAAATCGCGATAAAAAGTACAATGCAGTAGGACATGGCCCACTGTCTCAACTGCCCCTTCGCCACAAGGACAGAGCTGCTCCTTATATGGGATTTTTTTGAACTTGCCATCTAGGTAAGCTGAAGGTAAGATATTAAATTTGGCCCGCGTGAAAGCTTTCCTAAATTTTGGAATGGTCAGGGTGGTTAAATAGTGAGCAGCGGCAAATGGTCTTGAGTTGAACCTAAGATAAGAGTAAGGTGCAGCTAACATTACATGATTTTGAAAATCACTATCCAGGATTCGTTGGAGTATAAGAGCCTTTGCTTTAGGATGTTCTAAAGTAGAAATCGATGTGATGGAGAAGCCAAAGCTAAGCAATTTCACGTTTAATGACCGTTTCCAATTGGACTGGAAAGGATCGGACAACGTAAGTGGAGCCAGGCCTACAGGGGCAAAAATCATTTTTAACCAGAATTTTACCCTGCTCGTCCAAATACGAGTTTCTATCTTAGGAACCCCAGCTTCTAAGTGCAGAATGGAATTAAGTACGCAGCCTGGGATACCAAGAAGGGAACGTAAGAATCTAGTTTGGACGGATTCTAAGGGGGCATGGTTGACATAAGTGCATATTTGTGATCCATAAAGCATCTGGGCAATGACTTTGGCTACAAAGGTGCGAATTGCTGAAGGCACATGTTGCCCCCCTTTAGAGTAAAAAAAGGAAAGGAGGGCCCTCGTGCTTTTTTGGGCATTTGAGATGACTCTCCTTGCTTGATGTCGCCACGTTCCAGACGAGTGTAACATTATCCCAAGATATCTAAAAGTGGTCACCTGTTCTATTAAGTGGCCATTAATCTGCCAGCGATGGATAGGCCTTTTTTTTTTTAGAAAAAACTAGTATCTTCGATTTAGCATAATTGATTGTCAAAAGTTCCTTTTTGCAATAGTAAGCAAGCGCAGTTAGTAGGTGTCTTAGACCAATGCATGTTAACGAGAAAAGGACTACGTCGTTGGCATACAAAAGGATGGAAAGAGGCCTCTGAGACAGTCTTGGCTGATGAGAACAGTACAGGGTTAGGCTATCCATCAGGGAGTTGATATACAGATTAAACAGGGTGGGGGCTAAAATACACCCTTGTTTGACTCCCTTAGAGGTAGAGATAGGCTTGGATAGCTGGCCAGCACTATTGCATCTTACTCGCACATAGGTGTTGTTGTATAGACAGCGTATTTTGCCCAAAGCCTGTCTCTAGAAACCAGATCAAATGCATATTTAAAATCAATAAAAGCTGAGTATAAGGCTTCCCCAGACTTGGCCATATACTTTTCTGCCAAGTGTTGGAGGACTAAGCAATGGTCCATAGTGGAGTGATCCGCTCTGAAGCCGGCCTGTTCTTCAACTAGGATATGATATTGATCCAGCCAGTCTTGCAATTTCTCGAATAAGTGGTGTGCATATAGCTTGCTAACAATGTTGAGGAGGCTAATTGGTCTATAGTTGGAGGGATCATATCGGGAACCTTTTTATAGATTGGTACAATTATAGCAAGGCCCCAGTCTCTGGAATACAGGCCGATCGGTCAATGGTGGTAAATATAGCAACTAATGTTGGAGCCTACCACTCCGGAAAATATTTAAATACCTCAGTGGGGATAGTATCAGGGCCAGGGGCTTTGCCTAATTTCAGATTGTGTATAAGGTTGGAGACTTCCCTTGCAGTAACTGGTGGCCATTCAAGGTACTCGTGTAACTCAGACATGGGCAATTGACGACATAATTGTTTGCAGGCATATATCTTGGTAAAATGAGCTTCCCAAGTGCTCGCTGAGATATGATAGTCCAAGTTAGTTGAGGATTTAGGCCAACCCCTAGCGACCAGCTTCCAGAAAGAGCTCGAGTCCTTTAATTTAGAGGCTTTTAGCAGAGACTGCCAGCTTTCTTTTTGGGCTAGAGCCTTTTTGCGTACAATTAGGCTCTTGTAGGATTTCTTCAGTTCCAAACAGTCGGTGAGCAAAGACTGAGAGTTGTTGGCTCTGTATAGAGTGTATTTAGCCAATAGCCTTTTTTTTCAGAGCCAGACATTCGTTATCAAACCAAGGTTTGGATTTGCCTGTAAAGAAAAGACCTTTAATCCGAGGTTTGGGAGTTAAGTCATTCTGTAACATCAGAATCAGTTGATGAAAGGAGTCAAGGACAGTTTTTGAAGATGCCGCTGAGGATATGGCTTCACGGAGGGCAAGGGATCTAGCCGAATTTAGTATCTCTTTCGCTTCCTTATCAAACGTGACCGACCAATTAATATGATTTGGACGTAGTTCAAACTCTTCATTCAGAGTTGGTTCCTGTTTAAGATATATAGGGTGATTGCCGCAATGCAAAATAAGGGCTAGAGGGAGATGGTCACTTTCAGAATGGTTGTCCACTTGACACGACAGAACAGCGTGATATAAATCATAAGACAGTGCAAAATAGTCAATGGTGGATGTTCTCGTACCAGATAAGAAGGTAAATTCACCATTGCTGTCTCCCATTGAGTGGCCATTAGCCAGGACTAAATTTAGGTTGTTCAGCGTCTGTATGAGGTATAATCCAGGATAGTTAAATCCATTATCCTTTGAGTGTCTGTCTGGTATGCCCAAGAACTGATCTGGTGGCGGCGATGCCTCTTGAAAATGAAAGAAAAGGGCCTTGTCACTCTGACCTGTTCTGGCGTTAAAATCCCTGGCAAGAACCACCAGGGCTTTGGGGTATAAGTTCGATGATTTGTCGATATAAACTTCTAGTTTTAGCATGGCAGCCTTAGCTAGAGTCTTTAGGCGGCACGGGGGGGGGAGGTAAACATTAAGAAGTAGTAAGCGAGCCCAATCGAATTTGATGACAAGAGATATTGCAAGCTTCTCTATGGGATCAGGTCTTATAATAGAGATTTGCAGCTTGGTAGAAACGAGTATACTCGAACCACCCTTAGAACGACCCCCCTTGGAGCTTGGGGTAGCTTTGAGTGTAAAGGTTGTAAATCCATTTAGTTCTGGCCCCTCTGCAAGCCAAGTCTCTTGTAGAAGAATGATGTCATACTGTTTTAGATACTCCAAGAAAGACAGGTCTAACGCTTTGTTCTTCCACCCTGAGATGTTCCACGAAAGGATTGAGAGTTGAGAGTTAGAGCAGACTGCTGATTGTCAAATTGATGCTGAGTGAGCAAGGGGTAAGTATTGCCTAGCAGATGGAAAAGGTGCTGGGCTGTATTGGGTCTTGAGAAATGCAGAGATATATGAGAAAAACTACAGAACAACATGAGGCCTTCTGGTGGCCCTGATCTGACTCAGGCAGTATTTAGATTGTTCCTTGATTTGAGGGGGGAGACGCACCCAAGTACCCCAATTTGCTTCATTATTTGGTCTCTGCACACCCTAGTAAATAGCATCTGAACAGCCTCCTTTAATATTGTTGTGCACACCCCAGCCTCCAAGCGGTGAGAGACTTCCAGGGGTTCCTGTGCTTATCCAGGGTTTGGTTTCCTTGAAATGAAGGTCAGAGGAGACTATGGTGTCTTTATGATCAGACTGCCAGGGAGGCACCCCAAAGCTGTGGCTTGGGATTTAGTGCACAGACAGCAGCCTCTCTGTGTCTTCCCAGCTTGTCTTCAGACTCACTCACACAGACCACCTCCTGGCTCCAGGATGAGGTGATGGAAAATCACTCTCCTGCCAGAGTTCCTATAGCATCCTTTGGCATGTAGATAATTAACTCACAGACTGACTTGGCCAAAATCATTAACCAATGGAAGGAACCTGTTTGACCAATGGAGCAGTTTCCTCTGCTACAACTCCACCTGTACAGATTCCAAATTGGAGGCTGGAAAGGGGACCCAAAGACACCATCCATCCCAACTCCCTAATCCTATCAGCAAACATATAATTTCCAGAGGATTATATAGGATTAAAGAGAGAAGGGGTAGAAGTCTAGAAGCCAATTTGAAATCATTTCAATTGTCTGGAAAGTGACTGGAAGTTACTATAGTCTAGGAGCTACAGTAAGAGTTGCTCTCCACTCTTGAAACATTTAAATCCCCTTATTGCCAAGGCATATGACTGTTTCTCATTTCAAGTTTAATACTATAAATTGAATCCAAAATGATTGCTGAACTAAGTTGTCAGAAACAGTAACAACATTATCCTAAATTAGGGACAATAGTGACACAATGTATGTGTTGGGGGGGAGCTGTCAGTACTACATAACACAGGTCTCTATTCTGACAAGATTGCCTTATGAACAGGGCCGGTTCCAAACAGTGGCCAGATGGGGCACTGGCCCAAGGGCCCCTGGGGCTACAGGGGCCCCTGAGGGGCCCGTCTGCTCCCCTTCCACGATTCACGGCAGGATCGCTGCCTCAGATCGCACGGCGAGAGCTTCGGGGCTCTGCCATTCCCTTGCTTAACCTACCTTGTTCTGCAGTTGAGCATGCAGCACTGCCCTTAACAAAGGTGGCGTCTGAGGTTTCCCTAAGGGGCTGAAGCCTCTGCCGCCATCTTGGCTGATGGCATGTATGTGTGCTGCGCATGCACGTGCGCATCCCTGTCATGAACCAAGATGGTGGCAGAGGCTTCAGCCCCTTAGGGAAACCTTGGCCACCATCTTTGTTAAGGGCAGCTCTGCATGTGCAAAAGCAGAATAGCTGAGAAAGGTAGGTTAAGCAAGGGAATGGCGGGGTGTGTGATCCGCGGCAGCGATCCTGCAATGAGTCATGGAAGGGGAGCACCGGGGCCTGGGGCAGGCTTGTGCCCAAGGGCCCTGGCATGTCTGCGGCCAGCCCTGCTTATGAACCGCCGATTTGTGTAGGTTTTGATAAATATTTCCATGCATATCTTTCCATATGACCAGTGTCAATGTGGAATGAGTCTGAGGGAGGGACAGAAAAGGAACACTAAGTAACCATATGCAAAGCATATCAGGTTATTTCCAACTGACCAAAAAGGCTATAGATACTAAAACTTCATGCTGCAATAGCTCATCCACATCCTTACAATGCTGTAGAAAAGAGATGTCCGTCATGGTTTTGTAAAGCCTTTCTAGAGATTTAAAACTGGGCACACTCCCTTTCCTCATCTCTCATTGCAATTCATGTAGAGCTGGCACCAAAAAGTCTTGTCAACGGGCCTGTACATCAGCATATTTTTAAACACATGCATAGAGAGAATAAAGACACATAACTAAACTGATGTTGGTCATTCTTGATGGCCTCAAAGTGTTGGTGATTTGCCAGTTAAGTACCAAGTACTCAAAGTTAGCAGCCTCTAAATTAAATGACATACTGCTGGATGCTAAGAGAAGTGACTCATTTATATATAAGTAATTTAAGTTGCCTGCTTCACTTTGTATCATATATACTTTAACAGACTATCAAAGTACTTTAACATGCAGTGGAAATCCCCTTACTACCTCTTGTTAGACTTAGCAGTATATATTTTATTACACAATAATTTAGTGTATCAAATGCCTGTGTGTTGCCTTGCATATTAATCTGATCATAAGTGCTATATTGAAGCTTAAATTAAGTTACTTTTGTCACAGTACTTTTAGCAGACCTGATGTGTTGCTATGGAGATTTCAGGTTTCTCTGGCATGACATCCTCCGGCAAATCAACTGAGGCAGCATCATTGGTTCTTTTGTATATTATTATCCAGAGCAACTTCACATCATTTGCAGATTTATTCAACTGAGCAGTAATGCACAGACCTGATGTGTGACCTTATTTGTTCATTACAAAATGAAGATGATAAAGGTCACCAGAAAATGATGAACTCCTTTTGGCTTGTTTTTCCCCCCTACCAGTCAAAGAAAGAAAGTCAGGAAGCAAAAGGGGGAAGGGAGGGACGGAGGGAGAGAGGGAGGGAAAGAACAGCCCCTTGAAATTAATTGGAGGAAACTGATTTAACTACCTGGACATTGACAAACTAGCCCCGATTCAGCTATAGGTGCTGTAAGAATGGTGGAATCCCCATTGATATTAAAAATGCACCCAGCCAGCCAATAGGTCACAGATGGGGAAGTGCACTGAGATTGGGGTGACTCTTTTGCCAGATCAAGGAGACTGTATTTAACTTATGGATCATGCTAGGGGACACTCCACCTGACCAAAGTGTGCCCCAACAACATTGTGCTTTTGCATGACACATAGCAATTGTTGTGCTTTCCCAGGAACAAAGTATTACAATATCCTTGCACCAGAAGTATAACCTTTGGGAGAACTGGGACTGAGGACTCAGTAATGAATTAGAAGCAGTCCTAATTTATTACACACATGTGTATACAGGCTTGATTATGTAGAAAGGACCTGCCCTAGGGATTACCTGCACTGTGAGTAACCGTCAAAGAATGGCAAGGAATTGGCACCTCACAGAAGTGCATTTCCACCTGCACAAGACACCTTTGGATGCTTCCCATTGTACTTACATTACAGGCAGGGCTGTAGCTCAGTTGTAGAGCACGCGATTTACACGCAGAGTTCTGCTGGTTCAATCCCCGGCATCTCCAGGTTGGACTGGAAACTTTCGAGAGCTGCTGCTAGGCAGAGTAGGCAATACTGAGATAGATTTGACTTAGTATAAGATAGCTTCCTATGTCCTTATGCTCATTGCCTTACAAGGACTGCAGTTTTTCAAGCATCTGTTGACCAAGGTAAAGCACATTTTATTCATGTACATGAATACTAATTCCTGGACTGTAAACCTATATTTGGGCTGTTTAAATCCCACCGATGGGATTTAAGCACTCTGAATGTAAACTTGGATTATATAGGTTATGATCATGATCCAGAGGCATTCCTACCTCCAGGCCATTGAAATCAATGGGACAATTGTCAAGTCTTATTGGTTTAATCAACACATAGATCACATTACTAAACTTATCAAGGCTTGGGTCAATGTCTTCAATTTTAAATAAAAATATATTAAAATATTATTACAAATAATTGATATTATTCAATCTAGGAATGCAAAATCACCAGTAAAAGTATGAATGGAAAGGAAAATGGAGAATAGTGGTCACTATTAAGTTTCCCGAAGAATACCTTCATCTATGGATGGTATTCCCGATCTCTATGCACGGATGTGAAAGTTGGACAGTGAAAAAAAGTGGAAAAGAGAAAAATCAACTCATTTGAAACGTGGTGTTGGAGGAGAGCTTTGCGCATACCATGGACTGCGGAAAAGACAAATAATTGGGTGTTAGAACAAATTAATCCAAAACTATCACTAGAAGCTAAAATGATGAAACTGAGGTTATCATACTTTGGACACATAATGAGAAGACATGATTCACTTTGTTGTTGTTATGTGCCTCCAAGGTGACTACGACTTATGGCGACCCTATGAAACAGTGACCTCCAAGAGCATCTGTCATGAACCACCCTGTTCAGATGATTCACTAGAAAAGACAATAATGCCGGGAAGAACAGAAGGGAGTAGAAAAAGAGGAAGGCCAAACAAGAGATGGATTGATTCCATAAAGGAAGCCACAGACCTGAATTTACAAGATCAGAACAAGGTGGTTTATAACAGATGCTACTGGAGGTTGCTGATTCATAGGGTCGCCATAAGTCATAATCGACTTGAAGACATTTAACGACGACATGGGATGGGGGAGAAATTTAGTTTGGTTCTTATTTTAATGTGGACATACCTAATTTGCACTTCCTGAAACAATATGCAAATGGAAACATGGGTCTCCTTCAAAATTCACACATCACCAAATTTTATGATGCAGTTTGCCAACCCCCTAAATGCATACAAAAACACATATATTAAGGGAAAGCTTTAGTGAAGATAACACACACAAATGCATTATATTAGATAACATTACATACAAAAATGTGCATATTGGGAGAAAACGACTAAAATGCTGATGAAGTTTTGTGAAGCCTTTTAAAAAAAATTGCAAACTTATCTGGAAATGTGGCAAATTCAACATAATATAGGGGAAAATGAGGAACTGAGAGAAAACAATGATAGATTTGTCTATTCCTACTTTTACCATATTCCTTAGCATGTTTAATAGAATGTAAGCTCATGTTTTAAGATCACAGTCCTAATAAAAAAATCTCAGTGCATTTTTGCTGACAGTCCTAATAAAAAAAAATCTCCATTTCAGTGAACTTTTGCTCACAGCAGTAATTGGCAGGATTATCCTCCAGTGACAATCCAGGTGAATCTTTTTTGATGGATTTACAGGAAGGACCAATTTATACAGACTCTTATAATTCTAGACATGAGAATATTAACACTGGTTAAGATTCCTGCCTTTGAATGGTACTGGTATTCAGTGACTCAGATGATAATTCAATCAGCTTTATCTTAAGCTGTCAAAGAAGTCTCATTTGATAATAACTCTTGTCTTACAGTCTCTATGATGATAAGCTTAGTATAAGTGTACTAGCAATTTCTGATTGTTTGACCCAGCGAGCAGCACCAAAGTCAATGGGAGGTTTAGCCCAGGATTCAGGATTACTCTTTATAACCATTGGCAGCATTCTGAAATTCTTTTGCCAAGGGTTTCCCCCTTTATATATATATATATATATATTAAATTGGTATATAAGGTATATACCATAGAGTAAGTTCTATTGATTTGTAGGCAGTGCAAAGTTTCATTAAAGAAGGTGGATAGCACAAGGACTCACATGTCTATTACATTCAATCCGTCACTCAATTCACATTCAAATCCATGAGTTACATTTCAGAAGTACCATCTTTGTCTGCTGTGGTATGAGACATCAGATTGCCTATGAGTGTATTGCCCTTTTTGAGTATGCAAGCAACAGTTTCCTGTTCATCAGAAGAATGAAATAAACTCGATTAGATTTGTTCTCCATCTGGGAGCAGGAAATTAAATTTTGAAATGATTTAAATCTCTGTCTGGGGAGGGACTTTTCCAGCTCTGAGTTCAATAGTTCAATTTGACAGAGACCTTTGCCAGGCTTTTTAATGCATATTATAAGGTGAAAAGGATGAAAAAATGCAGTGGATATTGTCGGAATCCATAGAGTGGATTCACTGACTGCAGTTTTTGTTTGATTGCACTAATAGACAGTGAATGCTGAGCCAGTGAAATATTAAGGCAGGGTGGGGCACTTCAGGTCAGGGGCAGAACCCAGTTTTCAAGGCCTCCATCTGGCCCTCAGAACATTCTCAAAGCCATACACTCCTCTTCCCATGCTGCACACCTCACTGACTCTGCTTCACACCCCAAATATTTTTGCTTCTCTGAAATATGTTTTTGAGCTCTGAAAATGCCTTGTGATGTTTTGGAAGATAGAGAAGGGTATGTGAAATTGCCTTTACTCTACAAAGGTAAAATTTACATCAATTGCTCTCTCCAGTTTTGTCTCTGACCCTGCCCACCACTGGCATGTAGGGATGAAAGAAGGCGTCATTTTCTGTTCAGCCCTGTAGTCATCACTTGGAGCACTGTTTCTGTTCTGCTGTAGTTCATCTTCTGCCAAAAACGATGTTATTCATCTCGCTGTCCACTGTGGTGAAATTATGTAGCGTACATAACATACATAATCAGTTAGGTAAATGACATACATTGCATTGTCATTACATTATTCCACCCCATTCATTTCAGTGCAAAGAAAATGCAATGCAAATGGGGGGGGGGACATAATCAATTACATATCATTTTCAAACTGAAGAAACAACAGCAGCAAATACCAATCATATTTGCCGGGCTGATTTCTATTCTATTCCAGATATGAGATGAATAAATGAACATGTCAGTATCCACTCCCTTTTCTGACATCACTGGAATTCTCCACAATCCCTACTGGGATGTGACCCTTGGAAGGTTGCCCAGAAAGGAATGTGGCCCTTGGGTTGAAATGTGTTCTCCACCCTCATACTGGGAATGGTGCAAAACCAGAAACAAAAAAAAAGTGTTCTCGTCACTTTGCCTTGTGTTGAGATTAGGCACAATTCTCAGCAGAGATGCCCTGTTCAGCATTATGCCAGAACAGGAACCATCAACCCATGTAGAAGGCATGGAGACAGTGTGTGCTGCTCCCCCCCATCTCTATGTGCACTGTCCCTGCCCTCTTTGTCACAAACTCACTGTGTTGAGCAGGTAAGATCTGAACAGGGCAACCTACCTGTGAGTATGTTTGAATTCAAGTAGAACCCTCTGTGGGTTCCCTGCTCATGTTCAGGTAGAAGCACCTTTCAGATCCTCCTTGTTAGGAATGTTGGGGGTGGGGCCAGCATGCATGGCCCCGTGCACTCTATGCAGGTTGATTTTTTCTGATAATGTCTGTACAGGGCTATTGCGTATCCTGATTACATAGGGTTATTTGTTGTGATAGAAAACAAAAAGGGAAATAGAGGGTGTGTCTATGATAGAGACGTTTTGCTGCCACAAGCACTTGCACAGAGAATTGTGTTCCATATCCTATGAAATATGGTGAGGGATCCTGGGACACATGTATTGTGCTTCATTGTTGCCTGTATGATTACTGGCACGCCAAGTGACTACTTGGTTGCTTATGCAGTGAGACTAGTATTGTGTGTAGGAGGGCAGTGGGTTGGTCATGGTGGCCCTTTCTGTGGGATAGATGACCTGAGTATCTTCCATTGACCATGCTCCTCTTATATAAATAGAGAATGTTCTGTTGAAAGTTTCAGTGATGCGGTAACAGGAGGAAGCGTAAGGACAAAGGACAGGATTAGTTCAAAATGCCATATTTATGAATTGAGTTTGCATGTAGTAGAAAGGAACACAGTTATGGAGGGTGTGTGTGTGTGTCTTGCCAAGTGGCAAGGGTTCTTGTGGATTCAGAGGCAATAAATACACAGGCAGGTGGAAGTCAAAGATTTTATTAAGTAGCAGGCAAAAGGATACAAACAGCAAAATCTACTGAGCTTACTTTCTCCGTGCAGTTGTTGGGAGCTCCAAGGGAATGACAACAGAGAGACCCAGGCTGAATGCCAGTATGCAGCACCTCACCGGTCCAAGGTCTGACCTGAAGTTTCCTTGGGCAAAAATCTTGGGGACTTACATAACTAAAGGCCCCAAAGGCTATGTGCAGATTCTCAACAACAACTTCATAAATCACACCTGTTGTGATGATCATGTTCTTAGTCTTATCATCATTTATTAATTCCACAGATAAGCCTAGCGAGTGACAAAATGCCAAGATACGTAGATACGAGAACCTCCCAAATTCCAAGGTTGTACCATCCTGAGCAGATGGCTACTTTTAAGAAAACAACAAATTAAGCCAAAAAAGCTTGCAATCTCTTAAAGGGTCTGGCCTGCTAGACTCTCAGAGAGTCAGGCATAAAGGAACAAGTAACACAGGGCATTCTATCTCCTTGATACAATTAGTCTTCCGGTCAGCTTCACCTACACTGAGTAACTATAAAATAGATAACAGTGGCAAGGAGGAAATCTGAGGCCACTACAAGCAGGAAATGGGATGTGCATATGCCATAATATTTCATAATCTAAAGTGCTGCCTTGCTTTTCAGGATAGCTACAGAGTTTAATAAACTTTTTGCACCATCTGGGAAAACACACACACACACACACAAAATCTTAACCTTTGTCATGAGATGCTAATGTTTAATGCTTGATGTTGATGAAGTTTAATGCTATACTTCAGCTGCTATAGCGTCATTTTTCCAATTCACCAAATACACTTTTTGATAATCCCTTCCCCAGACCTAGCTTGCAATGTGTGAACTAGGCAGTCATGGGTATACAGTAGCAACTTCCATAACTGTAATGTGTTTTCCCTCCTTCTCTGGTCAATCTGAGCATGGAAATTGCTGCAGACCATAGCTATGATCACCAAGTCCACACTTTGCTTGCTCATATGAGTACATTCTTAAGCTAAGTCAGGACTGCTTGCAGAAGTGAAAAATATATTGTGTGAATTAGGAATAGAGCTGAATCTAAAGCTGAATCTATCAAATTTGCACTTTCCAAAACAGTAGGAGAATTGTAACACAGCCATCCTTTGAAATTTGCTCTTATCCAAATTTTGCAGTGCAGTTCTCCACTAGAGAATGTTTACAGAAATGGATATAACATGGGAAAGTGCATAAAAATGAATATATTTATGAAAATAACATGCAACAATGCATTATATTAGGAGAAATTGCTTGCAAACATGCGTACATCAGTCAAAACTGCATACAAATATGTGATTATCAGGAGAAATTAGCACTAAAATGCTGAAGAATTTTCATGAGGATTTTTTTCTAAAATAGCAAATTTATGCAAAAATGTGGAGAATTTAAGACTGGGAAAATGAGAAATGGAGAGAATGGAAACTGACAGATCCTTCCATTCCCAGTGTGAATCAGCCCTTGGCAAAGAGAACATTTCTGGTTGTCTTGGGTTTGGAATGTTTAGAATGCTGTTGTTAGCTGCTTCCTTTGGGTTCATTGTTTACCTGTTGAGTTAATATGCCCTTCCAGGGCATTGCTGAGGGGGGCCGGCGGCAGAAACTGTGATATGCAGAACATCAAGCATAGCTTGAAAATATGCCACAGGGATTGTCAGACTTCATCCTGTCCAAGTTGTGACTTTCTCAGAAAATACGTCTTTGCACTACCTTTCCACTGCAGAAAATATTTAGGACAAGTCCTTTCAGAGGAAAGAGGCACAGGGAAGGGAAGGATTTAACATATTGGTAGAAGAAAAGCTGGCCTCTTGCTCTCCGAGTCACACAGGGGGGTTGCTTCAGGAAGTGTTTTGCTCAGCAGAGCTGCCATGCTGATGTGCCAAGGGACAACCTCTTCCCCCTTCACCAGATTTCTGTCACCTTTTACTGTAAAGACTATAAAAGGGAAGACATCGGCTTTGATTCAGGGGAGGGAAGGGGAGGGAGGAGGGATTGCATTCACAATGCTTTTTGACCATGTAGGGAACGTTACAGTTTACAGTGCTTTCCTGCTTGTGTTGGCTTCAGGCAATGAGACCTCCCCCACCAACTGGGAGCTATTTTGCTCATTTCATTTCATGGAGTGACATTGGTGTTGTTGATACAACTTGGGGTTATTATGTATGTGTGCTTAGGATCTGAAGTGTTATTTGTTGCAGGCTTGAAAGCCATTAGGAAAATGTTGGGAAGGTGCAAGGACTTTTATGCAATGCACTGGAAATGGAGGGCATCACAATGAACTGGGTGCTACAAGAGAGACTCGCAACAAGATGTTGAAGTGTGGAGGGCTTCTTTTCAGGGTTTCAGTCAGCCATACCCTCTTCTAGGATACTCTATTCCATCCTCCCTCTGATTCCCCCCCTTCCTTGGACACACACTGTGTATTTTGTAACCACTGAGTACTTTCAGTCCTCGTTGGTCTACTCTCTCTCCCCTCCTGTTTTTCCTCTATAAAGTTTTCTTGTTCCCCCAAGCCTGCTGATCTTGTGCACGGATGATATCATATTGGCTGGATAAGGATCCGCACACTGGAGAATCAGGTCACTGTTAGCATACAGGATAGTGAGGTTATCAAAGGTAGCTGTACTTAATTTTATATTGTCATTACTAAAGCTGCTCTGAAGGTAATTTTTAATTTTTACCGGCTAGTATGATTGACTCCAATATGTTTGTTCTTAAGCTGGCATTATTTGGTTTTTATCTGCTGTCTCTGCTCTTAGCTAGGACTGTTGCTATTTCTGTTTTAAAATGCCATCAGCTGCCTTGTCCATTTTATAAAAAGGTGGAGCACAAATATTTTAAATAAATAAAATGTGTGGGGCTTTACATTAAGGGTGCCACTTCAAACTGGGGGGGGCAAGGGGAGCAAAATTCAGTTCAGATGCCACAATCAAGGATAAATTGGAATATGGAAATAAATGTTGCTATATTGGATTACAGTGGTAGCCATATTCTGTAACTGTTTTGAAAAGTACTCCTAAATTTTAAAATGTCATAAATTGCAAAAGAAAAAGAAAGTCAAGACATTTACAAGGCATTCTGTGACTGGCCATGCCAACAGGGCAGTCATTTTGTGGGAGCTCCCTCAACACTTCAAACGCTCAAAATTCCAAATGAGCCCATTGGCCCAAAGTTGGAGACGCTTCATGTAGAATCGGAGAGATGGCCAGTGAAATGTAGGCATTTATGCATGCATCCATTATGGAGCATTCCTGAGGGATGGGGGGTTCTATGTGCAGAACATCAAACTTGGTTGGAAAATAAGGAACAAGGATTAATTCTCTCAAGGTATTATAGCTCCGTTGTTGCTCTGTGTGGGACTTGGGAACAGAGACATGCTGAATAGAACCACCCTCTGGTGTCTGTGCAAAGAGTATGAACATCTGTAGCTAATGGTAGACTTTATGTTAGGGATGTTCTAGAATCCCACCCAATTTGGATTTGGTACCGAATCTTCCATTAATTTGCTTATTCTGAGGATTGGATTTTAATGTAGCAAATTTCTGTGGCTATTTTTGAAAATGGACTTAAAAGAAAATCTACCTCTAAAACATTGATTCTAAGAATGATAATTTATTGATATTTCCTTTAAACATATTGATATTTTCTTCAAAATACAGATATTTAAAAAAGAAATACTGATATTTCCTTTAAAAATATTGATATTAATATTAATATTTTCAAAACAACCCCCCCCCACAAAAACCCGGATTGGTAAAGCAACAGCTAGCAGATACAGAACAAATTCAAATCTATGCAGCCTGCTAGGTCGATGGAATGCTTTCGAACTGGCACTGGCCAATGGATCCCATCCCAACTTCATGCATATACTTTCCTCATGACCTGGAAGAACCTTGCATGATTGTGGTTCTGGTCTTACGGGAGCATTTGGGCATACAACTGAATGCACAAAGGCATTACCACTACAGATGTTTATGCATTTGGATACCAGGGGATGCGGGCTACTTGGAGGATCCCAACTCCAATGTAAAGGAACATGAGATCTATACTACCTGGAGTGAATTGTTGTCAGACTTCATATGGTTATAGTTGTGATATAGGCGCACCTGAGAAATAATTGTGTTCAACTTTCAACAAGAGCAATGCTGGGTTACTGAAGGACAGAAAAAGGATCATATGGGTATGGAGATGCCTTGAGGACCCTTTACTATACCTTTTTCTCCTCAACTGGGCAATTCTTTGTGAAAAGCAGCAGAATTCTGCAACAAAAACATACTAATTTTGGCAAGGAATTAGTATATACACTCAGGATAGAAACCTACCCAACTCTCAGCATTTTTGATCCACATAGTCTACTCTTGGAGGTGTTATGCGTTTTTATGTAGAAAAATATGTTCTGCCATTCATCTTTGTTTCTTCCCCAACAATTGCAATTATTCCTTCATCTGGAATGAATAATGAATGCCCCATGATTACACTAACATTTCAGAGAGTCAAAAACTCCAGATGAAATAATGGGATTTGAGAACCCATTTATTTATTATAACTAAAAGAAACAAGAAAAACTAAATTTGAGATTTGAAATAATGCCATTAGCATAGTTGAGAAAAGCATAGAAAGCTCTATTTTTAGAAAACTAATTCCTCCTATACTTATTTTATTAGTTATTAAGACACAGGGCTCATCTACATTGTGGCTTACTGTATGTTTGGTGCTACTCACATCTCCTTTAAATTTGCATGGTTCACATGACATTACTGGCAAACAGAAGCTATCATGCAATTTCCCCCAGTAAATCCATACTAACCGAACCCACTGATAATATGAAAAGGGAAGAAAAAAGGTCTCCACTCTGTTTCTCTAGTGGTTGCGGACATTTTCCTTCGATGCTTTTAGCTGGGTGTGTCAGTCGTTCCCCTCTCCATGCCCATTATCTCCTCCCTTCTTTCATTTTGTTTTCTGTGGGCTGACAAGCAACTTCCAACTGCTCTCCTCTATTCTGCTGGGCTTTTTTATGTTGCTGCAAATAGTGCCTTTATTTTATTTCCCCCCTAACTTGTGCACAAAAGCATAACATTGCTCAAACAAAGATTTGTATTTGAGCTGTATTCTACCAACAACAGGTAGGGGAAAACACAGATATTTGCACTTCCAGGTTTTTTTTAAAGGAACCTGCTGCAGCCGGTAGAAAGACTGAGCATGCTCAGTCACCTAGCAACCAGAGGGAGTGGCAATGCATAATTTGAGGGTAGGGCCACAAGGAAACAGTGAGACTAATCCTTCCCAGAGGAATGCCTACTTGTGTGAACGGGAAAAAACCATTGGCACCTAACATTGAGCAGGAGCTGCAGATGATGCAAATCAACAATGAAGGTAAAAATGTATTTGCGACAAAGAAATGCTCCCATGTAGACAGGTTGCCCTTCAGATTTTTGGACTGTAATTTCCTTCAGCATCAGTCAGTATGGCCAATGTTTAGGGATGATGGGAGATGGAGTCCAAAACATCTGGAGGGCATCTGGTTGGGAAAGGCTGGTTCACATGGTCTTGCTCTGAGTCTTATAAAGAGCTCAGTAAGAGTTAGGGAGATATTAATCCTAGTGCACCCAAAACATATTTGCAAATGGGAATTGAACAGCATAACTGTCCTAATGCATACAAACAGATATTTGCGTTCAGATTACGTTGTGCAATACTCTTCTGTACAGGCAGAAGGGTATTGTGTAATATCAGCCCGGTTGCACTGAACCACCACCAAAGCGATTATCAGAACTACTTTTGGCTTTGATAGGGCCAAACTCTGATGGTTGTGAAGGACTGATTCTAGGAGTTAACTTTTCCTCCCTCCACAACACATGACCAGCATAGTTCTGGGCTGGTAGAAAAAAATCTCATACACAGAATGTTAGGACAATTGTCTGTTTTTTGCAAACACTTCTGGGTTGGTTATCTAGCACTACGGTGATACAATTTAAATGCTAGTGCTGGACCAAAATCTGTCCTCCAATTTCCTGAAGTTTTGTTTCACCTGCAAAACATAATTCTGTTTTGTTATCTTATTTTGGCCTCATTTGCAGGGCACTTCAGAATTTCTGTAGATTTGGGTATAATTTTAGTGGGTGTGGGTGGGACTGAGTTTACTTCATCGTTGCCATGGGTAGTGTATGTTTTTCTTCCCATTAAACATTTCTTGAACACACTGCAGCCTCTCTAGCTGGCTGTGCTTCCTGAGGAATTAGAAAAAAGTCCCATAGGAGGAATTATCTCATGATATCTTCCCCATGGAAAGATAGGGAAGGTGGCTTCTAGGCACTTGTGTGCTGATTTTGTTTTTAAGGAAAGTCCTTCCTTTTACCTTTTTTAAAAAAACCTTCTGCACTGATTTATTCTTTAAAAGACTTCACTTTTTTCTTTTTTTAAAAAAAATAACAAAGAGCTATCAGACACATTGTAGGCAGCCTCCTACATTTATAGGAAAGACCACCCTAGGATGTCATGGGATTTTCAGGAAGCATGGGCAACTGGGAAGGCTGCAGAGTGCAGATCACCGGAGATTATCTGTAGAATGAAAGGACACTCACAAACACTCCTCCACCCATGAAATTTGTGGTTTTTGAATGCATTTTTTCCTCATTAATTGATGGAGAATGCTCAAATGTGGTGGAGAAGCTTGAAGTACAGCACTTACTACTAAATTCAGTACAGTCAGTGAAATTATTTTAGATGCCAGAGATTCCAGGCACTGACAAATGTAATCCCTAAATAAGAGGAGAGGGTATACGCAACCATGAGCCTGAATACCTCTATTTGTCAGTATCACATCCTCTTTAAAGTATTCTAAATTACAGCAAGCCAAAATAGCATAATTGTAGACCTATTGTGCAGCCTGATAGATGCTTACCTGGGAGGAAGCCCCACTGATAACAGAGGGACTAACATCTGAGAACAAGATTGCACTGTTTGATTGGGGAGACCTGTGTTTAAATCCCTTCTTAGCCACGAAGCTGTGTGTGACTTTGAACAAATTGCTTATCTTTGTCATATACAGGAATGTCATAAGAAAGAAATGGGATAGCCCTTGGTTTGAGCTCTTTGGAGAAAGACTGGGATGCAAATGGGATAAACGAATAGATCTCCGAGTGGCCTCTATCCAGCATGAAAGTGAAAATGGAAATGTTCTAGTGCATATGTTAGTGCTGTAGCATTCTCTCGGTGAACTTCTCTGTGACTGTGATAATTAAACCATGTGATTGTTCCACTTGCATACGGCTGAGAATGCAGCTGTGTAGCAGTAAAATCTTATTTCTTCCAGAAGGCAGTTGCCAAAGTACAGATTAGACTGTTCAGTACATTTCCAATTTTAAAAGGACACCACCAACAACATCTGCTACTACATTTCATTCAAAGTGTAGATGCAAGGAAGAGCGCCTAAAATTTGTTTTGCATTATGCATCAGAGATGGGATGACCTCCCCTTATGACATCAAGTGAAAACCCAGTATAAGGGCAACAAAATGGGCTGGTTTGGGCTTCAGCGGAGGGGGAAGGAATTCTATAACATTTAGCACATGCATGTTCACGGGGCAGCAGAAAGACTGAATTTACTTACAAAAATCCCATTCAAATGGATTCAGCCCATTTCTGTTTTTTCTGAACAAATTTGCCTGAAAACCTGAGGATTAAAGTGCATAGAGGGGGTGCAGCATACACACAAACCTTACCCCAAATGTCCCCGCATGCATGGTTCCTCTCAGGCCTTCACAAACTGAGCATGAAGGTATGAAGGAGGCTTCTATGTGTATCCAATTAAGCATGCTTAGAAGCCTCCATGTGACCAATAATCCCGATAAGGCAGGGTTTCTGGTAGGGTTGCCAGGTCAGAAGCATCCCAAATCCTGAGATTTCAGGGACAGGCCGTAGTGATGTCATGGGGTGGGCCCTAGTGATGACACAGAGGTGAGCCCGAGTGATGTAATAGGGGTGGGCCTGAGTGATGTCATTAAGCATGATACATTAAGCATCAACCACAGTTGCTTGGCGCATACAATTAAAAAAAATCATTTCTCTGATTGGAAATTAAGATAGAAATCGTAGCTAAAAGATGGAGCCTGGGTAAGGAACATTTAATCTAGACTACTTGCTTCTGGCCAAATGGGTTTAAGTGCCCTCAGGTGAGGCCAGTCACCAGAAGGCCATTGTAGGAAGAAAGGAGCCTAGTGTTGTGGAGATGTTAGATAGGAGCACTCAGGAGTAAAGATGGATGCCCCTGAAGGCTGCAATTCTAAACACACTTACTAAGGGACTAAAACCCACAGAACTCAACAGGACTTACTTCTGAGTAGATATGGATTGGATTGTGCTGTTGGTAAACCTTGACTAGGGATCCACTGCAAAGATATCCATATCTAAGCAGGATTGGCAACCCCATGCTAGGAATGCCCTGCCCCTATCTTTTAACATGGCTGCTCCCAATTTCTTTATGAATTTGACCCTTCACTTCAGAAAGAGGTGTGAGAAATGAGTAAGAGTAAGAAGATTTTCTGCCCTTTTCTGTCTACCTTGTGGGTGCTATAAACTCACTTTGACAGCCAACCCAATTCCAGTGAATAATAATTGACAGAGAGAAGACACACATAATTTGGTCTACTTTCACAGGGACCAGCTTGGGAACAACAACAATTGCAGCCACACTTCCAAATAAGTGAATTCTCTTTTACCACTATTGGGCAAGAAACAAACCACCATGCAGCCAAAAAGGTGCATCAGCAGTGGGTTTAAGGGGTTGAGCTGAATGCATGGAACCACTGTTGTTGCTTTTATGGATGTAAGGGAGTGAGGTTAAAGGTAAATGAAATGCAATTAGAAAAAGAAAAACAAAAGACAGTGATGATTTCCTAAATGCAATACCATGCCAACCACAACAATATTCCTATGAGTAAGGTAGAAAACTCAGCATCCCACAACCAGTCAGGATTCCTAACCAAAAACCAAAGTTAAAAAAATCCTAGCAGCCAGTCAGCTAAGGTTACAGAAATCCCTATGCAGCACAACCTGACTCGGGGGCTTCAGTTAGTGCAGAATGCTGTGGGATTGGACCAAGATGAAGGAGGTGTGAAATTGGAGGGAGAAATATCAATAATTTAAGATATGCAGACAATACCATACTCTTAGCAGAAAACAGTAATTATTTGAAACGAATGCTGATAAAAGTTAAAGAGGAAAGCACAAAAGCAGGACTACAGCTGAACGTCAAAAAGACTAAAGTAATGGCAACAGAAGATTTATGTAACTTTAAAGGTGACAATGAGGACATTGAACTTGTCAAGGATTATCAATACCTTGGCACAGTCATTAACCAAAATGGAGACAATAGTCAAGAAATCAGAAGAAGGCTAGGACTGGGGAGGGCAGCTGTGAGAGAACTAGAAAAGGTCCTCAAATGCAAAGATGTATCACTGAACACTAAAGTCAGGATCATTCTAGACCATGGTATTCCTGATCGCTATGTATGGATGTGAAAGTTGGACAGTGAAAAAAGTGGATAAGAGAAAAATAAACTCATTTGAAATGTGGTGTTGGAGGGGAGCTTTGCGCATACCATGGACTGCGAAAAAGACAAATGTTTGGGTGTTAGAACAAATTAACCAGAACTATCACTAGAAGCTAAAATGATGAAACTGAGGTTATCATACTTTGGACACATCATGAGAAGACATGATTCACTAGAAAAGACAATAATGCTGGGAAAAACAGAAGGGAGTAGAAAAAGAGGAAGGCCAAACAAAAGATGGATTGATTTCCATAAAGGAAGCCACAGACCTGAACTTACAAGACCTGTAAAGGTGGCTCACGCCAGATGCTATTGGAGGTTACTGATTCATAGGGTCACCATAACTCGTAATCAACCTGAAGGCACATAACAACAACAACCTTCAATGAGTGTGTGATCTGCATACACAACAGCTGAGCTGTACAAATCACACAAAAGTACACATGTAGAGAGACATCTTGTATAGGCTACAGTCATCTTGCTCTGGTGATTCTTTTTCATGTGATAGAGACATTGCATAGGTGAACAAACCATGCCCCACTACATGTGGGAAAGAAGACCACATCAACTTCTCTGCCTTCAGTATCTGGAGAGCCACTAGTAGTGCTAAGTAACCAAGGCAGCCTGTGTGAATTAGAAGAGTGGAACTCCTGCCCCTTTTCTGCACCCACACTGCATCTTGCTGGATGGATGTGTTTTTGTATCGTAATCAAGATTCAAATATACAACCAAATCAAAGTAACACATACTGTATGTAGCACAAAGTAGCCCACCCCAGTGCATGGCCACCTCTGGGTTGATCATGACATGTGTCAACTTTGAGGAACCATTCCCATGATTTTCCTTCTATTTGTCAAGTCTGCCTCACAGCTTGCTTCTAGGCATTACAAAGGTTCATCCCCAGCCTATAGGTCAGCCTTTTCTGACCAGTGTGCCTCCAGATGTTGTTGGACCACAATTCCCATCTTTCCTGACCATTGGCAATGCTGGCTGAGGATGATGGGAGTTGTGGTCCAACAACATCTGGAGGCAGACTGGTTGGAAAAGGCTGCTATAGGTATTAGAACTCTGTGTTTGTCTTGCGGCCCAATATTGTCCTTATATTGGGTGGCGTCCTTAAACGAATCATGTTCTTAAGTGACAGCTTGGGAGCGGATTCTGGGAATCCTGCCTCACTATTGTGGTCTGAATGATATATGCTTCAAGGTGCCTTTAAACCTTTGAGATTGCCAGTTTCTAGGCACTGGCACCCAGCTGCTTCTCAAAAATGCATGTCAGATATGCTGTTCATTTTGCAGCACAATGATGTGAGATGTACTTGGTGGTAATACCTCTGCCAGTATTATTTTATTTTATTTATTTTTATATTGAATGTATATCCTGCCCTTCCTCCCAAAGAAGTCCAGGGTGGCAGTTGCTCAGTACTCAAAGGAACAGAAGTCTTCTTTCGATTAAGAGTTGGCAAACCCTAGCCCTACATCTCTCTCAAGGGTATTTCTAAAATGCTTCTCTTCTGAATTTCTCCCTGGCTTTAGGGTATTTGGACTATTCTAGATGGAGTTGCACTTCCCGTGAAAGAACAGGTGCATAGTTTGGGGGGCTCCTGGAACCAGCTTTATCCCTTGAGACCCAGATGGCCTCAGTAGTAAGGTGTGCCTATATCCATCGGTCTTACAGTCACAAGTATTTCAAAGCAGTTCTAAGTCACAAAGACCAATTACATTCTTTGGAGATGGCATAGTTAAATAAACACATTTTTTTGGAAAGCCTGAACTTGAAGGGACTAGGTACAATTCATGCAGAAGGGAGTTCTATAGCCAACAAGCCACCACTATGAAGCCCCGGTCTTTTGTGCCAGACAACCTGAGAGATCTTACTGGTGTGCACATGAGTAGAGCCTCAGTTACAGATCTTAATGTGCAGGCAGGATGACGGGGTGAATGTAGTCCTTCAGATCAGAGGTTCCCAATTAGTGGTCTGTGGGCTGCATTCAGGTGGTTTGTAGCACGTCTGCAGATTTGCGGTTAAAGACAGGATATAGCAACTTGCATTACAGTCAATACTCATATTGATTTTTAATTGCATTTTAATTGCTTCTCTTCTTATGTTGTATTTTATTGTATTATAATTTGAATTCTGTGGAATACAATATAGAAGAAATAAAAGCAGCAATAAAAATACAATTTAAAATCATGCAGCATCTAGCACCGAACACTGCAATTATCACAACAGGCAGAAAAATCATTAAGTGGTCCGCCAAGACCCTCAACAATTTTCATGTGATCCATGAGAAAAATAGTTTGGGAACCACTGCTTTAGATAACCTTTAAAGCCCTGAATGGCTAGGAATTGATTATGTGTTATACATAACTTTTGGGCTATTTTAATAAGAGACCAATTAAAGTCCATCCATATTATTGCTTTTTTAAAAAAAGTTGAAAACCCACACAACACTTCTCTTTCAAATGAAAGTTTACTATAGATTGTACTGTAAAAGCCCATTGAGTATACCTTTTTCCTTTTTCAAGAGGATGCACTGCTGTGAGAATGGTGGTTGTTACAGGAAGCTTTGATAATAAGATCACTTGTTTCAGGGCTCAGATATGAGAGAAAATTGCCTTTCCTTCCCAAGTGTGAAAGCTTTGGAATGGACAAATTGAATACGTTTCTAGGGACACACTTTACAAGCCATGAAGGGGATCCAGACTGTTCATTGTTTTCGATAGGAGCAATAACTTCAGATAAACATGTAGGGACACAAAATATGGGTCATACTGTATAAAATTTCATGGTGGCTGCAGACATTAAATAACTCTGTGCTCTTCTGAGTACTGCCTTATCTATATTAGGCATATTGTAGTGATAGAATATGCAATACTGGGTTGCCTTTAGCCACAGAATTCTTTGTGAGTGCCTTGCCTTTTCTTATTTCAGTAGCTTTTCCCATAGGCCTTTAACTTGATGTCTTTCAAAACCTGGATGGTATATATGAATAAGGAGAATGAATAGAAGGTATCATTTAACACACACTGCTAAGGATTATTTTTTTAAAGGCTCTTCAAGGATTCTGTTAGGCCACGAAGGCAAAGAAACCAAACTTACTTTAGTAAATGGTATGCTAAATAAATATAATATTTCCCTTGCTAAGACTTTGGCTTCATGATGCCAGTTTAAAATAGTAGGTCACCACTCGTGTACATCTAAGAATATCAAGAGCAGAAATGTTAGGGATTGTGTTGGTTATAACTTATAATACAAATCCTTTTTACTAGGGATGGGAAGATTTGTCAGTTTAGGTTATCTCCGTTTCTCATTTTCCCAATCTTAAATTCATTTCTCCACATTTCTGCAGAATGTGATTTTTTAAAAAATCCTCATAGAATCATAGAATAGTAGAGCTGGAAGGGACCTATAAGGCCATCAAGTCCAACCCCCTGTGCAATGCAGGAATCCAAATCAAAGCATTCCTGACAGATGGCTGTCCAGCTGCCTCTTGAATGCCTCCAGTGTCGGAGAGCCCTCTACCTCTCTAGGTAATTGGTTCCATTGTCGTATGGCTCTAATAGTTAGGAAGTTTTTCCTGATGTCCAGTGAAAATCTGGCTTCCTGCAACTTGAGCCCATTATTCTGTGTCCTGCACTCTGGGGTGACTGAGAAGAGATCCCGGCCCTCCTCTATGTGACAACCTTTCATGTACTTGAAGAGTGCTATCATATCTCCCCTCAGTCTTCTTTTCTCCAGGCTAAACATGCCCAGGAAAAGTCTTCATCACCTTAGTGTGGATTTCTCCTAATAAACACATTTTTTATGCAGTTGTGACTAATATACATTATGCAAGCAATGTGTCCTAATATAATCCATTTCTGTATGTTATTTTCACTGATAGATCCAGTTTCATGAACATTTCCCTTTTATATATCTAGTTTTATAAACATTGTTTGGTTGCAGAACTGCATTGCAAAATTCAGTTGTGCAAATGGTTGTGTTCTGTTCTCATATTGTTTCAGAAAGTTTGATTCAGCTTTCAATGCAAATTGAATCAAATATCTCTCCATCCTTACTTTTGACAAATACCCAGAAGCAGGTTTCTTACTTTGTACATGATTGAAGTGGTGTGGGAACTGCTCCCACATGGTTTCAGTGTCGTCTGTATGAAGGAACTGCGGGAGTCAGTCAGCTCAGTACTGTGGTCCCTTTGAACAGCAAAGCCAACCTTCCCTGCAGTCTTTGTAATACTGGTCTGGAAAAGAATCACATCAGTTGCTCAGGTCATTTACATTTCACAATTGGTTTATTATTTTACTTTGATTTCTGGGTGGTCTCTGCAGGTGCATTAGTAGGATAGAAGAGTGAGTGGGGGGCACACAGGGTAGAAGAGTGAGTGAATGGGTGGGCAGTGGAAGGTGCTCCACAACTGACACCTGGCTGGACTGGGTGGCTGACTCTCAGGTGCTCCACAGCCAGCAGCCAGTTGGGCCAGCACCATGGCTGGCAATTTCCCTTTTTGGCTGCTTGTTCTTGCTGCCTGATCCATGAGGCTCACCTTGTCTTGTGATCAGGCCGGCTGTCCACAGGATCTCCTGAAATCATTAATAGTCTTCCTCCATCTTAATCAATCCAGAGCAGCACTCTATCACCTATCTATTTCGTATGGACAGCTCTGAGATTTTGAGTGACCTTTATGCAAAGTACATTTAAATTCCACCTAAATTCTCCTGGAAGGAGCAAGTTTGCAGCTTGGGGGTATTCATGGATCCAACATTGTCATTGGATGCTCAGTTGGCCTTAGTGGCTTGAAGTGCCTTTTTCCAGCTCTGGCTGGTTCCACCATTTCGCCTCCTTTTAGACAGAGATGACTTGGCCCCAGTACTCCATGCTCTGATAACTTCCAGATTGGATTATTGCAATGTGCTCTATGCTTGGCTGCCCTTGAAGACAACTTAGAAACTTCAACTGGTCCAAAATACAGCAGCCAAATTACTCCTGTTTTAAAACAGCTGCATTGGTTGCCAGTTTGTTCCTGGGCCCAATTTAAGGTGTTCACACTAGTGTTTAAAGCCAGAAATGACTTAGGTCCAAAATATGGGGAAATATGTTACCAAATTCTTCCAAGCTACACAGCAAGTGGATTGGACTGTGAAAGACCAACCCAAATGGTGTTTGCATTTTGACCAATTTGTAGGGCAGTCCAATATCTCCGAGAGGAGGTCAGGTCTCCTGCTCCCCTGGTGCATTCACTATAGCTGCCCAATTTCCCTGCTTTTTAAAGTTTGATAGGAATAGCTGTGGGCTATAGGTACGTTCTTAAACCACAAGGTTTTTTGCCTATTAGTGAATAATAATAATACTAATAATGCCTAGACTCCCCTCCTTTGATCAGCATGAACAAGGCAATCATTCTTCTTTTGTGCACCTGGAAATTGCTCTTCTGTGGCTACTGTACTCTTTTGTAATCAAAGGTCTACTGGATGGGCAGCAGTCAGTCTTCTGGGAGAACATAGTGGGGGTCACAATGGAAAATGGTTCCCCTATTGAACTAAAGATCCCTGCAGTCATTTGTATTCATGAAGGTTTTATTCCCTAGTTTGCCAAAAGTATACAGACACTTGTCCTGAGCAACTGTGGTAAGAAAACAATTACTTTATATGTTTCAGGGCTTAGCTATGGCACAGAACAGGGGTAGCCAACATAGTGCCCTCCAGATGTTGTTCAGCTACAACTCCCATCAGCCGCTGCTGGTATGATTAATGGTTGGGGGTGACAGCAGTTGTGGTCCAACAACATCAGACGGTGATCTCATTGGCTACCAGCAGCACAGAAAAAAAGATTGTGGGGTGAAAACTTATTAGGCCCTGACTCAAATCAAGTGTGGGGCTTTCTTACAGAAGAAAACATGCAGCAGTTCTATGACTTCAAAAAAGAAATACAACATGTTTTGAATATCGTTCTTCCTTCTTTTTTTGCTGAACATGGTTGACATTTTTCACTGAAATACTTTAATAAGACAGGGTATTACATACACCAGATGCAAAGCAGTTTCCTTTATAGTATGTAAAAAGAAATTGGCTTGTTTAACGTTTAGGACAGCTCCAAATTATCAATCCCATCAGAAGAAAAAACCAGAGTGACCTTTTTTGTGTTAACTTAATGAAAGTGGATTTGAATGGGTTTTTTGAGCATGGTAATAAAGTTTTACTGATCCATGGTAGAGAAGGAGAGAGAGGGAATCAGTTTGGAGGATATGGATTCTGCTGATCACAGCAGTAGCCATTTATATAATGTAGGCTCATGCTAAGAGGAAACAAAATTGTAATACACCTTTAGATTCCTTATGGGGCCATCGAGAATACAATTTATGTGACTTGCATAGCATACTATGTTTAGGCAAGGGGAAACAAGCTACAAAGTTAAGTGATGATTATTTTACATTCGTATGTTGGCTGATTCATTATGAAAGCTAAAAAAGCCCTCTTAAAAGCAGAAAGTTCTGAAGCAAATCATTTAGGGAGTGAAAAGAGGGGAAGTCCCCTCCATCTTTTAGATCACAGGGGATTATTCTTCTGGAACCTCTATACTTCTAGTTATTATGAGGCATGAAAAGTAACCACAATAAATGCTTTTAGAATATAGTGCCTTTTATGGCAATTTAATATTGAATATATTCAAAAGCAGGGCTTTGAACTTTTTAATGATGAATCTTTTTTCCTTTCCAATAAAACCTAGAATGGCTCCCCTAGTGAACATTAATTCCTGTGCCATGGAGAATACCCCAAACAAACACATGTTTGCATTTGTGTTTGTAGGTTTTGCAGAAAAGCCTACGGCTCTTTATACCTTAGGAACATTTTTGTATTCATGATTTCCAAAGGCTGGGCTAGTCTGATAAATAACTTAGCATCAGTGGAACAATCCTGCTAATGCCTTCCATTCCCTTTTAGAGATGCATGTGGAAGAGAACCTTAGTCGAATGTAGGACTGGGCAAGAGTTCTCTCCCCCTCACAAACCTTCATCTACCACACACACACAAAGCATCAATTCTAGGGGCACCTCTGGCTCCCATTTTTAAAGCACACCTTCATAGCAGCAATTCTGCCAGGTACTTTTTGCTACCTGGCCACAACCAGCTACCTTGCAAACATGTATGTTTATTTAACCCCTCCCCTAAATTTTTAGATAACCTCACCCAGTCTTTGCCCCCTGTTTCCCACTCCTCAAAGCTCCAGAGGTGGGCCAAAATGTTAGCCCAGTCTTTGTCAAGAGTGAGAGCTGAGTTATAAGCAGCGGTCTGAGATAAGGAGCAGAGTTACACCAGGGCATCAGAGTTGAGGGACAAAGCCAGAAATGGAGAACAACTTCAGATGGAAGGAAAAAACAGAAGAGCAAGTCAGGAGGTGGGATCCAAGAGCAACAGAAGGATATAGGAGCATGCTACTGGAGATCAGGTGAGTGGTGACAGGAAGAGTGCCTTCTTGGTCATGGTGCTTCAAATTGGGAATGTCCTTCCCAGAGAAACTCACCTGGAACCTTCTCCATTATCTTTTCAGCTCAAGGCAATGACTTTAACAACAATAACAAGAAATTGAGCAAGCACTGCAGCATGTTGAATAGTTGATTTCAGCTGTTTTATGATTCAACTGGTTTATGGAATGACTGATGACACAGCTGGGTTCTGTGTTTTATACTGCTTTTACTGTTGAATGTTATTGTATTGTTTTGTTCTTTTAAGCTGTACACTGCCCTAGGAGCTTGTGCTGAAGGGCAGCTAATAAATTCTGGAAATAAATTAAATTATTAAATAAATGAAACCCTCCAGAAGACATATTGTCAAAGGAACTGACAAAGTAAGCACTGCTGAACTATAAGAGAAATAAACTAGTACAAACAGGTTGTAGATTCACTGTGAAGTGTAAGAACACGGGGTCATGATGACTGATACCACTGACAGACAAGTGAGATCTCAGAGGAAATCTCCAGGACAACTAAACTATATTATTTCAATAAAAACCTGGGTACTATGGGAATATAACCCCTGCATTGTTTAATCATAAATGGTGATCTGGGCCTCATGTTCATTTTAATGGATCCTTAAGCTCAGCACGGAAGCATTATTAACAAAAGAGCTTTGTTGTTAAGTTTCCCTCAAACATGACATTTTACAGGATAGAATTTGTAAGCAAACATTTCACACAGTTCCATTTATTGAGAAGTTACAGCTCCCCAAACAGTCAACTTTATTGTTAAATCAAATGGAGCTTAGTACCCAGTCCTTGTAAATGTCTGGAGCGATGTTTTTATTTCAGAACATGTATTTCAGTGTGAGAACACAGGAAAGATATTGACTAACAAGTCAAGCGATTCTTAGATCCTAAGTGGTCACATGTAAAAGAGGAAGTCAGCATATACTTTGCTTTTAAGCAACTGGCAAAATCTACAATTCATCAGAGTCATACCAAATATTTGTAGCAAAATTACCACTTTCCTCAACTTCATAACATAAAATGGAATCCTGGGTCACCTCCAGATTGTCAGTACCTTGTGGGAGGGACTCAATCACATACTGGAAATTAGGGATGGGAAGATCTGTCTTTCGGTTCTCTCAGTTTCTCATTTTTCCAATGTTAAATTCAGTTCCCTCAATTTCTACCGCAATCTGTAATTTTGTTTTTAAATCCTCACGAAAATTCTCCATCATTTTAGTGTGAATTTCTCCAAATAAACACATTTTTGTAGGCAGTTTTGACAAAGGTACACATATTTGCAAGCCATTTCTCATAATTTCATATGCCTTTTTGCATGTTAACTTCACTCATGTATTCATTTTTATGTACACTTTCCACGAACATGCACATTTTTGTAAATGTTGTTTAGTTGCATCCCAAAATTCCGATAAATGTAAATTTCGAAGGATGGCTGTGTTTCGGTTCTCATATTGTTTTGGAAATTGCGAATGTGATAAATTCTTCTTGAAATGCGAACTGAATTGAAATTCTCACCTATCCCTACTAGAAATATAGGTTTGCAGAATTAAAGTGGATTAAAGTGCTCTGGCATAATATATCTAATTAAAAAAAACACAGCATTTTTGCAGTTAGGAAAGTGATAGGGAAATGCACTAAGAAGTGTGGGATAAATGCTTAATTAATAGGAAGATGTATAACTTCCATTGAAGCAATCAGGATGAATGCTCAATAAACAGGTTGTCTGGAGGAGCCCCTGAATGTGATCATTTTGATCAAATCACTTTTAAAAGGTTTAGTTTTAGGGGCATCCTAACAACAGGAAATGCAAACAGACTTGTAGATAAGCAACGTCAAAGCAATCCTATGCATGTTTATTTAGATGCTAGTCCCACTGTGTTCAGTGGTGCTTATTTCTTGTTAAGTGTGCATAGGATTACAGTCTAGGAGTCAAATGGAGAAAACCATTTCCCTCGGGGCCTACCAACACATCAAGAAAAAAAAATACATATTACAGTCCTACTGGGAATGCGCCTCTTCAGCATTCAGGTGGTAATGGTGGTGGGGTTACACGATTATATATATTTAATGGGGATATGCATATGCGTCCAATGAAGTATGAATAACAAGCTGAAGTGGTATTTAGAGCTCCAAAGCAAAGCAATTATTTTCTGAAGTGGTCTACAGCTAAGTAGGCTGGTTCTCAAGCTTCAGATTCATACTGGAGCTTCCTAGAGGCTGCTGTCAAACTCTTGATGGTACTATTCTGAAGGTGAGTATCAGAGCAGCTGTAAAAGGCAGAAGATAAATGCTACATCACAAAATGACTGGTGGGTGGGTGGTGGAAGGAGAAGTCAACCCCTAAGTAAGGCCCCTGTTGCCCCAAGGGTCCTTGACAGGAGGAGCCTTTCCCCCACCAGTCTTTTCAGGGTTCAGCCTTTATTGTTCACATTTGCAAGCCTAAGGAGCCAACACTTTCTTTATAGAGTTGAAGGGGGGGGATAAAAACTGCGCCTGAAAAATGGATTGAGCGGGGAGCCCACCTTCCACCAAAGATCCTTGGGTCAATAGGGGGCAGGTGGGCTTCTCCTCAACAGCCATTAATTGCAGGTGCAGCCTTTATTTTTCTCCCTTTGACAGCTTCCCTGAAGCTTCAGAAAGCTGAAGTTAGGCTCTGCCTCTGACCTCAAGGTGGATCAGATATCGCCCAGATCAGTCCAAGGCAAATCAACCTTGTACCCAAAGCATATGACTGGGTTCCAATCTATTTTTCCCTCTGCAGACTCCTAACATTTAGCTACTGAATCTACAAAACTTATTTTCATATTTGACTGCAATGGTGGAAGAAATGCCATGGTGAGGATAAAGGAGGCAGACTCTAAAACAGTTCTGCCACTGCTCATAAAAATAGACCCCTTTAGCTTAATAGACCCTTTAGCACACCTTGATCACACATTTATTAGCTTTTCCCATTAGTCATAAGGACTAGAAATGTGTTTCTTTTGCATACTTAGAGGTTGGACACTCAGAATTCTGACTTCTCCAGATGCTAGATTTCAAGTCTGACATGCGGTTTGGCCATGCAGATTTTAAAGATTCCTTTGGTAAGTCCCTATGTACTTGCTAGGCCCTCAGCTATTCATGGGCTTTGTCTCCCACTCATTTGATACTTGTGTTAGTGGTGGCTTCTTCTCCTCGTCCTCACCATCCCCCTGTGGGGATTGGCCTTTTAGAAGAAGGTGGGTGGGACAGCAGTTGGTGAGGTGGATGCTGCAGAGCTGAACTACCCAAAAGAATGTGGTAAGCAATGGTGGCAGCCACACCTTAAAGAAAAACCACCGCCTTTTAGAGATGGAGAAATATGTCAATTTCAGTTTTCCCAGTTTCTCATTTTTCCAATCTTAAATTCAGTTCTCCACATTTCTGCAGCAATTTACCATCCCCCCCTGAAAAATCATGAAAATTTGTCCGCATTTTAGTGCAAATTTATCCTAATAAACACATTGTTACGCCTTTTTGACTAATATACACATTTTTGCAAGCAATTTCCCTAATATATGCATTTTTGTACTCCCCCATAATGCACACATTGTTTGGTCGGAGAACTGTGTCACAAAAGCCAGAGAAGTGTGAATTTCGAAGGATAGCTATGTGTCGGTTCTCATATTGGTTTGAGAAGTGAGAATTATGTAATTTATCATTAAAATGCAATAAATAAATAAATAGAATTTCTTCCCCATCCGTACTGCCATTATATTACATCTCCTTTGTCCGTCTACTCTTGTGCATGTATGTGTGTGTTGAAAGCCACACAATGACGGAGGCATTTTCTGGGGTCTTTGGCTGATAGCAGCTCTCTGGCAGTCATGTCAGACATCGACACTGTGTGTGTTTGACGTCCTTTATTTCTAGGGCAGGAATTCCTTATCGAGGGCCTGCGAGTTTCATTCAGCTGGTCCGTGGCATGTATCTATGCATTTGTGGTTAAAGATGGGAGATGGCACACCCATAACAGTAAGTTTTCATATTGATTTTAAATTGTATTTTAGTTGCTTCTCTTATTTCTTACACTGTATTTTACTGTATTCCAATCTGACTTCTACGGAATACAACAAAAGAAAATGCAAGAAATAAAAGCAATAAAAATATAATTAAAAATCATATAGCTTCCAGCACAGTGCATTGTAATTATGCAGAAAAATAATTAAGTGGTCAGCCAAGACCCTCAGCAGTTTTCAGGTGGTCGATTGGGAAAAAAGCTTGGGAACCAATCTTCCAGGGAGTGCATCATAACTTACATGAAGCCTTGGATCTGGCTGAAAATGTGTCCTTGCATGTGCAAAGAGCAGCAGTATCGGATGCTTAACATTAAATGATTTTAAAAGCTCTGACTCCCTTTTAACATGTGTGCAATTCTGTATATATTGGAGGACAACCAGTACTTTCCTTTATTTGCTTTTTAATTCAGCAGTTAAAGAGAAAATCATGTTTAGGCGGTAGTCCTTCAAATTGTGAAATCTGTGACTCTCCATCATTGGACACTCTTCACATGCTATATAAATAGATTACTTTATTATTCTCTAATTATACAAAATGGGAGCTTCCGAATGCCAATTGAGTCCTTCAAAAGGAAACAGCCCATGTCATCCTGTTGGGATATACAAAAGGAAAGTGTAATTCGAGCTGCAATCCTATGCATACTTATTTGTAATTCCCATTGAACTCTTTGAGGAAACATGAATAGGATCAGTCTGAACTTCCATTCTCAAGGTTTTGATAGACAGAATACTGAGGCTTGTCCTTACTACTGTGTTCACTGCCAACACATCTCTCTTATCATATCTATGTGAATACAGATATGGTGATGGTTAATGGATTGTCTGAATTGTTCCCCTGGAGCAGAATGCAATTTTGCATGACCCAACCCAAGATGGGTTGATAGCACAGTTGTGGCCCGTGAATGATTCAAACAACCCATAAACCACAAGGCTGGTTAAACATGTGTAGTGGAGGGACAAACAGCCAGCGATGCCCAATTGGTGGAGATGTGTGAACTGACCTGAAGAGGAAGGTCTAAAAGATTACAAAGTACACCTCTTTATGCTGCCATAATAATACTATTTGTATTTCTGGAGGCCCTTGTTGCGATCCAGCCAGTCCATGAAGGTGTTGCAAATACACACCATAGCTTTTCAAGGTCTTTCTTTCAGCTACATCCAACCCTTTTCCCATGGTATCCTTACTATCAACCTTTCTAGAATCAAAACTCCAATGTGACAATGTTCAGCCAGGAACATAGAAAGCGGCTTTATACTGTGTGAACCCACTGCTACTGCCATTGGACCATTAGTCCATCTAGTTTAAGTATTGTCAACACTGACTCACAGTGGCTCTTCAAGGTTTCAGGCAGAGAATTTGTCCCAACCCTGTCTGGAAATGCTAGGTGTTGATCTCAGGACCTTCGTCATGCAAAACAGATGCTCTACCACTGAGCTATAGCCCTCCTTGGGTTTCTGTTTCAAAAAATAAAATAAAATAAAATAAAAGCCCAATTATGCATGTGGACATAGCCTTATGTGCTTGTCTGGATAGGTATGCATGTATGTATGTATGTATCTAGAATGAGGAACATCCTGCTTGCTGGACAAAGCCATCAATTTTTGTACTATCCACCTTAATCTTGGATGTCTACCAACCCTAATTTTACCCTTTAAACTATTACCTTTGCTGCTTCTTTCAGTTCTGCCTAATGAGAATGCCCTTATAAACTAAAGGCTAGAAGGTGTTAAGACAAAACAGACTTGCTCTTTTCTCTCTCTCTCTTGGGCTAATAGGGAAACATTAAACGATCTTTCTTCTTTTCTCCTCATTAAATTAACAATGAGCAATACAATTGCTTGTTCCAACATGTCTTTGGGAACACAGCCTAACAGCTCATTATTAGCCAAAGTAGTGGAGATGGCATGGCCCAGACTGTCATTTAAGGTACTCTGATATTATTCAACACGAGCTGAACTACAATGCGAACTAGGGACATAAACATTTTTTCTCTCCTGTATGAGAGTATGATTGAGAGTATGGTCTCAGTCTCATACATGATAACGAATGGAAAGATCTAGGTACAAATCATTGCCATAGTCTTTCTATTTCCTTCACTGTCCAGAACTGTGAACTGAATCACCATCTCAGACATACATGGAAAGGGGTGGGAGGAAACTACTTGTTAAAATGTACTCCCAGGACCAGGTGCATTCAGAGTGTGGGCCCGAGGACAGAGATTTGTGCATATTAGATCCTTTGGAAATCATAAATAGTGTGGAATGTATCCTCATCTGATAAGAGGGCACATGGAGGCAGTACCACCCCTAGGCACCGGGACGAGGTGCAGTTGCCCCGGGCCCCGTGCTTTGGGGGGCCCCCGCACTAAGCAATCTGCTGGCCCCCTCCAGTCTGCCTCCCCAACACCTCTCTCTCGCAGGCGGGGGGGTCTGCTCGGGATGGAGCCGCACTTCTCTCCTTCCCCTGGCCAGGCGAGAAAGCAGCACGCTCAAAGCAGGAGCCAGGAAGGGCTCCTCCGTTGGCGCCCTGTTGCATCGCAACCTGCGGTGCGCTGGTGCCCTGTGGCGTCTGGGGCAGTCGGGAGCGGCTATGCAGCAGCAGGAAGACTCGCCTGACATGACCGTGACGCCAGCAGCGCCAGCAGCAGCGACCTGCCTTTTGCAGCTCCATTGCCGCCTCTGGCCTGTGGAGTAGGTAGACAGTGCAAACAGCAAAAACATGCTCCGGTTTTCACCCAGCGCCCAGGAGCTGCCTTATAAAGGCAGAGAAGAAACAGCGCTCCTTTCCTGCCCCAACGGAGGGACGCTCTGTCATGTGGGTGGATCTTCTCTTTGCCAGCCTAGAGAGGGACAGATATCCCAGGCACTTTGGGCTGCAATCCGATACATGTCTACTCAGAAGTAAGGGCCATTGGGTTCAGTGGAACTTTGTCCTAGGTAAGAGTGTACTGGATTGCAGCCTTGGTTTCTGTGTGTGCAGCCTGCTATCTGTTTGGACAAAGCCACCTAGCCTCGCCAGGTCCTAAAGCCCCTCTGGTTCTGCCTCCACTCTCCCTTTTACCCATTTCTCTCAGGTTTTCTAGATCAACCCCGGGCTGTAGCTGCTTTGAGCAGCTGCCAAAAGGTTCAACGGAAGGGGTGTGTCTTGGGGTCACAGGAGGATCAGGGTTAATCTGGATGTGTAGTTTTTTTTCTTTTTTCTTTTTTGAGTCCCGATGCAGCAGTTGGTATGTTGTGTTCCCTGCTTCTACGGGGCGGGGTGACTGATTATGGGCAGGTCTGGCAAGTGATTTTCTTCCAAAATCTTCCTTTCCCCCCCCAATACCGGTGTATGCGTGTCACTTGTGAATGTGAGACAGAATGTGGCAAAGAGCCGTTTAAAAACAACAACACTGAATGTGCTATCCTGACAGTCCAGGATTTGTTATGGATGCAGGAAATTTTTTTTTGGGGGGGGGAATTACAGTGCAAAGCATGCTGGTGAAACAGATGGCGTTTTTCATGGAGGATGTTTTGAAATGTGTTGACTTGGGGAGGTTTCAAGCATACCCACACAGATGGGAATTGCCCTTGCTGCTGAGTCACTAGTCCTCATGGTTGAAGAGAAAGCCTTGGAAACAAAGGATAGAATAATAGAATCATAAATAGTAGAGTTGGAATGGGCCTATAAGGCCATTTAGTCCAAGTCCCTGCTCAATTCAGGAACACAGGTTAAGGGGCTGGATTTTTATAACATCCGGATTCCAGCAGAGTGAACAGGCCAGACCACCCTCACCTGGTTTCATAATCCTACTTCACTGTTGGCACATGTGTGTTTATGTTTGTGTTGAATTAATATTTATGTTTTGTAGCTACAGTAGAAAGTGGTATTGAGCTGGGTTTGGGTGATGTGGAAAACACTCCTTAAGTGTTGCCACATCTGTTCTCCTGCCTGTTTCATATACCCTCCTCTTTCCGAATGCCTGGTGCTTGCACACAAGATGCTAAATGTGAAATTTCCATGCTTCATTCACATACTTTTTGAATGGCATATCCACATGACATGCTCCTCCAGTCACTGTTCCTCAGTGTTTTCCCCATGATTCTTACATCTGTTTGCGGACCAAAAAAATCTTGAGTTTTTCTTTTTGAAAGACCAAAACATAAGAACATATGAAGAGCCCTGTTGGATCAGGCCAGTGGCCCATCTAGTCCAGCATCCTGTTCTCACAGTGGCCAACCAGATGCCCCAATGGAAAGCCCACAAGCAGGACTGAGTGCAACAGCACTTTCCCCACTTGTGATTCCTCGCAATGGGTATGCAGAGGCATACTGTCTTTGATAGTGGAGGTAGAACATAACTATCATGTCTAGTAGCCATTGATAGTCTTATTTTTGTGAATTTGTCTAATCCAGGGGTGTAGTCATCTGGGGTCACAGGGGTCTTCAATGCTTTAATGTTTTTAGGAGCAGGGACTCAGCAGGGTTGCTATGTCTCCAATTGTGAGCCAATCAGCATGAAAGGGGAGTGTGTTTGCCATTGAGAAGTTTTCTAACATGCTTCCTTGTCCTTTCCTGCTGATTGGAACTAATCAGAGTGAAAGGAGGTGGGTCAGTCACTGAGAAGACTCTCCTCAATAGCTAGCACACTTCCCTTTCATGCTTATTGGTTCCTAGGGGTGTCCATTGTTGTGGGAGAAGGCATTAACAAGGGCCTCATTCTCAACCCAGAAACAAACAAACAAAAAGGATAGGAGGATGTGTGACTGTGACTATCATGAAGGGACATTCCACTTCTGAATTTGCCACTACACTATTGAACGAGAATGTGTCCTTGAATTGTGATAATACCTCTTGCTTGCCTGCACCCTGTACACAGGTACAAATCATATCTGTTGCTCCACCCACTTATGCCTCCATCATTGGCATGTGGGCCCTGGCAGGTTGCCCACAAGGAAATGCAACCCTTGGGCTGAAAAAAGGTCCCTCAACCCTGCACTAGCTGATAGCACTTACAAGAAAGTCGGGGCACCTAATTTTCATCAATCCACCCCTATCTACTGCAACTGTCTCCTCATATTCCATACTGCTCCAGAGAGTACCCAACCCTCAGGAGTGCTTTTTGGGTGAGAGGCATTGGGGGGATGCAGTGAGTAGGGGGGATTGGCAGAAATCTGGTGTCCTGCCTTCTGTGAGTAGAAGTGCTTTTCACGACTGCAAAGCTACAATTGAATACAACCCATTATTGTTACTGGTGTTGGTGTTAGTAGTCCTGCTTGCAGGCTGCCTAGAGGCATCTGGTTGCCCACAGTGAGAACAAGATGGTAGATTGGATGGGCTGGTTTTCAAGCCAGTGGGAACCAAAATCTGCCCCAACCTCCTACTATGCCCATCTTGGAATGGTGATGCTAAGGCTATGGTGTAACTTAGCACCCAATCACAGCCCACCTCAAGTAGTATATAAACTGTACACAGAGAGAATGGAAGTCAGATGACAGGATATGAGCCACTGCAGTGTAGTGCTTAGTGTGTTGGAATTGGGACTTGAAGTGAAGGTAATCATATTTGTATTTAATAGGTTGTTAGCCTCATATGTAAATATTATAATTACATATATTTGTAAATAAAATCTCTCTCTCTCTCTCTCAATATATATATATAGAGAGAAAGAATGTGGGGGGCCCCCAACTATGCTTTCGCCCTGGGCCCCGCACAAGCTAAGGGCGGGCCTGCATGGAGGAGTGGAGCCGGTAGTGACCTCCCAGGCTTAGCACTGTGGTCACTGGGATAGGGATGGAGCATGGTGAGACAGTAGCAGTGGGTTCAGTGGAGCTCCAGGTTGGTGGCATTGATCCTGCGGGTGTACTGCTGCCCAGGCACTCCCCTGACCTTGCTGCCGAAGCCTCCCCATCCCGACAAATGCAGCACTTCTACTGGGAGGATGCCACTGACTCTGCCCTCTCCCGTGATCCACTGCTGCCTCACCTCCTAACAGAAGTGCTGCTGGTCAAGGTTCCAGCCAATCATGCTCTCTTCCAAAATATACAGTTCCCACCCACCCCCTTTCTCTTTTCCAACCGAGACTCAGTGTTTTGTGCCTGTTGTTTTGGGCACTGAAGGAAGTACAAAGCCTGTCGCAATTATTGTATTACCTTTCATTCTTTATTGGGCTGTTCCCCCCCCCCAATCCACCCCCAGTGTTTGTACGTGTATGGTCCTCTTACATTTTTTTCTGTTAAGGTGTTTGGACTCCTGCAAATCTTGGGGTTCCCCTGAGTGTGCTGATACCTTCCTTTTGTTTCTCAGTGGCCCTGGTTTGGCTCCATTTCTGTTGGTATTCACCACCGGAAAATTCATTATTTGAAGGAATTATGATGATTAAAAAATTCACATGTGCAAATCTAGCATGTCAGGTGAGAACACTAATCTCAACATTTGTACTTGCTATTTATATTTTGCTGTGGCGTTCGGCCCAGTACATTAAAATTTGCCTGTCTTGGGAAGGCATCTGTTGTGATGGGGTTCAGGAAGAAGACACTAAGGCTGTTTTCACACTGCACTTTATTCCGTTATTCTGATGATTTATTAGCTGATGATTTGCGCATTGTATTTGAACTTTCATACAACGGAGAAGTTAGTTTCAGAAATCTAGTGGAATATAGTGGAAGTTTAGTGCTAATTCTCATGATAAATAATACCAGAAATAATCTGTTTGCAAGCCTGGGAATCTGAAAGATCGTGAAAGATTTGTGCTAGCTTCAGCTACTCATGTGACAGGCATCACAGGATGCAATGTGTTCCTGCCCTTTAGATGCTTGCCAATTTGTTTTGTCTGACAAAAATTGTACCAGTATTCCACAGTAGGTGCAGGTAGCAGCATTCCCTCCCTCTTTCCCACACACACTCCGGTCTCCAGACACTAACTCAAGCAGTGACTTATAGGGCAACTATAGTGCGCAAGTGCATAATGGAAGAGGGATGATAACAAGGCACTGTTCATTGCAGCAGTGCGAAAGACAGTTGCGTGAAATGCTGGTATATTGGCCAAAAAAAGCCACGGCTCCTTAACACAACAGGTACTGTATTGTGAAAAGGATTTTAGAAATTGGGACAGAAGCGCTGCCATTTTAAGCCATTAAACCAACGCAATAAAGCCCATATCTGACTGTAGCTAAATAGTCAGGCCTTCAAACATAACCTTATTTGATTGCAACATAACTAGAGTGAGGGAAAAGCTCCACCCAGCAACTAGAATTGGACGAAAACTACAGGAGCTCAATAAAGCCAAAAAGCACTAACTTCACGTATTTGCCTGCATAGCAGCATCTCTGGCTTAACCTTCCTCACTAGATAGCTGTGTACTTGCAGGAAAATTTTGATATGAAGAGACTTTCAAAAGGAAAACAAATAATTTCCCCCATACCAGGAGTTGCCGACCTTATTGGATGAGGTGGGCAGATTTTGATTTTTTGAGATAACGCTGAGGGTGCCAGTCACAAAATGACTGCCCGGAGGGAGCACAATATGGATGCCGGGGGGGCATGGCATAACACAAAATTAGAGAAAGAGTACAGTTATTGCTTCCCCCCTCCTGGACAAGGAAAAAAGGCAAACAATGGAGATTCTAGGGACTACTAGCAAATAAGACAGAAGCAGGAAAACAGAAGCCCTTTTGGACTCTAGGGATTCCTGGAGTGTCCAAGCCTCAATCATGGCTCTGGCTTCACTCATTGGCTAAAAACACTGGGAGGGGGAGTATCAGGCTGGCTCATTTCACAGAAATAGCGTAGAAGGGTGCCTGCACATTCTGCTTCCTAATTTTATTTCTAGGTGGGCTAGAGCAGCCTTTCCCAACCAGTGTGCCTCCAGATGTTGTTGGACCACAACTCCCATCAGCCTCAGCCAACATTGCCAATGGCTGAGGCTGATGGGAGTTGTGGTCCAACAGCATCTGGAGGCACACCGGTTGGGAAAGGCTGGGCTAGAGACTTACTTCTTTAAAAAATGAAAGCTCAGAGTCTGTGGCCTCTGCCTGGGGGTGCCAATAAAGGTGGGTGACACCGTTCCATACATATATGTGTGGTGAACTATATCATGCCATGTGATTTGCTGAGTATTTGGGGGTCTTTGTGATTTTTGTGTACCTTTCCACTGCATTTTGGTAGCCATTCTTACTTACATAGGGCTGCTACAGTGTGCGCCATTTGGGCTTTTGGTGCAGCTTGTTTGAGGTGGAGCACACACAAACAAGGAACTCCTTTTTCTCCTCACCAGGTTTCACAGTAGGAGGTGGGGGAAGCAGGCAATCCGGATGATTTCCAGGCCTTTTTGACTATCTTATAGCCTCCATTATCACCATTGAACACGCTTGAGAGATCAATAACTCCTGGTAAGAATTATCCCAAATATAGATCTAAAAGTGTCTGCAAGGCCAGCCCTAGCATTAGGCAGATTGAGGCGGCTGCAGCAGCATGGTGTAGTGGGAGACCTGGGGTTCAAATCCTCACTCAGCCATTAGGCTCACTGGGTGACCTTGGGCCAACCACCATTTTTCAGTCTAACTTGCTGCACAAGGTTGTTGTGATGATAAAATGAGGAGACAGAGAATCATGTACAGAACCTTGAGCTCCTTTGAGGAAAGACAACAAACAAACAGGTTGTGGCAATGGTGGCAGCCCTCTACGCTTATGCCTGAGCTCCTTAAGCTAGCCTGTTTTGCACCCTGAAACCAAGTCTGTGTGTTGGAGGATGTTGATGCACAATTCAACTGCCAGCCCAGCTGGATTATGTACGCAGAATGGAGAGGTGCCATTTTGCCATTCATCCCAGGCAGCAAAATGTCTTGGGACAGCCTAAGCATCTGCATTTTTTTACATGACTTTGGTGTTCATGTACATGTTACAAGTCTGCTTAAAGAAACTTTCATTTAGCAGTTAATTAGTTCTCATGATCTTCAGAACAACACTAGCAGATGACAGATTATCTCCATATAACTGCTGTGGGTTTTACTTATAAAGCTTGATTTATAGTAAAAAAACATTTTAAATCAATAAACTAGGGATGTTGAATCTGAGTTTGCTGATGTGTGACCTAGAGAAGTAGCAGGTTACTAACAGAGAAATTATTGAACCAATCCTTTTGCTAAACAATTTAATGCAAGGAAGGTTAGCATGCTTGAATGCCTGAAAGTTAAAGTATGCTATTTATCTTCTGAACGGATATAGGACATGACCATAATAGCGCAAGCTTCCATTTACTACTCATTGCAAACCTAAAGCATTTCCTGCAGATGAAAAGGGTTTCCAGTCTCTCTCTTACTGTACAGTCCCAAAGCTTAAGGAAGGTAACCGGCTGAAGACAATCTAGTCTGTAAGACATAACCATGGATGAACTTTGGGAAGCTGAAAGTATTGCCCATCAGTGTTGGCTTCTGGGCCTACTTCTTCTTTCACATCTATAGCCAAAGAAGTTTCAAAATTATGACATTCTGACTCATAAAAAGCAAATCCAAGAGCACCATATTTTAACTCCATAAATCAGAAACAGGATTCTTGCTGATAGCGTGAGGCTACTCTGTGATTCTCCCTTGATAGGCTTAGGGTCAAACCACACATTGTATTAAGTGTGCATGTATTTTAAAAAAATGTGCTTAGAATTGTCCTCTTTCTAAAAACAACGACACAGGAGTTTGGAGGTCCGATCCAAATTGGGATCATGTAGTGCACTATTTTCACACTGAAAATTGCATTCCTGCTGCTATTTCTCCAAATAGCTAAGGGGGAAAACAGCATGGAGGAGAAACAAAAAACAGAAAGCTAATAAGCATGCTTTTAAAACTGTGTGTTTTTGAGCTTCATTGTACCTCTCTTGGGGCATTCAAACTCTTCATGTGTTGACAAAGACATAACAGGGAGTGGGTGGGTGTGGCGAACCCTGTCTCCTCCAGCACATCACCTTTACATTGTTTAGAGCCCTCTATGCGTTTGAATGAGATAGCCAGAAGTGGGGAGCCTTCTCTATTAATGAATTTTCCCTGTGTAATTTAGAACCCTTAATCTTTATTGTTAAATGCTCTTGAATATATTCACTAAGTTTCATTTGAAAACATCAACACAATTCAATGTAAGAGAATGGTGGTTTCATAGGATTGAAGTATAATTGATTCTGTGTTCTCCAGATGAGGGAATTTTCCCTGTTCTTCTAGACTTCGGTATATATTGTGTGGTCCCATTCAACCTCCTTAATACCATAAATTGTACAATATGTTGCAATATTTTTTGAAGAGAACCCAAGAGAGGTATTCCAACTGTTAATTAGCTTTAATTTTAAGAGTAAAATTCCTTCACGGTTTTCTGCTGATAGCTGTGACTGAGTGGTTAAGTAGGCAGTGAAACAGATATCCACTGGACTCTCCCCCTGTGCAGGTTCAAGTGTTAGTGTTTTATCAGGGAGGGATCATAGTTCAGTGTTAGAGCATCTGCTCAGCATGTGGAAATGTTCCAGGTGCAATCCCCAGCATCTCCAATTAGATCTGGGAGAGATCCCTGCTTGAAATCCTGGAGAGCCTCTGCCAGTTGGTGTAGACAATACTGAGATGGATGGACTGATGATCTGACTGGCATCTTTCCATGTTCCTATACACTGACCCTTCTGGTTAAAAAAAATGAATTCAATTACTCATCATGACATCTTCATAGATGTGTTAAAGATATAAGCAGTGATATAGGGTTATATAGGTGATACATACACCCCAGGCTATGGTCTGAAGGCACATAAGGCCAGCTCCGGGTCTGGTCAGTACTTGGATGGGAGACCACCTGGGAACCATATGTAAGCCGCCTTGGGTTTCTATCATGAAAAGAAAGGCAGGCTATAAATGTAATTAATAAACATAGGGTTGAAAAATTTTCTGCTACATTTTTTCCCATGGGAAATGCTTCATTTCTAAACATTCAGTTTCATAACATTAATTAGATACAATACCAGTCAAATGGGAAGTTTCAAAGTTGTAATGCTAATAAACTTTTTCATACGACTACTTAGGAAGCATGCATGAATGTATAATAAATATAAATGCTCTGCTCTTTGGGCATGCTAAAAGTAGCATATTAACAGTTTTCAGTGCTTTCATTTTTTCCCTTCACATTTTAACAATGTAAGCTATTAAGCTGTCATGTCTTCACATACTTGTAATTATTCCAATAAAATAATTCCCAAGTAAAGCTTTCACATGGTTTGAATATAACATTTAAACCACATTAGCAATACTACCCTATACATGTCTACTCAGGTAAATCCAACTGAGTTTAATGAGGCTTATTCTCAGGTACGTGAGTGTAAAATTGCAGTCTGAGCTTAATGTGATTTACTTCTGAGTAAACATGTACACAATTGCATTGTAAATGGACTTTAGTCAGTTGTTTTCCCTAATCAAATATCTGCCAAATTACTAACAGCTGAATTGCAAATTATATTATTTCTCCTCTATACCTGATGTCTGAATTTTGAAAAACAAGTTAAGGAACAAGAATCTAGACCTGTTTTACTATGGTACAAAAGATTTGTTTCATTCTGAAAAACTAATGATGTTAAGAAAGCCTTTTAATCAGGGTGAATATGTTTGAAATGTTTTGCCAGAATTATATTGCTGTTGGTTGCCTTAGGCAACATATTTTTGGTAGAAAGAGAGGATATAAATGAACTTGATCTTAATAAATAAATAAGTACAGTAATCTGCCCAGTTTCCACACCACTTTTAGTTTTAGGGCCAGTTCACTTAGTGATATTCCTCACTTAATGAATGTAACATCAAGTGATGACATGAATGAGGGGAAAAACCACCAAGGATGAATCACCATAGGTATTCCAACTCTATATATCTAAAGTCACTTCAAACATACTTTCCAATGGATTCAGCTGAGTCATCAATTAACGAATCGGCATGATTTAACCAGTGTTTAGCATCTCATGTGGCCCATTAAAAAATGTAGTAAATATTTGGGAAAAATATGGGCCTACTCCTGTTAACATTCACACTAACAAACAGGCCAGGAGTTAGGCCTCACATGGGTCCCCAACCTTTTTTGGGTAGAAGGGCACAATTGGAAATCTAATAAACTGTTGTGGGCACCACAGAATATCCATTTCAGAAGAAAACCTGGTGATGCTCAAACAACAGGCAAAACACCCCTGCCCGAAAGAAACAAATTACAGACAGAAAAGGCAACAGCCCCCAACAACAAACCAGGCAAAACACTCCTACCTCCAAAGAAACAAGCAAAAAATTTAAAAGCTGGCAAAACACCCCATTTCACACAGCCAATTGAAAAGACAGGCAACCCCCCTTCCCCAACAAGCTCCCACTTTTTTAAAAAAGGCAAGACACACCCTTAACAAAAAAGTTGGGAAAGCACTCCCACTGACTTGCTCCCTCTTCCCCCAAACAGGGACCAATAGGGCCCCTTTTTTTCTATAAAGCATTTTGGAGGAAGGTTGAAAGATCAGGCCTTCCAGCTGCCCCCTTTCACTTTCCCTTCCTATGAAAGGAAGAAGACTGGTTGACTGGAGGCCTGCATTTCTCTTGTCAGCTAGCCCAGCAACTTTCCAAGGTTTATATATATATATATTATTATATAAAAACAAAAATAGAATAAAAATCAGGAGGGGCAGGGGTCTCAGTTGATACCCAAGGCAGGTGTCTTGGATGCCCTGGCAAGGCACCTACGGGTATTACTTCAAAGCCCCTAAGAATTGTTTTGTTGAATCAGAGCAACCAGTTTAAAGCCTCTGGGAGTTCATTGTAAGCAGGGTGTGAAGTTCACTTTTTTACTCGTCCCCAGTATCTGCCATTCAGGCATATATATCTTTTTCAACATGAGAGTTTAAAATGAAGTCAGTATCATTTTCGTTCCTTATTTTAAATCATCTGTCAGTGTGAACAGGACAGGGGCCAAATAACATCCACATCTTGCAATGCAATTATTAAACTGAAGTAATATGAAGGGACTATGGCCTGTGACGTGTTTGACTGATAACCTTTCCTGATGTGAAGGAAAGTACATTTAAACCAAGCAATACAACTGAACCGACTTTATTTAAAGAGTTCCTACAGCATGTAAGATATATAGCCGCTCATGTGATACATAGTATAGTCCTGGGCAATTAGATGCCTTCCCCAGTAAGAGTGACCAACACAAACGTCATTTTTCCCCTCATTTCCAAAGGATTTGTTTGTTATTCTTTTTTCCACTTTGTTACATCATTTTGTCATTATCTTTTCCCTCAGTCCTTGGGGTAGAATGATGTCAAAATGTTCCAGTTGTTCCTCCTTGGAATGCTAAAGAGGTAAATATAATCTTGACCTTTTCAAACACAATGTTTTGATTTGCTGCTCATTGCATTTCTTTCTGGCTTACAGCTGTCACTAGCCTGTGGAAACAGTGGGATTAGATTCAGTCAGACATTAATTATAGATGACACAGAGAAAACTCCAATACACCTGGCCAGTTCAATACAAATGAGATATATACTCACATTTTTGATATCTCATCACCACAACCTGTAGAGATGACAAAGCACCCTGTATTCATTTCACTACTGTGCAAATGCGTATGCCTTAATATTTAAATATTTAACACTCCTTGTCATGCTTCAGTGTTTAGACCAGTGATGGGAATCAGACGAAGGTGGCCCTTCAAATGTTCTTGGGACTCCAAATGTCATCTCTTCCAGTCAGTATGGCCAGGGTAGCAGGGTGATGCAGGAACAGTGCAGGCATGGAAGCAGGAGCCAATCCAGTGCCCCTGCCACCGTGGCCATACTGAGTTTACACCCCTTGCCCCTCCTCCTCTCAGGAACTGGCAATGACACTCAATATTGGAAAGGCAGGTGAAGGTGAGCAACACTATCCTGCCTTCCCCGCCCTGCCCTACTGCTGCCAGTATGGGAGTTGTAACCCAACAACAACTGGAGGGCCACAAGTTCCCTACATCTAGTTATATGCTACAAATACAGTCATTTATAGACCGTGTTACAACAAACTGAACATATTCATACAGGAAAATAATACTGAAATAATATTAATGAGTATTTATTGAGGTTATTTAAACATATTTTCTCTTGCCAACATTGTGTTTTAATCATTGTATGCTAAAGCACACAGCAGTTTTAGGCTTCTCTGAGAGACTGCAATCCTATAACATTTACCTGGGAATAAGTCCCACTGAATTCAAAGAGACTTATGTCAGAGAATGTATAGGATTGCACAGTAGCCAGAGACAGGTCAAGGCATTTGCCTGAACATGTGAAATCTTCATCCATGGATGGGGGGATGGGGCGTGCATGGAACCCCACCCCAAACATCTCTGTGCATGTTACAGGGATCTGCCTAGTCCCCAAATATTCCTGTGTTGAAAAAGCAGGTAGGTCTCTCTATGTGATCAGGTACTTTGATAAAACAGGAATGTTGGAAACAGGGCATGCACGCACCTCCCTGTCCCAGTCAGCACTCTGAGTGTTTGTGTGTTCAGGCAAATGCCTGAACACACCTTAACTGTCAGAGATACTGAGATATATCACTTTGTGGTCTTGTCAGAGTATATCTTTCATCATATTGTTATAATAATGGTTGCATGACCTTGGTCTTTAGAAGTGATTCAGAGCTGGAGAACTGAATATTTCTTCCACATAAGCGGGGCTGCCAACAGATGGGTACAAAGGGGCCATTTTTACTAGGTCCAGGGCCAGCTGGAAGTCCAGGTTCTTAGTTTTCATTAAAAAAAAAAGTTTCTAAGTGCTCTGGAACAAAAGTTATACACCAAAATGTGAGCTACTCCCTCTGCAATTTCTGTGAAATGAGCTAGTCAGCTGCTCCAATCCCTGACCTTTCAGGGTTTTTAGCCAGTGGGTGATGTCAGAGCTGTAATTGACAAGGTATTTGTTGAACACCAGGCAATACCTAGAAACTATTATGAGTGTTGAAAACAGCTGTCTTTTCCTTCTTGTCTCTGCATATTGGTTAATGGTGTGCATATGCACATCATGCCAGCTGAGTAAGCTTATAGGTTTCAGCAGCAGCTCCTGTGCCTACTTTTCTCTTTCTGTGCACATCCAGCATAAGGTCTAGAAGATCAAACAATCACACCCAGAGCAGCAGGATCTTGGTAGGCATGCACAGTAAACAATTTCAGTGACGATGATAAAAGTTTACATGCACAGCTTTTAAAAAAACGGCAAAACAAGTATATATATTTTATGTCTCAAATAATTATTGAAAATAAATAAAAAGTGTACATGCAGCTTATGATGCCATTACAATGTTATAGTTTTCTAAATATAAAGAATTATACATGTTTAAATTTTCCTGGACTGCTGAACAGGGAAGTTTATATGTCTAATTCATAAACGGTTTTGAAAACCTTCCCAACACAAGGCTTTAATCCTATACCCACTTTTCTGAGAATAAAACTGCAGTCCTAATCCCACATACTTGGGAGTAAACCCCACTGAATTCAATAAGACTTACTTTTGAGTAAACATGGTTAGGATTGTGCTGTAAATCACTGGGAATTATAAGCAGACATACCATAGGATTGTGTTGCTAATCCTTCTCTCTCTCTCTCCCACAACCCTATTTCTAAGGCAATCAGGCAGGACTTACTTAGGTGTCACTGCTATTATTTGGCAAGTAATTAATACTTAATAATTAAGTATTTACTTAATAATTACTTAATTACTTAATAATTATTAATTACTTAATAATTAAGAAATATGTCACACATTCCTACTCACCCGCGCTGCAGTTCTTTCGCACCTACAAATCAACAAAGGTGTGAGGGTTCCACTGATTTCAATAGACTGAACAAAAAAAACACCAACAGAATGTATTTCCATTATGCCATCTCTATTGTCTTTTTGGTGGCTATTGAAGACCTTCCTGTTTTAACAAGCCTTTTAAGTAGAGACCATATCCCAATTTGCATCTGTGTTGGAGTTGTTTTTAGGTTTTTTTAAAAAAAAGTTTCAAAGACTTATTTTTAAAGGTGTTTTTAAAGAGGTTTTTAGTATTTTTGTTTGCCACCCTGGGCTCCTTCTGGGAGGAAGGGCAGGATATAAATCCAACAACTAACTAACTAAATGTATTTGCTATAGTTCTGGTCTGGATCTTAAGAAACTGAAGAATGATGTGATGAAAGGAGCATGCAAGGATGCATCATTGAGGCCAAAGCCATTCATTTCTGCCTTCTGCAAGCTCCAGGTGCTTTTTTAGAACAAGATTTCTCTTGTTGAGTGAGGTGAACTGGGTGAAACAACAAGAAGCAGGTGGAGGCAAGAGGACCATTTGCAGACCTAGGCCCTGGGACAATTGCTGCAATTGCACCATTGGTAATTCCTGGGAGCCTTGTTTAGTCAACCTTAATACTGAATAAGAGTCATGCTGAAGAAGATTCACTAACAGGCAAAAAACCCTTGTGGTTTAAGAATGTTCCCATAGCCAACAGATATTTCTGTCAAACTTTAAAAAGTGGGGAAATTGGGCAGCTAGTGAATGCACCAGGGGAGCAGGAGACCTGACCACCTCTCTGAGCCCCTCGCTGGATCATCGCCTTGTAGTGGTGAGTGGGCTTGCGTGTTCCAATGAAAGCTGCGAGTGATGCCATCGGGAGTCATGTGCTCCCAGCAGGGTCACCCATGGCGGTAAGGTCAAGGGAGAGGAACCAGACAAGGAACGATCCAAGAATGTCCTCAATGGCAGAACAGGCAGAGGATAGCAATGTGTATATTACAATGGCTGTGAAGGCGGATGAAGGCTGCAGCAGATAAAAGACTTCCAATCATCATGGTACCCATGCCATTGGATCAAAGTCTTTTTCTGTCAAGATTGTGTGTTGATCGTCGTGTGCCAATCTCCCCACATAAAACAAATTCACGCACAGGCATCTTCCAACCAAATTATCTTGGAAGACAATCTTACTCGGCCACGAGTGATCGTCAACCACCACCACTGCCCTACAAATTTGTAAAAATGCAAACAAAATTTCGCTTGGTCTTTCACAGCCCAATCCACTTCCTGTGTAGCTTGGAAGAATTTGGTAACATGTGCCTCTGAAGGTGGCTTATTTATTTATTTAATTAATATATTTCTACTCTTTTTAGAGCAAGTCTTCACAAGACTTGAATGTTAATGAAAACTATGACAATGTTAAGAAAAAACATTTAACAAATAACATTTGTCAGATGAAATCACATGTAGGCGGCCAACAATAAACCAATAAATGGTTGTATATTGCATGGCTGCTATTTTTGAGTGTGGAGCAGTATATAAATATAAATGAAGTAAACAAGTAAATACATTAAAGTATAAAAAGCTTGATGCAGCAGGGAATGTGCATTCCCATCCAAGACTATCAAGTGTGCGTGACCAGAGCTTGATTGGTACATTTGAATAAATCGGCCCACTCACTAATCAAAAACAAAAACAATCCCTTCAGCTATTGGAATTAGAAAGGCCCAGGGAAAGAAACAGAAAAATTGAAAAAACAAGCCCACACTAATTCCCTCTTTTTTTCCTAATTTTTATGTTTTTGCTTCTACTCCCCCCTCAAAAAAGGGGGGGATGGGGAAATGAAATGAAAGAACCACAGAGTTTTTCAGGCCTTCACATCTCTAATTGAGCTTGGCAGAACCTCAGATGTGTATTGAAGCTGTTTTGTATTGCTTCCCGGAAGATTGCTCCGCTTGTGGCTGCCTCTGAGATGAGCTCTGTCTCAGAGGAAGCTTTTTTCAGTTTAAAATCAGTCAAAAGGGAACTTTGACTGGTGTAAATGTTCTCCCAGGCAAGGGTGAACTGAATAGATTATCCACAGAAACTTCGTTGGGCTGTTGGTGGCTGGAATTGATCAGGAATTCCCTGGGAAAGGAAGGCATACCTAGCAGCCGAGGATGGAGTTAGGACTTCCAGCAAGCTGGGCTGAAAAAAAGCGAGACTTTTTTCTTTTAAACGATCCACAACGGGCGAGCTTTCTTCTGTATAATCTTATCATTTGGCTTAAATTACTACAGTAAAAGAGATTTGTTTGGGAATCAGCAATTGAGATACCTGGGTGAGTTACACTTCTCTCTTTTATACAAGGAATTAAGGAGGAGGAAAGAAAATTTAAAAAGCTTATCTTATTTTTTATGGCAAAAAGCAGGCCTGAATTTGGAAACTGTAAAGATTAAAACGGATGAGGGGCAACTTACCCGAAGAGAAAATCTGATTTAGATGATTATTTGATTGATATATGTCTGGGACTACTTTTTCTTGGACTACTTTCTTTACTACTTTCTGCTGTTCATGTATGTTACTAATTGTTCGGCGCTGTGAACCAAATTTGTTTTGCATTCTTGGAGGTGCGGGAGATAAGAACTGTGCTGGCCAGATGTCAACAGGCCTGGAATATTAACTCCCTTATTGCTGGAAAAAGAAGCAAATTACTCTTTGCTTGGGAATTGTGGCTATATTGGAAATTTGAAGGGTTTTTTTTTTCCGGCTTTAAGAATGACAATCAAAGAAGTGGCAGAGACCCTGGATGTACCCCTGGAAGGATTTTCCCCTCTCGATATGTTTCAGAAGATAATGGATGAGATTAAGATAACGAAACAAGAACTAGGACAGAGTAGACAAGAGATGGCAACTGAATTTGGTAAAGTGAAACAGGAGTTGAAAGAAATAAAGGATTATATGAGAAAAGAAGCAGATGGACAAGCAATAGAATATGAAAAAGAAATTAAAGGGAAGGAGCAAATTCTGGAGATTGGATCAGATATATCAACTGTGGAATTGGAAAAAGATTTGGACTTTATGGCAAAAATTGAAGGGAGGATGCAAGTCCTGGAGATTGGAACAGATATATCAAGTGTGGAACTGGAAAAATATTTGGAGTTTGTGGATCCTGGAAATAAAGATTACTGTTTGGAATTTGGCGTTGTCCCTGGAGAAATTGATGAAGATATCAGAGATAAAGCTATCAATGTTTCGATGGAATTTCTGGACTGGAATGATTTGATGGAACTTGAAATAGAGAAAATTTATAGAATTAATTCCAGATATGTGACAATGGAAAAACTCTCAAGAGATGTGCTAGTGCATTTCGTAAAAAAGAGGAATAGAGATATGACTTTACAACAATATTTCAGCAACACATTCAGAATTGATGGCAAGGAAATATTTGTGATGAAGGAAATTCCCATCAGACTCTTACTATATGACTATGACAGCAAGATTATTATGGGTGCAAGGATGGAAGTTGGAAGATGGAATTAATACTGATAATGGAAAAATGGCTATTGAAATTACTGGTCCTAGTAGACTTGATGAGATGGATTAATTGACATGTTTATTTGAAGAAAAATCGAGGGATGTATTTCTCAAGGAGTGGAAACCTCTCTTTGACTTTTTGCGGAAAGAATAAAGTGATGTTAATGAGATTTGATGATTAATTAAGATAACTACTGGAGGAAAGTGATTTTGTAATATATTAAGAGACAGGTTTGTCATATATCATAGACCTATAACTGATCTGCGACAAATCGGAAGTCAACATTTTATTTTATTGTTTAATTTGTTTCTTTTTTGTTTCGTTTTGTTTTGTTTGAAAATTTGAATAAAATTAATGATAAAAAAAAAGAAGAAGCTGTTTTGTATTGAACCAGACCATTGGTCCATTCAGCCCAGTGCACTATTATCTACTCTGGCAGGGAGCAACTCTCCAAAGACTTCAGGCAGAGATCTTTTTCAGCTTAAACCCATTCACACGCTATATTTTTTCCTTTAAAATTAATGACTGAATTGTTCAATGTCTATGTAAGTCTTGGAAGTCCAACAGACAATTACAGAACAATCCTATGCATGTCTACTCACAAGTATATCCCACTTAGTTCAAAGAGTTTTACTCCCAGAGGATTAGAATATCAATACCAATCCTGCTCCACCTTATTGGCTCCTTCCGCTGATACCAAATCATGCTTTTTGCATTTCTAGAAATTACTGAAGGGAGAGAAGAAGCTGAATGCATTGGTCATGATCATTTAAAAGAAATAACTTTCTTCCACAGCTTTACAGCCCCCAATAGAATAAAAATGCCCTGAAAACTAGCAGATACAAAGCTGTTTATCTGAGAATTGCTAAACCATATATTATTTCAGATTACATAGCATGGGGGACTGCCTCAGCCCTAAAACTGTCATGAAAGGATTGTCCAGTTGCTTTAATCACCTGTTCTAATAAGTTTGAATATTTTTCTTAATATATTTGTGTGTGTGTGTGTGTGCGTGTGTGCAAGCGCACAGCATGAAGATCCTCTCTAGACATAAGCCATCTTCAGGCATTCAAACCTCCCATGATGCGAGGAGAGCGGGGACAAGACCATTGGCTCTGCCTCCTATGTTGCATCCCCACTGCCGATGTCATTGCCTTCCATGTGTTGGGAACAGACTTTCTTCAGTGGGGAACCTTCGCCACTCATATAGGCTCCTTATGTAATTTAGAACCCTTCAAGCTTCTAAATACAATGGGAAGTCTACATGAGTACTGCAGCCCCCCAGGTTAATTGCATTGGGGGGAGGGACAACTGAAGAGGGCTATGGTGGGAAAGATCTTGTGTTTCCACCACACCTACAATATGACTGAACATCAGGAAAAACCTCCTAACTGTTACAGCAGTACCACAATGGAACCAATTACTAAGGGAGGTGGTGGGCTCTCCAACATTGGAGGCATTCAAGAGGCAGCTGAACAGCCACCTGTCAGGTATGCTGTAGTTTGGATTCCTGCATTGAGCAGAAGGTTGGACTCGACGGCCTTATAGGCTCCTTGCTCGATTCTGATTCTATATCATGTGATTAGTATGATCTTTCCCCTCTCCCTTTTTAGCAGTGAGGAACATACAAATCATTCATTTATGTTTCTACATGTATGTATTAAGATCTGCTGTAACTCCTTCAAAATCAGCTCCCCATGCCAACCTGCAAACCACTTTAAAAACTCAGGAGAACCTTGATGAATGGCTTCTAGTATAACTGAATAAAGTGTGGGGGTTGGGAAGACCCATGCACAAAGGTATTTGCGTGATTTGGATCCTGGCCTGAGATGGTAAAATATCTCATGAGTCTTTCAAATTCCATTTTCCCACCAACATCTCCCTTGCACTGCCTTGTCAGTTGTTCATAAAGGCTCTCAGAATCTAGAAAGCAGACTCTGATGCAGTGCTGAGGATCTGCTCTTAAGATTTTTTTAAAAAGTCTCACTCAGCACTCAAAACTGATTTGCATGGAATATCTGTGGCCACAGATAATATTCTGGTATCGTATGGTGGTACAGAAAAATCCCAAGATCCAAATTGAGATGATTCCCTCTGTAGACTTTATGGCAGTGTCACCCTCTACTGTACAGATAGTAGCTCTTTTACACAAACTTTTGTTTTTATTATCTATGTATTTCAGATGTTCCTGAGGCTAGTATGTAAGCCTCCATGGGAACCTGTTGAAGGGTGGAGTGGAAATCATAAAATAATTAATTAGTTACTATGATACCTGCAACCAAACTACGCAGGGCAACAAAAGAATTACCTGTACTGCTGGTATTTTGAGCACATTTGTTGACAAAATGTTACTTTTGCATAAATATAACTGGAAAATAATTATTTTCAGGAAAGGTCCCTGACGGAGCAATCCAAAAAGGTGGCATTGAGCAAGGGGTTGGACTCTATGGCCTTATAGGCCCCTTCCAACTCTACTACTCTATGATTCTATGAACCCAAGTCAGGTGAACTGCCATTTCCTATGCCCTGCCAGGCTCGTGCTGGCACAGTGGAAAATGAGGCGTTGTGTTTTTTCTATAGTTTCCAGGTTCAAGTTTGTTCCAGGGTTACTTCTGGGAGGAAGGGCAGGATATAAATTTAATAAAATAAAATAAAAAGTTTCCCTCTCATTAATTGAAAGGGAAGGGTAATAAACTACATCAGTTCCCAGGCTTGCATAGTTTGTTCCCTATTAAAGGGGCATGTCAAGGGACATAGCATTGTCCCCTAGAATGCCCCCAACACAACTGTGAAATATCTTGCCTTCTCCAATGTCAAAGGGGTACCACCTCTAGACTTTTTTACAGAGGCTTGGAGAAGATCTGTCAAGTCCTATGCACCCCCCCCCCGGCATGCATGCCCTCCCAGGCATCACAGGAGTGCAGACTTAAAGTAAATTCTCTGTATCCATATAATAGGAAGTTGTTTACTAAACTAATAAAATCGGCTTTCATTGAGGAACAAAAAGCCAGTTTAAAAAGCAAACTTTAAACCCTCTAATCACTTAGTTAACCAAATTAGTTAATCTTTAGAACCGTAACCTTAGTGGTAAAATAAGAATAGTATTTTTACTATCTGTATTGTTTTAAATGTACTTCGTAAACCTCTACAAACCTGATTGCAGCTTTTGTTTTTGTTTTTTCCTCCCAGGATGAACATCTTGAACCCAACAGTAATAAATACAGAAATGGCCAGGGAACAGGGTAACCTGCCAGCTCCTCCCATCTTAAATTTTATCTGTTTCTCCTAGAACAAGATTTAAGAAGAAAGAAAAGCTGGAAATTAATTTATACGCCTTCTTCAGCTTCACATATTACTTTCACCTATTCTAAATGTTTATGTTAGGGAGGAAAAGTGACATTTATGATACCTGTACATTCTCCAATACCAAAATTAATTTTAGGTATTTTGCTTTGATTTATCTTTAGAAAAAATTATTAGGAGAAGTGGAATGGTCATAAAGGAATAGGGATGGGAAATTTATTCATCCCTAGCAGATCTAGGCTAGAAAGACAGGAAGCAGAGATATTTGAGGATGTTGTTGTTGCATGCCTTCAAGTCGATTTCGACTAATGGCAACGCTATGAATCAGTGACCTCCAAGAGCATCTGTTATAAACTACCCTGTTCAGATCTTGTAAGTTCAGGTCTCTGGCTTCCTTTATGGAATCAATCCATCTCTTGTTCGGCCTTCCTCTTTTTCTACTCCCTTCTGTTTTCCCCAGCATTGTCTTTTCTAGTAAATCATGTCTTCTCATTATGTGTGCAAAGTATGATAACCTTTTTCATCATTTTAGCTAGCTATGCTTTTATAACGGAAAGTTAGGAAAGAACAAACCAGGGCAAGCCTGATTATAATGCTGAGAAACAGATTATGCCCTGAACTTGGAAGTAACTAGTTACAAATAACTAGTTACTTGTAATTTATTACTTTTTTGAGCGGGTAACTTCATTACATTGTGCTGGTAATAGAACGAGTAGTAACTTCATTACTTTTGAGCTGTAATGGTAATGTTTCCAGAGTTACTTCTGGGCATTACTTGGGGGGGGAGCAGGGGAAGTCTTCTGCTCCTCTGATTTGTGGATAAAAATCATGTGCTTCAAACTGGGCTTCTGTGCAGCGTCGCTCTTCTCTCGTGCTCTATGGGTGCTTAGGAGGCGACGAGGGAGGAGGTGGAGAGCGAGAGGGGGTGGAGTGGAGAAAACAGTTGTTTTAAAAAATGGATGGTGGTGGTGAAGAATGGAGTGGAGGGAGAAAGGAGCCAGTGGGCAAGAACATGGATAAAGGAGGACTTAAGAAGAGCCTTCTGGATCCAACCAGTGGTCCATATAGCATAGTATCCCGTTCTCACAGTGGCCAATCATATGCTCTAAAGGGAAGCCCATAAGCAGGACCTGAGTGTACCAGCAGCACTCTCCTCACTTGTAATTCCAGCAACTGATATTCAGAAGCATACTGTCTCTGACAGTCGAAGTAGAACATAGCCATGATTGCTAGGTACAGCTGATAGCTTTATCCTCCATGAATTTTTCTAATCCTCTTTTAAAGTCATCCAAGTTGGTGCCCATCACTGCTTCTTGTGGTAGTAAATTCCATAGTTTCACTACATGCTGGGCAAGACCACATTTTTAATTGCAGGAGAAGGGATAACGTTTATGCTGGTGGATTACTTTTGATATGTGCATTTTCTGTTTACCTACATTATGTCTCTTAAGTTCTGCTTCTGACAGTTCAATTGTGCATACATGACCATGCAATGAGTTCAGTGTGACTTACTTCCTGGTAAGTATGTACAGGATTAAGTTACCTCTAAGCTATACTGTTGACAAAAAAAAATTACAAAGGCAACAAGTAAAGTACAGGTACTAAAGTTTGCATTTTTCGTTGATGATAGGGGATTGCCATATTGATCAAAGTGTGTTTTAGTTGAAAGGGGTGCTGAGTTGTTTTTTACAGCACAACACAGGCATGCCTTCAAGCGCCGCTGTAGAACGCCTGTTCAGTACTGATGGCAACATAATCTGTAAAAAGACATCCCTTGTCTGACGTGCTCTTTGAGCATCCTGTTCTTTTGAGTCATAACAGAAATGTATTGTAAAAGCAGCATTTCAAGTGTAAAATATGATTTCAAGTGAATTATATGTGTGTTGGGGTATCATCATTGCTGGGGGTGGGGTGGGGGGATGTGAGATTCTGTTATGCTATTCTGTTAATCTTACAGATAAAAAAATTATTCTACTACCCTCTGTGTATGTGCTCTTATTTTTAATGTTATTGTAGGCTATGTATATGTGCAGCAGCCAAGGCCAGCACCTTGTAGGCAATTTTTCAAAAAAGTAACTAAAATGTAATTGTAGTGATTACTTCTGAGTAAAAGTAAAGTAATCAGTTACTTTCAGAGCAATTGTAATTGTAATGGTAATTATTGCTTTTTGGGGCCATGTAACTGTAACTGTAATTTATTACTTTTTAAAAGTAACCTTCCAAGCTCTGATTATGCCTGGACATCAATGGATGTAATTACATTAGGAGTAATATATGAATTTGGTCAGTTTTCATTATCTATGATGATGTAGCTGATCAAAGAAGAGAATGATAAGCCTAGATTCTTTGAATTTATGTTACTGTACTTGTTCTTATCTGCCTATGAGGGATCCTGTGCTGATTTGTATAAACAAAGATGGGTTCAGAGACCAAGTCATCAATGGGCTATCAGCTGATATTAATGCATGATGTCTATATGGAATCTCCATGTTCAGAAAGAGCATGCCACTAAATATCAGTTGCTTGGGAACAATTGTGGGAGAAGGTCCCATTTGTGGACTTTATAGAGGCATCTGATTGCTCATTGGAGAAAGTAGGATACTGGACTATAAAGATTTTTGGCTTAAACCAGGAGGGTTCTTCTGATGTGCTTATGTTTTCTGCTTTCTGACCAGGGGTGATCCTTCCTCAGAGCGAGGCATTCTGGGCCAAGTGCCCCAAGAGAGTGCCTGCACTGCCACCACTTTTTAACAGAGACTAGAAATTCTTTTTGAAAATTAGTTAAACGTTACTGAAGTAACCTTAAATGTTAAAATTGAATTCTTTTAAAATTTGAATTTCTAGATGCCAGGGAAATGCGGTGACAATGCAAGCGCACTCCTGAGCCTCCTTGCCCAAAATGACTTGGGCTGAGGAAAGGACACCTGTGCAACCACCATGTTAGGTGTGGCAAAATACTATAAAAGTAAGGGGGAGAGAGGTGGGGAAAATAGAGAAGGAAGAGCGACAGTAGAGTTACCTATCACCTGCCTCAGGTGGTGTTTCATGTGCAGGTCCTGTTTCCGAATTACCTTAGGATAGAGTGGCTAGATGTACTGATGCATTGGGCACACATGATTGCAACGCTTAATACTTGTGCAGGGAAAAAGGAGTGTGTGGAACTTCTAAAAATAAGCACTCTGCCTGCTTAAAGATCATGAACAGTTTCTTTAGATGTGCTATAAAACCAGCCAATCATATAATGGAGCCATATGGCTCTTCCTTTGATTGGAATGAAATTGCAGATACTTAGTACATTTACAAAGTCTTACATAGGGGATGCGTAAACACATTTCAGTAACACAGGTCTAGGCAGCGCCAATTTTCCCCCTAATCTCATTCATTTGTGTGTATGTGTGTGAGAGAGGGGTGGTTAGTTTTACATTTTGAACAAGGGGAAGGAAAAGACATACATGGAGAACCAATTATATGATAAAGAAAGAACAAAGGAGAGAAAACATAATTGAATGCAAAGGCACAGGTATTTTCTATTCTCAACATCCCAGTTGTACAAAACTAACTCCAATGAGGTGAATTTTCCTCTTTCCAAACCAAAATAAATTTTACTTCTCTAAAATTCACCTACTCTTGGGCATATAGGCAAGTGATGGTAGACGCATGCAAACAAATATTCAAAGATGTCTCATTCATGACGTAGCCTTTGGTTTATGTGGGACGACAACTTGTGTTACTTTAAAATGAAAGAGAACAGACTCCTTTTAAAATGAGAAGAAAATGTAAACAACATAGATTATTATTGCCCATTGGTTTGTAATTTGTTCATTTGTCATCTACATATCCGTTTCAAATTATTTGATTCTCATATAGGGCTTGAATATTGTTGAAGCCAGCTGGAATTTAATACCAAGGGACTGCATGGTGCTTAATATTTTCAACATTTCCACTGGCAATCTAGTGTAGGAAAACATAATATATGGCTTACAGAACTGAGGTCTAAAGGTCAGCTACAAACTACTTGCTTTCCTGGTTTTTATTTTATTTATTAATCCAAACACTTGTGTTTCTTATTTCTTTAAAAGTCAAATAGGCAGATTATGGCTCAGGTGGAAATAAATTATTCAAAAATAATTTTACCTTGAACATAAGAAGGGATAATTCTGAAATTATTTTATTATTTGTTTCATAGCTATTTGGAAGAGGTAGATGAGGGATGTGGCCCCTGGGGCCCTCCAGCTGTCACTGGATGAGAACTCCCCTCAGCTACGGCTAGTATGGCCAACGGTCAGGGTTGATGTAGGTTAGAGTCCAATAATATCTGGAGGGTGCCAAGTACCTCCTCACTGGGCTAGACCATGTTCAGGAAATTCACAGGGTATGGAGAATGTATCAACAAACAATGAAATATATCAAGATCTCTCATTTATTGAAGTTTAATTCACTCAGTTATACAGACCAAATTACCGTAGGAGATTCACTTGACTCTATATTTAAAAAGGGCATAATTAAGCAATGGCCCATGAAATCTCTTTTTTTCCCTGCAAGAGAACTTGAGCAAGAACCCCAGACAATGGATTATGTGCAGTGCCTTTTAAGAAAGTGTTGTCCCTACGTCTCTTTCATGGGATGGAGATAGCATGGCAAGTATTCTAAAAATTGTGATGAATCTAGAATGAGGGAGGGTGAAATATTTGCTCTACTCAAACCATTTGAGTCTGGATTATAAATCACTATAAAACCATGAGAACAACTAGGACAGTAGTAGAGTTAATGGCAGCTCCTTTGATAGCCATGGTTTTCAAAGGTGATAGCAAGGCTCTCTAAGGAAATTTAAGCAACTGTTAGGTGAGCCACAAATCCTTTGCTCCTCTTTTTGTCCCCTTGAATTGCTGTTTTTCTGCATGTATTGATTCTTGTTTTACCACTTTGATCTCTGAAATAGTGATAGGTAAGATAGGGGAGCACACACATATATAGAGAGAGCATTGATGAACAGTGCTGGAGCCCAGTCGAGCAACTTCTTGTTTCTGTGAATGATTTTTTTAATGGAGTGGCGAAGTATGGCATAGGCAGCCCTAAGCACTTTTTATAACTGATCCATCTGCTTCTGTGCGTGACAAAAGTAGGTGGGCCCAGCCAATGATTCTGAAGAATTGGTTGGCTCCTTGAAAACACAAATATCTAAAATAAAAAATAAAAATGGCTACACTTCCCAAATAGTTTGGGCTATTTTGTTTGTAATTTGTTTTTGGCCACAGGTTCTTGACTAGCTTTTCTATTCAGCTTTGCTATTTAGGAATGATAATTAAAAATTAGGATGATCTAGATTTTGTAGAGAAATACAGATATGATGTACAATATATCTGGGACTTTTCCAATTGATTGGTCAAATATTATCCAACAGACTGGTCAGCGGTCTGCCTGTCATTAGAAAGATCTTGATTCCATGAAGTCAAGGATGTTCTCATATGAGTGACAGCCTATACTTTTTATTGCATAGTGGGATCATCTCATAGCAACAAAAGGAAATGAATGAAAGTCCCTTGCTTTACAAATCTGAAGGAATCAGATTTACACACACACACAGTTCCCTACGACTCTTCAAATAAATTCTGCTCTCTTGCCCCCTAATAAAGCTACATTTCCTAAATTCTCCTGCTAGCTATTTGGTAAATTGGTGGCATCTCTGAACATGAGCATAGAGTTCAGGTGGAAGCATGAAGCGTGCACACACTAAATCATTACAGCGACACAGATCTAGGCAGAACTGTAGATGGGGTTGGTGACAGTTCCCTTTAAAACTCCTGCTGAAACTATCCCCACCATCTATGAGCGGGCGTAGGAACCTATCCCTATTCTTTCCATGTTATTCCTACCTCTGGTACCAAAGTTTCTGTTAAAGAAGTAATGTCAGGAATGCATCTACTTTGTTAACTAAAGTATTACTATACAGTACTTCACTCTATTTTCTAATTAGTTAATAAATTAATAATATTTGGCCATTGTTTGATAACTTTGGCAATATTTGGTTTACATTTGACAGGTCAACTGACCACGTTTTGTTGTTGGGCCTTTTAAATGCCAACTTTAATAAGAATTACTGAGTTGTGGTAACCAATTTATGTGCAATGAACTGAATTTTAGTGAAGACATACACCATTATGCAAACTCAAGTCATGTAACTCAAATATCCTTTTCCAGAGCAGTTTCATTCAATATATTTGGATTATTTTAGAATAAGTAGACTGGAAACGATATCCTAATTGAATCACTGGACAGTAAAGGGTGGCACTGGGAAAACAGTTGTCAATTAGCTAATGGATTCACTTTTATGTGGGATCATTAATAGATAATTAACTTTAAATTTTATAACACTTTTGGTGCTGGGGGATGTCAACATTCATGCCAAGACCACCTTGTCTGGGGCGGCTCAGGACTTCATGGCCTCCATGACAACCATGGGGCTGTCTCAATATGCTGTTGGCCCAACACATATAGCAGGACATAGACTTAATTTTTGCCACTGGACTGGGAGATGGTGATCTGAATGTAGGGAATTTTACATCGGTCCCTTTGTCATGGACAGATCACCGCTTGTTGAGGTTTAGACTTACAGCGACCTCTTCCCTCTGCAAGGGTGGGGGACCCATTAAGATGGTCCGCCCCCAAGAGACTAATGATTCCTGAGGATTTTCAAAAGGCTCTGGGAAGTTTTTCGGCTGATAAGGCTGGTGCTCCTGTCGAAGCCCTGGTGGAACTGTGGAATGCAGAAATGACCCGGGCGGTTGACACGATCGCCCCTGTGCGCCCTCTTCCGTGTAGAGCTCATGCAGCTCCATGGTATACTTTGGAGCTGAGAGCGATGAAACAGCATAGAAGACGGCTTGAGTGCAGATGGAGGCGAACTCCTGATGGATGCAATTATGCACTGGTAAGTGCCTATACTAAGTTGTACTTAGGGGCAGTGAGGGCAGCAAAGAAGCAATATTTTGCTGCTACCATTAAATCATCGATCTGCCGTCCAGCGGAGCTTTTTAAAATAGTCCGAGGGCTATTACATTCTGGCCCTACGGACATGGTGGAGTCATCGCAGGCGCGCTGTAATGAATTTGCTAGGCACTTCCAGGATAAAATTTCTTGCATCCGCCAGGACTTGGACTCCAATGTTGTAGCAGTTGAATCGAATGAGGTGGCCAGCACGCAGTCTTGTCTTAATTTTTTGGATGAGTTTCAGCTGGTACAGCTTGAGGACATTGACAAGGTGCTTGGACTGGTGCGCGCGACCACTTCTAAGTTGGATCCTTGCCCTTCTAGGCTAATAAAAGCTAGCAGGAATGGAACAGCCGGCTGGGCCAGGGCAGTGATTAACGCTTCATTGCGGGAGGGAGTGGTCCCTGGCCTCCTGAAAGAGGCGATAGTAAGACCACTTCTTAAGAAAACGTCCCTGGACCCGGAAAATCTTAACAACTATAGGCCAGTAGCTAATGTGCCATTCCTGGGCAAGGTCCTGGAATGAGTGGTTGCCAACCAGCTCCAGACACTCTTGGATGACACCGATTATCTGGATCCATTTCAGTCGGGTTTTAGACCCAGTTTTGGCACGGAGACAGCCTTGGTCGCCCTGTATGATGACCTTTGTCGGGAGACAGACAGGGGGAGTGTGACCCTGCTGATTCTCCTTGATCTCTCAGCGGCTTTTGATACCATCGACCATGGTATCCTTCTGGGACGACTCACTGATTTGGGAGTGGGCGGTACTGTGTGGCAATGGTTCCGCTCCTACCTGGTGGGTCGTCTCCAGAGGGTAGTGCTTGGGGAGCATTGCTCGGCACCCTGGGATCTCCAGTATGGAGTCCTGCAGGGGTCAGTTCTGTCCCCCATGCTTTTTAATATCTATATGAAGCCGTTGGGTCTGGTCATCAGGAGTTTTGGAGTGCGTTGCCATCAGTACGCTGATGACACGCAGCTCTACTTCTCCTTTTCATCTTCTTCAGGTGAGTCTGTCGACGTGCTGAACCGATGTCTAGCTGCGACAATGGACTGGATGAGAGCTAACAAACTGAGGCTTAATCCAGACAAGACTGAGATGCTGCTGGTGGGTGGTTCTCCTGACAGGATGGGGGATGTTCGACCTGTTCTGGATGGGGTTGCACTCCCCCTGAAGGAACAGGTTCGTAGCTTGGGAGTTCTTTTAGATCCATCCCTGTCACTCGAGGCTCAGATAGCCTCGGTGGCACGGGGTGCTTTTTACCAACTTCGGCTGGTGACCCAGCTACGCCCCTATCTAGACAGAGAGAACCTCGCTTCAGTAGTTCATGCGCTGGGAACCTCAAAATTAGATTACTGCAATGCGCTCTACGTGGGGCTGCCTATGAAGACGGTTCGGAAATTGCAGCTTGTGCAGAATGCAGCGGCCAGACTGCTAACGGGGACCAGACGGTTTGACCATATAACACCAATTCTGGCCCGCCTGCACTGGCTGCCTATCTGTTTCCGGGCCCGGTTCAAAGTGCTGGTCTTGACCTACAAAGCCCTATACGGCACAGGACCACAATACCTGTTGGAACGCCTCCCCCATTATGAACCTGCCCGTGCACTATGCTCATCATCAAAGACCCTCCTCCGAGTTCCTACTCATAGGGAAGCTCGGAGGGTGGCAATGCGGAAAAGGGCTTTTTCTGTGGTGGCCCCCAAACTGTGGAACGATCTCCCAGAGGAGATACGCCTGGCGCCATCGTTATTATCTTTCCGGCGCCAGGTTAAAACTCTTCTCTTCACCCAGGCTTTTCAACATGTTTAGTATGCACTGATATTGTTTTAATTTTTTTAACATTTTAAACTTTTAATGTGTTTTTATATTGCTACACGTTTATTGTATTTTTGATGTTTCTTGTCTTGTGAACCGCCCAGAGAGCTTCGGCTATGGGGCGGTCTATAAGTTTAATGAAATAAATAAATAAATAAATAAAATTTTATAACACTGTTTTTACTTTGCCAGCTTGACACAAGTCTCTAGTACAGGGGTCCCCAGCCTTTTGGGACCAGAGGGCACATTTCAAATTTTGAAAGAGTGCGTGTGACACCAGTCACAAAATGTGACTACCGTGGGGACATGATATAACACAAAATCAGAAAGTAGTCAGGGTGAAGCTTTTCTCATAATTGCATTTCCATAAAGTTTGACTTGTTGAATTTCTGCCAGCCATACAGCTGTTAAAGGCACAAGAATCCCATTTTTCCATATAGCAACCCTAACCCAAAGCCTAGGCTCCCATCCTGTACCCACTTATCTGGAAGCAAGCCGCATCAAATGTAAAGAGACTTACTTCTGAGTAGACACACATACCATTGTAAAGCAATTTAACTATACAGTGAATTCTTAAAGAGTTCCTGGTCTTTAACTCTTGCAAAGCAGGAGACACATCTAAGCCTCTTTGCAAAGTTTTTAAATTTGCCTATTGGGGGGAGGGGGATTCTTTAACATTCACCCACACATATTGTGTAGTACTATTTGCAGGAAATAATTTCTAGGCACTATCTGATCTCAGGTGAACCGAGCACTGGAAAGATGCATCCTGGTTGCTAGGGAGAAAGGAAGGGCAAACTATGGAATAGATTCCAAGGACTAGGGGGAAAAAGACAGTAGGAAAAGTGCACTAAAAGGAAGGGAAAAACAGCAGCTCTTTAGGACCCCAGGGATTCCTATCATCTGTTGTCCACACAGCTCACTTATCAATCACAGCTCTGACTTCCCCCATTGGCAAATAACACTGACAGGCAAGAGCAGCCAGGCTGGCTCATTTAACAGAAAGAAGGATACATACACATTTTGCTCCATAACATTCTTTCTAGAAGGACTGAAGACTTACTATTTCATATCTTGGGCTACCTGCTGGGGGCACCTCTGAAGGTTTTCACAGGTGCCATGGTACCCACAGGTGAAGGGTTGGTGACCCCTGCTCTAGTATGTATTGGTTTACGTCAGGAAGCCTTGTGCATCTAACTAGTGAGTCTTAATAAATGTTCTTTAATATCTGTGTGGCAAACTGAAGTTCTAGACCCTGTGATATTCAGCAGAGGCTAAGTGGCCAACTTTCAGGGATGTTGCAGTGGCATCTTGCATTGCAGATCCTACACTGAGCAGGGGATTGGACTTGATGAACTCTGTGGTCCCTTCCAACTCTATGACTCTATAAATTATAGGGTTAATATACTTATATAAAGGGGTGTGTGTGTAGTTATTTCCTTGTTCTGAATGTGTAATGGCCTGTAAAACCTGGATAAATGATGCAGTTTATGTTTTTTCACTGGAAGTCTTTACCAAAAACATATGCTTTGCAGGAGTAATAACAGCCTGGAATAAATGAATCAGATAAGTGTTTTAGCATAAAAATAAGCCATTCCCAAGTTGTCTGGTTAAATACGGAGGCAAGTGCATTGGATTTGCTAGCAAACCAGATCATACTGTGGGATGCTAAACAGCCAAGACAGTGAGGAAGTTGTGAGAAACTGGGAGAGTAATTTTCTCTTTAAATGTAGTTAAGTCTGTGGTAAAGTGATGCCCTGCTGTAATATGCAAATATACTGATCAGTCCTCCCACCCCACATCCATTACAATGAATGTCTTTACATATCCTCTGAGGATAGCAGCAAAATATTCCTGAACTGTGTCATTGTACTGGTTTAAGCAATAAGCAAAGATACCTAGGAGTTACATAGCCAAGCCAAACACAGTGTGCAAGGCACTGCTTCTGTCAGGGACATCTTCCAGCAAATAATCAGAAAATGCTCCAGAAGCACCATTCAGAGAACTTTGGGATGTCCTCCCTTTTTGGGTGGAGAAGATTAGAAACACCGTGTGAATCTCTCCATGCACTGCTTGTGGCCTAGGCAACATCATTTTTTAGTGAAATTGCTCAGAGAGCATTATGACCAAAACCAAAAGCACGTTTGTAATCTAGTAGATATGCATGAGGAACAGGGCTTTTTCAGTGGTGGTGCTGAGATGCTGGAACATTCTTTCAATAAGGAAAAATAACAAAGAACCTTATTGTACCTTTAAGAGATTAATAAATTTATTATGGGATGAGCTTTCGTGGACTCGAGTTTATCAGCTATCAAGGAAAGTATGCCTGACTCATTGCTTTTGGCAAGCCACTAAACCCTTTCTTTTGTACGTATATTTTTTTAAAAAAACAAGATCCTGATTGGTCTTTGTGAATTTTATTTTTTTTTAGGGAGAGGGGCATAGTTCAGTGGTAAAGTATGTGCTTTGCATACAGAAGATCCCACATTTAGTCCCTGACGTCTCCAGGCAGGGTCAGGCTGGAGATGTGCTGCCAGCCAGTGTGGGCCAAGAGCCTGACTTGGTAGCAACTTCCCAAATGTGCTTTGTAATGATGTTTCAGACCTTTACACATTTAGCACAACAGTTTAGATGGTTTCTAGGTGCATTCTTAATGGGGGCTTATCAGGGTTCCCAATTATAGGGAGGTTTATTGTATGCATGTATGTGAAATATATACATGTGTGTGTATGTGTGATAACCTGGTCTTCATTAATATCCCAGGCATTTTAGCATGTGTTTTAAAATTGCTTTTAAATTTTTTAAATTGTGTTTTTAACTTGTTTTTTTTAAAATGTGTTTTTAAATTTGTATATTTGTTTTTAATGCTTTTAATTGCTATAAACCACCCAGAGAGCTTCGGCTATGGGGCAGTATATAAATGTAATAAATAAATAAACTAAATAAATAAATAAATAAAAATACCAACCACAGCAACAATTTTTTTAAAAAAAAATATAATTATATATAATATATATCACTTAATATGTGAAATCCCTAAGTGGTTTACATAAAACACAATAAGATTATTGCAATAAGAGAGAGCAAATATAATCTTTATATACCATTATAACCCAAAATACAAAGAAATGCATCTATAAACATAGAGAATCCATCAATAAAACATTTAGTAAAATATCAATAAATAATAAAACAGAGCAGTGTGATGAACTTTATGAGCCATGGACAGCCTGCCTGAATAGATGAGTTTTCAGGAGGTTTTTAAAGCTTGCCACTGTTTCTGCCTCACAAATAGCATGCGAGAGGGTGCTCCAAATGCTGGGTGCCATTACTGAGAAGGCCTGCTTCTGAGATGTCATAAGATGGCATTCCATTTTGGTTTGCTGGATATGGGAAGGAACAAGGACCTATAGAGGGCCTGAGGGGCTGCCTCTAGCCTTCTGGAAATGTAAGGTTGTAGTCCTGTCTACACTTACTGTGGAGTAAGCTCCTCTGAACTCATTGAGATTTTCTTCTAAGTGAACATTGCTAAATGGTCTTGTAGATTAGCAATCCCAGGGGCTTCTCAGAGTTCCCATACACATTCAAGCATATTGTAACGTTGCTAAAAGAAACCTGTAACATGTTCAATAAAACTTGACCCAAAATGCCATTTTTGGTCATAATTTTATTGCAATTTTACAGTATACAAATCTCTCAGTGTGAGTGTATCCATATCTACAACCATCAATTAATAATTAATATACAAAGAAATGAAATAAAAATCACATAAAACAAACAGAAGCAATCATAGTCAATCAAAATTTGAAAATATAAAAATATAACTTAAAAGGGAAAGTTCAATAAGCCAAATAAATGCATCAACATTAGTAGTTACCTAAGTTCAGAACCCATGCACATCATATCATCACCCAACACTTCATCTTCAAACCTGACCAAAACAATATGCATGGAAAAATAGAAAACCAATTAGTAATCAATACAAATAAGTGTATATCTGTAAAAAAATAGAAATTAAACAACAATAATATCAATAATAAATGAACCAATAAATAAAAATGAATTGTAATAATCATAAAGTACCTCATAGACACACACATTAATTAAACGTAGCTAAAACTACCCAAACCATCTTTCCATAGAGAGTCATGTGCTGAAGGTGGAGACCAATCATGTTGTGGCCACAGGACCAATAAACAAAAACCATTTAACATGAAACGTATCCTGTCTATTAGGATCATGCCATAGCCTTCACAGCTGAGTTAGCCATTTTTAAAAGGAAAAAAGGGATCTTTGGGAGAGGAGAATTTAGAGTAGAGAAAGGAGTGGTGGTAGTGCTAACCTTTTCCCTTCCTGTATGTTGTTCTCTGCTCCAAATTGTATCTCTAAACAGCTTTGCAAATCCATGATTTTTGTAATCTTGCAGGAAGGAGGCTACTTGTGATACTAATGTTACATATAACCAGTACTCTTAGTGATTGCTAGTTATTACAAGTTTCAGCTCCTTCATTAGCTGGTACTATGATTTGTATTGCATTTTACTGTGCTGGTATTAGTGTATTTGAGTTTTGTGCTCAGTTGAATTTTTAAGAGTTATTGTGGATTTCCTGTTCTAACACTGTATTATTATTATGTTTTAAAAGTGGTTTTGCATGGCGCCTAGAGCATTTGTTTCATGAACTATCTAACAATTATAAATAATACACTTTTGTGGATGAATTAAAATTGTGCTAAGATAAAGTTCATTCCACATACCTTATAGACACATAAGGTATGTAGTGAACATGGACTTTCTGCCTATGGCTGCTATTTTCCTAAAATTGGGATGTGTCATGCTACAAGTGGGGATATTTCCTTGAAGCTGAAGCTATTAAAATGCATGTCCAAGGCAGTAAATCTTCATGGAAACCAGTAACCCACTAACACTTTTTTTAGACTTTGCTGTATTTTGCGAGACCTATGTGCAATTAGTGTGAATATATCTCCTGCTAATTTTAACATCTAGAGAGGGAATTTATTCCTCCATGTCTAGCTCTCAGGCAAGTTTAGAAGAAATATAGAAGTTGTCAGCACATGAGAGTCAACACATTACTGCTGTACTGCAGCCATTTATAATGAAACCAAAATGAGCACTCACTTGTTTGGCATTAATTTAATGTCCCACTTAGCTCCTATCAGATGCAAATAGTTGCCTCATCCGTTTAAGGGTTTCTGAGTGTGCATATAATGAAGTGCTCTGTACCTGTCAAGTAAGCAGAATTCATAACTGAAATCAGAAATGGATGAGGAAAGTCAGTGTCCTTGTTAAAAAGAAATTGAAACCTCAGACATGGCAATGTCAAATTTATACCACATGTTGTTTTTCTGTTGCACATTTCACCTATATTACCCCCCCTGGACCGAGCTTTCCAACATAGGATGTCCAAGGATATATATAAATGTATCACATTCCTAAAAGCAAAGTCAGCAGGTGGCAAAGGTAACAGCTGAAGTTGTCAAACATACTCAAAATAAAATAAATTGGGCAGCCAACCTCATGTATTTAAGTCATTTTTATATCTTGCATTTTAGAAAAACATAGTTTAATTTTAAACAGTTATGATCAGTTTCCCTGGAGAAAGATTTTTATGAGTATAAATGTAGATAATGACTATCATTAGTCATTGCCATTAGCATAAAGCATTAGAAAGTCTACACCATTTATAACAGACTGTGACATGACAGTATAAATAGGACTTCCCATCACTTGTATATGCTTTTTGACTACAGCTGGTTGCTATTTTACACAGCTAAACTGATATCAAAAGGATGGTAAGAGTGGTATTTAATGGTACGTTCATCATCACATCTAATTGTTTTCCACCACAGGGCATGAAGCTTTATGTTCTCTATCAACCAAAAACAAACAGCCATCCTGCTTAATGGCTGCTCAATTAATGTTTATGGTGCTACTTTTATACCCTGAGTTATTTGACAAATAAACTCCAAGAAGCAAATTAAGAGCCTCTGAAGCTTGATGATAACCCAGCTGATACTTAAAAAAGAACAAACTAAAAAACCACCACCACCTAACAAATGCCTTACTTGCAGGCTCCCTGTTGGATTCAGCCTCCCCCTTCCAACACTATTATATCACTAATTGTGAAATGATGATGAGATCTACAGAGACAAATGGTCTGTCTATCTTCTTTATAGCATTGCTTGAAATTATTGTTAAGTATCATAGAGATGACTTGTGCATCCCAAGTCATGTGAAGGTGACGCTAAGTTCAGCACACTCCTGAGGCTTAATCCTGTGATATCAAGTTGCTCTTTAGAACACAAAGGGCATATATATATAATTATACATAATTCTGCCTTCTCCTATGTAGAAGTGGTTACACTGATTAAAAAAATGAGAGTTCAAAGACAGACTTCCCTGCTATTGTTTTGGTGTCTATTAATTAAAAACCTTCCCTTTTGTATGAAGTCTTAGTAGGCTGTGTAAAATTAATCTAAATATGTTTTCAGTGAAGAGGTGCCACTGCAGATTCTAAATGCAAATGATTTCTAGCTGGTGTTGTAAACTGCACTTAGCAGTAATATATTCATCCAGAATACTTTCATTCAGTCTTTCTGATCTTTGGCTTCTAATGATATATTACAAGCCCGTGCTTTTCCAGCACCAAGGCAATTAATCATTAATATTCCTGTGTACCCCAAGTAACTGGACAATATTAGACAAGAAAAGCACCAGACTTGAAGGGTGACAAAAAAAATCTTATCAGAAATTACATGTACTTTTATATCTTTAATACTCCTTGATAGGCATGGAGTAAGTCTGTTTTAATAGAACTACTATAATATACTCTTTCTTCTTAATCTTCCAGAGACACCAATAGATCACAGGGTCTATTCCTCAACAGAGACAAATGAGGTGGCATGTTTTAAAAGCTGTCGGGCCTTTCTGACAACTTCCATCCAAGAAAGCAGCAAAGCAATGACAGCGTTATCACCTGACTGGCTGACGCTAACTGCCTTTGATTAAGAGGCAATGAGCCATTTTGGAGTTCATTTTGCTGCTCCTGAAAGCACCTCTTCATTGAAAATTATGCAGTTGGACTGATTTGTATTTGATTAGTTTAACATCATAGTTTTATTATGTGTAATAAATAAAGTCAGATTTTATGGGGTTGCTGCACATTATGGGAACCATTGAGGAGGGTGCAAAACATATTTTTTATTTCTGGGTTATTTTCCTGACATTAAAAAAACCCATATAGGCATGTCACATTTAAGCAGTGTCATTTGACTTTTACTTCTTTCATTGTACATACAATGCTGCTGAAATCACATTGGTGTTCACATTCTAAAACTGGCTTGAAGAACTTGTAACTGCAAAAACAAATGCAGCCCACCATCCTTGTACTGCGATATGCTGGGTGCCCATAACTCCCCATTGTTTGCAGTGCTAGACAGGCAATAAAAACACCTTTTGGAGCCTATCAGGGGGGCCGATAGGCTTATATTTGGCACTGTAGGCCACAGGTTCTGCAGACTGAACACTTTTAAGAAGATTGGGAAGTAGTAGAGACTACATATTACTTGTGGATAAAAACAACTGTGTGCTTTGATATCTGAGTTAGGAAGGAAGTCACTTGTAAGCATGGTGGTGCCCTTTAAATAAACCTTTATGTATTTAGAAGTGAATTAGATCCACTTACTAATTCTTTCCACATCTCATAGTGTAAAAAGTCCATAACTATGATTGAGGCCAGGTTCTGGTTTGAATTCCTGGCATGTCTCTGGTTAAAAGAATTCTGAGTAGCAGGCTAGAATAAACTTCTGCCTGAAATCTTGAACAGCCACTTCCCTGTCAAGGGTACACAGCACTGGGGCCAGTGGGCTAGTATTCTAAGTATAATGTAGCTGCTAATATCATTGTATACTCAAGATGCAATAAAGACTACATCTGTACAATAATATACAAATTGCCATGAAGGTTTCAACTGGGAGAAGTTATTTGGAGACATACTTTGAAGCCAAGTGCTTTCCCTAGAATTTGGCAATTTGTGTTAGATCAGATGAACAGCACGGTAATTGCTACTTATAATAAATATAGGCCCTGATCAGAATATGGCTATGCAGAGAACTATCTCTGTGAAATAGGATTTCTGAGCCCTCTCTTTCCCAAAGTAGCACCCTGTGTGTGTATGTTGTTCCTTGTATTATGGAACAACATTAGAACCTGTTGTAAGCTGACAATTGCTTTCCTGAGTTTTAATACAAGAGCCTTCCATCTTGGTTAACCTTCCAGTTTGTGCTGTTCCATGCCGTTTCTGCAGCTGCTGCCCAACAAGCTAGTCCTGGAACTCATGGGGGCTTCAAAAATAGCCTTCAAAATAATAAAGGAGATTTTGTTGGGAAGCTTTGACAGCACTGAACGCAACTCATGGGAGCCTCTGTAAGCACAACAGAAGGCATGCACTCCAGACTCCCTTTATGGTCTTTATTATTATTAGGGAACTAGCAAAACACCTATTGTTACAACAGGTGTGCATGTGTGAAGGAAGATCTTATATAGTGTGAGGATCACTGGAAGGAGCAATGACTCTCTATGCACTTTCTGTCACTGTGTGAGGATGTGGGTAAGGGAGGCCACCTAATTTCATCAGTGTAGGGCAGGTTACTTTTGCCTTTTATGCAAGCATCCTTAACTGCAGGAATTTAATTTAGCCCATAAGAATGAATTGCAATCATTCGCTTATACAGGAGATGTTAGGGATACTACTGTGCTGGGACCGAAGTCTGTTCCCTGCCCCTTGTGAGACCAGCGGTTGAACTGAGGGTCAGGCTTAATATTCTTTCAGTGATGTTCAGTACTGTACTGTAGCCCATTTACTTTCTGTTAACTTAATTGGAGGCAGCTAAGCCTGCTTCTGACTGCATCCCCCCCTTCATCTGCAGAGCACTATCCTGTGGTCTATTTCTTGGTCATATTAGAGTATGAAGGAACATTGGAAGTAAATATTTATGCAAATTGCTGAAGTGTGTGGATAGAAAACACTTCCGCTGACTGCCTATTCAGTGGTTTATTCTCTCTCTCTCCTTCCACCCCCATAATACTTCCCCATTCACTTTGAAAAGAGAACTTGGATTGTTCTGCACTGTTGAAGTGAAACTGAGAAGCTCCCTCATACAGGTATATGGGCAGGAATCCCAGGTATGTGGCCTGAACATTTCTCTGCCTGAGTTGAAGAGCAAGATCCACTCCCAATTCCTTGTACAGATGCTGTCAGGATTGGCAGCTTAAAACATAAATACTGGTGCAGAACGGCATCCTTCACCACACCTGCAGCGAGCTAGCTTCAGATGTGTCAGGCAGGTCACCTGTCACACTCAGTTCTCCAGCTCCTCGCTGCAGCTCCCTTTCCCCCAGCAACTGCCAAGTGAGGTGGCTGTCTCACTTTGCCTAATGGTTGGGTAAGTCCCGAGTGTGTGTGTCTGCGTCTGTGTACTTTAAATTTCATACCTGTTTTAAACTACATCCTCTATTGAAGGAGAATAAAAGTTTCCTTTGGTGAATCTCAAGTTTTGCTTTCATACATAGAATGAAAGTGAACTCCGTATGTGAGACTGGTAAGGAAGGGTGAAGCTGCCAATTCCAGTGTCTCTCACTGTCTCATTTTTCCAGTCTTAAGTTCAGTTCCCCACATTTCCACACCAGTTCGCTCTTTTTTTAAAAAAGAATCCTCAAAAAAATTCACCAGCATTTTGGTGTGAATTTCTGTCTGATATGATTTATATCCCGCCGTTTCTCCCAGTAGGAGCTTAGAGTGGCAAACAAAAGCACTAAAAACATTTAAAAACATACTTTAAAATATATTAAAACAAGACATCCTCAAAAACATATTAAAACAAAACATATTTAAAATATTTTTTTAAAAAAAGCTTTAAAATGTCTTTTTTTAAAAAAAGATTTAAAAACATATTAAAAAGCAATATCCAGCACAGGATAAGGTCTGTACTTAAAAGGCTTGTTGAAAGAGGAAGGTCTTCAGCAGGCACCAAAAAGGTAACAGAAATGGTGCCTGTCTAATATTTAAGGGAATGGAGTTCCAAAGTGTAGGTGCCACTCCACTAAAGGTCCGTTTCCTATGTTGTGCAGAACGGACCTCCTGATAAAGTGGTATCTGCAGGAGGCCCTCACCTGCAGAGCGCAGTGATCGACTGGGTATATAAAGGATAAGATGGCCTTTCAGGTATCCTGGTCCCAAGCTGTATAGGGCTTTGTACATCAAAACTAGAACCTTGAACTTAGCCTGGTAGCTAATAGGTAGCCAGTACAATTCATTCAGTAGCAGGATGACATGCTGGTGATACCCTGCCCCAGTGAGCAGTCTCACCCTGCATTTTGCAGCAGCTGCAGCTTCTGGACCAACCTCAAGGGCAGCCCCACATACATTGCATTACAGTAATCCAGACTGGAGATTACCAGTGCATGGACAATAGTGGTCAGGCTATCCCAGTCCAGAAATGACCACAACTGTCTTACCAGACAAAGCTAGAAAAGGCACTCCTAGCCACTGAAGTCATTTGGGCCTCTAGTGACAAAGATAGATCCAGTAGCACCCCCAGACTAATGGACCTTTTCTTTCAGAGGTAGTACGACCCCATCCAAAGCAAACAACTGACCAATTATCTGAACTCAGGAAAAATCAACCCACAGTGCCTCCATCTTGCTAGGATTCAGACTCAGTTTATTGGCCCTCATCCAGCCCACTACCGAGTCCAGGCACCGCTCCAGGGCTTGCACGGCCTCTCCTGATTCAGATGTTATGGAGAAACAGAGCTGGCTATTGTCAGCATACTGCTGACACCTCACCCCAAATCTCCTGATGACTGCTCCCAATGGCTTCATAGATGTTAAACAGCATGGGGGACAAGATTGTACCCTGCAGCACCCCACAGCACAACTGCCAGGGGGCCAAAAGACAGTCACCCAATGCTATTCTCTGAGAACAACCTTGGAGATAGGATCGGAACCACTGTAAAACAGTGCCTCCAATACCCATCTCACCAAGTTGACCCAGAAGGATACCATGGTCAATGGTATCAAAAGCCGCTGAGAGATCAAGTAAGAATAACAGGGTCACACTCCCCCTGACCTCCTGATAAAGGCCATCCATCAGGACGACCAAGGCCAATTCAGTCCCGTAACCAGGCCTGAACCCAGACTGGATTGGGTCAAGATAATCTGTTTCATTCAAGATTACTTGCAATTGTTGCGCCACAACCCTCTCAATCAGCTTCCCTAAAAAGGGGTATTTGCGACTGGGTGGTAGTTGTCACAAACCAATGTGTTCAAGGTGGGCTTTTTCAGGAGTGGTTGGATCACCGCCTCTTTCAGGGCAGCTGGAACCACTCCCTCCCACAGTGATGCACTGACCATACCCTGGATCCACTTGGTCAACCCCCATCGGCAAGCTTTAATAAGCCCAGAAGGGCAAGGGTCGAGAGGACACATTGCTGGCTTCATTGTTGCAAGCACCTTGCCCATGTCATCAGGCTGCATCAGCTGAAACTGTTCCCAAGAAATTGCAGCAGACTTTGCACTGGACACCTCATAGGGGACTACAGTAGATGTGGATGGGGCATCAAGATTGCTACAGAGGCAAGCAACTTTACCCTCAAAGTGCTTTGCAAAAAATTCACAATGGGCTTCCGAAGTATCTAAAACTATAGGGTCTAAAATATACACATTTTTATGCAACATTTCCTACTACACTCATTTTTGCAAAACAATTTCTCCTAATATAATGCATTTCTGCATGTTATTTTCACTAATATATGCATTTTTATGCACACTTTACCCTAGTATATGCATTTTTTACACAGTATCTAATGAGAACTGCATTACAAAATTTGGAGAACTGCAAATTTTGAAGGATAGCTGGGTTTCAGTTTGCATATTGTTTCAGAAAGTGTGAATTAGGTAAGTTCACCTTTAAATATGAATGGATTTGAATTTCTCTCCCATCCCTAGAGACTGGGTGCCTAGTTTTCTTAGCAGGAAAAGGTATGAGAGGAGAACATCTCCTGCTAGTCACATGGAATGTGGAACAGGTTATAGAATGGAAATAACTGAAGTCTTACTTGCTATAACCTGGAGCAGGATTGTTTTTCTCTCTCTCATGGACTACTATTGAGGGGCTGCATGCCAGTGGTGGGGGCTCTAGAGGCAAAAGAGAGAGGAGCAAAATAAGTGATTCAACTTTGTACAGTAGGCTGTGTTCCAGTCACAGACAAATCACAGGTTTCCACACACTTGTTCCAACATCTCTTCATCCAGGAGAGCAAGAGGCATTATCCAATTCAAGGACACATTCGAGCCAGGTTAAAGCACTGCAGGATGGAGTGGAGCAGGGCCAGTGAGGGGTGTCGCCTACCCAGAGCTTGGAAAAGTTACTTTTTTGAACTACAACTCCCATCAGCCCAATCCAGTGGCCATGCTGGCTAGGGCTGATGGGAGTTGTAGTTTAAAAAAGTAACTTTTCCAAGCTCTGCGCCTACCTAATGATAGGGCTGGCCCCACCCAGGGCCTAAACCAGATTTTAGTAGGCTTTGCAGGGAATATTGTCGTGAGGAGATGAACATTTGGTGGTTGATTCTCTTCTTTAGTCTGAGTCAGGGTGGTAGAAGTGTATCTTACTCTCTCTGGGGAAACACAGACAGGCTGGCTGCAACTAGATGCTCTGGCAGGTTTAGGAGATTGGACAAGATCATAGGGAAGCCAGCCTATAAGTTTGGAAGTAGTACCTGTCACACTGGCCCACATTAAATAAATTCCCATATTGTAGATCCTTACAAACATTTCTCCTAATTAACTCCAACCTTTGCGATCCTCCCTGGGGTGAGGGTGAGCGGAAATTGGATTATCCTTCAACCTGATTTTTTTCTTGCTTTAGTCTTAGAAGGCATAAATATTATATCTCAATACTGCTACAATTTAGTGCTTCACTGAAAGCAGTAACCGCTTTTTTCTGAATTAGATCTTAATAATTTATCACTTCAGTTCCAATTTTTCTACAAGTTATTTATGTTTTATATAAAAGAGGCAATATTTAACTGCAATTTATTTCTATCACTGCTCAAAATGTCATAGTTAGAGCCACTACAGCTGAAGGAAATCCAAAGTGTATATCTGTCACCATGTTTGCAGTGTATCAACCTCCCTGCCACCTCAGCCCTCCTGGTAAGCAGAGATGGCTCAGTGGGCAGGAGGTCAGGTAAATACTGCTGCCCCACCATGCCATCTACTTGTTGGTTATAACCATTTTATTGTGTGCAAGTAATGAGTTAATGCACAGTACATCTATAATCCTCAGGAACCACTAAATAATTAAGGTTAGGTAGGATATTGATTTGCTGTTCTTGAAATTTCATGTTTCCAACTCTTTTTAGGAGTGGGGAATCTTTATTTCCTGTTTTCCTTCAGGAATAATCTGTTGGAGGCCACATGCCACCAGTGGGTGGAGCTGAAGTCAGTTGTGGGTGGAGCCACCTTTTAAAATCTCCCTTCCTGCCATGCCTTCTCTCTCTTTTTCTGACAACATTCGTTCACTCTCTGTGTGTCCAGCAGACTTCTGGGGGAAGTGGAGATTGCTCTTGCCAGAGGTCTGAACTGACCGCTTGCGGATGTCTTTTGAAATTAGGCTGACAGCTGCAGATTGCCCACACCTAGTTTAGACTGTTGAATCATAAACTAGATGTGATAGAACACTATATCCTTAATGATTGATTTGAGGGGGGAAATTGTAGAAAGTTTAAACGATCTTCCTGCCTACCATCTCCTTCTCAATTTCATCTGCCTAGGTGGGAGAGCTTATCAAGAAGTTGAGAATAAAGAGGGAAGGAACCCGCTATGTTTGGTCCATCTGTAACCTTCACCTGTGAAAGAGCTAATTAAATTCCTCTCCCCCATAGCAATTACAGAGGAGAAAAGCATAGCAAAGCTGCTGCATAAACAAGCCTCTGAGCCTTTGTGATATCTCACCAAACCTCAACTTCTTCTCACACTACTATGTATGATTGCAATGAACAAGCAGGTGTTATACATTCCATACTACTAATTCATATGATTTTCTAGCAGTTGACTTGCCTTTCTATCAGACTAAGCTACTCAAGTGCTATGGCCTTTGGTCAGGTCTACGGTGGTCAGGAAACTATCTGCCTAGCTCACATTCTGACAGAATCACTCAATTGTTTAATAAATATTAGATTTTAAAAAGAAATTAAAATGGGTCCCATGTTGCAAGTTGGGGGGTAAAAGTAGGTGCTGGGGCTGGGAAAGCATGAAGGTTACAGTTTCATACTATGACTTTATTTTTGAAACTTAAATTTGGTGGACATTGCATTGGCTATAAATAACTTTGATGGTTTTCCTATTTCATAACACAGCAAAGAATTAGTATAATGCAATATACTACAATAATTTAGTATTTTTATTGTAGGATACAAAAGTAATTACCATAACATGAATGCTATATTTTGGAAGTAAATGCAGAATAGATCTGGCTGTCTATCATGGAATAGACTGTTTTATTAGTTTTTAAAAGAAAGCCTTTTGTTTTTTTATCATAGTTATGGAGAAAATGGATCTGGTTTTAGGTGCTATGGCAGTCTAGAGGGGATATAATTTTGCATTCTGTCTCACCATACCCTATACCTGAATTGATCCTAGCTCTCCTAAATCTGGCAGCCCTCCCTTTCCCACTTCTCATGGATGCCTAGCTTGATAAACCCTAATGGACCTCTTTCATTTCAGCAGTTCTGCAGCCTCAACATCGCTCGGCAAGCTCTTCATTGTCAGGACTGAAAAGCCTTCTGTATACTTGACAGAGAGACAAAGCCACCATCTCCTGAGAATTTTGGTTGAAATACCTTAAAAATTCCTAGAAAGTTTTCAAATAATATCTGTCTGAACCAGGCTGTCATTGGCTGGCTACGTTGACCCTTGACTCAGGGATGACAACCTGTTTCATGGCTTGTTGGATTTTATTGGATTTGCTATGAATTGTTGCTCTCTGTGATTTTAGATTGAATATTATTGCATCGTTCTTTTACTATTTCATTCTTGTGCACTAACACAGGAATTTATACTCAAGGGTAGTGTATGAATTTACTGAATAAATGCATAGCTTCTCAAAGATCAAACTGACATTTGAGTTCTCTTGGGCTGGCCAGCTAGATTCTTATTTTTATTGCCTGTGTGTTGTGAGGCAGAGGACTGTTCCCGTAGGTCATGCAAGAGTGGCTCAGGTAGCAGAAACAGTGGGTGCAGTGATGGTGGTTTATACTATTGTGCTCCAGAAAGAGACAAACGTAGTAGCAAGCACAAATGAAAATTTCATTATGCAACAAAATAGCTATTAATTATTTTCACTGTTTGGTTTTTTAAAGCTTTTAATGCAAGACACTACTGAAAGTTCCTGGGTTTTATTTCAGTTCTGCCAAGAGCCTCTCATAGGGTTGTTAAAATATTATTTTTATTCTGGTTCCCTCTGTGCAGATCACTCACACGCTACAGCAGCCTTTCCCAACCAGTGTGCCTCCAGATGTTGTTGGACCACAACTCCCATCAGCCTCAGCCAGCATTGCCAATGGTCAGGAAAGATGGGGATTGTGGTCCAACAACATCTGGAGGCACACTGGTTGGGAAAGGCTGCACTACAGGGTCACAACAGTGAAACATTTCACAGTATCTTAAGAAAAACAGCTAAGCAGATCTTTTCATAGTAAGATTGCATTCTGAATTACAGTATTTTTAAGGATAAATTACATTACATTCACCGTAAGTGCTCGTTTTGGTAAAAAAATGAGGTGCCGGTACTCATAGCTTGATAACAGTCTTGTGGATGTCAGCATAAAATGGCTGCTATGGAAAAAAAAAAGAGGCGCTAGTACTCTGTACTAGTGAGTACTATCACAAAAAAGCACTGAATATACTGCCGGAAAACTCCCTTCCTTCAGCTTCTGATCCCTGGCCAGGATAATGCATGCACACAGGTTACCATCATCATAAACAAACAGCACTGCCTTGTTAGGAATCTCTCTGTCAACATTATAAGCATGGACTTAGAGATTTTCAATATAATAATATCCACATATTAAGCAGTTCTAATTTTATTGTGAAGGCAGAGATCTTTCTGCAAGGAAATGCTCCCCCCCCCCAGCAACACAGGACTCTAAGTGCACTGACCCATATTGGTTAAATTCAAACTCCTTACATTGTCTGTTTACTTTGGCTTCAGTGTTCTCAAATTGGCAACAGAGAACTGACACAAAAGACTTGCACACTCTTTTTCCAGGTTCGTGAGTGTATAAGAAAGAATTGGTTCCTCTCTGGCTAAATTATGTTGATTCCAGTGCAGTACTGTACAACAAATTCTGCTGCAAGACCCAAAATAATGGGAAGATAATCTGAACAGCACATAACCATGCTGTTTCAATAACATATAGCTTCTTATTTATGTGGCTTGATTGCTGTTGTATAGAACCATTGAAGAACTAACTTCAGTGTTCACTTTTTGCCACTCCCACAATCATTTTAGATAATGAATGACAAATAAAGAACTCATGGTGAATCTCAATCCCATGGAGGGCTAGCTCACATGTTACTTTCACTGTAAACCATGCAGAAGCTCAAGTTCCTCATGTTCCAGATTCCCTCAATTAAAGTAATTGAATCAGAATCAAGTGGCACTCATCATTTGACAAACTACCCAATTAATACAACACTTGAAACACCTCTTACGTAATATTTTCCAGAGGGTTAGCTATGTTTTGTTACAGCAAAAACAAGAGATAATTTGGTAGTTTAATGACTTTCCATACCAGTTTGTTGGTCTGTAAGATGCCATAAAGCTCTTTGTTATATCTTCTCTTAGCTAATAGGCATTCTTGCTGTGATGAGGGATTGGAAGGTAAGAGGTACACTAAAAAGTGCTTGGGGTCTTAGATTTACTCACATGTCATATGTTTAATGGATTCATGATTATACAGCCAGGAGAGTGGCTGTATACTATAGTCAGTGGGGATTTTTCACATTCTGCAATGTTAAATTGAAAATATCCCCCATGCAATTCTGATGCTTCCCATAAGCTCATTTCGAAACAAAACCTTACAAAATTTATAGTCCTGAACTCAGAAATGCTTGCTTAACAACCCTCTCAATTTTCATGGTGATACACAAAACAGTCAGAGATAATAGACAGTTCAAGGTGTAAAAAGGGAGAAAAAAAACCCAGAGCCCTTTTGGACTTTTTTCTCTGAGAGTTCTCATAATCTGTTGAAATTCATTAAAAATCAGCCATGTTCACAGAGTACCTGCAATCCCAATGCTGACCGTGCCCCATACTCTGACCTTCATCTTCTGCAGTTTAAAAGTTTAAAAAATGCCTGGCTGATTTTTAATTAATTTAATAAATTGTGGCTGGAACCCTATGATAACATCAGGCATGCTCAGTAAGAACCAACTGTCAGAGTTCTAAAAGCCAGACTCACAGCTGCTGGGCTTGCCTAATCAGGGGGCCACACCCACAGCAGACTATGATTTCACAAGAGACAGTCATGGCTTCCCTCAGAGAATCCTGGGAAGTGTAGTTTGTGAAGGGTCTTAAGAGGAGAATCCTGTTTCACTGAGAGAGCTTCAGTGGCCAGACTGGTTTAACAGACAGCCACTCTGATTGAAATCTGTGAGGGGAACAGGGTGTCTCCTAGCAACTCTCAGCACCCTTCACTAACTACACTTCCCAGGATTCTTTGAGAGAAGCCATGACTGTCTAAAGTGAAATAAAGGCCTGGTGTGGATGTGGCCAGGCACAGCTTTGGTTTAAATTTGGGTGGGAGGCTACATGTGCCTGCTGTAGAATAAAAAGGTGGGGGAAAGGCTGAAAAGCAATGATATTGTTCACAATATTTTTCTTTTGGAAAGGAAAGGGGCTTTCCCTCTGTGCAGTGCCCACCCACCCAATCTCCTCCCCTCCCTGCCCCTCCCCTAGGTCAGTGTTGGACTATGACCTAGGAGACCAGGATTTGAATCCCCACACAGCCATGAAGCACACTGGGTGACCTTGGGCCAGTCACTGCCTCTCAGCCTCGGAGGAAGGCAATGGTAAAACTACCTCTGAATGCCGTTTACCATGAAAACCCTATTCATAGGGTCAACATAAGTCAGGATTGACTTGAAGGCAGTCCATTTCCAGTTTCAAACATGATTGCACAGAAATAAATCCCATTGAACTCAAGAAGTATACAAATAATCAAAACCACCCTCCCTTCTCCTTCCTCCTATCCCCACTCTTGCCCCTTCCTTCCCCTTCCTTTGCCCCTCCCTCCCCATCCCCATCCCCTTCCAATCCCCTCCTTCCCCTTACCCCTCCTCCCGCTCCCCTTCCTCATCCCCATGGTCAGTTTTACCTAACTTAAGCATGATTGCTGGGCCAGGGAAGTGATAAATGCCTCCTTGCGAGAGGGAGTGGTCCCTGGCTGTCTGAAGGAGGCAGCAGTGAGACCACTCCTGAAAAAGCCTTTCCTGGACCCAGAGGATTTCAGCAGCTACAGACCAGTGGCAAATGTTCCATATCTCGGCAAGATCTTGGAACGAGTGGTTGCTGACCAGCTCCAGGCGCTATTGGATAAAACCGATTATCTAGATCCATTTCAATCGGGTTTCAGGCCCGGTTTCGGCACTGAGACGGCCTTGGTCGCCCTGTTTGATGATCTATGTCGGGAGAGAGACAGAGGGAGTGTAACTCTGTTGATTCTCCTTGATCTCTCAGCGGCTTTTGATACCATCGACCATGGTATCCTTCTGGAGAGGCTTGTGGAGTTGGGAGTTGGAGGCACTGCGTGGCAGTGGTTCCGCTCCTACTTGGCGGGCCGTCTCCAGAAGATAGTGCTTGGGGAACATTGCTCGACACCGTGGGTACTCCAATGTGGGGTCCCGCAGGGTTCGGTTTTGTCTCCCATGCTTTTTAACATCTATATGAAGCCGTTGGGTGCGGTCATCAGGAGTTTTGGAGTGCGTTGTCACCAGTACGCTGATGACACGCAGCTCTACTTCTCCTTTTCATCTTCCTCAGGTGAGGCGGTCAATGTGCTGAACCGTTGCCTGGACGCGACAATGGACTGGATGAGAACTAACAAACTGAGACTCAATCCTGATAAGACTGAGATGCTGTTGGTGGATGGTTTTTCCAATCAGATGGTGGATACATATCCTGTCCTGGATGGGGTTACACTCCCCCTAAAGGAACAGGTTCGTAGTCTGGGAGTCGTTCTAGACTCTTCCCTGTCACTTGAGGCTCATGTAGCCTCTGTGGCACGGAATGCGTTCTACCAACTTCGATTGGTAGCCCAGCTACGTCCCTACCTGAGTAAGGAGGATTTTACATCAGTAGTACATGCTCTGGTAACCTCACGTTTGGATTATTGTAATGCGCTCTACGTAGGGCTACCTCTGAAGACGGTTCGGAAGCTACAGCTGGTGCAAAATGCGGCGGCCAGACTGCTAACAAGAACGAAGCGGTCTGACCATATAACACCTGTTTTGGCCTGCTTGCACTGGCTTCCAATACGCTTCCGGGCCAAATTCAAAGTCTTGGTATTAACCTATAAAGCCTTATATGGCGCGGGACCTCAATATCTTTCGGAACGTCTCTCCCGCTATGAACCGGCTCGTACACTACGGTCTGCTACGAAGGTCCTCCTCCGGGTCCCGACTCATAGGGAGGCCTGGAGGGCAGTGACAAGATCAAGGGCCTTCTCAGTGGTGGCCCCCGAACTATGGAATAGTCTCCCCGAGGAGGTTCGCCTGGCGCCGACACTATCATCCTTTCGGCGCCAGGTTAAAACCTTTCTCTACTCCGAGGCATTTTAATTTTTTGTTAATGATTGTAATGTTTGTAATTTGATTTTAGCCTTTGCTGTTTTTAGACTGTGAATTTTGATTTTAGACTGATGTTTTGTATTATATTGTATTTTATTGTATCTATGTTCACCGCCCAGAGAGCTATTGCTAGTCGGGCGGTATATAAGTTTTAAAAATAAAATAAATAATAATATTGCACGGAAGTAAATGCCATTGAACTCTATAAACCTGCAAATGATCAAACCTGCCCTTCCCTCCCCTCCCCTCCCCATTCCTTTGTCCCCCTCTAATACGCTCCTTCCCCTTCCCCCTCCTCCTCCCTCCTCCTCCTCCCTCCTCAGTTTTTCCTATCCTAGCCATGATTGCATAGGAGTAAATCCCATTGAATTCAATAAGCATGCAAATGTTTAGACCTACTTTCCCCCTCCTTCCCCTCTCCTCTCCCTTCCTCCTCCCTTCCCCTGCCCACTCCAGCCCTCCCTCCCCTCCTCTGGTCACTTTTACCTATCCTAAGCATAGGATAGGTAAATCCCACTGAATTCAATAAACATGCAAATGATCAAACCTGTCCTTCTCCTCCCTAACCCCTCCTGCCTGCTCCCATTCCAGTCCTCCTCTCTGCATTTCCACCCCTCCCTCCTCCTCCTCCTCCTCTAAGCAAAGTAAATCAGACATATTTAAAGTGACCATCTGAACTATATCAACTGTCTTAATAATGTTGCTTCCTCCCTGCTAAAACAAGATCAGCACAGTACATGTCTTCTTTCTATTATTTGGGCCGGTTGCAGGTGTTGCCACCACTCACCATCTGTTCAGAGGCACATGTTACCAAATTCTTCCAAGCTACACAGGAAGTGGATTGGACTGTGAAAGACCAACCCAAAGTATGTTTGCATTTTTACAACTTTGTAGGGCAGTACAATATCTCAGAGAGGAGGTCAGGTCTCCTGCTCCCCTGGTGCATTCACTAAGGCTGCCCAATTTCCCTGCTTTTTAAAGTTTGATAGAAATATCTGTGGGCTATAGGTACATTCTTAAACTGCAAGGTTTTTTGCCTATTAGAATGTATATGTGTTTGAGACTGCAGAGAGACCTATTACTAGCAGCTGACTACCTGGGTAGCTGTTTCAGGTCTCACTAATGATAACAGAGCTACTTGGGGCTTTACATAATGCAGATTATCTTTTATTATTTATTTATGTATTATATTTATATCGCCCCTTCCTCCCAGAGGGAGCCCAGAGTGGCATATGGTGTGAATTGCTTCCCTGGTCTATATGCTTTGCACAAATAGTTCATGCATTTTAATACACAACACTTGCAGTGGGTTCTATCTAATGGTGTCAGTGCCTGAGTGAAACAGACGTCCGTGCATACAATGGACTTTTGATCACTTCCCCTTCCTCTCCTTACCCCTGTAGCCCCTGCACACTCCCAAAATCTGCTTTTAAGGTTTGGGGGATGTTCCAGATCAGATTTAGGAGTGTAGGGGTCCACAGGAGGAGAAGAGGAAGAAATCTTGTTGGGTGAGCAGATTTCAACCAGTATCAGGCAGAATAATTATAGCACCATCTTATTTTTTTTAAAAAATAAATATTCATAAACCACACTTTCATATAAAATATCACAAGGCCGTATGTAGGGTAAAAACACAGTATTACAATAAAAACATTAAACGCATCAGTAAGAGCTAGCTGGCAAAGAATTTCAGATTTGAAAGGCCTGTCTTATGATTTGATGTACATACTGACATTCTTACTAGACTGGTTATACAAAGTGCATAAGGTGATCTGTGATCTTTAGGGACTCTCCACATGATAGCTAATACTAGAGGGGTTGATGATGCTATAATATGAAATGAAACACTGCAATTCAATTACTCTAAATGACCATTCATATCATTCCAGTTACCACAGTTGGTTTAATGTGTGAACATGGCCTTAGAAGCCTTGTTTACCACATATTATGCTTGCATTATACCACCATGGCTCATCTAGGCCAGTATTTGCATTACTGATAAATGCATGAATTATGATTGTCCACTGTAACTACTACACTGCAACTGAGTTGCCTTGAATAACCACACAGCAACTACAGCAATCAGTGCAATGTGTGAACATGATCTCAGAAGCTTTGTTTACCGTGTATTACATTTGCTTTGTTTCATATGCCGGCAGATGATCTTATCGGTATCATTTGTATTGCTGCCCTGGGCTCCTATTGGGAGGAAGGGCAGGATATAAATAAATAAATAAATAAATAAATAAATAAAATGTGCTCCATTATTTTTCTAGTTATTTGTTGTTTCTGTCATTAAGCACTTGCTCACCAAGGGCAACAACTGTAGTTCTTTATTAAAGATTCAAAAATCGTAAATATCTTAAGTTAGCACCTCCTCCGTGCTTGTTCTTGTAAGAAGACAGCAGCTGATGGACCTTTTTCCATAGCAATTTATCAATTAATAAACATAATTGTCTGGAAGAAGTGTTTTGGGGCCTGATGTCACTATTAAATCATAGGTCTGTGTCACACTTGGGTTGTGATAGTCTGATATGCCATTGTTCTGAAGCTAACTCAGAGTGAGGGCTGGAGGGGGAAGCAATGCTTCTTTCCCTCACTGTTATTTTCTGGGTAGGAGGTCACAGCAACAGTGGGGATCATGCATACCTAAGTGGGGCAAACACTTCAACCTGTTTGCATTCCTCAAAACTGCCAAATTCCCCATACCCCAATTTCATATGGTGCAAACGGGTGGTGTTGTCATGGGGGACCATTTTGCCTCATCTCTATTGAACCAACTATGTAATTACAGCAGAACAGCTTGGTGCCCTCCAGATATTTTAGACTGTAACTCCCATCGGCCCCAGCCAGCATGGCCGATGATCAGGAATGATGGGGGTCGTAGTCCAAAACATCTGGAAGGGTATAAGATTGGGCAACGTTGGAACAGAATGTTATGTTTCAGACCTCACAAAAAGTGACATCAGCTGTTCTTCAGAAGAGAAAGGAGACAAAGGGGACACACATCTGAGTTGTACTTCCTCGCTCAGCTGCTGGTTCCCGGGCTTCTGCTGCTCGTGGTGGTGATGGTTTATGTTGGGGGGCGGCTGCGGGAGCTCGGGCTCGGGGACCTGGGCCTTGCCTGGAGCAGGAGAAGGATGTGGCAGCGGCTGTTGTTCAGCAGGATGCTCCATGCCAGAGGCCCCGCGCCAGGCTGTTTTTGGGCAGGAGGCGCCAAGCAGGAGGTCCCCATGCTGGGAGATCTTGCGCAGGAGGCCCCGTGCCAGGCTGTTGTTGAGCAGGAGGCCCTGCGCTGAGAAGCGGCGTCGAGGACCTGGGCCTTGCCTGGAGCAGGAGGAGAAGGATGCGGCAGCAGTGGCTGTTGTTGAGCACGAAGCCCTGCGCCAGGAAATGACGGCGAGGAGCACTCTTTCTCTCCCCTACATGCCAGTACAACAGTGGCAGCTGGAAGATCAGGCTGGGCAAGCGTTGCAGTCCCCGGGTGGCGCAATCCATGGTGCAAGCGGTTGCGGCAAGGCTCTGCATCCAGCTCCAAATCCACCAGCTCCATGTCGGGCCAAGGTTCCGCTCCCAGCTGAACACACCCTGCCTCATCCTGCACCTGTTCCCAGTAAAGGGCGATCCAGTCCCAGGAGCTGCGGTGATAACCTAAAGATGGTTTATATAATTAACATTTTGTTTTCCTTTTATGCTATGACCTGAATGCTTTATCTTACAGTGGCTTTTTCCCTTTGCAGGGGTGGAGGACCTATTAAGATGTTCTACCCCCAGAGACTAATGGATCCAATTGGTTTTCAGAGGGCTCTGGGAGGTTTTCTAGTTAGCATGACTGGCTCTTCTGTTGAAGCCCTGGTTGATCTGTGGAATACAGATATGACTCAGGCAGCTGACACCATTGCACCTGATCATCCTCTCTCGACTGGCAGCATTCAGAAAGCTCTGTGGTAAATCCTTCAGGTAAGAGCAATGAAGCAAGAAGGGAGATGGCTTGGGTGGAGAAAAACTCTCAGCAAATGTAATCGAACACTAGTACGTGCTCAAGCTCAAGCCTATTCAGTGGCAGTGAAGGAGGCGAAGAAAGCTTACTTCTCCATCTCCATTGCCTCTTCAGCTTGCCATCCAATGCTGCTGTTTAGAGTAGCTAAGGGCTTATTACATTCTGAAATGAAACCATTGAGTGGAGCCATACGGAGTTTTGGAGTGTGTTGTCATCAGTACAGGAATAGCCTGCTATACGGACCTTCACTTTACGGACACTCGCGAGTATGGACATATTTACAGTAGCACCATTCCCCTGTTTACGTACGCTCGCTTCGCAAGAATGGACACTTAACGGCATGACGCCACCACCCAATCAGTTTCCAACTACAAACTTTTTCTTAAAATAAGGCCTACTGTGTTTATTTTAGTTATAAATGCATTATTTACATCAGTTATGCCCGTATATGACGATTGCAGTGCAGTATATGCATCGATAAGTGAAAAAAGGCAGTGCTTCACTTTAAGTACATTTTCGGTTTACGTACTCGCTCTGGACCCATTGTGTACGTTAATGTGGGGTATTCCTGTATGCTGATGACATGTAACTCTTTTTCTTCTTTTCATCTTCTGCAGGTGAGGCAGTGGATGTGCTAAACCAGAGCTTGGTTGTGATAAATGACTGGATGAGTGTCAATAAACAGAAGCTTAATTCAGACAAGACTGAGATGCTATTGGTGGGTGGTTCCTCTCTCTGGTTGAGTGGTGTGCAGCCTGCTCTAGATGGGTTCATACTCCCTCTGAAGAAGTGGTTTGTAGTTCAGGGTTCTCCTGGATCCATTGCTGTCACTTGAGGCAGAGGTGGCCTTAATGACATGGAGTGCCTTCCATCAGCTTTTATTGGTGACCCAACTATAACCCTCTCTGGACAGGGTAACAGCTACAGTTATCTATACTCTGGTAACATCATGGTTGGACTACTGCAATGCACTTTACATGGGGCTGCCTTTGAAAATGGTTAGGAAGCTTCAGTTAGTGCCGAATGCAGCTGCCCAGCTGTTGACAGGTTTGAGGCAAACAGTTCATATGACACTGATTATTCTGTTACAACTACTCTGGCTGCCTGTATGCTTCCAAGCCCATTTCAAAGTACTTATTTTGACCTATAAAGCTCTTTACAGCTCAGGACCCCAATATCTTCTGCAACACTTCTCTCGATATGAATATACTTGGACCATTAGATCTCCTTCTGAGGTCCTTCTCCAGGTTCCCCCTCTGGGAAAGGCATGGATGGTGATGAAAAGTGAGAGGACAGTTGTGGCTCCCCATTTGTGGAATGCTCCCCCAGCTAGGTTTGTCTGGTGATTTTGTTGGTATCTTTTTGGTGTCAGGTAGAGACGTACTTTTTTCCCCAGGCATTTGATAGATTGAGATGATGTTATTACTGTGCTGCCAAGCTTCCTCTGGCTGTTATGGGGGTTGTTTGTTCTGTTTTATGGAATTATGTATTCACATTTATGTTTTTAATGTGTTATAATTTAATGTGTTTTAATGTGCTGTAAGTCACCTTCAGCTAACAAGCAACTAAGAAGTCTAAATCATGATGATGCTAATAAATGCTTTATTGAACCATAGATGGTTTTTACTGAGTTTTAAGATGGCTTGGCTTCATGTCTTGAAAGGGGCCTTGGTGCTAGATAATATAAGGAGAAAGCAGAAATAAAGTTGGCTTCCCCTTAGTGTTTCAGCGAATCGAAAAGCTCTTCTCAAATCTTATGCTTGTTTCAGATGTTCCAGCAGAGTAAACTAGGAAAGACCATAATCTCCCTACCTTAGAGTATCAGTACCAGGAACTAATTGCAATTTTAATGAATTATCCTTGCTAGCAGATTAAGACTCTGAACAGGCTTAGACTGAGGGCTAACTAGATGTGATAGCGGCAGACTCATGCATTTTTCTTTGTTATTTTGTCTGTTTGCATGTCTATCCCACTTGGGTATAAAGCTGTGTGTGTTTAATAGTGAAAAAACTAAGCAGAAGAGAGATGAACCCTCATCCTTCCAGCATTTTACCTCCCCGTAATCCATTGTTTCAGTCCATTCTGGTATTAGAGCCAAGAAGGGACAGAAGTGGCTGGAAAGCTAACTATGAGAAGGTATGATGCGGGGAAAGGTTTGGTGTTCCTTTTCTGGGAACTCCTGTTACTTTTAACGTAAGTGCAGATGCTTGAGGAATTTGTTCTTTGTGAATTCCAGTAATAACTGATCTGATCTGCATCTTCTGAAATAATGTGCTGAGTGGAAAACAGTTTTCCCCCAGATTTCACACTTCTCTAAATTTTGCAATGCAGTACTCGGCTCAAAAACATATCAGAATGTATAGTTTAGGATAAATATGTTCAGATATGCATACTGGAGAGAAAATATATTGGGAAATAGGTATTTTGTGAGCAAATATGCTAAAAAGAGAGAGAGGCCATTCTCAATAATGGCATACCAATTATGGAATGCCCTTCCTTCACATATTTGAATAGTGCTGATCCTGATGGGTTTTAGGCACCTTTTAAGGACACATTTAATCACTCAGGTTAAATTAGTTGGAAGGAAGAAGGAGCCTGCCCTCACTGATGCCAATGCTGATGTTTGTGATTGTTTTGATGAGTTTGTAGTTTGTTTTTCTTGTCGAATATGTATTAAGTGTACTCCTTGTAACCCGCTCTGGGGTTGATTTTAATGAAAGCAGGTTAAAAGTGGCTTAAGTAAATAAATAAAAATATTTATATACATATTTAAACCAAATTTTCCTGTGGATTAAAAGCAAATCCCCCGATAAATGTGAAAATAGGATGGAATGTAGATATATGATTGAACACATGCCAAACTTGACATGGACCAGAAATAAACTGATCCATCCATCCCTAAAAGAACTGTATGTCAAAACTGTGATGACAAAATAGTCTTTGCTGAACAGAATAAAACATAATGTAGAATTCTTCTGTTTATCTCTTTATGTGTTACCTTATAACATGGCCATTGAATATCTTTATAATGTAGAAACTGCCAAGCAGAATTAAAAAAAATGAGTTTTATATATTAGCACACTGTGACTATATTTTATTGGGGATCATCATCACACCACTTGAATGAAAATGTCCTTGACTATATTTGGCAGCTAGCGTAGGTGTGTAGAAAAATGTTCTTCCCCATGTAAAGCATGCCAGAAGAAAAAGAAACTTCTAATTTGTTTAGACAGTTCACAAGGCAAGGCTATCAGAAAGGTGAAGAAAAAAAATCCAAAATATGACTGGCTACAGAATTAATAGGAAAGAATAAAAGAAAATACAAATTTCAGAATCTATATATAATTTTTTTCTTCCAATCTAATCCTAAATGCATTGATCCAAACTCATTCCTGCTGGAAACAAGGACAACTGACTTAATAAGGCTGTATGGTTGGAGTTCTACTGTTAGACCTCAATGTACAGTTCACAAATGCTAGAGGTTCCTATTGGGTCTGGGCTCTGATTCATATATGCATGTATATCATTCTGTTTCATCACTTGCAGTTTGACCTAGTCTATACATGCAACAGGAGGCAGACCATCCTAAATTGGTAAAGGTAGACTGTATCACATACTATAGGTGGAGGAATCACATTTTTAATGTTTCCCTATGTAACAAATGGCTCCCTGCAGATAACTAGCACAGTACGCTGGCCTAGATCTTGACCCAGTTGGGGGGTGGGTGGGGAAGGATTGAGGGAGTTTTTTTTAAAAAAATCCCATGATCATAGTTTTTGGTATCCATAGAAGTCAAAATGCTTCTGATCAGTGTGTAATCCCACATGAAGTTTTATCTAGAGACCGTGGAGCCAGTGTATCAGCTGTTCAGCTAATATATCTAGAATGGGAAGAACCAGGTCAGGGTGATGCACTCCCCAGTGAATTTAAGCTAGCAGAAAACTGAAAAGGATGCCAGGGATTGAACCTGGGACCTTCTGCATGCAAAGCAGATGCACTACCAGTGGGCTGTGACCCCTCCCCAATTTTTATTTTTACTTTTAAAAATATTAAACCATTACTTTACTTATTTTAATTTTTAAATATAGAAACCAACTAAAATTATTTTAGGTGCCTTGGGTTGGGGAAAGACTTTTGATTTTTAATTGGCATGGTTTCACTAGAAAAATGGAAATGGACTGCCTTCAAGTTGTTTCCGACTTATGGTGACCCTATGAACGGTATTCAGAGGGGGTTTACCATTGCCTTCTTCTGAGACTGAGAGGCAGTGACCGGCCCAAGGTCACCTAGTGAGCTTCATGGCTGTGTGGAGATTCAAACCCTGGTCTCCTAGGTCATAGTCCAACACTCTAACCATTACACCAGAAAAGGGCAGCAAAAAAGAGCAGGAATTCCTATCACCTGTCCTGCAAAATTCCTGAAACATACCTCTGGAAAATTAACAGATTTTGATGTTTTGAGTTTTCTTCCAGTGAACATATTAAATGCAGTGAGACCTTAAGATCTGGGGAAGAATCTGGCAGAGGCAGCATCTTAATAATAAAATATGCCTCACTTTGATATCAGACAAAAAACCTACCTTGATAGTATCAGAAGTAGTTAACTTCTTGGGGTGCTTTAGCAGGAGCGCAGGACGTTTTAGCAATCAACATTTGCTTGCTGTTTTCAGTCATTCTCAAGTCACAGTTTGCCTATTGTGAAATGATAGCTGACTGGTGAAGATTGTAGTGCTGTGTTGGCCACACCATCAGTCGCACCTGAGTAAAACAGAATTTTTTTAAAAAGCCTTACCTCATCACCTGACTTACTCTGTGAATATATATACTTATTTATTTATTTATTATTTGATTTATAGCCCACCCTTTCTCCCAGCAGGAGCCCAGGGCAGCAAACAAAAGCACTAAAACACTTTAAAACATCATAAAAACAAACTTTAAAATACATTAAAACAAAAGTCTTTAAAAACATTTTTTTAAAAAGCTTTCATCTTTTACAAAAGACATCTTTTAAAACAGAAAAGGTTAAAAACGTTTTTTTTAAAAGGTTTAAAAGCATATCAACAAGCAATTCCAACACAGACGCAGACTGGGATAAGGTCTCATCCTAAAAGGCTTGTTGAAAGAGGAAGGTCTTCAATTGGCGCCAAAAAGATAACAGAGATGGCGCCTGTCTAATATTTAAGGGGAGGGAATTCCACAGAGTAGGTGCCACCACACTAAAGGTCCATTTCCTATGTTGTGCAGAACGGTCCTCCTGATAAGATGGTATCTGCCAGGAGGTCCTCACCTGCAGAGCGCAGTGATCAACTGGGTATATAAGGGATAAGATGACCTTTCAGGTATCCTGGTCCCAAGCTGTATAGGGCTTTGTACACCAAAACTAGAACCTTGAACATAGCCTGATAGCTAATAAGTAGCCAGTGCAATTCTTTCAGTAGCGGGGTGACATGTTGGCGATACCCTGCCCCAGTGAGCAGTCTCACCACCTCATTTTGCAGCAGCTGCAGCTTCTGGACAAACCTCAAGGGCAGTTCAACACAGAGAGCATTACAGTAATCCAGACTGGAGATTACCAGTGCATGGACAACAGTTGTCAGGCTATTCCGGTCCAGAAATGGCCACAACTGTCTTACCAGACAAAGCTGGTAAAAGGTACTGCTAGCCACTGAGGTCACCTGGGCCTCTAGCGACAAAGATGGATCCAGGAGCACACCCAGACTACAGACCTGCTCTTTCAGAGGGAGTACAACCCCATCCAAAGCAGGCAACTGACCAATTATCTGAACTCGGGAACCACCAACCCATAGCACCTCAATCTTGCTAGGATTCAGACTCAATTTATTGGCCCTCATCCACCCCACCACCGAGTCCAGGCAGCGGTCCAGAGCTTGCACAGAGTCTCCCGATCCAGATGTTACAGAGAAATAAAGCTGAGTATCATCAGCATACTGCTGACACCTCACCCCAAATCTTATGATGACCACTCCCAATGGCTTCATATAGATGTTAAACAACATGGGGTACAAGATGGTACCCTGTGGCACCCCACAGCACAACTGCCAGGGGGCCAAAAGACAATCACCCAATGCTATTATTATGAAAACAACCTTGCAGATAGGATCAGAACCACTGTAAAACAGTGCCTCCAATACCCATCTCACCAAGTTGGCCCAGAAGGATACCATGGTCAATGGTATCAAAAGCCATTGAGCGGTGACGTAAGAATAGCAGGGTCGCACTCCCCCTGTCCTTTTCCTGATAAAGGTCATCCATCAAGGCGACCAAAGCCAATTCAGTCAATTCAGGCCTGAACCCAGACTGGAATGGGTCAAGATAATCTGTTTCATCCAAGAGTACTTGCAATTGCTGCTCCACAACCCTCTCAATCACCATCCTTAAGAAGGGGGTATTTGTGACCAGTCGGTAATTGTTTCAGACCAATTGGTCCAGGGTGGGCTTTTTCAGGAGTGGTTGGATCACTGGCTCTTTCAGGGTGGCTGGAACCACTCCCTCCTGCAATGATGCATTGACCATACCCTGGATCCACTTGGTCAACCCCCCCTCGGCAAGCTTTAATGAGGCAAGAAGAGCAAGGGTTGAGAGGACACTTTGCTGGCCGCAGCATCGCAAGCACCTTGTCTACGTCATCAGGCTGCATCAACTGAAACCGTTCCCAAGAAGTTGCAGCAGACGCTGCACTGGACACCTCATTGGGGACTACAGTAGATGTAGAGGGGGCATCAAGACTGCTATGGAGGTGAGCAACTTTACCCTCAAAGTGCCTTGCAAACAATTCACAGTGTGCCTCCAAAGGGTCTAAAACTCCATTTCCTGGTGTTGTTGTCAACAGACACCTGAGAATATGGAAAAGCTCCACTGGACGGCTACTTGAGGATGCGATGTAGGCAGAGAAATGGGCCTTCTTCGCCGCCCTCACCGCCACACAGTAGGCATGGTTATGATGTTTTACTCATGCCCGATCAGCCTCTTTCGCCACTTGTGTTCTAGCCGTCATCCAGCCTGTCTCATTGCCCTTAACTCACTAGTGTATCAAGGTGCAAGCCGGGCTCCATATTGCTGGAGAGGGCGCTTGCGGGGAACTGTGTCAAGAGCCCGACGTGCCTCGCTGTTCCACAGTGTAACAAGGGCTTCAACAGAGTCACCTACTCTATCTACTGGGAACTCCCCCAGGGCATTCAGGAATCCAGTGGATTCCATTAATACCCAGAGGCGGTCCATCTTAATCTGTCCATCACCCCTGCAGGGAAGGATCAGAGCCATAAGTCTAAACTTCACCAGGAAGTGTTCTGACCATGACATATACTTGAGGGCTTACATGTAACAAACTGTAATCTGTTTGAAGATCTCTTCTCTGGGTTGAAGACTGAATGTCCCTAATGTTCCACTGGAAGCCCTACTGAAAATTTAACCCTAAAATTCCCTGGTGATATTGTCTTGCCATGGCAGTCACCTGTTTCTTCCTGAATCATAGCTGAATGGCAGGACGGAACCAACAACCCATGTACACCACACGAAAGAAACACACAATGTCTGCACTGATATACAACCATGGTCAGGCCTTATATTTGATACAGACATTTGCATTAAAATTTAAGTATTCAAATATTTTTTAAAGAACATAACTATCCTCTGACAGGACATAGTCTTGGCAACTCTGTTCTGGATAGGTAAAGCTTTGATGTCCAATCAACTTTTCACTCCATTTGACATCTTAGTGCATGAATGAGTGTTATATATTTGCTTGCTAAAATTGTCTAAAATTGGCCTTTGTTCTATAAACCTCAGTTGTGATTTACGGATTGGAGAGTGAAAGCCTGAAAGCGCCTTCATGCTTTCTGAATCTTAAACATGGTATTTTCCTCATGACAAGATAAAATGTTAGATGCCAAAGGTGATTAGGTTTTTCTGTGCCATAAGCATCAAATGGACCCTTTTTATAACATTTGTATGAACAAAATAAACCCTCAAAACAGTATGTACCAAGGATTACTTATTGAATTTCAATTGTTATAGTCTTTTTACCTTTAAGAAAGTGAGCTTCCTTAGATATACTTTTAAAAAGATTTGTAATATAATCATAGTAAGTCACATAGCAAGGGGTCCCATCTTTGATTTGGAAACCTGTAAGACCATAATTCTTAATAGGATAGGAAACTACATTCCATGTATCTAGCACAGCAAAGTTTCAGTACAATTAGGGCTATGATCCAACCAATTGGTTAACTGCTTAGGTTATTACATCAACTATTTAATGCTCTAAATAAATCAGGTATTGTGTTGAGACTATTTAAGAACAGATCTTTTGTCTCAAGAGCACAGGAAAATAATTTCTTTGGAAAGTCACCTAAAATACCTTGGCTTAAACAGCTTCGTGTATGACACACAGTGCTGCCAACCCAGACTTACTGATGAATAATTTCAATCCTAATTCTAAAATATTTATATTGACAAAAAGCAAATTGATAAAAGTTTTAATCCTTATTGAAATCCCATATTCTTTTAGGCAGGAAGGCTGTCCTACCTTGCTTCGTCCTTGTACTGTTAAATTAAAGGTCTGCTTTTTGTGTAACACACACTGTCCATTCCACTGGAAACAGTAATGATCCTATGAATGAAATGAGACAATAACTCCATGAATGATAGGTGCAGAAGATATTACCTTTAAAATATTTGTTATGCTACTTCCTTGTCCAATATTACAGCTATAAATATACTCTGATGATAATCATGACTGACTTTGGCCTTGTTGACATATTTATTTATTTACTGGACTTGTAGTCCACTCTTCTTCCATGGAACTAATATATGATCTCCAAGTGGTCCCCCATCCAACCAACTCACAAGGCCAGACCAATTTAGTTTTGAGAAGTAGTACTATGCTATATACGAATGTAGCCAACATGGTGTTTTCCTGATGTTTTGGATGGCAACTCCCATCATCCCTAGCCAGAATGGTTAGTAATCAAGGATAATGAGAACTGTAGTCCACAACATCAGGAGGGCACCATGTTGACTACTCCTGCCATATGCCTTAGGATCTTAGTGTTTCCACATTTTCCTGGAGCTCAGTTTCAGACTGCTCCCCAACCTACAGCAATGCAGATGCACTGAATTCAGGGAAACATTGTTCCTAGGCCTGAAGCAAAGTTCTGAAGAAACAAACTCCTGAAAATATGCTTGTTTGAGGAAGGAAATGTCCAGGACATCCTGAGCACCATCCAGTGAAAGGTCTTATGAACAGGTCAGAAGTAGTCATGACAAACAAAACAAAACAAAACAAAACCCTTATGAGCTGGCACCCACCAGTTGAGCACATGATAAAGAGAGAAAAATGCTGTAATTATCATGGAGAAGGACCAGAAAGAACGTAAGTCAAGACATCTTTCTTAATGTAGAAAGTGTTGGATTTTTTTTGAATTTGTATTTTATTTGTCCTCACAACAAACCATTATTATTATTGTTGTTGTTGTTGTTGTTATTTAATTGGGAAATACTGCTACTCAGAAAATCCATGGTTGTCTAGAATAGATTCTGTGATTTGTGATTTAGCGCTGGCCATGTAGTATCTGATTTGAATCAAACCAATGGTTTCCAACTGTGTTCCTGGGAACCCTCTGTTTCTTCAGAAGCTTCAAAGAGATCAGCCCTGGAAGCTTATCCACCACTATCTTTGCAAATTGTAAGATGTGTTCTCACTTCAAGCAGAGCAATGAGAACCCCCAATAGCTTTGTCAGGGATCTGTGTAAACTCACTGTGCACCCTAGAACATTCTCTAGATTCTTCTGCAAGAAACAAAGGTTTTTTCTACAACAGATGTAAAGATATTTTTCAACCACTGAAGCAGTCTGGAAAGGATTGCCTGAAGGTAGAAGGTTTCAAAACTGTTGTCTAAAACAGGAATGGGGATTCTGTCGATGTCCAGATGTTGTTGGACCCTTAATCCCAGGTAGCAGAGCCAATGGTCAGGGGTGATGGGAAATGTAGTCCAACAATATCTGCAGGCCACAAGTTCCCCATCCCTGCTATAAAACCAGGATCTAGACCACCCTTTCTGAAGTTAACTTATATTGTGGTCATATCAGTTTCAAAACTTTAACTGAACTCAGTGAGGCTCTTTATGACTGAGCCACTAATAGGAAAAATCACCACCACCACCCTACTTTCTCCAAAAAGATTCTACAAAGTTGACTTCTTCTGTCACTGCAAGGCCATGTGTAATTCAGAAACCTTTTATACACAAACCTTTCTCTTGAGGAATTAATCTTCCTTATTTACTGCTATACAGTGTATTGCACAGAGGAAGAAAGACTGAAAGTCCCACTTAGATATTTTTCATAGGCCAATTGCAGCGTAATATTTTTCCTCCATAGAGGAATACCTGTGGAGGAGAAACACATGTACAAAAAGTTATATCAGAAATGCAAAATCTGTCAGCAGGGGGAGTGGGGGACTCATCAATTCTCTTGCATTTTATATGATCTGGTAGCCTGCCAATTTAAGATGGCGTCACCTGCAAAGTGGAATAGAGGAATCAACAAGATGAAAGAGATCTATTGCCATGATTCTATCATATATAAATCTAGTACAAAAATGGGCAAACATAACCAATAATAAACGCCTAGGGAAAATTGTATATTTAATGCCTTTCTGCTTACAATAGAGAGTTTATTTACAAAATTTATATGATGGTTTTCAAAAAGTGCTCTTGCCTTTAAAAGAAAAACAACTTAATACATCATGCTCATAACTACTGTAAATATTCTTAGACATCAGAAGTTGCTTAATAGTGCTTCAGACACATAAACTTGCTTCTGTATCTTTCCCCCTTAACAGAGTTTTTTCTTACTTTCAAGTTTTGGGGATCTGAATGAAGTGAAATCAAATTGTTCTTTATGGGCAATAGTTGCATGAATTAAAAAACAACAATTACAGTACTCTGAGCCAGAGCTTGGAAAAGTTACTTTTTTGAACTACAACTCCCATTAGCCCAATCCAGTGGCCATGCTGGCTGGGGCTGATGGGAGTTGTAGTTTTAAAAAGTAACTTTTCCAAGCTCTGCTCTGAGCTCCCTGTTTGTATCAGTAAATGAAGAACTGTATTTATTGCTTACCTGGTTACTATGTAACTGTCTGCTGATTTGCTGTCCAATGTGTTTGGATCTCTGAAACAGCGAGACAGAACATTCAGTGTGACAGATGTAAAGCTAGCTAAGGTACACAGCAGATTCAATTGACAAGACATATGTTTCAAAGACTAGTCAAGAAAGTTAGCATGCAACTCCAGCTGCAAGAGACTTTTTTTTAAACAAAATGAACAGCAACTGCCTATGTTCTGTTCTCATCAAAAAAGTAAACCAATCACATTGACAAAAAGCCACCAGAAACAAAAAATTGTAGTTAAAAGATTTCACAGTTTTGGTATCCCTACTATAAAGTCTTCCTTTTTTGTCATAAAAATTTAGGTTATATATTCACTGTTAGCAAGAGTTGCATTACTATTATTGTTAATTTTAGTTCTGTTTATTGCATTGAGGGTTATATATTGTAAAATAATTTTGTTGCCACTAGTTAATGTTAATTAGTTGTTTTAATAGCCTATAATACCTATTTGTTATGTTTTGGCAGGTTTACTTTTTTAACTATCAGTACTTAATCACTTGGAATATTTAACATTGCTGTTGCATACTCAAAATTACAGAGTTACTATTAATGTTACCTGTTTAACGTTTAGTCATCCTTTGAGTCCTGCGACATATTTCCTTAATAATCATCAGCCATCAAGTCTGATATTCTCAAAAGAAATAACAGCCCTCTAAACTGCCTTCAAGGGAGGTGATAATTAGCACTGAAAATTACAAATAAAGTTTTTGAAGTTGAAGAGCAACAACTGGGCAGTGACACTGATGATTGGTTTCTCAAGACAAATTATTAGATAACTACGCAAATGCAGTCAACACACTCCTCAGAGTGAAAACAATAAGGTGAGTCTATGCAATGCTTACATGTTGAATGGGATATTTAATGTGCGGGAAACTCAAAGGTTGAAGAACTAGCATTTAGACAGTCTAGCACTGGTAAGTGGTAATCTTACCTCTTTAAACTCCATTACATTCTCACGAGAGACATGCTAATACAAACAAGTCAATCAGAGTGTGTGTTTAGCAAGATCAAGCTTAGAGGATCGTTTAAAAATCCATTTATTGTTCTAAAGCCACATCTTTTTTTCTCATTAACATGTTATACATTAGTGTCTGCTATCCATGATTCATGTCACAGTTTAGTTTGTTAGCTTTTAAATTATTTAACAACCATAAGTTATTAATACAACTTTTAAAGTCTTGTACATATTCTTAAAACAAACTTGGGTTCATTTATATATTTTGTTATTGAAAGAAGTTTTTATATCAAAAACATTTTAGGCATCTCTTGAAGAAGAAATCAAGCAGGCATTTAAAGCTAAACACACGTAATTCCAAATTTAGTTTCTTACAAAAGGTTTCAGCTTTATTGACAAATTATGGCAAACATATTTGACAAAATTATGGTTTCCTATTTAGAGAAGCTTACACATGGAACTTTATGTGATTTTTTTAAAATAAAAAAGCAAAACAAATACAGGTTAAAACACTGGACAAATTCAGTTAGCTACATACATACAGTAGCTTCTTGTCAACCCCGTTAAAACAGCATTTAAAATGAAATTTACAAACTTAATATTGAACATCTTAAATCTAACTAACATATATTAAAAAGACAGGTTAAAACATCTTATCTACAACCTCATAATCTGGTTAAAAAAAATCATTACATTTTTAGCAACCCTAAATAAAAACTTGACCTTAATAGTACCAGGGCGGGAGGGGTGGGGAGGGAAATCGATGTAGCTTCATGCTTTTTTCCCCTGTTTTGCTTTAGAATTACACACAACAGTGAGGAACAACCAAGAGAACATCATCTTGCTGAATTGTTTAGTCAATGCTTGCCAACGGTCTTTTAAAGTCCATGTTATAAAATAAAACTAGTGCCAGTGTCACTCCATTGTGGAAATACAAGACGTATATAGAGTAATCATAAGCAGTAATTCCTAGGATAGAAAAGAAATGGACTATTACTTGTCTTGCTGCTGTTTATGTGGAGATCACGGGTTATTAATTGTCTTTAAGGTTGAGGTCACAGATGAGGAGGACCTTCAATATCTACCATAGGGGTGTTCCCTGTAACCCCCTCTGGTTGATCTGGGAGGTGGCGCTTTTAGGCTGGGACGGCTTATGGCCCACTCTTCTTGTGCTAAAACAGACAAAACAAGAAGAAAAGAGATTGCTTTATTTTGGTAGGTGTGTGTGTACAAGAACAAGCTGTTCCCTATGGTGCATTTAGCAATAAAATAAAATAAAAATGAGGACAGCTTTATGATCCATTACCATGTCTTCCCTAAAATCTTATTTATAATGTCTGCTGAGGCAGCTTTCAGTAAAGACCAACAAGCCTCTTTCCCTCATTTGATGCAAAGTATGAATATCCAATTTACTGGTAACACAATCAGCCCTAGAAAACCCTTTGCTTTAAGTTTGCTGGCTCCAAACCTATTCCATAACTGAGTTTCTAACATGCTATGCTAAAGCACCAAGTGGATATCATTTTCTGCAGCTAGTACATTAACTGGATCAGGAGTTGAATCAGAAGTGGGTAACTGAAATACATTTTCTTATTCCATATTAGACTAGAAAAGAAAAGTGTAGAATCGAAACTACTTGGAACTAAGGTAGCATTAGAACAGAGTCTTCCAGAGTGTGCAGATAATTCTGAGTACACATGAAAATATATTAGTTAATATATGCATATTGATCACCCCAGTAACAAGAATATATTGATTTACTGTATTAATTGGAGCTCTCATGGCTCTTAGTGGATTTAATGTCACTGTTACAAATTTCACTAGCATGTGATATTCTCAACTTTGCTATATATAATGATGGATGACTGGTTTTCATCTACTTGTTGGCTTCCTGAAGCAGTATTGGATATCCAAACCCTGTTATGCAAACATCTCTGCTGATTTGCCCACCAACATACAAATACTGATCATCCAACAGGGCAACTAGACAGTTTCTGTCCTAAAACCAGTTGAAAGCTAGAGTGGACTGGATCCAAATAATCAGTATCATTGAAGACTGTCTGGATGGTATTGTAAGTCATACAAACAAATATTCCATTAAAAGGGCTAGGATATAGTTTGGGAATATTACCAAATGTGTTTCTTTTTCTGGGAGCCAACTTTTTCAGGTATTGAAAGAGTCCCTGATTTCAGTTCTAAGCCATGTGCTTTAAACTATGTCTCTTGAAATATTCCTCAGAGATATCACTGCAATGCATTATAGATGAGGAGCAATTATATAATTAGCAGTCAGTGAGGTGAGACATTTTTTGTTTAGTTTTCAGGCCACTGTGACCATTTCTATCAATGACCAACCCTTCACATTTTTTACAGGGAAATCTCCTTTGGTTACAACATCCTGGTGAGAACAAGGCAGCTTGTGATTAGTAAGCTAAAGAAGTAAAATATGCACAATTATATCTGCAAACCTATTCCCAAATGAATCAAATCAATGACCTAAGTTGTGCACCAGCACGAACAAACTAGCAAACTGCCTATGGTCAAGACACCAATTAGACAACAAGAGCTTGTGTGATGTCTGTTCACACGGGTCAGTGGCAAATAACAGACCTGCTAGGTCTGCTTGGAAAAGGCAGCAGATTGTGTAGGTCGTGTACAAATGTAAGGGCACTCAAGACAGATTAGTTATCCTCTAGCATGACAAAGTTTCATCAGCATTTCAAGCCAATTAAACCCATACTTTGTCATTGTGACATATTCAAGAGTTGCTGTCATTCTTCTCTTCCTCTTCCAAACTACGCTAACTCCTGCACTACTGAGATTGAGGTTTGGGAATGGGTGGGCTTAAACAACCAGATGCAATGTGGTGGTTGCTACAAACAATCACTGTGTAGCAACTCTGTCTCTTTGAAGAAGTGCTAATCAGAATGAGGACAGCATTCAAATACAGTAAGGAACAACTGGGCAGTACCCATCTTCAAACCCAATGAAGTGAGACGAGTCCCATAAAGGGGCTAGAAAAAAGAAGCACTCCAATTCAGCTCACACATTTTGAGCAGAGTATCCCCTTCACCAGAGGCAATTCTTTCCTTCCAAATGCCTATGGGTCACTTTTTAAAATCTCCTTCATTGAAAGTTTGTTTTCTTTTGGCAAATGTTTTCTATGCAGCAGATATAAAGTGGCCAGCAGACATTTGGGGGAACAGGACATGATTCTGATGAAGTGTATTCTAAAAAGGCATGAATTGTGCCAGAAAAAGGCCATTCTTAGTCTATCTTCTGTGCTCTGCTTAAGCCCAGTATAGGTAAACAGCTAAGCTCATGGTAAAACTGTTCCTGGACTATGTGATATGTGTAGGGTAGATTCTGTGTTTGAATGTTTCCCTCTAGGAAAAATATGATATGCTAACTTTTCAGGGGAGCAGGAAGCTTTTTAAGGAAGGACCATTCCATCCGCATTCTGAGGTGGTACAGCATAATACTTTTACAGTTCATGATGAACTGGTTTGTCTAAACCAGGTCTGATGGGCAAACACCCCTACAGGCTATTCCCAAATGTAGTCATAGGGCCATTTATGACATTATCTGATGTGTGGTAAACTCATGTAGCTTCCCTCAGGAAAACTGCAGGAGTCTCAATGGCATATAATGGTATGTCAAGGGTCACCAATGGAGGCAGTGGGTGCATGTGTGCCCACAGAAGCTGTCCCTGGCACCTACAGCTGAAATTTGGCTTGAAAGAAGCAAATAGGCTGCAGTGTGTGTTTGGTTGTGGTGTGCCTGTGGTACCCATGACCATTTCTTCAGTTTGTGCAAACCCCTGTAGTATGTGCTCATAGAAGAAGCACAACTTGTACTTCCTGTGTTTCCAGATTTCATTATCATCTAGTTACCCTTTGTCTCATATACGGCCTGCTTATTTTTCCAGGAAGAAACTGACTCTCTGGCCATTTCTTCATTAGCCAGATCACATCCTGAACTATCCCTTCCTCTGCTGAAAAATAAATTACTTTTAAATCGGGGGTAGGGAACTAAATCCATCCACCAAGCCAGATTCTGAACTCCTCCATGCTCCAAAGACCAGTTATCTGACATCACCCTGATGTCCAGTGATCAGCTTCAAAGTAAAGAATTGGGAGTGCACTCCTGATTCTTCAAGTTTGAGATGCAAAGAAAGAATCACTCAAAAAGCACCAACTTTGACTGCAAAGGAGGAATTGGGAGTGTATTTGAAATGTGCTCCTGATCCTTATTCCTTTTAGCCATGGCACGAGCAAATGATGCCAGGCCTGGGAAAGATGTGACTGTTTGCCCAAAATGCCCTGGAGGGCCAACCTCCAAGGCCTGGTAGGTCTAATTAGGCCTGCAGGCTGGACATTCCAACCACTGCTTTAAACCATGACTTCATATCCTGGCTTGCTTTGAAGCTATGGCAGCTACTGGGTTTGGGCTTTTCATGTAACGGAAAGCAATTGAATGCTGAATCCTGGCTTGTTTTGCTGCTTATGCAGTGGAAGGAGCAAAGCAGCAGGAAAAGGGTTGCCTGTGCTGTTGGTGGTGCATGCCACTCATGCATACAGATCTTCAGCTTAATGCTATGTATGCATGTGGCTAGTAACTCTTGCTGTTGCTCCTCAAGCTCTATCTTGAGTGTGACTAGCTGTTCTCATCAACAACTTTATGAGCACTCGGTGGTGTTGTCTCTAGATCTTTTTTTCCCTTCCACACTGTGGATAAACATTTTGAAAGATACATCTTGCCTTGATTCCTGCAAATGTTTCCTTCCTTTTGTCTTATTGTTGTAAAAATCCAATCACACCGCAATCCAATCACACCACAATCCAATCACACCATCACATAGCAGGAAATTGAGGTTGAAACAAAAGAAATGAAAATTAATCTCAAATGACTGGTATGCAAAAGGAATGTGGGCGGTTTAGCCAGTGGGCGGTTCATGGCTAGAGGCGTTTTTTTTATATACTCTTGTAGTTTTGCATTTTAAACTGTATAAAAAGCCTTTGTTCTTTCTCCCCGGGGCCGACTGAACTCAGCCCTTTGTTGCTGATGAATCTGATCATGCCGCTGTTGCAATAGCTTAGATAAATAAAATCTTTTGAACTTGTTACTGTATCAGGTCATTCTTTCTTGCATTCATTCCCGCCTGGAAACAACCCCCTTGGTTCGAAGTATTTTTGCAACAGTTCTGGCGTCCCTGGGTGGGCCCCCAAGGTCGTTCTGGGGTGATCTGCCTTCCCCGTCCTGGGGATCACGAACTCACTGCCCAGTTGTGTGGGATCCTGGATCGGTGGAGAGGCAGAGTCATCCCGAGCGATAAGTGGAGCCTACGCAGGAGGACCTGCGGTAACAACTTAAAATTGGTGAGTATAACCGTAGGAAATCGGTCAGAAAGCAAGTAGACCCGGGAGGATTGAAAGTCAGGTTGCGATTGTGTCTGGGAAAGGGAACTTGTGTGAAAGTACTTGGTGAATTTGTGTTTGGGGCCGGAAGATGAGTCTCGTGTTGTGGCTAGGGCTAACGCCTGTTGACCCCCTCACGGTGTACCACGCCTGGTCTGTATGAGCCCATCTGTCTGCTCATGTGGGTAGCGCAGTCCCTATGTGACAAACTGCTCCCGAACTGGCAGGACGTTTGGTGGTGCGTGAGTGAGTGAATGTGTTCATAAAAGTTCCACATAGTGATACTCCCTATTGTAAGTCCTCTAGCTTTGAGGCAGTAAGGGTTGTAACACTCCAGACCGGAAAATGGGACAGGCCACTTCTAAGATTGTGCCTGACACTCCCCTGGCCTGTGTCTTAGAAAATTGGTTGAAGCAAGGTGGAGGAGCTGGACTCTCTAAACCAAAACTTGTTAATTTATGTACCTCTCAGTGGCTAGTATACACCAGTAATTGGGACCCCGATGACCAATGGCCAGAGAATGGAACTTTTGATTCTAATAGATTAAAGAAACTTAGGCTCTTATTAGAAGATAATTTCCCGGGCCAGATGGACTACCTTTTTCTCTTTTACAATGGCCCCCAAAGATGTAAAATAAGACCAGAAATGAAGCAAATGGTAGCCACCACCCCTGTTGCTCCAAATACCAAAGATGCCTTATCCAGACACGAGTGAAAAGGAAGACCCTCTTGAGGTCCCTGCGACCACATCGTTCTTGTATCCCCAGTTGCCATCTAACCCCCAGCTGCCATCCAATCCCGTCGTACCCGTTACACTGACTGCACCAAATACCTTCGAGCCCTACTATCTACGTAGTCAAAGTCAGAATAATCTGTTCCAATCTTTGGACCCCGATAATATTGAATTAACTTCAGAGCGGATGAACAAGTGGGCAAACTATAGCTTCACGACCCCCCACCAACAGACTAAACAGGTTAAACAGGTTTTAGCTTCAACTAGCTTACAAATGCTACTCCGGGAGGTTCCAATATCAACTGCAGCCGGGGTAGAGACCCGCATGATGCATATCCCATTTTCCACCTCAGACTTGTTAAATTGGAAAACCCAAACCCCAAGATTTCGAGATGATCCTGAAGGGGTGTGTAGGACCTATGAGACTATTTTCTTGACCCATAGGCCAAGTTGGTCTGATATACAGGCACTCAGTACCAGTCTACTAACTGAGGCTGAGAAAGAAGAGATAGTAGGAAAGGCTGCCCCAATTTTAGCCCAGCTTCAGATGCGAGGGCCCAATGATCCCACGACTGCCCAAGTGACCGAATTGAACTTGGGGACCTTTACACAAAACCCTAACTGGAACCCCAATGATCTGAACCACGAATAGGCATTAAACAAATTTAAACAAGCCTGGCTTGAAGGGATGAAGGAGGCTGGCCAAAAACAAATAAACTGGCAAAAGGTCCAAGAGATAAAGCAAAAACCAGAGGAACACCCAGGGGATTTTTACCAACGCCTTAAGGAAGCCGTACGCGTCTGGGGAGAAATGGACCCAGACAACCCTAACAATCTAGTACTGATGAGGGGCTTCTTTAAAAGCAGTATCACAGATCCACAAATAAAATGTTTTCTTAACAACAAAGACACCTATGACCATTCCGACATGCCCCAGATTCTCACTTGGGCAACTGTGGCTTACAACAATAGAGACAAACTAAACAGGAAAAGAGAAAAGAAGAAAAAACAGTCAAAATGTTTGCTTTGGCCTTACAAGGAATGCAAACAGGGAAATTGGAGAACAGAGGAAGGGGCCGAGGAATGTCCCAGAGGGGAAGAGCAACTTACGTATGTTATGGATGTGGTCAGGAAGGACATATGAGATGAAATTGTTGGAAGGAAAAAGGTCAGGAAAGACGTGAGGAAGTCAGAAATTACCCAAATAGGGGAAGGGGGCAAGGAGCAGTAAGAACTGGACCAAGCTGTCTGGAAATGGAGGCCACAGCTTTGGTTGACTATGCACAAGATTCTCTTGATGATTGACATCATGAGGGAGAGGATGGCCCCAAATTTATTGGAGCATCATTTTTATTGTCTGGACAAGAGCCTCTTATTACATTAACGGTAAATGGGAAAAAGTATGAGTGCTTGATAGATACAGAGGCAACCCTCTCCTCATTACCTCTGATGGCAGCACCACCGACTGAGGAAAAACGTACAGTGGTTGGTATTTCAGGTCAGTCAATCCACTGCCCTGTGTCTTCGCCCCTCCAAATACAGGTCGGGCCATTGAGTGTTGAGCATTCCTTTCTATTGTTAGACTTGCCCGTTAACTTGGTAGGAAGAGATTTATTATGTAAATTGAGGGCTACAATTCATTTCAAAGAGGAAGGCCTTTTCCTCCACCTTCCTGAAGAAAATATTGCCTCTTCGATGTCATTGCTAGAAACCTCAGAGGCTTTGACTCCTATCTGTAACAAACGGCAGGAATTAATGGATTCTTTGCCTCCTTGGCTATGGGTCCACCACACCAGGTGTAAAAGAGGTCCCCAGCACCGACCAGGATGAGAAGTAGACGACTGCAGACCAGGATGAGAAGCTGCTGACGGCGGGGTAGCCAAGACCCTAGCAACTGGTGAGGGGAAGCTTCAAAAAAACTGAAGAAAAGTGGCTAGTGGAGACCGTACCGGGTCTCGGCCTGAAGACACGATTCATTAGACAATGAAAACTCTAACAATGAAGATTGTAGTATTTTGTGTGTTGTTTCCCATTGTAACTAGTCTTCTGCACTTTAATGTATTGTTTCAACTTGTAGAGCAAATGACCAGTCATACCAATCTCACCAATTGCTGGATGTGCATAGAAGGAAGCAGTTCTGTGTCTACCACCTTGACTTTTATCCCTATTCCCCTTTCAGCGTTCGAAATGATGATGGAACCCCCCCCACAATCAAATCAATGCAAGTAATGTCACCTGGAGTATGGCAGGGTTCAGATCAAACTCTGAATGGTGGGAGGTACGCCCAATAACCGGAACATGGTGTTGTACATGTAGAAAAGGGTCCCAGAAAATGAGATATGTGGGAACTTCAAAATGTACATACACTTTGGATTGGGTAGATGATCCCCTATGGGGACAGCAAGGCTTGAATTGTTCCTATTATGGAAAATGGAATGCCACCCATCTGAATGAAACTTTTTGTAATTGCACCACAGAAAATGATTTCGATATCCTATTGACACCATCGGAGGGTGGGGAATCTGAAAACCCAGGCTGCCAGTGCACAGGTTTGAACCCAAACAACTATTGGACATATTTTGCATTCTTCACTTGTAAGAGCCAAATAAAACTTCTGGTAGCCATGTCGATAGTCAAAAAAGGTTAAAATAGAAGTTTAGAAATGGCACATCCATCAAAGGATTTAAGCGGAGCTGGGTGGTAAACGGGACTTGGTATTCGGTAAATAATCCAGCTTGCCTTAAGGGCAGTGGTGCAAAATCCACTAATGTTGTCTTATGTGATTATGATGCCACCAGTTGTGCTCATTGTTGATTCCCTTCACCTTTTTCTGGAGGATGGTATGATCCCTACCGGTTTCCCGCCTATACTGATGAGAATGGTAATCATACCTGGGATAAAGGACCTTTTGGAGGGAAAACTAAGGCAGCTAAAATGGGACATTATTTTATCTGTGGAAACAGAGCTTTGAGTCTTACCAAGTGGGTGGTGGGGAACCTGCTTTGTTGCAACCCTACGGCCGCCCTTCCGCTACCACCCCTCAACACTCCGATATTTAAACCAATATATGCCAAAGTACAGAAAAGAAATATTTATGCAAGCACCCAGACTTGGGGCCAAAAGATTTGGACCCCTCGAGATCTTGTGGAGTATTATGACTCCCTAACTTGGTCTTCTATTGGCGTAAGAGGGGCTAGAACAATGACAAATTCCATTATCAGGCTACAAGCTGTGGTAGAAATTCTTGCTAATGACACAGCCCAGGCCCTCTCACTGGTAGCAGACGAGTTATCTCAACTTCGTGCAAATGTGTTACAGCAAAGACTGGGATTAGATTACTTGCTGACTGACAGGGGAGGTTTATGTAGCCTGATCGCAAACTCTTCAGATTGTTGTGTAAAGATAGATGATAATGGAAAAGTAAGTGTTGAACTAGCTCACGACATAGTCCAAGTAGCTCATGCAGGAGACCAGGTCTGGACTGGATGGAATTGGAGTTGGCTCACTAATTGGCTCCCCAATCTGACATGGTTGAAAACTCTGTTTCTATTGTAGTAATTACTGTATTACTGATCACTGTATGTTGCTTCATACAATGCTTACCAGGGTGTTGCTCTATGGCGATGTTTGCCTTTAAGAAACTTACCTCTTCAACTCCTAATGCTGAAAAATGATATTTAATGATACTAAGGGAGAAACAGCAGTATTAGTTTGTCTGAAATACTGTAAACAGTATTTGACAAAAAGGGGGGAAATGTTGTAAAAATCCAATCACACCACAATCCAATCACGCCGCAATCCAATCACACCGTCACATAGCAGGAAATTGAGGTTGAAACAAAAGAAACGAAAATTAATCTCAAATGACTGGTATGCAAAAGGAATGTGGGCGGTTTAGCCAGTGGGCGGTTCATGGCTAGAGGCATTTTTTTTATATACTCTTGTAGTTTTGCATTTTAAACTGTATAAAAAGCCTTTGTTCTTTCTCCCCGGGGCCGACTGAACTCAGCCCTTTGTTGCTGATGTATCTGATTGTGCCGCTATTGCAATAGCTTAGATAAATAAAACCTTTTGAACTTGCTACTGTATCAGGTCATTCTTTCTTGCATTCATTCCTGCCTAGAAAGAACCCCCTTATATATCACTTTTATTGCAGATTCATCTTTGTCACAACTTCCTAATCAAATAGAGGCTGTTTGTTTTCCTGACCAACCAGAACACTTTGCTTCTACTTGTTATGATTACTGTGCAATCCTATACTCAAAAGTAAATCCAATGAGCTGTATTCCCAGATAAGTGGGCATAGGATTACCATAGGCTCCCCCCACTAAACATTCTTGTATTTATTGGTTTGAGCTTTGACCTGGGGGAAAAATGGGAGAAGAGATGTGCAGGATATCAGAAAGAACTGCTTCAGACTAGAATGATTTCAGGAAGGCTGCAGAAACTGGAAAGAAAAGACTAAGGACACAAGTAATCATGGCTACAAGTTAATCAAGAGTTATGGGATTTGGTTTTAAAGCCACACATACTAAATGCATGAGCAGAACCCTTTTACTAATGTGGATGCTTCCAATTTGCTGTGTTTTCACTGAATCAATACTGCAACCCACCATTAAATGGGGAATAGGAAGTTAATTGCTATTATCGCTAGCTGCCAGCCTCCTTGGTTTGTGATCAATTGACAGTTACTTATTATTATTTCAGCAGTGTTACTTAAAATTCACATTGGCTCTTTGCCATTACTTTCACTGGGCTTTGAGTAAACTTCCTGTATGTGCTGGAAGCATTCTTTTATTGATGCATCATCTGCAGACATTTTAAGAGGATACTGTGATCATGCACTAATGTAATAAGTGCAAGAGATATGTATCTCCTGTATATGCAAAATTTGACAGCCAGACTGAAATGCCACAAATTACTCCACTTTAATTTCAATAACCTTTTTAAAAGGGATTAATTATTTAAGATATTAATTAAAAGAAATATAAATACAAAATGAGGGTTGATTGATATGTTAAAATCATCATCTGCAGTCACCCACAGATGCAGTGTGAGGTCAGATGAACTTTCTTGTTCCCCTCCCAGCTCGGAGCTTGGATCTGGAGCTGGCAAAACATTCCAGCAATTAGGCTGCATTTCCAAAGTGCAGTGCCAAAATGACAAATCTCAGCTCTTCTCTCCAGCTTGGTGCTCGAGAAGGATGGGGGAACTGCCCCGACACTTGTGCTTCAGAGATAGTCATAGGTTGAAGAAGCAGGCTGAGGCTTGTCATTTTGGCATGTTGGAACCTTTAAGAACTGCACCAGAATATGAAGGGGGAGCATGTGAGAGATCGTCTGCTGTGGCATTTAAGAAATCTGGTTGACATTCCCTGCACTTGGTACTTTTCTGCAGCTGGCTGCTGGTTATTAATGCTTGACTGCAGTGGAAAGTTTCATCATATCTGACTGGTTTATGTATTTAAATCTAAATAATATTTTAGTGTTTTTTATTCTGTTTTATATTGGTTGTTATGAAATAGAATAACATCTATTTTATGATGTTAAGCTGCTTTGCTATAAATTGGCTGAATGAGTGAATAAATGATATGTAATATGGTTAAAAGCAAAATCTATCCAGGATAGATATGAATTGATGATTGTAAAATAATAAAATGTTTTCTTTTTTAAAAATCCCAGTTATTTAATATATTTAATGCATTTTTATAAAAATAATTTGATTAATAATGAAATATGAATTTTTATACAAACATGTTAAAATCTATACTAACCATTTCACATATTATTATGTAGATGAGCCAAACCCAGGCTTCCCACATGGTATATATGCTCAACAGGAGCCAGTCATAGCTTTGCTTTCTCTCAAATGTATGCTACGCTTACTTGTCATATTCACACTATTATGAGTATGCTTAAAAATATAATGTTCGAAGTGGCCTTTACAGGTCCCGTTCCAGAAAAAGTTAGTTGTGTGCATAAGTTAGTCTGATTAAATCAATCCGAAAACTGAGTCACAATCAGTGATATCCAATTACCCAGAATAATTTCAGTGGGTCTACTTTGGATTATGACTTAGCTGGATATCCTCCAATGACCTTAATACATCTTTTGGGACAAAACAGTGGGTTTTATTTTTTTAAATAAATAATATATAAAAGGCTTTAAAACATATGTGTGTTTATATCTTAATTTTACATGAAATATATCGCCAAGGGGATTTTTTTCCTCACTTTTTTGCATTGAAATGAACATGTGATTTCCATTTACTTGATTGACACTTACCTGGAAGGAAGTCCCATTGAACTCATTGTGGCTTACTTCCAAATAGGATTACACTGTGACTATTTTAAGGAAGATTACCTACATTTGGCTGCAATTATTAACTCAGTTGAAGTAAATGGTAAAACTCACTTTAGTGGAGCACAGTGAAGTTTTTTAAAAAACACTGTCTGCATTTATTTATTACAACTTCCTTTAATTCCTGTTTTGAGATGAATTAACATTACGTTCCTTCCCTAGAGTTTGCTATAATCACATATTGTATTTCCATGTGCATTCTGATTCTAGTGAATACATATTTTGACTATAGGCCCAACTGTTCCAAAGTCTTCATTCATTATTCAAAAAACCATGATGTTTCTGGATGCCCACCATGACAGGACCAGGACCCCTCCCTCTTGGACAGTAAGCTGAATGGATGAGACTCTGTCCCTAAGATGGCTTCTTCCCCCCGCCCCAGACCTTTTTTGATCAAGATGGTGGTTCAGACTAAACTGGGAAAACAAGAAGGAAAAGCATTGTGTCTTAAGTATAAAGTCTTAAATATAATATAAACATTAACAGCCAGTCAGTCACTACCCTAAAGGGTAAAAGAGCTAGAGGTGAAAATGGATAGCTGTGTGCATATTAGGTAGCTAACTGATCAACACCAAAGACAATGTTTGATCATCTGCTTACTAATAACAGAGATGGCACCTTTCTTAATATTTAAGGGTAGGGAATTCCAAAGATTAGGTCTATTTCCTATGTTGTGCGGAATGGACCTCCTGAAAAGATGGTATCTGCAGGAGGCCCTCACCTGCAGAACGTAGTGACTGACCAGGTATATAAGGGGCAAGATCATATTTCCGGTATCCTGGTCCCAAGCTGTATAGGACTTTGTACACCAAAACTAGAACCTTCAACTTGGCCTGGTAGCTGATGGGCAGCCAGTGCTATTCTTTCAGTAGCAGGGTGACATGTTGGTGATACCTTGCCCCAGTGAGCAGTTGCGCTGCCGCATTTCACACCAGCTGCAGCTTCCAGGCCAACCTCAAGGGCAGCCCCACATAGAGAGCATTATAGTAACCCAGCCTGAAAGTTACTAGTGCATGGACAAGAGTGGTCAGGCTATCCTGGTCCAGAAACAACTGCAGCTGTCTTACCAGCTGAAGCTGGTAAAAGGCACTCCTAGCCACTGAGGTCACCTGGGCCTCTAGCGACAAAGATGGATCCAGGAGCACCACAGACTACGGACCTGCTCTTTCAGAGGGAATACGACCCGATCCAAAGCAGGCAACTATCCAGTTATCGAACTTGGGAACCATCAACCCACAGCGTCTCTGTCTTGCTAGGATTCAGACTCAGTTTATTGGCTCTCATCCAGCCCACCACCGAGTCCAGGCTTGCACAGCCTTTCCCAATTCAGATGTTATGGAGAAATAGAGCTGGGTATCATTAGGGTACATCTGACACCTCGCCCCAAATCCCTGATGACTGCTCCCAAGGGCTTCATTATTATTATTATGAACTGCCTTCAAGTCGATCCCAACTTATGGCAACCCTATCAATAGGGTTTTCATGGTAAGCGGTACTCAGAGGGGGTTTACCAATGCCTTTCTCTGAGGCTGAGAGGCAGTGACTGGCCCAAGGTCACTCGGTGAGCTTCATGGCTGTGTGGTGATTCGAACCTTGGTCTCCCAGGTCATAGTCAACACCTTAACCACTATGCCACACTGACTCTCAAGGGCTTCATATAGACGTTAAACAGCATGGGGGACAAGATGGTACCCTGCAGCACCCCACAGCACAACTGCCAGGGGTCTGAAAAACAATCACTCAATGCTATACTCTGAAAACGACCCTGGACATAGGATCAGAGCCATTTTAAAACAGTGCCTCCAATATCCATTTCACCAAGTCAGCCCAGAAGGATAACATAGTTAATGGTATCAAAAGTCACTGAGGGATCAAGTAAGAATAACAGGGTCGCAGTCCCCCTGTCCTTCTCTGAGTAAAAGTCATCCATCAGGGCAACCAAGGCTGATTCAGTCCCATAACCAGGCCTGAACCCAGATTTGAATGGTCAAAATAATCTGTTTCATCCAAGAGTACATGCAATTGCTGTGCCACAACCCTCTCAATCACCTTCCCTAATAAGGGGTATTTGTGACTGGGCAGTAGTTGTCACAAACCAATGGCTCCAGGGTGGGCTTTTTCAGGATTGGTGAAATCACCGCCTCTTTCAGGGCAGCTGGGGCCACTCGCTCCCACAACTATGCATTGACTACACCCTGGATCCATTTGATCATACCCCTTCGGCAAGCTTTAATAAGCCAAGAGGGGCAAGGGTCAAGAGGACACATTGCTGGCTGTATTGTTGCAAGCACCTTGTCCGCGTCATCAGGCTACATCAACTGAAAAACCTCACTGAACACCTCACTAGGGACTACAGTAGATGTGGATGGGGCATCAAGATTGCTATGGAGGTGAGCAACTTTACCCTCAAAGTGCCTTGCAAATAATTCACAGTGGGCCTCTGAAGGATCTAAAATTCCATTTCCTGGAGTTGATGTCAGCAGATGCCTGACAATATGGAAAAGCTCCACTGGACAGCTACTTGGGATGTGATGATGGCAGAGAAGTGGGCCTTCTTTGTCACCTGCACCACCATGCAATAGGCACGTTTATGATGTTTCACTTGTGGTCCATCAGCTTCACAGCAAGTCTTTCACCACTAGCACTCTAGCTGTCATCCAGCCTGTTTCATTGCCCTTAGTTCACAGGTGTACCAAGGTGCAAACCAGGCTCCACAATGCTGGAGGGGGTGCTCAGGGGCAACCGTGTTAAGAATCAAATATGTCTCACTGTTCCACAGTGTGACAAAGGGGTTCAACAGGGTCACCTACTCTATCTACTTGGAACTCCCACAGGGCATTCAGGAATCCAGTGGATTCCATTAGTCTCTGGGGGCAGACCATCTTAATCTGTCCACCACCCTTACAGGGGAGGATTGGAGCCGTAAGTCTAAACTTCACCAGGAAGTGGTCTGGCCATGACAATGGGGTGATATCCACCCTCCATCTCCAGAACATCCCTACCTTCATCTGGAGCAAAAACCATGTTGAGGGTGTGCCCTGCCCTATGCGTCAGACCAGTGACAACTTGAGATAGCTCCATGGTCATCATGGAGGCCATGAATTCCTGAGCTGGAACACTAGAGGCAGCCTCAGCATAGACACTGAAATCACCCAGGACTATTGTTCTGGCCTCCTTTAATACCACAGCTGAGATGGCCTCCGCCAGCTCGGTCAGAGAAGTTGGTGGGCAGTAGGGTGGATGGCACACCACCAGCAGCTCTACTTTACTGTCTCCTTGGCCTGACACCAGGTGCAGGTATACTGGTGAATACTAAGACAAACAGAAGAAAGGCTGGGAGAAAGAGCAAGAGTGAGATGAAAGACAAGTTCTCCATGGGGTATTTGGTAAAACCCAAAATGTAAATGTACTGCCTTCAAGTCGATTCCGACTTATGGCGATCCTATGAATAGGGTTTTCATGAGGCTGAGAGCCAGTGACTGGCCCAAGGTCACCCAGTGAGCTTCATGGCTATGTGGGGATTCGAACCCTGGTCTCCCAGGTCATAGTCCAAAACCTTAACCACTACACCAAAACCCAAGATGAAATGAAAACTTTAGCTATATCACTAAGAACCTCATTCCATTACTTGTTGCATTTATTAAGGTAGCAGCTACAAGCAAAGTTCAGGAATTGTCAGCATTCTTGCCATATCATCCCTGTAGAACATAGTAAAATAATGTCCTTCCCATAAACTCTTGCAAGTTAGAAACTTAGATCCTAATACTTTTTGCCCATATAACCAGGAACATTCATATAGAGAATGTATGGATAGATAAAATAATTAGCCACATTGAAGAATTTGGTATATAAGGATTGTAATTCAATGTTAGTCATACTCAGAGTAGAATCTTAATTTAAGTTCATTAATTTCAATGGATCTACTTTATGTAAACATTAATGATGTCACAATGGATTAAATTACTAGATTGATGAGCCATAAACAGAAAAGTAGGCCTATCCTTTCTCTGATGATACTTGCATACTGCAAGAAGAAAAAATCCAGGATAATTTAAAAAAGAAAATCCTGTTTTCTTATTGCTACATATTAGAGTGAAAGAAAGCAACACAAGTAAGGATTTTTGAATTTCTCAATTTCTTTGCAAGTGATGTTGAAATTAGTGAGGTGAAATTTGAAAACATGAAATTAGTGTATCTACATGTAAGACAACCCGATCTTAAACATGTTTTCTTAGAAGTAAATCCCATTAGTTACATTGGGATTTGCTTTCAAGTATTTAGAATTGCACTCATGCACTGCCATTCTAAGCATGTTTACTCCAAAGTAAATTTCACTGAGCTCAATGGGACTTACTTGCAAGTAAATGTGCATGAGCCTTACCAAAATAAATCACAATATCAGTGGAATTGGTATGAAATTAATATCACTGGAATTGATATTAGATTAATATTCTGTCTTGATGTTCTCAGTGGTAACATCAAATATAGAGAAAAAGGACATACACATGTATTATTATCATTAATTTTAACAGTGACAATATACTTCATAGCACACTAAATAATCTTCACTGGGTGGAATTCAACTGGTGCTGTTCCACTCTTGGAAAGACTTTTAATCCAGGGAAGGCATTTGGTCATGGAAGGGGAGGAGAGGTAATTTTTGCCAATTCCATCTTCCCTCTGAAGCTTTCCACACCATCTTCTGCCCTGAACTATCTGGAGCTGATTCTCTGGGGGGTTGGGGGGGTGTCTACAAGCTGTGAGATGAGGATGGGTGAGGAACTGGCAAAAGTTGCCTACTCTCCTCTTCTGTTAATGAATGCTTTTTCTGGATCAAAATCCCTCTGTAAATAGTAGTACAAAGCAGGGATGGGCTTCTGCTGGATGGAAGGGTGGGATATAAATCAAATAATAAAATAAATAAATAAATAAATTTGAATTCAATTCACATTTCAAGCTGAACCTATCAAATTTGCACTTTCTGAAACAATATGAGAACCGAAACACAGCTATCTCAAAATTCACACTTGTTCAAATTTTGCATTGCAGTTCTCTAACCAATGTTTACAGAAATGCATATGTTAGGGGAAAGTGCATAAAAGTGAATATATGAGTGATAATAACATGCAAAAATGCATGATATCCTTGGAGGAAGGGCGGGATATAAATCTAATAAATAAATAATATGATGAGAAATGGCTTGCAAGAATGTGTACTTTTGTCAAAACTGCCTACAAAAATGTGTTTATTAGGAGAAATTCACACTAAAATGCTGGAGAATTTTAATAAGTTTTTTTAAAAAAAATTGCAAATTGCTGCAGAAATGTGAAGAACTGAATTTAAGACTGGAAAAATGAGAAACGGAGAGAACCAAAATTGGCAGGTTTTTCCATCCCCAGTACAAAGGCACCAACTGGATGCTATTATGTATATATAATAAGGCATCACACATCTATGATTCTGTCCACTCATGTTCTTCTTGTGAACTGCTTTGCTAACATGGGTGAGAGATGCACCATCTGAAAGCTGAGAGAATGGGTGTGCTGGGCAAGCTACAATTGTTGACTTGGGAAAAATCTCCATTGGTATGTTTAGAAACCCACACATCTCACACTAAACTCTGATGACTATAGGAAAGGTGCAAAGGCTACTACGCTTCATAGGCAAAGGGTAAAGAATGTGTATGGGCATACAACTGGCACAGCTGCTGTATGGAAACACAAAGGAGTTATAATGCAAGACTTGGGGAAACATGGAAGATGGACACATGAGCCAAAGATGTGGGACAAGCAGAAAAACAAATGCCTCTGCTCATTAGACAAGTACTCACCTATCTCTAGGGCATGCATCCATCATTTGGTGTGCATCTTTCTAACATGGCCACTTGGGTGGACCAAAGTTGAACACAAATGAAATGAAGAGGGGGGGGAGGCAGGGACCTGAGGGGGAGGAGGCAGGGACCTGAGGTAAGGGTGCAGATGAGGCAATGGATGTAGGTGAGCATCTCAAGGAATAGACAGAGGGAAAGCGCAAGAGCCCAGAAAAGAAAAGCAAGGCATAACCATAAGGGATGGGATGCTGAGGCTGGCAGTTGCCCATCCACTCAGCTGTCACCCATCTTTATGGCTCCATATCCTTTCCATACTGACTGTGGAAAGAATGTTTTCTATTTGCTAGCATCATTGTTTGACATTATCCTATTAGGCAATCATTATTTTAAACCAAGCATGAAGGAACTGAAACTTTTCTGTACGCTAATAGATTCTCAACAGCTGAACAAATACAATTATTTTTGAAACTGTCAACTTGTATAAACTTCTGTTCTTCCTATGCAACTTTTACCCTTTTTTGCATTTTCTTGTTATTCTTATTGGATGTGTTAATCACTTGTAATCTTTGACCCATTTCTGACATTTTTCAAAGTAAATGATTGTTTCCTTCAACAGAGTGAATGCTTTCCAGTGATTTCAGCAAAATTAACTGGCCAAATAACTTTTTTTTAAAAAACGGTGATGAGTTATCTAAAAGCAAAACAATGGGTTCAGATGTTCTGGTAAAGAGACTATTCCTGGCGGATATATGCAATGTATATTTTTCCTTACACCAGATGGCTCTAGTGTGTCCAAAATTAAGCACTATTAAAAGTGCAATCCTATACACATCAACTCAGAAGCAAGTCCCATTTAGTTCAATGGGGCTTACTCCCAGGAAAGTAGACAGGAGTGCAGACTGAATGTTGATTTCAGTTAAGCATATGCTTAAATCTCTTGTACTGCAATCAATTGGACTATAAAGAGATTCATCTCCACTGGAATATGCCTCCACAGTATATAATCAATTCCAGTATGAAGTTGAAGTTGCTTCTGTAGTGTTAGGAAAGAAACAGCAGTTGCAGCATCTCTCCACATGTGTGGGTGTGTGTATATAATGTGGTGTGTGTGCATACATTTCTTTTGTGTGCCAGTAACAATCTGCACACTGAAGAAAAGATAAACCTTGTGGAAAAGATCTATTTTTATTCCTCATACACTCTCTAAGGAGAGAAAATGGCCTTGTTTTTGTGGTAACTGGTCCCAAAACAACAACGAAAGCTTGCCCAGACTGTTTCCCCCCACCCCTGACAGTTGGAAACCCTAAGTGAGTAACCAGTTGAGTGGGTGGGAAGACTACCACAGGAAATCAGGTCTTTTTGTGAAAAATATGTCATCATGAACTCAAGGCAAGGTTTGACCTACTGGAAGCTATACATGGAATATATTATTTTTTAAAATGCATTTTCATTGAACTAGCCTCTGTAGTTGCTTTAAAAAGAGAGAGAGAGAGAGAGAAGCATTTGGAATATGTTGTATGCTTGTTTTCTCACATATGTAAAACATTATTGCCACATCAATAAGAATGACAACCATGAGATTTAGGCACTAATCAGCATTTTCACCATTGCTTTTTAAAAGTGATCTACAATTATGATGAATGTCTTTGAAACTCTGATGAAAATGGATCGGTCCAGTTTCCTGGCTTCAGTCCCACAAGGCACATTTTACCTCAGAATATAAATCAGCTTAGCCTGGCCTCTACAAAAGCAGGAGAGGAAGAATGTACAAGTAATTTTGGGTTGTCACTGAGTGATTGGTTTTCTGACTTCACACTTTTGCTGAAAATATAACAGGTCTTACCGTAGCTGTCATAAGCATCTTCACTTGTTCCATGACCATAGTCATAATACTCAGGCAGACTGCAATAGATTCAGACAGCAAGCAAAGTTATTGACACAGGAAAACTTCAAAAACAAGAAGATTTAAGTTAGTTATTTTTGTCCCTTTTTAAAAAGCTAGAGAAGTAAGCTACTAACAATCTTTTAGAGTGAAAAACTGAAATGAAAAATAAGTGAACAAAAAAAAGCAACATATCGTTGCATTTTTCCCCTAACAAAAGCAATCCTCAACTGCAGTGGTTTTTGAAGATTTGACTGTGAAGGTGTAGAAGGAATACTTCCATTACAGGTTGCTATTAAAATATGTATGCAATCAATTCTTTGCTCTCAGTTAACTTGAACTAAATGTTTTAGTCATATGCCTTCCACATTTAAAACCTTGTGGTTCTTGGAATGAACCTGAAGGGATTTTTGTCTTGACTTGTAATGCTCCAACTTTCTTCTTGCCAAAATGTATGTGCTGTCAATGGGAACAGACAGGTTAGACCCACAAAAGGTAAGGGCTAGAGGAGATATGTAGCTTACTCAGTGCATCTCCTTCTGCAGCAATAACATCATGACCACATTTTCCTAAGGAAGCATCATTCATCACAGAAGAAATTTGTTTACATGGTTTGGAAAGTCCAAAAACATGGCAGATGTGTCAACAGGACAGATGACAATTTTAGAGAAAAAACACTCACAGCCCAGCTGCAGAAAGGTAGGTAACCAATAGTTGCCACTGTGGTGAGGCAAAGCCAGCCTACTGACACTGACATCACTGCAGCTTATCTGGACAGGGCTGGGGCACATCAGATCACTGGCGAAGTCAGGGCTGCATGGACACACTGGTGGGAGCACAAAGATCCAGGCAGCTCTGACCTTGCCATTGCCCTGTCCTGTCCCATCCAGTAAGCTGCAATGACCCCAGTGTTGGGAGGCCTTTCTGCTGATTATCACCAGGGAGACAACTGCTGGTGATAGTTTACTGCCCGCTTGGAGGTGGGGCTTCTACCACAAGACAGCCACCCACCATCACCAGTGGTGCTCCACCAAAGGCCATTGATAGAGAGCTGATTGCACACCATCCAAACCCTGCCCATAGCTATCCACATTCCACGTAGAGGGCTGGCGAATAGCATTTCACTATAAGAATATTTCATCCTGTCATTCTTACTCTGAGCTAATCATCCATTTTAAGATTTGTCTCTTAAAAAACAAACAAACCTCTCATTAATAACATAGGGAGACATCCAACCAAATCATATTCAGAACCTTCCCACTGAAATCAATTGGCTTAACTTACTTAAATCCATTGATTTCAATAGGTCTGCTCTGACTATGACCAACACTGGATATTACCCAAGGACAAGTCACTAGTAACTTGTAATGCTTATGACATTAAATTATATTCCATGAGCTGTAAAACATATACCAAAATGATCTGGTTTTACCTCGTATTTAGAACTTCAATCTGTCTTGGGCACTACTATATGCTGTGACATATTCCAAGCAAAATAAGACACTACAGTCATGTTTATAATCTTCTGGGTCTTGTTTCCTGTTCTTTGGTTTGTTTTGGCAAATGCACAGACAGACATCTACACACCTCAATTGCTGCATAACTGAAGCTGGCAAGGCAGAACAACTTCTTCAGATAACTGCTCAATAAATGTCATGGGAGCATGCCATGCTGCTTTCTTATCCTCACATCATGACAGCTCAGCTCTTTATCCAGTTGATAATCTATAATTTGATTATCTGAAATTCTAGAGATCAGGGATTGCCAACCCTTTTGGACCAGAGGGCATATTTCAAAGTCTGAGAGGGTTCTGGGGCAAGCAGTCACAAAATGGATGCTATTGGGATGTGGCATAACACAAAATGGCTGTCATGGAGAGCATGGCATAACACAAAATTAGAGAGTACTCATGGTGAGGCTATCCTCATAATTGCACTTCCATGCTAGAAAAGGCTTGACCTCTTGAATTTCTGCCTGCCATGCAGCTGTTAAAAGGACAAGAACCCTGTTTTTCCACAGTGCCAAACCAAAGCCTGGGCTCCCATCCTGTACATACTTACTGGGAAGTAAGCCTCATTAAACACAAAGAGACTTACTTCTTAGTAGATACGTATACCATTGCACTGGAAGTTAACTATACAGTGAATTCTTAATCAGTCCCTAGTCTTTAGCTCCTGCAAGGTAGAAAACATGCCTAAGCCTCTTTGCAAAGTTTTCACATTTGCCTTTTTTGGGGGGGGGGGAAGGGGGTTCTTTAACATTCACTCACACTTATTGTGTAGTAGTATTTGCAGAAAATAATTTCTAGTCACTACCTGATCTCAGGTGAACCCAGCACAGAAAAGCATCCTGGTTGCTCAGGGAAAAGGAAGGGCAAACTACGGAGATTCCAAGGACTGGGGAGGGGGAACATAAGTAGGAAAAGTGTACTAAAAGGGAGAGGAAAAGAGCAGCTCTTTAGGACCCCCATGATTCCTATTGCCTGCTGTCCACACAGCTCACTTATTAATCATAGCTCTGACGTCCTCCATTGGCAAATCACAGGGACGAGCAGCCAGGCTGGCTCATTTCACAGAAATCACTTAGAAGGATACATACACATTTTGCTCCATAACATTCTTTCTAGGAGGCTGAAGATTTACTTTTTACTATCTTGGGCTACCTGCCGGGGGCATCACTGAAGGTCTTCACGGGCGTCATGGTGCCCACAGGTGATCCCTGCTCTAGTATGTATTAGTTTACATCAGGAAACCTTGTGCATCTAACTAGTGAGTCAGAATAAATGTTATTTAATATCTGTGTGGCAATCTGAAGTTCTTGAGTAGAGCGCCATGGGAATTTGTTCCAGACCCTGTGATGTTCAGCAGAGGCTAGATGGTGATCTTTCAGGGTGTTGCAGTTGCATCTTGCATTGCAGATCTTACACTGAGCAGGGGGTTGGACCAGATGAACTCTGCAGTCCCTTCCAACTCTATGATTTTATTATACAGCCACGAGAGTGGCTCTATACTATAGCCAGAGTGAATTTTTCACATTCTGCAACATTAAATTGAAAATACCTCCCATGCCATTCTGATGCTTCCTATAAGCTCATTTCAAAACAAAACCTTACAAAACTTATAGTCCTGAACTCAGAAATGCTTGCTTAACAACCCTCCCAATTTTAATGGCAATAAACAAGTCAGAAAGAATTGAGAGTTCGAAGTGTAAAAGGAGAGAGAGAACAAAAACAGACCCCTTTTGGATTTTTTTCCCTGTGAGTTCTCATAATCTGTTGAAATTCATTAAAAATCAGCCATGTTCACAGAGGGACTGTAACCCTGTTACTGACCTTGCCCCATACTCTGACCTTCATCTTCTGCAGTTTAAAAGTTAAAAAATGCCTGGCTGATTTTTAATTAATTTAATAAATTTTGCATTGAACTGAATGATAATGTTGGGCATGCTCAGTAAGAACCAACTGTCAGTGTTCTAAAAGCCAGACTCACAGCTGCTTGGCTTGCCTAATCAGGGGGCCACACCCACACCAGACTTTGATTTCACATGAGACAGTCATGGCTTCCCTCAGAGAATCCTGGGAAGTCTAGTTTGTGAAGGATGCTGAGAGGAGACTGCTTTTCTCATGACAAAGGTCCAGTGGCCAGACTGGTTTAATGGTCAGCCACTCTGATTGAAGGTGTGTGAGGGGAACATCGCGTCTCCTAGCAACTCTCAGCACCCTTCACTAACTACACTTCCCAGGATTCTTCGGGAGAAGCCATGACTGTCCAAAGTGAAATAAAGGCCTGGTGTGGATGTGGCCAGGGAAAGCTTTGGTTTAAATTTGGGTGAGAGGCTACATGTGCCTGCTGTAGAATAAAAAGGTGGGGGAAAGGCTGAAAAGCAATGATAGTGTTCACAATGTTTTCCTTTTGGAAAGGGAAGGGGCTTCCCCTCTGCCCAGTACCCACCAATCTCCTCCCCTCCCCCTTCTCCTCCCCTCCCTGCCCCTTCCCCAGGTCAGTGTTCTTCGACCTGGTAGACCAGGGTTCGAAACCCCACAGAGCCATGAAGCTCACAGGGTGACCTTGGGCCAATCACCTCTCAGCCTCAAAGGAAGGCAATGGTAAAACCACCATTGAATACCTTTTACCATGAAGACCTGGTCGCCATAAGTCAGGATCGACTTGAAGGCAGTCCATTTCCATTTTCAAACATGATTGCACAGAAATAAATCCCATTGAACTCAAAAAGTATGCAACTGATCAAACCCACCTTCCCTTCTCCTTCCTCCTATCCCCTCCCTCTTACCCTTTCCCTCCCCTCTCCCTCCAATCCCCTCCTCCCCTCCCCCTCCAATCCACTCCTTCCCCCTCCCCTCCCCCTCCCCATGGTCAGTTTTACCTAACTTAAGCATGACTGCACAGAAGCAAATACCATCAAACCTGCCCTCCCCTCCCCCTTCCTTTGCCCCTCCCCTCCAATCCCTTCCTTCCCTCTCCCCCTCCCTCCACTTCCCTCTCCCCTCTCTTTCTCCTTTCCCCTCCCCTCCCCTCCCCCTGCTCCTCCCCCATGGTCAGTTTTACCTATCCTAACCATGATTACATAGGAGTAAATCCTATTGAAATCAATAAGCATGCAAATGATCAGACCTGGCTTTCCCCTCCTTCCCCTCTCCTCTCCCTTCCTCCTCCCCTCCCCTCTTCCTCCTTTCCCCTTCCCTGTCCACTCCAGCCATCCCACCCTCCCTCCCGTGGTAAGTTTTACCTATTCTAAGCATGACTGCATGGGAGTAAATCCCACTGAACTCAATAAGCATGGAAATTATTAATCCATTCTCGGAAAGCTTGCACAGGATCCCATTTCTTACCTCCCAGATTAAAAAGCAGAGAAATTCACCAATAGGCAAAAAACTGTGCAGTTTAAGAATGTACCTATAGGCCACAGATATTTCTATCAAACTTTAAAAAGCAGGGAAATTGGGCAGCTATAGTGAATGCACCAGGGGAGCAGGAAACCTGAACTCCTCTCTGAGATATTGTACTGCCCTACAAATTGGTCAAAATGCAAACACAATTGTGCTGGATGGGGTTACACTCCCCCTGAAGACGCAGGTTCGCAGTTTGGGTGTGCTCCTGGACTCAGCTTTAAATTTGGAGGCCCAGGTTTCTGCAGTGGCCAGGAGTGCTTTTGCACAATTAAGATTAGTGCGCCAACTGCGCACGTTCCTTGAGCCATCTGATCTGGCCACGGTGACACATGCCTTAGTTACATCCCGTTTAGATTACTGTAACGCGCTCTACGTGGGGCTGCCTCTGAAGACTGTTCGGAAACTTCAGTTGGTGCAACGTGCTGCAGCCAGAATGTTAACTGGGGCTGGTTACAGGGACCATACTACCCCCCTGTTACAAAAGCTCCACTGGTTGCCACTCTGTTTCTGGACACAATTCAAAGTGCTGGTGATGACCTATAAAGCCCTATATGGCTTAGGTCCAGGCTATCTGTCAGACCGTATCTCCCTATATGAGCCTCCCCAGGCCCTGAGATCCTCAGGAGAGGCCCTTCTCTCAATACCTATGTCCTCATAAGCACGACTAGTGGGGACGCGAGATAGGGCCTTTTCAGTGGCTGCCCCAAGGCTTTGGAACTCCCTTCCTAGGGAAGCAAGAATGGCCCCCTCCTTGCAGTCCTTCCGTCGGCAAGCAAAGACTTTTTTATTTCAACAAGCCTTTGGAACTGAAAGCTGTTAAGGACAGGTCTTGAAGGGTGCTGCATTGCTGTTGCCTAATTGTATTATTTTAAACTGAGTTTGAATTATTTTAACTGTATGTATGAATGGTTTTAATACTGTAAATTGTTTAATTTGATTTTAATCTAGACTTGTGCATGTTTTTAATTATATGTGTGCTTTTATCTGGAAGCCGCCGTGAGTTCCAGTTTTGGAAAAAGGGCGGGGTAAAAATAATGATAATAAATAAATAAATAAATAAATTTGGGTTGGTCTTTCACAGTCTGTACTCCACTTTCTTCTGAGGCATCTACCTCTTCATTTTCCAGACTGTCCTCCTTAATTCTTGGGGCTTTACTTCCAGCTTTCTGGTGTCTTCCCCCCTGGCAGGCTCCTGGACAATCAAAACTTCATCCTCCTCCGTTACTGACTGCAAGTCCTTACAGTCCAAGCCCTCCAGCTGCCCATCCACATTCTGGATCTCTTTAGCCTGGGTGCTCTGCAGCTGGACTCCTGGGTCACTCTCAACCCCTTGTAGCAGCTGATCAGGCAGGGCTCTCACCTCCTCACATGGGGTCTCCTTTTTCCTCTCCGAAGGTGCTTCCAAATATCTTCCCAATTTGTTGCCAGTGCTCCTGCTGCTCCTGTTGCCTTTGCTGCTGGTCCTCCTGTCACTCTTGTTACCTTTGTGGCTGGTCCTCCTGGCACCACAATTTCACCTGCTGTCAGGGTGCTGCCAGTTCTCCTCCC